>NW_026294514.1:42921671-43521671 GCF_007827085.1 Peromyscus californicus insignis | reverse complement strand
CCACCACTTCCATTTCCCCAAAGTTTCTAAAGCCATATTTCAGCTTTAACATGGGAGGTTTGAGTCAAATTTTTGCTTTCACCACAGGATTAAGGAGATGTCTGTTCTCCCAGGGCTGGCTTTGTTATATGTTTTCCTTTGCTGAGACTTTCCCCAGAGCAAGTGGTGCATATTCAAGGAAGGTGCTTTTGTGCCCAAAGGAAAAATCACTGGGTTCTTCCTATCTGCCCCAGCCAGTCAGTAAAAACAAGTGAAAGCACTGAAAACAAAGCTTTCCTACAGTTCCTTCAGAGAGACTCCCTCCCAGACAGCTCTGGGTTTGGTCCCTGGTCATCCTTTTCCTCACAAACAGCCAGAGGCTGTAGGAAAATTCTGAGTCCATCAGCTGGACAGCAGAAGAGCTCCCAATTTGGAGATCCAGGCTCATTCATCCAGGAGACATTTAGAAGCTCCTTCTGCAGTCAGTGCGTTATTCTTGCCAGGATTTCCTGAGCCCACAGAGACATCATGGTGGGGTCCTTCTCAGGGTTTTGTAAAGTGTGGTGTCCTGTCATTTTTCTGCCTTCTGTCTGGGAATTGAGACAAAGAGGAACAGATGTGCAGAGTGTGACAACCTCCTTGTAAGCAGTCACCATTGGAGCACACACCAGGCTGAAGTGATGGAGTGAGCTGTTCTCTTGGAACATGGCTGGAAGCTACTAGGGGACTCCTGGAGAGGATAGAGTGAGACAGTGAATCTAGGCAGTATTGTTTTCCTTTTTCAGGAGAGCGATGCCAGAAGTGGCCAGTTGGTCGTAAGGAGGGATTTGGTCTGGGGCAAACGACAGCCAAGTAAAATTAGCTACTTATGGGATCCAATCTGTAGAAGAGGTTTCTGGGCATGGCTCACAGAGAGAAGAGACAAGTCTCACTCAAACGAGTTAATAGAGAACTTTTTTTTTTTATTGTTCTGAATCCTTTTCAGGTTGAGTCCTGTATCCTCATGACACTCAGCATAACACTCAGGGACTCATACCTCTCAGCCTGTACTGCATATAATCCACCGCAGAATACAGGGACGGGCAACAGTAAAGGCTTATGTAGTTGCCAGTCAACTGTGCATCCCTCTTGTGTCCTCAGCATGTGCAATGAAGAGCATCAGGGTGGAACTCTTAATTCGTGGCTGCTGCTTGGCATCAGGCTGCATTCACCCTTTTTTTCTGGAGGCTGTGTTTCCACATGTACAGGTACAGATTCCAGAACCTGGCCAGGCTACAAATGCCTACAAATGTCTACAAGTCTGCTATATCCTACTGTTTGTAGGTGGCACACTGGAGCTGGCTGATTGAGTTGTGCTTCAGCCTTGCAGTCAAGCATAGTTTAGGGGAACATGGAGAAGGCCCCCGGGGTGCTTCATTCTTGAGGGCACTGTGGGATGTGATAACAGCACATAAAACGGCAAGACTAGGGTCCCACCCTATGGACATTTAGCCCAGGCTGAGATTAATGCAGGCCTGGTGCCCATCCAGACCTTCTGCCCACACAGCAAGGCTGTATACAATCCTTCCTTTTATTCGGAAGCCATGCTTTGAGTCTTCACTTGGAGAAATGGTTTGGTCCCCGCTGAGGTACCATTCCTTGAGATGCTCATTTCTGCATCCACAGGTACAGCATACTTAGAGCACTGCCAGCATCATCCCCTCCAGAAGCACTCTGAGGTGTGGTCTTCTTCAGTGCCTGGATGTCAGCCTCTACCATAAGAATGGCTTGGCTTGAGTATCCATGTGAGATGGGGAGAGTAGCAGATCCATTGTAAATAACAACAGGAGACAGGCATGTGTCCAGTGCCCTGTTTCAGCTTTGCAGACAGGCTTATGGAATGGGACAGATGAGTCCCAGATCTGCTCCTGAAACCACCTTCATATTCCTTCCTAAAGGCATAATCAATGACTTTCATCCAGTCCAGGACCTGTGCCATGGGCCAAGGCAACTGCAACCTCACTACTTCCTGCCTTTTGACTGTCTAGCTAGGGAGGGCCAATAGGTTGAGGCCTGGGGCACTGTCCATGCTGCCTTGTGCCTTGACTCTACCTGTCACTGGAATAGTCCAAACTAGCCTGAGTCCCTACCCAACTCCCTCAGAAACACAGGGTTCTGGGTCTCTGTGATTTCTACTTAAGATGCCCAGGCCACGGGAAACCCACAGGCAGCTCCTCTGAATATGTTAGGAAAGTAGGACCCGCTGTGCAGAATGTCTCAGTATATCTCCTGCCATCGGAAACAGTGTTCCCTTTGAGCACAGGACTGCTTCCCTTCTGCTGTTGCTCCTGTGCCTGGTGGCTGGGGATGGCCTTTTGGTTCTCCTCCTTTGGGTGTTGAGCTGTTAGAAATGCCAGGAGGAGATAAGGTCCCTATCTGAGTACCACATCTCCAGCAGTGGGCTACATAATGGAAGTTAAACCCCAGCTTGTTTCAGTTAGGGCTTGCCAGTCCCCCAAAGTTCTGCCCACCAAAGACTTTTCTCAGAGGGGCCCTATCTTAGCCTTCCTTCCTTATTCATTCTCTGACACCAAAGCACCCTGATGATGACACCCCTGATGACCTATGGATAAAGTAGATGTCTGTCCTAGGTTACTTTCTATTGATGTGCCAAACACCAGGACCAAAAGCAGCCTGGGGAGGAAAGGGTTTATTTGTCTCACACATCCTGATCATTGACCATCATTGAAGGGAAGTCAAGGCAGGAACTCTAGTAGGGAAGGAACCTGGAGGCAGGAAGTGAAACATATGTTGACTGGCTTGCTGAGCTGGCTTTCCTATACAACTCAGACTTCCTGCCCAGTGGTGCTATCCCCCAGTGGACAACCATCCTCCCATACCAGTCATTAATCAAGAAAATGCCAGCCTAGGCCCATGCTTTTATTCCCAGCCCTTGGGAGTTAGAGGCAAGTGAATCTCGGAGTTCAAGGCCAGCCTGGTCTACAAAGTGAGTTCCAGGACAGGCTTCAAAAGCTATCCAAAGAAACCATGTCTCAAAAATAAAATAAAAGAAAAATAAATAAAATAAAATAAAATTAAAAAAAAAACCCATCCACTTTCCTGTAGGCTATAGACCATCTGATGGAGGTTCATCCTCAGTCACAGTTTCGATTCCTTGCTCACATTGGAACCACACAAAGGGAAAGATCAATCCCATATCCAGAGGAAAAGACACCAAAGGCAGGGTGCTCTGCTAGAACATCTTAGTGTAAGGAAACAGCTGCGGGTTGCTTTGTAGCTGGCCAGGACCTGTATGGAGCAGATGAGGACCTGGAGGATTGCCTGCTGGAGCTCAGGAGGAGACTATGTGGACACTGTGCTCTGAATGGCATAGGTCTGAGAGAAGCCCATGGTTCTGATCTGCCTGCTAGAGAAGACTGGAGGCAGAGAGGGACGCTGATTGGATCTCCCTCCTGTCAGTCTGATGGTCCCCTTCCTGCTTCTGTGTAGGGAACAAGGAAGCGTTGAATGAGTGAAGTCCTGAGAAAATGTGTATTTAGACTTGGATGGAGCCATCTAGGACTCAGAGACCAACTGTCCTTCCATCAATAGGCAGAGCCATCACCCATATGGTCCAGGCTCAAGAGGAATGACCACGCTTTCCTCAGAGTTATTCGTGAATGTTTACCAATGATTGACCAGTGTGTGCAGACCAGCAACTGTAGTTTCCTCCTCCTCTGGGGTGTTTCCAGCCTGAGTCTGCTCATTCACAGACCTCCACCCAGTCTAGCTGACTTCACCCTGGGCTGTACCTAGTGAACAGGCCGATGGTCCCGGTAGCCATAGAACTCATTAGAGAACCCAGCTGACCCCAGCTTCACTGTCTATGTGTCTGTGTGTCTGTCCTTGCTTCGATCCCTCTTCAACATGGGATACAAGCTGTGAGGGACCTGTCACTCTGGACACATCCTTTACAACCTACACCCTGTCTCTAACCCCACAAAGGGCCAGTTGGTTCTTAAGGGCTTGCCATGAACTGTGTAGGCTTCCAGGAATTTAGAGAAACAGATGAGCTGCCTGCTCTCCTGTCAATAAGAACATCCCAAACCACATTTAGATCCAATCCTTGAGCATGCTTCAGAAATGAAGCACTCAGTGGTACCAACAGGCCTGGGTCTTGTTTTAGGTTTGTTATTTGATTTTTTTCCTGTTTAATTAACTGCTCTACTTTGTTATTTTGGGGATTGACTCATACATTTATTAACCTTCCTGTCCCATATCACTCATGAGTTGGTAGTGTACAACTTGGGGAATTTTTAACCTGTGCCTGGAATTGAGCATCCTTTGGAACCATTATTTCATCCACTGGATTATTTCAGAATAATTTATAAAACCTGTAAGTGTAGCTGAAGAAACTCTAACCCTTACAAGTTCCCTTGTCCCTGTCCAACACACCAACCCTTCACAAACACTAGGGTCTGGTCAGTATAGATTTGATTATAACATCTAATCTCGAATTACTTTAGCCTTTGAGGGTGTGCATGCGTGAGCATGTGAGTGTGTGCATGTACAAGTGGGTAGCTTGTGCATGTGAGTATATGTTTTCGTTTGCTGGGCACTTACATGCCAAGGCACACATGTGGTGGTCAGAAGAAATCAGTAAGTTCTCTCCTTCTACACTTGTTGATCCAGAGTCTGTTGTTTCGTTTTGGGCTGCATATGTCAGTCTAGCTGGCCTGGGACCATCCAGACCATTCTCTCTCCCACTTCCACTTTGCTGTAGGGACTTGATTTTGTGTGACACCCAGTAAAGCTTTTTACTTGGGATCTGGGAATGTAAAAGGTGTCCTTGGGTTTGGTCAACCATCCTGTTTATATCCTTCCTCTCTTTTCAACCATGCACATTTTTATAAATACTTTTTATTATCTTATATTTTAGGTTATTTTTTCAAACCAATTTAAAAAGAAATGGGCTTCATTGAGGTTGTGTCTGTGTGTGAGTGCGTGCACTATCACATTTCTTATTTCCATTCTGTTTGCTCTTCCTGACGCCTCTTTGTGAGTTTCCTTCCATCTCCAAGTATTTCCTCCTTCAAATTTGTACTTTATGTATTACATACTATGACTCCTGCTTCTTGTCCACAGCAGCTCTTCTTCCGTTTCCCATCGCACACTTGTCCACACTTGCTTTTATGTCCTAAGCATAGACAAAAAGTCACACACACACACACACACACACACACACACACACACACACACACACACACATATATATACACACACACTCCCACACACCCACACACACACACAGAGTCACATTCACACACAGAATACAGAAACACACATCTGGCTTCTGCATATTACAGAAAACCTGGCACTTATCTCTTAGCATATCTTATTTCACTTAACATAATGATCTCCAGGTCTACCTATTCCTGCTTATCTCATTTTCTTTGCAGCTACTGATGGGTTTCTTTCCCCATTCTTGTGTTGGTGGAAATCCTGGCTGGTTCCTTTTCGGAGCTGTTGTGCGCAGTGCAACAATGAAGCTGGGTGTGTAAGCATTCTTGCCATGCATTGATGGGTTAGACAGCTGTCCTATATTAGTTGTTCTGAGGAACCTCATGGTGGCAGCCAGCATGCTGCCCCAGTTTCAGTTCCCACTAGCAGTGTGTAAGCATCCAGGTTTCTCCGCACCTTGCTCAGCATCTGCTGGCCTGGGTTTTCTTGATCCTAGCCATTATGACTGGGGTGAGAGGTCACTTAAAGACGTTTTATTCCATGTCCCAGATGAGGAGCATGGTGAACACTGTTTCAAGTTTGTGTTACTTCTTTTGAGGACCATCTATCTCTTCAGTTCACTCTGCTGTTTGAGGATTAGCTGAAGTGATTTTTCTTGTGTCATTTTACAGCTTTCCATGTGTTTGAAGTATCCATCAGATCTCCTGCTAACAACTTTTGTTTTCGTTTCTTGCCTTTTCTGCAGGTGTCCCTTCACTTTGGTCAAATTTCCTTTGGTGTGCAGAAGCTTTTTGATGTCACATAAGGGCACTTGTCAGTTCCCGAGGTATTTCCTCGACTATGTGGTAAAGTGTGTGCTGATTTCCTGTAGCACCTCAGGTCTTATCTTTGATTCATTTGGAATGATCCTAATGTGGGCTCACATGAATTTCTGTCTTCTACGTGTTGATATTCAGTTTTCCCAGCAACATTTGTTGACAAAGGTGCCCTTTTTTTCCTACAGATGTCCATCACCAACTTTACATAGATTTAGGTGACTCTTGCTTGTGGGTTCATTTTTAGATTCTCCATTGTATTCCAGTGACCTGCAGGTGTGTTCCTGTGCCACTACCACACTGTTTTTGATTCTTTGGCTCTGTATTGTTGTGATCCTGCCAGCACCGTGATTTCTTCTCCTCCTCTTCTTCCACCTCTTAATCATCTTCTTCCTCTTCCTCCTTCTCTTCTACTCTACACCTCTCTTTTTTTTGAGGCAGGTCTCACTGTGCAGCTCTCTGTCATGAAACTCACCATGTGGACCAGGCTGTCCTTAAACTCAAGGATCCCACACTTCATCTGGGATTTGTGGCGTGTGCCAACACTCCCGGCAGGACTGTCTTCTGATTTAGGACTACTCTGGTTCTTCCAGGACTTTTGGGTTTCCATATGGAAACATTTTCTTCTCTGTCTGTGAAGAATGTAACTGGAGTCTCAGTGCAGATTGAGCTTTATCAGCAGATTACTCCCAGCAATATAGCCACAAGCTCAAGAAGTCATTCCATCTTCCAGAATCTTTTTCGGTCTCTACAGCTTCTGGATATTTTCTTTATGTACATACTTTTCATCTCATTGTTTAGGCTTATTTATATTTTTTCTTCTGAAAAGATTGTGAGCAGGATTGGATTTCCTGGTTTCTTTGTCAATAAATCTTTGATAGGTTTGTAGAAACAAAAGATTATCAGGATTAGCCATATAAATAAGTTCTATATGGATATAAAAATGTAAGTGCTGTATTATGCCAGAAATTGATAATGAATTCATCAGCTTTGGCCTGAGGATTTTTCTTAGGCCTATTGACAATTGGCACTCTGACCATTCAGAGTTCATAATACACTGCTTGGGACTTGGCAATCTGCCCATGCTTGCCTGGAGATTTTCTGTCTGTCTAGCACCCTTTTAACAGCCAGAGTGTCCTAGAAGTTGGGTTATGTGGTTGATGAGGGAATGTGATGGTAAAAGATAAACTCTTTGTTCTGTCACCGTTTATTAACGGTATATTACTAAATATTGTCCCAGCCAGCAGGGTCTCAATGGGGACAAGGGAGGGCAGGTGAATGAGAGGGACAAGAGACACAAAGAATGAGAGCAAGACAGGATATCTAATCACGCTCCAAATTTTTATTTTTCTCTCAAGGCATATATAGTAGGCAAAGGGGGTTGCAAGCAGGAAGGGACTTAATTATGGGCTGTTGGGCCAGCAGGGAATGTTGCTCTGGGGGTTATCTATCTACCCTTGTCTAACTGCCTAATTGCCTAATGGCAGCTCATTCACCTGATATCTGAGAAGAGGTTCTGGTATTTGTGAGAAGAGGCTCTGGTGCTATGGAGACTTAAGCAAGGCCTTGATCTAAGAAAAGAGGAGAGAAGCCCAAATATGGCAGCATGTGTCAAGGGTCACTTAGGCATATGGCTCCCGTCAAAATATATTACTAAATATTATATTACTAAACATATGACCTCATGCAAAACAAAGTTAAGCACATGTCCAGGGATAGAAATGATATGATTTATGTTTTGGAACTGCTAATTGAGTTCTGTAGAATCTTGAACCCTGACCACCAATGGCCTGACTCAATTCTTATCTCACCTACACCTTGCCTCCTCTCTGGAACCTGTCAATTACTTAGGCTGGCCCCTGGCAGTTGTCTTTATTGCAGGAAGTCAGAGGGCTCTAGGATGTTCTCAACCTTCTTGTGCATCTACCATGTTCACGGATGTCTGGACCTCATTGAGTGGGACACACATACATATACATCCAGGCACAGGAGCACACACACATCCCAACACCTTCTCCAGTGTCTTGGACAAACAAGCCTCTGTATTTCAGTTCTCTTCCTGATGCTTTCCCAAGACACATACAGGGACCCACTGCCATGACCCTCAATGATTCAGCTGGAGCTCCAACCCATCCTTCCCCCTCTGCTAAACTCTGCATTCCCTCCATGGGCCGTGACTGAGAGGGCACAGGTGGGACTCCTGTGATGACGGAAGGGCTCATGACTTCTCAGCACTGTATCCACAACTGGAAGTGAAGAGCTTAATGGAGAGGGCTGCCTTGCTTTTGAGTCTTGCTGCCTGCCTAGTGTTAGGTCTTCCTAGTCTCTGAAGTGATCATGTTCCACCCTTGATATCTGAATATTAGATATTTGAGGGCAGAATGAGGAAATCACTAACTAGCTGTGTTCAGTCCAGTTCTCTAGCAGGCCAGCTGCCTCCCTGTTTAGGGCATTCGTGCCTGTAAGACCCTCAAGCACATGTGCAGACGAACACACACAGTTAGACACAGCAGCCCAGGGGGAAATTCAGCTCCAGATGTGAGCACTCTGCTCTCCCCTCCTCAAATGTGGAACTAAGTCAGGGTCTTCAGCAGACTTGCCTCAGGGTCGGTACCAGGAGAAAGAAGGAGAGAAAAATCAGTGGGATAGTGTGTGATCTCAAAGGGGTGGGTTCTTTGCCCAACTGGGGATCTCCACATTGGTAATCCGTTTGTGACTTGGAAAAGGGAAAGGAAGCAGATTGTGAGGAATGACTCCAGCTTTGATGGGGACTTCTGTGACTCACTTTTCTTTTTGCTATGGGAAGAAAAAGCAACCTAAGAAGGAGGATGTGTTCTTGCTCAGACTTTGATTGCTATAAGCACAAGAATGTAGTAAGAATTCAGCTGAATATGGTAAAGCTATATCTAGAAGAATTAGGGAATTCTTCCAGAGGAACCCAAATCTCAAGGAGTATTTGGTGTTATTGGGCTTTTAATATATCAGTTGTTTCCTGCTATGAATTTCTTGTGTGCTCTCATACCTTCCCCAAGCACTTCTAACAGTGTATTTTTATCTGATCTACTTCTCCACCATCCAAAGCCAAAAGGCAGACAAGACAAAGCATTTTTGAACATTCAATGAGTCTCCTGAATTAAGGTAAACACCCTTATGGCTTAGGAGACAGGGAAACTTAGGTGCATAGCTTTGTTTCTTGTGCAAATGTAGCTCAGACCCTCCTTTGTCTTACAGTCCAAACAACATTTCAGAGCACTTGACTCAGAACACAAGGCTTTTTTGCCTACCAGGTGCAGTGTAGCCATGAGGCAGGTTTCCTAGCTCTGAGCTGAGTCACCCCTCCCCTCCATTATACGCCAATATAGAAATAGAGAGGCAGTTACATTTTAGTGACTTATACACTCTCTTACCTAACCACCTGTAAGATTGTAGTTTGAGCAAATTTATCACAAACTTGTAACGTTTCACCTAACCACTTATAAGAACATATTTTGATCACATAAATTCCCTTTCTGACTCATTCCAGCCCTTATCCGGACCTCCTCTATTCACTCCCCCTTTGGGTTGCCAGTGAAGCTGGCTATCACTGCTCTTGTGGGGACCTTGGAAGCCTTGCATTGTGTTGTGAGAGTTACTGCTTGCAAGGTCATTGTATTGTGAGAGTTACTGCTTGCAAGGTCATTGTATTGTAAGAGTTACTGCTTGCAAGGTCATTTATTGTGAGAGTTACTGCTTGCAAGGTCATTGTATTGTAAGAGTTACTGCTTGCAAGGTCATTTATTGTGAGAGTTACTGCTTGCAAGGTCATTGTATTGTAAGAGTTACTGCTTGCAAGGTCATTGTATTGTGAGAGTTACTGCTTTCAAGGTCATTGTATTGTGAGAGTTACTGCTTGCAAGGTCATTGTATTGTGAGAGTTACTGCTTGCAATGTCATAGACCAGTTCTGGAAGAGGAACAGGAAGGAACCAAGATGGAGAGAAATGAAGATGAAGACAGGATGAGGCAAACAGAGCTTAGTTAGAACTAGGATAGGACAGGAGGAAAAGGGACAGAGAGGAGCTAAGCATGAGAACAGAACTGAAGCTGTGTAGATAGAATTCTATCTCAGAGGAATAAAGTGGATGGACAAAAGAGCTCGTGTACTTAGATTCATTCCCTCAGATTGCCCCTGCCTTTCATAGCATCTTCCCCAGGCCTCTGGGAGAAATCTCCTCAGGGCAGGCCCCATCCCCAAGGAAATTTTGATATTTAATGGCACAGTATGTCCCGGTGGGGAAGCAGGGTAAAGGACTGAAAGCAACTTGTCACATTGTGCCCACAGTCAGGAATCCCAGACAGCTGATGCTGATGCTCTAGTTGGTTTCTCCATTTTTTTTTACAGCTGGCGATGCAGCCTGAGGAAACATTCCATTCAAAACATTCAGGATGGGTCTTACTACCTCAGACACACCTCTCCAGAAACACCCTCAGATATGTCCCCAGATTTATGCCTCCCAAGCAAACCTAGATATTGCCACTACCCAGAGCAGGGACAGGTCTGGGAAGTCAAGGTGTGCTTAAAGAGAAGAATTCCAAGTATAGAAAGACCACTTCAGGTCAAGCCAAATGCTGGCTTAAAGAGGGTAGTTGCAGGCACAGAAGGCAGATCTGGGAAAGCTGCAGAGGGGCTGAGTCAGCTCCTACCAGGGGAAGATGTTGCTGATGTGGATGGGCCCCAAATCAATGTGACCACGCAGCAGCCATGACAGGCTTAGGGGCTCAGACACAGCTTCTGTGACAGGCTTACTGGCAAGCAACACCCAGATCCAGGAAAAGCGGTGAGCTAACACCACCCAGGGATCCACTGAGTGATGAGGAAGTACCTAACATCCCAAATATTCCAACCATTAGATAAGGTGGCCAGATGTCCCTTAGTCTAGTACACACCTATTTTTGTTTTACAGATACCCTAGAGAATTGTAAACCAGTCAGTCCTGGACCCTGGACATCCCCTCACCCCAACCTCTGCTATGATAAAAACCCCACCCTAACTGGTGTAAGGATGATGTCCTTAATTATGTCAAAAGCCTGCTAAAGCATCCCAGCCTAAAAAGCGGGCATGCCCTCACTGTGCCCTCTCTTTCTGCACTCTCTCCTTCTGTATTTTCCCCTCCACACGGTCTCGGTCTCTCTCTCTCCCCCCCAATAAAGCTCTAGAAAGGTAACCATGACTTGTGATTCTTCCGCCACTGCAACATCTGTCCACACGGCCGCCGCCCATGGTAGCCAGCCATGAGCTCCACCACTTAACCAACATCTCGTGCTGTTCAGACTCAGATACATCAAGGAGGACCTGCTGCCACTTGCTGCCTCCTCCCCCATCCAGGGAGACTGGGAACGCACTCGTGTCCCTCGCCTCCACTGGACCCACACACAGCTACCACTACTACTACCGCCATGATTCTTGACCACAGTGAGTGAGTCCACCATACTCGCGGCTCTTGTCTGAGCTATATTCTTTGCGTCGGACACCCCGGGGATTGTCCTCGGGCTGCGCTGGCAATGGCAGACACATTTTTCACTCCTGATGAGGGTGTCAATGCTGTCTCAGGTCCACCGTGGACCACCTGCAGCACAGCTGCAGCCCTTAGCATCCCTTGATGAAGAGGATGGCTAACGAGCTGATTCATAGATCTTTCTTCATTCCTCAGGGACACCCGGGATTGGAATCTAATCCCGGTTTGTTATTTTAATTTTTTATTTTTCCCTTGGCTACAGACATGGGACAAAGGGGCGGATACATTTACCACTTACATTGGCGGATAGGGGCGGTTACCGGTAAATCTGGCCACATAACACCTTTGCGGGAACTTCTGCCAGCGAATGGGAAAATAAAAGAGTTACTTTATCCCCAAGCTTTCTGCTAAAGCTCTGAACCCTTCTCCTTCTCCCTCCCCCTTTCTGCCTCTGCCACATGCAACCTTTCCTGTCAGACTTTGACCTGCAGTGGGCGGGCTCAAACGGGCAGGTGTGGGTGGTTTCTACTGACTTTTGCCCTAACTCACCTTAACTCCACCCACTCATTCTCAAACTGCCTTGAGAAACACAGATGAGTCTGGTAGTGGTTAAGATCCATACAATTAAGTTTACAGTAGTCAAGACGGCTCTTAAGACAAAAAAATCAACTTATAGCCTCAGACAAGTCTTCCAAAAGGATTGGTTTATAGTCTGCCTCCTGGCAGATCTTTCAAAAGCTGTCCTTGAGCCAACAATCATCAAAAAAAAAAAAAAAAAATTCAGGACACAGAGTAAAATCCGTCTCTTGTTCCCCAGACCTCCCCAACTAAAACTTAAGCATCTGGAGAGCAAGGCTCCTGACCCCACAGGCAAAAGAGTCATCTGTGGCATTTAAGGTGTGCCAGGCAAGAGATAAAAGCCCAAAAACAAAATTGCCAAGTGCTGGCACTCGCTGACTCCCAAAAGCTGTTGGGTCCCTGTTTTAAGTGAGGAAAAGGCCAGGGCTAGCGAGGGCCCTGCCAGGCCATCAACAGCCTTGTTAAAAGTGCTGCCTATAATGACAACCAGTCAGCTGACTGCCCCCAGGTGCCAAGACACATGGATACATCAAGCTAAGTCCTCCAGCAGACCTAGGCTTGGCTACAGACATGACAGGGAACCCAGAATGCAACAGGGAAGCAATTCGTTTCTTTCCTTCTGGACACCAAAACAACTGACTCAGTCCTGGGAGTTTTGGAATGCCACCTCGCCTCTATTGTTGGGTACAGAGGACAGGCTTACCTACCTCACCAGATTAAATTGCACTTTCAGAGTTACTGAATAGAAAAAGATTTCCAGCTAAGAGAAGAGCTCATTGTCTCACTCCAGATCTGCTGCCTGTGTTTCTCACGTGCACACAGACAGGGCCCTGATCTTTGCCTTGTCCCTAATTCAAAAAAATAAGTTCTCATGTACCACAAGCTTTTCTCTTCCCAGTTCCCTGGTCTAACTCACTGTTCAGCAAATGATACAGGACCACCACAGAACCGGAGTCCAGAGATCATCAAGTAAGAAACTGTAACAGCTAAAAGGTATTTACACCCCCAGACCCAAAAGTGTCTCGGCACTACAAAAAAGACTTTAATGCAAACATCTATTATTGTGAGATGCTTTTAACAATTGATCACCTGTCTCCTGGATGATGAACTAGTAAAGGAAACAGGTGCTTCAAATTAATCGGTCTGAGATAAACCTTAACATGTTTCAAAATCCATCTGGACAGGCTGGATCTACCTCAGATAAATGTCAACATAAAATAATGATTCTTTTCTCTCTAAGCTTTTTTCTGTGTCACCAGCATCTTGTCAGACAGAAGATTCCCAGCGAGAGCCAAGAGGGATACATGTCTCCAGAACAACAAATGGCAGACAGAATCCCACAACACCTGTCTACCTCGGAAGGTTCCCCTTCCCCATTCCCCCAAGAGCCAATGGATGTCCAATAGTCAGCTGGAAGCAGCTTTTGAGAGAAATGATGCCCCTATTCCCATCTACCTGCTTTTTTTTTTAATAATAAGCAAAATCTGGGATGTAAGGATTATGTCCTTAATTTTGTCACCAGCCTGCTAAAGCGTTCCAGCCTAAAAAGTGGGAGTGCCCTCTCTTTCCGCACTCTGTCCTTCTGTATTCTTTCCCCTCTTCATGGTCTCTCTCTCTCTCTCTCTCTCTCTCTCTCTCTCTCTCTCTCTCTGTGTGTGTGTGTGTGTGTGTGTGTGTGTGTGTGTGTGTGTGTGTGTGTGTGACTGTCTCAATAAAGCTCTAGAAAGGTTACCATGGCTTGTAATTCTTTTCCACCTCAACATCCGTCAGCATGGCCACCGCAGGCAGTGGCCAGCCATGAGCACCACCTCTTAACCAACAACTGGGCTTAGGGCTCTCTGCCCTCTCTGCTGTGTAGGACACAGACCAAGCCCCTGAGCTTGAAAATAAAGGCTCTTTGCTTTTATAAGCAAGATTCAGTCTTTGTGGTGGTCTTTCGGGGGTCACTGCAATCTGGGCATAATATTTGGGGGTTTTTCCCATATTCCTCAAGCCCACTGGACTACCACACATAGAGTCTGAACCTGGCCTGTGTGTTTTCTGTGTGTCTGTGTTTACCTGTGTCTACTTTGGTGTTTTCTGTGTTTACTTTCCTTTGGTTCCGTTTGGATATCCTTTTGTAAATGAGCTTTTGGAATATGCTTTTAGAAGTGGGCCTCTGGGCCATTTGGATATCCTTTTGTAAGTGCCCAAAATTTGTAATTACCTGCAGGCATTTGATTTGTATAGACGACATGGGTCTCTCCCATGGGACCGGCATGAAGCTGGTGTCTTTTAGTTTTTGTTTTTGTCTCCAGGTGCCAGGAGAGCTGTTCTGTTGTCTTAAAAGTTTTGTTTGCCATTGTGTTGGAATGTCCTACCTATACGAATGTGTGAATGTGTAAGAAAGTGGCCACAGGTATGCATGTTTTATGTCTGAGCTTGTATGTGTGTTATGACTCCTGATGGAAGCTGTGCATGGACAGCCTTTGGGAACAGATTGGGCCTCAAGGAGCTCAGAGCATGCCTGAGCCTGGAGGGGGCTGTTGGAGAACTGCCCCTCCAGGGTCACACTCGAGGAGTGGCCTTCACGTCCAGAGGGCCCAGCCGGGCCATGGAGTCACTTTGAGTCAGCCTCTCTAGTGTACTTGAGAATCTGGGTTTAATAACAATCTTTTGTCCCGTGTTGTGTGCTATCCCCTTCCTCTCCCATGCTGATGGCTGAGGCTCACATGACCAGCCCTGGGGCCTAAGGGAGGATTGGCTTCTAGGACAGAGTGGAGTATCACTGCCTATGGTTGTTAAGCTACAGTGCACCGTGTTATAATGCTGCAGCATTCAGATTCAATCGGTTATAAATATTTGTCATCATTTAAAAGGGTTGGTTATAAAGTATTATTGATTAAAAAAACTACTGCTAGTTACAGACGCTTCACATTGGTACAATGTTGATGCAAACAGAGTTATACTTGTTATGGTATATGCATGTATTTCTGTTCTTGTTTAAAATATTGCAGCTTTATATTATATACTAAACTACTGAGGGAAATCACAAGAAAGACTTTGGTAAGAGTTTCCATGTTTAAAAAAGGAAGAGAGTAATTTGTCTGAAGTAAATGCCTAAATGGACTGAGGGAACATGGGAGGTTATAGAAGGTCAGAGGGGGTATGCTGTGAATATGGAAGGTTATAGAAGATCACAGGGAATGCCAACTATGTTTGTTGTGGTTTCTTATACCTGCAAATACTGAATTTAAAAGTTAATTATGGTTGGTTTCCATTTTAAAATTAGCTGATGATTCTCTAAACTCTTTATGTTAAAAATGGATATATATATATATATATATGTGTGTGTGTGTGTGTGTGTGTGTGTGTGTGTGTGTGTTTGTGTTTGTGTGTGTATGTAAATGTATGTGACTTGGATTTAACTGTATGTGTGAATGTAAGCTAGCTTTAACTGTACTGATGTGTATGTAACTTGGATCCAACTGTGCATATGTGTGCAAGTAATTATTGTTTAGAAAAACATGTCTTAAACAGCAAGCATGTGGCTTTGGTCCATCTTGTCTGGTGACCTCATAGGCAGCCAGCCATGTGGCTGGCAACCATCTTTTACTAAAGGTTATAAAGCTCTATTCAAGTTAACAAAACCCTAACTTAGAGACTTATACCTGAGTACTTATGTTTTTGCTAAGTGTTCAAGAGTAAGCTTCTAGAGAATTTAAATAGATGGCTATATATGTTTAATAAATAAGGTATTTGATAAATATTAAAGTTGTACCTCAATACTTTTATACACAAGATTATACCTTGTTCTGGCAGCTAAACTGTGTAATTTAAGATTTACTCATATAATCAGTAGATAATGGTTTTCAAGACATGAAGGGATCATAGGGAAAAGCTGAGGTTTACAAATGTATGGCACATTCTTAAACGCTAATGAGGCCATTCTGGCCCACTGTGGGCAATGTCAGCCCTGGGCAGTGGTCCTGAGTGTTATGAGAAAGCAAGCTGGGCAATTCATGCAGAACAAGCGTGTAACTTTCCCCCATGGTTCTTCTCTCTGTTCCTGCTTGAGTTCTTTCCCTGACTATCCTCAGTGATGGGCTTTGACTGGAACATGCATGCTAAAGAAATCCTTTCTTCCTAAGATTTTTTTGGTCATGGTGTGGAACAGCAGGCATCTGGACGGTGGTCCCACCACCCATGAAGAAACCATAAAGTGCCCTAGTCCATTACTTTCAGAGGAGGTGCGGCCTGTGATGGAGAAGATGAGCAGGATCGGGAAGAAGGGTCAGGACAGAGTGGCCATTTTACTTTGGTCACTCAATTCCCCCCGGTCCTTATGAGCTAGTTTATGTTTGTCTCGTAGACAAAAGAGCTTGACCTCTGGTTGAGAGACAAGATCCTGTCCCCAAAATGGAGTGAATCTCAGGAACTGTGAGATAGGAATGACTGGAGACGGTTGGAGAAGCAGACAGGAAGCTGCAACCATGCTCTAGGAGTTGTCCTGGACAATGGTCATAAGGCCAATCAGCACCCAGGATCACAGGGGAGAAATTCAAATCTCCTATCTATAAGGAGCCCAATCAACACAGCAGTTCCCCAGGACTCCTTGAGGTGAACAGGCATGACAGGAGTCTAGAGCCCTTCCCCACTCCCAACCATCACTACTTCCTCAGCAAGAGAGTAAGCCCATACCCAGAGACCCCAGTGGGTCTCCTCCTACTTTCTGGGAGTTCATATTTAAAGTGGCTTTTAGTCATTACTGGAAGCAAACCCTTGGGCCAGGACTGGGACTAACAGGTTCATGCTAGAGAGTGGCCAAGCACTCCCCATGCATGCCATGGATCTTCCTGCCTTTAATCCTGCTGGTCCCAAGAACAGAAGACTGTAAACATGGCTTTGACAAATCCCTAATGACTTTGATTCTCTACAGGAGACCTGTTCAAAAGGTACCTCATCCTCAAAAAGCCAGAAATGGTTTGAAGTACACAGAAGCCAATGACAAGGGCCACTGAAGACTGTGCTGGCTGTAATTTGTAGACGAGTAAATATCCATCTGTCTGTCTGATCCACTGAAGCAGAAGCTGGTGGAGACTAACCTCATTTTGATGAGAAGGGGAAAGGTACCTGGGGCACAGCATGAAGACAGCCACTGTAGGCTATAGATAGCCTGCTGTGATTGGTCCATTTCTCACTCTGACCTCACAAGGAGCAACTGTGAGGTATGAGGGTCCTGTATATAAGGCCGTGGGCTGGGCTGCAGCTCTGTCCCAACAGACCAGGGAGCTGATTTAGGTGACCTGTGGGACTCTCCTAGCTATCTGGTTAGTTGTTGAGCTGAGACTTTGCCACCACCTGTCTGCACAGGAACACAGTGACCACCTAAACTCATGGACTTCCACCCCGACACGAAGAGCCTGAACAGCCAATATATGGTCCTATATCCCATCGGCCACGGTGCATTTGGCTCTGTTCAACTGGCCTACCATCGCCTCATAGGCATCCCGGTGGCAGTAAAAGTGATAGAAAACCTTGAGGAGGACCTCCGGTTCATCGTATCTGAGATGATGGCTCTCGAAAAACTGCACCACCCCAACACCATTCGCCTCTTCCAGGTGCTGGTAACACCAGAGCAAGTCTGCTTCATCACAGAGTTTGCCCCGGGAGGAGACTTGTTCCAAAGAGTGACGGAGGAGGGCAGGCTGCAGGAGGAAGAGGCACAGAAAATATTCGGGCAGATCCTGTCAGCCATCAAGTATTGCCATGAACTTGACATCGTCCATCGAGACCTGAAGCCCGAAAATATCCTCTTAGACGAAGAGGGAAACGTGAAGCTGGCAGACTTTGGTCTCGCCACCAAGTATAGAGCAGGAACTCTACTGCAAAGGCAATGTGGGACCAAGACCTTCAATGCCCCAGAACAGGTACTGGGATTGGGCTATGATGGGAAGAAGACGGATGTGTGGAGTCTGGGTGTGCTGCTCTACTTTATCACTACGGGGAACCACCCCTTCCAAGGAGACACCATGGAAGAGATCCAGGGGAAGATCGTCACAGGCACCTATGACATTCCAGCTCACATCTCTGTGCAACTGGAAAATTTAATTCATGATATGTTGACAGTTGCCCCAGAGAGGAGGCCCTCCATTGAAGTCCTTCAGCAACATCCATGGGTTATGAAGTGGAAAGAAAATATCCCAAGTGAAACCTTTGTAGATCCAAAGGTCCTAGACACACTCTCTGACCTTGGCTTTAATAAGAATGTTGTTTTGGAATCCCTCCAAAAAAACAAATATGATAAGTTTTTGGGGACATAACTCATCGTCAGAGAACAGGCACGCAAGGGGCTGCCGCTTGAGCTCGGCTGCACCACCTCAGTCAAGCCTGTGGACGCTGGAGCTGCTCCTCCTGCGTCCCTAGCACATCCCTCTGTCTCTGGTCTTCCCCCAAAACGGAGGGCCAGTGAGCCCATCTTTGGCCTCCTCCACACCCAGACCTCACAACAGCACCTGCCTGTTGTGCCAACAGCACCAGCACAGAAGGTGGCCAGAAGTGCCTCCATGCCTCTATGATTTCCCCAGAACAAGAGCCCCACTATTAGCTCTGCCACCCTATCCAGAGGCGAGACTTCTCCAAGTGTCTGCAGCAGCATATGAGATGAGGAAACCCTCCCGTCCCCTGGGACTGACTCTGACATGGAAAATGCACTGAACCCTCAGAACATCGGGTGCTTCCAGAGACTGCGCAGGAGAATCAGGGCTTGCCTCTCAAGATTATGCTGATTTTCTGGGGATCGAAAGACACAAGTCGAGCCCATGTTCAACAACAAAGTGGCTCCTCTGAAAGAGACAGGATGAAAAGCCCAAGGAATTGGGCATGCAGGTTTGAAAGTGCATAAGTGCTTTGCATTTTATTTTCTCTGCCTTTTCATTGAAATATCAGAAAGGTATATATTTGTTTTGTGGGGTCCATGGGATGTTCAGATGTATTTCTACACCAGCTGGATTAAACCCTGCCACTTAGCATACCTCCTCAGGAAGAAATCCTGCTGGAACATACTCAGGTGGTGTCCCATATAACTGAACTAGCAGTAGACAACAAAAGACTGTGATCGGAGTGGGATGGTTGGGGGGTGTTGTGATGTGGACCTGTTGTCCACAGGGAACAGATGTTCATATAGAAGACTTTGCTTGGAGATCTAGGGCCTAGCAGAGTGACTATGGTCAAAGGGCAAAGGGCCACTTCAATGTCTCCCTACAGTTCAACTGGACAGGCAGAGTGTGTCAAGTCCTGTGAGGCCTGATATCACACTGAAGAGGCCAACTGTGGGAGGCTGAGCTGGACCCCAGTTCCTGCATACCCTGAGCACCCAGTCTAGAAGAGATGTCTGCAGTATCACAGAACTCTCCACTGTGGCATTCCAGGAGAATGCCCTCAAAGGACAGTGGTTGATTACAAAACATCCATCAATTTCCAATCCTCAGTCTTTCATATCTGAGGAGCCTGGAGAAGGGACTCTACTGATTTTTTTCACGGCAGCCATGTGACCTAGATCCTTGCATTTCCTGGGCATTTTGTTCTCAATTGTGGGGTCTCTGACTTCAAAGGCAGGTGGTTCCTTGTTGCTGAGGGTCATGCCTGACTAGAACAAGACGTGACTGGAAAAACAAGGTCAATTCTCTCACCTAAGCAAGGGATGGAAAAGGGATGTGAGGCCATTGTGCATAGGGAACAAATGTCCTGATGGAATCTAATGTGATGATCTGCTTCCTGGCAGGGGGACAAAGGTCAAGGCTCTAAGGGGCCATCTGGAGATCTCCCTGCAGTTCAGATGGACAGACAAGAAGTACTGAGTTCTGACCTGTATTCTGATAGCACAGTGTGGGGCATCAGCCAGGTCTGGTCACAAGCATCTGACGATGAAAGTCTGGATGCTTAATATCTCCTGCTGCATGTCCAGTCCATGGGACACCGGGCAACCCAAGAAGTCATTGTGATTGCAGTGCCAAAGGAGTCTCCACAGGGAACTAACTCCATTCTCAAGAGCAGAGGATACTGGGAGAGCCATCCAAAGCATCTGATGATCAGGCAAGAAGCACTGAGGATGTCTTCAAGCCCTACATGCCAAGAAGAAAATAAACTCATTCTCATGGGGCACTAAAGCTGGCCCCCTTTCCCCTCCCTTCCTCTATGTATTCTATGTCCAATCACCCAGAAGACATTTCCTTCTGACAGTCACAGTAGAACCATACTCCAGATTTTGGGGAACACAGTTAGGATGGAGATCTGGACCTCTCTGTCCTTCCATGTCTGTATGGACATTTAGGATGTGTGCAGTCTCTGGATGGTCCTGTGCCAGCTGCAGGCTGGGCTGAGCTGGGGCTTTGTCACCATCTAATGCAGAAGCCCTTGTGCCAATATGTGATCCTGTTGACAAGGCTGTTCTGCCCGTCAAGCCAATGGGCTGATTCACCTGTCCCCATATAAAGACAGCCAGCATGCCCTTACCGGGTGCTACTGTCACTATGGAGACACTAAGACATGAAGGACTGTGACAGTACGAAGTGGGATGGGATGACATTGTGAGGCCCATCTGTACCTGGGAACTAGACAGCGAAACCACCGATGCCCTCTTCAGACCTGCTTTCTCTACTACTGTCCTTGTACCGAAGCTCTGTCATAGAGAAGGCAACAATTTCTCCCCGAATCTCCTTCAGCCTATATTCTGAGTCTTCTAGATGGGAAGAACCTGAAGCAGGGTCTCTCCAGATGTGTCAGAGGGTGGCCCTGTGACCTGGGTCACTGCATCTCTTGGGATTTTGTTCCAGGTGTGGGATGTCTGACAGAGCTAGGCTTACAGCTCTAGCCATGCAGCCTGTTCCTCACTTCCTGGCATGTGCCTGCTCCAGTCTCCCTGTAGCATCATGGGAGCAGTTCTTCCTCTACAGACCTGACCCCATTCTTACCTACAAGGAATGAGAGAGAAGACTGGGTCTGAGGTTTGAGCCCAGCTTCTGGGCTGCCTTTGTGCAATGATCTGAGCTGTTCTTTTGTCAGTTGACACTCGATGGACCCGGCCATGTGCCAGGCCCTCAGTAGGGGCTGGATCCCAGGATCGGTAGTCTGGTGGCCAAGCCGTCCACAGGGAGCTGGCAGAGTCCAGGACAATCAGGAAGACAAAGGTGCTGAGGTAAGTCCACATGAAAACAGGTAAACAGAGTCACAGACCTCAGAGTGTGCATGGAAGTACAGGGAGTTGGAGGAGACTGTCTTGTGTGAAGGTCACAGCTGGGCAGATCCCGGGAGGATAGAAGGGATCAGACAGAGGGACATGAGAGCAGCCATGTGGCACCTGAGTAGAGGTCCTGTTTTTTCAGGTCTACCCTTTCTTCCTACTTGTGAGAAATCTGGGGATCTGTGCCTGTCACCTGGGATGCTGCTGCAGACTTCTCTCAGTGGAACGCTAGTGTGAGAGCAGCATGGAGATCCTTCCACCCTCTCTTCTCATTATAACTGCTCCTCCTCGGAAGGTCGGTTTTGGTTCAGTGCTCAGGGCTTCCGAAAGCGCTCCTTTGCTGTCATCTGACATTTTGCATGCACTGACAGAGATTCCCTCACCTCCTTGCCGGAACTCCATAGAGGACTCTTACATTGTACTTGGAGGTCTGAGATTCAGTGTGATTCAGGCAGTGTGCGCCGGATTCCTCTGAGAATGAGTGGAGAGCCGGAGCTCCAAGATGCTGTCAGACTAAGAGAACCATCAGACATCTGCCCCCTGTTTTCCCTGGGTGGTCAGTGTGATTATCTGGAACAAGATAATCTGGAACAAGATAATTTCCACTGGGGTGATTTTGACTTACACTTCCAGATTGTAGTCCATTACACAGGGAACTCAGGGCACAAACGCATAGCGGCTAGTCATATCATAGCCACAGTCAAGAGCAGACAGAAATAAATGCACACAATTGAGCTTGCTTGCTTGTGTCCACTAGAGATCCCCGCTCTTGTGCAGTCTGGAACCCAAGTCCAGGGAATGGCCCAGCCCTGGAGATGGCTCTGCCCATATCAATTAAGACAATGCAATAGCTCTTCTACAAACACGCTCACAGGTGACCCTCTTGAAGATGATTCCTTAGTGAAGAGTCGAGTCCCAGGTCACTCTGGGCTGCACAAGTTGTCAGTTCAAACCAAGCAGCACAATTGCTCCCAGTGCTCACCACAGCTTCCAGCATTGAAAACTGTCAGCTCCATGACTAGAGGCTTCACTCTCTTTGCTTTGCCTGGGTTCAAAGCTGACACCCAGCAGCACATCCTCCCTTGCCCTCTCAGCTTCTCCCCCAGGATAACTGACCTTATCTGTACTCAGCAGACATCACTAGGATGTCTCCACTGTGTCCCGGCCCGATGCTTCCTAGACATAGGTTATTTCCCAGAAGACCGTGCTGCCTCCAGGCTGAATCTTTCCTCTCTTTCCAGCTGTGCCAGGCTCATCTCAAGTTGTGACACCCCTCCTTCCATGAACGGTTAGCGACTTTCAGTCCTTGTTCCTACTACTAGCCTAGGCTTGAGCAGCGTCAGTCGATTTCAGCTCCATCGTGGTATGTATGTTGCCTGCAAACCTTAGCCTTTTGTAGACAGATGGTCTATCTCTGAGAGCCTAGGACACCTTGTCAAGCAGTTCAAATTATTCATATCTTGTTTCACTTACTTGTCTATTTATTTCCTCCTCTCACCCTGTCTCCTCTCCTTTCCTCTTTGTTGTGTGTGTGTGTGTGTGTGTGTGTGTGTGTGTGTGTGTGTGTGTGTGTGTGTGTGTGTGTAGCACCTATGTGCTGTGCCTAGCATCTGGAGGTTACAGGATAACCCTATGGAGTCATTCTCTCCAACCACTTTGAAGGACACAGGGATTGAACACTGTTGCTTACTCCTCCAAATGTTTTTGCAGGTGGGGAACCTAATGGACAAGAAGCAGTGTCAGAACTTGCTGGAGAAGTCTATGACTGCTCTGGGGAAATGGGAGCCTTGACCTTGGCCCACACTTGTGCTGTTCTCCTTCTTTGGATGCCAGTCAGGACAACGAGATCTCTGTCCCTCAGAATTGCCTTGGTTGTTGATTTAGGCAATCTCCAACATCTCAGCTTAGTTCTCTGGGTTTAGATCTTATTGAATCTTAGCATTCTAGATGATTTGCCCCTGTTCTTTATGCCCAGTTTACTTTACCAAACTTAATGTGGCTGTAACAGTAAGTATGTAACGTTTTAGGATATGGCTACCCCCATTGGCATACTCAGAGCCTTTGCCCAAGGGTGCTCTCATTTACCTGTGAGGAGAGCAAGTCAGGAACTTTTATCCCTACTCAGGGATGAGAACAAACTAAATTTCAGAGCATGACTGCCACAGTGTGGTCCCTGAGCCTGGAAGCTCCTGGCTCCACTGGTCAAGCTTCCTTGTTTATTCTGTGTTGGGACCTTTTCCATCCCTTACTTGGTAGTGTCAACAGACCCTTCTATAGAAACTGGAGTCCAGAAAGCCCAGGGCAGGCTTTCCAGCAGGATCTTGACCCATGCTGGTTCTTCTGGCTTTCATCCCTGCCTTCATCAATAACACACTCATATCTGTCCTTAGAGCTCTTCTGCTCCTGTGCGCTGCACTCAGTGAGGAGGTTGGGAGCAAGTGTAAAATGAATGAAATACAGGCTCTGGATTCTCTCAGAAACCTGCATCACACCCCTGAAGCTCTGAGAGGCCGACAACCAGTTCAAGAACAAATATTCTCTGAGGACATGAAGACAAGGTAGAGAGTGGGTACCCCAAAGACGTGGGTCAGAGGTCTCCCTCCCTGCCTTACTCAAATCCTCTTTTGTAGGGAACACTAACAAATCCACATAGTCCTATCTCCCGGAAGACAGGTCAAGGTGTTCCTGTCAGAAGGGTGGTGATATGAGCCACTCAGAACTTCACTGTGAAACAGAAAGCCAAGGCTCACATTACTTTTCCCATAGTCTTCCTCAGGCTGGTCTTAGAACTGAAGATCACCCAGGACATCCTCGTTTAGCTAAGGTAGGAAGGCCAACTCAGAGGCTCTTAGCTTCTGATGCTAGCACAATGGGGTTCTGAATGGCTATGAGGGGAGAGGGCTGACAGTGCAGCTCTGTCCTGGGGCACATGCCTGGCATAAGTGAGGCCCTGGGGAAATGTCTATAATCTCTCAAAGGGAAGTCCCCACGCAGTCTCAGGTCTCAGGGTCTGTAGCAGAGGCTTTGGCTGCAACCAAATCCTGCCCTTTCCTGAATCGAAGCAGAGGAGGGGTGGATTGAGAGTGGGGGACAAACAGGATGAAGGGGAGACACGGGGAGGAGAGGAGGGAGGGGAAACTGTGGCCAGGACATAAAATAAATAAATTTTTCCTTTTTTTTTTTTTTTGGTTTTATCGAGACAGGGTTTCTCTGTGTAGCTTTGTGCCTCTCCTGGAACTCACTTGGTAGCCCAGGCTGGCCTCGAACTCACAGAGATCCTCCTGGCTCTGCCTCCCGAGTGCTGGGATTAAAGGCGTGCGCCATCACAGCCCGGCCCTAAATTTTTAAGATGCATACATACTAAAAACAATCCTAAAGCAAATGACCAGCAGGAACCTTTTCTCTACTGTCTGTAGTAAGGGGCTGGTGAAAAATGCTTACTTTGCATACCTAAGCACAAGAGGAGACTGTAGATGTAACCAAAGGTCTTATAAAATAAGAAACACAGAGCCAATTCAGAGAAGAAAGCCAAGAGGTCAGAGCTAAGAGCCTCACCCTTCCTGATTCAGGGATCCTCTCCAGCCAAGAGAGCTCTCCGAAAAGGACCTACTTCCTGTGTGTCTGTCTTTAAAGTCTTCCTGTTCTGCCTTCTCATTGGTTGTAAACCCAAACATGTGACTGCCTCGTCACTGCCTGAATGTACCGCCCTCCAGGTCCTTAAAGGCGTGCGCCACCGCCGCCATGCACTTGCTATGACTCTGACCCCCAGACAACTTTATTTATTAAAATACAATTAAAATCACATTTCAGTACAAGTAAAATACCACCACATTTCCCCTTTTCTATTTTAATAAAAAGGAAAAAAAAGAAAAAGGTTATAACTAACAAAAGAAAAACTATATACAAAAGTACAATGACTATATACAATATATACAAGTAATAAATGTCTAAACAATGTCTAGTCCATTTGTATTTGACAAATTCAGAGAAAATAATTTCATTATCTATCCTATTTTGTTAAGTCCAAAATGTATCTAATTCACTTTCTATCCTAATTAATCTTCAACTATAACTAACTAACCTTCAACTATAACTACCTAATCTTCAACTCCCTCAGAGACCCAAGAAGGAAATAATATTAGCTAACAAAAATAAAAACAGAAAGTGCATGCAAGCAACTTCCAAAAAATTTGTGAGTTGACAGAAACAGCCAGCTGCCTGGACAGTCACCTGAGGTTTCTCCACAGTGTTGGGGCATCATCTTCAGCCTATAGGCTTAGCATATCTGACAGACTCATTTGTGAAGTAGGATGTACACAAGGTCAACAGTTCAACCTCACATTGGGTGAGAGCAGTCCATGTACCAGAAACACCTGAATTCCACTAGTGTCATGTCATGATTCAGGATTTTAAATTCTGGAAATTGTTGTTGGTTTTTTAATTCAGCTGTCCATTCTTCTTGGCTGTGTATATATGGCTTCATCTCAGCATCCCATTCTTCTCCACATCCCTCTGTCAAATGCCAGTTTACTATTGCGAGGCGTGAGCTTAGTTACTCTTCAAGAATAACTGTTTCAGCTGCTGTTTCATTGCACATCAGAAGCCATCGGCCCACTGCCTATTCAGCTGCCTTCGAAGAAAAGGGCACTGTACCTTTTCCGAATTGCGAAGGCCATTTCAGGGATGGTGCCATATTGTCCTGGCCTCAGAAGATGCCTTTTGATAAAGCCATAACCACACTTGTTTTGGCAAGAATCAGTAGTCCTTTGTTTCATGTCCTGTCTGTCCATTTTGTCAGCAGTTGATTCAAGGATACTTTGTTGTCCAGTGGCTAACTTTTGCCACAATGAAAGTTAACTCCATATGCAGTTTCTTCAATGCCCATATTTTCTCTGAAGTAGATTGGTACTGCCAGAAGCCGACATGTCTCATAATCATAACAAAAAAGAAAAATTTTCTAAGTTATTAAAACATTTTAAATGCCATATTCTGTAAATCTCTGAAGGGTTTGAAGATGACCTGTCTAAAATATATCTGCTCAATTTTTAAAACATATCTAATGTGACTACAAGTTCTGTTGTAATGTCTAACTACTAACTTTCATTTCTTTATATCCTAATAGTTGGTAATAATAACATTCAAGGATCAGAAAATTGCATTGTTAAATGAATGGTATAAGTACAATTAGAGATATACATATAGCATTTTCTAACAATATCAATTTCAATATATATAATTTGTATACAATATAAAACAATCCAATCCAATGTAAAGTATTTAAAACTAGTAATTGTCTTTTTCTTCTTCTTTCTTTCTCTTTTTTTTTTTTAAACAAGAACCTTAAATCTAATCTCTTTTGCTTAGCCTTTTTCCTAACCCTTGACAACAACTTGTAACCAACTCCCCTAAACAATGAAAATTATCCCAGACCCAAAACCCATTAAAAAGACCAAAAAACCACCCACCCCACACCACCTCTTTGGGAATGTGGGCGTCGTATTCTTAAAATTTCTTCCTGCTGGGTATGGGCGAAGTTATCTTTATCCTGAAAGAAAAATTTTAGGTTAATTGTCAAATTCTAGGAAAGGTAACCATATCCTTCATTATCCAGTCTGTGTATAATGCCAAAGTTCAGGGTTTATCTCAAGTCCTTATTCAAGTAGTCTTTGAGACTGGATCATCTCAGCTAGTCATCTCAAAATTGCTCTGAGCACCTTGTAGTTCAAAGCTGATCTGTAGATGATGTTTGTCAGCTTAATGATGTTATTATTGTCCACGTGGAATTGTTGTTGTTGTGGGGCCCCAACTTCTTCCTGGAGACTTCAGTTGATGTTAGGCCTGGCCGTGATTTCCTGCAGAAAACTGATAAGAGACTCGAACACAAAGACATATATATGCAGCTAATTGAAGCCTTTTTTCTAGAATTAATTAATACTCTATATGACCATTCATATCTTAACAAAGGTTAAAATGTATATATATCTATATATCTATATATTAATCTTGTAAATTTTGATATAAAATTTATACTTTAAGAAAAGTTTTAAAGAATCAGAATAGAATCAAAGAGTTGAGATTAGTAATAGAATAGTCCCTTAGTTAATTTGGCTTTTCTCCTGTCCCATAGCAGAAGATGGCTCTTTTATTCTGGCATGATACAGGGGGTTTGCATTTTCCTTTTAACAACATGCTTGAGTTTAAAGAAGGAGAGAGCCATTCTCCAACTCCAAAGTCAGCTTTAAATTTTAATTGAACTGGGACTATTAGAAGACCAATAGTGTTAAATTTTTAGAGAAAAGCAGAAACAAACATTTAGGAAGACATAAAATTTTTTAAATAATATATACCCATATGCCGTTTCACTCTGTTTCTTGGGATAGATGATTTGTCCCTTTTCTTCAGTTGTCTCATTTGTCCAGTGTTCTTCAGATTCCTTAACCTTCATTCTCCTAAAAGACAAAAACAAAAACCTTTCCCCAAGACTAATTTTGGGGATGTTCCCTTTTGGCAAGTTATCTGATTAAATGAAAAGACATGTGTTACTGGTATAAGTTAGTTTAAATTGGATGTTCATGCTTGTTGAAGAATTATTACCTCCTCTAATTAAGAGGTTTCTCTTGTTCAAATCGAACCTTTATCAATTTTGATGGTACCCACAACTTATCTTCTCCTGTAGAAACAAAAGCAAAACCTCGTCCCCAACGTAACACATACCCTGGTTTCCATTCTGAGGTCAGCACATCCTTAAAGTATATAGGCTGATTTAATTCTGTAGTTTTTTCTATTATCCAATGTCTCTCTGCAGCTGTTGTTCCTTTCTCATTGGCATTAAGAAAATTCAAAGTTAATAGAGCATTATGCAGTCTGTTTCTGGGGGTCTTTGTTACCCCTTTCTGTTTATTTAGCATATCCTTTAGAGTTCTGTTTGATCTTTCTATAACTGCTTGACCTGTAGGATTATGTGGTATGCCTGTAATATGCTTTATATCGTAATAAGCAAAAAACTGTTTCATTTTTTTTTTCTTTTTTCTTTTTTTTTTTTTTTAATTTATTTTAATTTATTTTGCAATACAATTCAGTTCTACATATCAGTCACGGACTCCCCTGCTCTCCCCCCTCCCGTCCCCCTCACCTTCCCCCCAACGCCCCCCCCCCCCCATTCCCATCTCCTCCAGGGCAAAGCCCTCCCCACAGACTGAGGTCAACCTGGTAGACTCAGTCCAGGCAGGTCTAGTACCCTCCTCCCAGGCCAAGCCAAACAATCCTGCACAGGCCCCAGGTTTCAAACAGCCAACCCATGCAATGAGCACAAGATCTGGTCCCACTGCCTGGATGCCTCCCAAACAGATCAAGCCAACCAACTGTCTCACCCATTCGGAGGGCCCGAGCCAGTGTGGACCCCTCAGCCATTGGTTCATAGTTCATGTGTTTCCATTCATTTGGTTATTTGTCCCTGTGCTTTATCCAACCTTGGTCTCAACAATTCTCGCTCATATAAACCCTCCTCATTCTCGTTGATTGGACTCCCAGAGATCCACCCAGGGCCTAGTCATGGATCTCTGCATCCAGATCCCTCAGTAGTTGGATGAGGTTTCTAGCACAACAATTAGGGTGTTTGGCCATCCCATCACCAGAGTAGGTCAGTTCGGGCTGTCTCTCGACCATTGCCGGCAGTCTGTTGTGTGGGTATCTTTGTGGATTTCTGTGGGCCTCTCTAGCACTTTGCTTCTTCCTGTTCTCATGTGGTCTTCATTTACCATGGTCTCCTATTCCTTGTTCTCCCTCTCTGTTGTTGATCCAGCTGGGATCTCCTGCTCCCCCAAGCTCTCTTTCCCTCGACCCTCGCCTTTCATTACCCCCACTCATGTCCAGGCTGTTCATGTAGATCTCATTCCATTTCTCTGTCATTGGGCGATCCCTGTGTCTTTCTTGGGGTCCTGTTTTCCGGGTAGCCTCCCTGGTGATGTGAGTAGCAGACAATTCATCCTTGTTTCATGTCTAGTATCCTGCTATGAGTGAGAAGAGTTAATACCAATACTCTCTAAATTGTTCCACACAATAGAAACAGAAGGAACATTACCAAACTCCTTCTACGAGGCTACAATTACCCTAATTCCTAAACCAAACAAGGATACAACAAAGAAAGAGAACTACAGACCGATCTCCCTCATGAACATTGATGCAAAAATACTCAATAAAATACTGGCAAACAGACTCCAAGAACACATCAAAACAATTATCCACCATGATCAAGTAGGATTCATTCCAGGGATGCAAGGGTGGTTCAACATACGAAAGTCTGTCAATATAATACACCATATAAACAAACTCAAACAAAAAAACCATATGATCATCTCACTGGATGCAGAAAAGGCATTTGACAAAATCCAACACCCCTTCATGATAAAGGTATTAGAGCGATCAGGAATACAGGGAACATACCTAAACATAATAAAGGCAATTTACAGCAAGCCAACAGCCAACATCAAATTAAATGGAGAGAAACTCAAAGCGATTCCACTAAAACTGTTTCATTTTAACAGAGACATATGATGGAGCATTATCAGTTTTGATTTGTGCAGGTATACCCATGATGGCCATAACTTCGAGCAAATGAGTGATTACAGAATCAGCTTTTTCAGAACTCAAAGCAGTTGCCCACTGAAATCCTGAATAAGTATCGATAGTGTGGTGTACATATTTCAGTTTTCCAAATTCTGCAAAGTGAAACACGTCCATCTGCCAGATTTCATTCCTTTGAGTACCTTTTGGGTTACATCCAGTTGGTAATGGCGTTTGATTGTAGAAGGAACAAGTAGGACATTTCTTTACTATTTCTTTGGCTTGTTGCCAGGTTATGGAAAAATCCTTTTTTAAACCTTTACTATTGACATGATGTTTTTTATGAAATTCTGAGGCCTCCAGCACATTTCCTATCAATAGTTTATCAATCTCATCATTGCCTTGTGCTAGAGGGCCTGGCAGACCGGTATGGGATCGAATGTGAGTTATATATAAAGGATGACTCCTTTTCCTGATTGTATCTTGTAATTGAATAAATAGTGAAGTTAATTCTGAAGCATCAGGGATAAATTCTGCAGTTTCAATATGTAATACTACTCTTTCAGCATACTGAGAGTCGGTTACTATGTTGAGAGGTTCTGAAAAATCCATTAATACCAACAGAATAGCATACAATTCTGATTTTTGAACTGAATTATAAGGACTTTGAACCACTTTACTTAAATTTTCTGATTTGTAACCTGCCTTTCCTTGTTTGTTGGCATCTGTATAAAATGTACGAACTCCAGATATGGGTTTTTTCCTCACAATTCGAGGCAAGATCCAATCAGCTCTCTTTATAAGATCAATTCTATCGCTTTTGGGATATTTGCTGTTAATTTCTCCCAAAAAATTACTGCAAGCTCTTTGCCAAGGTTCACTTTCTGTCCATAATTTTTCAATATCCTCCTTAGTTAAAGGTACGACAATTTCTGCTGGGTCTATTCCTGCTAATTGACGAAGTCTCAATTTTCCTTTCCAAATCAAGTCAGAGATTTTTTCCACATAAGTTTTTAATTTTTTATTTGGTTTATTTGGTAAAAATATCCATTCTAATATAATATCTTCCCTCTGCATTAATATTCCTGTTGGAGAATGCCTAGAAGGTAAAATAACCAAAATGCAATCCAGCTTTGGATCAATACGATCCACGTGTCCTTCATGTACTTTCTTTTCTACCAAGGCCAATTCTTTCTCAGCTTCAGGTGATAATTCTCTTGGACTATTTAAGTCCTTGTCACCTTCTAAGGTTTTGAACAAATTATGCAGTTCATCATTTTTTACCCCAACAATAGTTCTTAGATGAGAAATATCTCCAAATAATCTTTGAAAGTCATTAAGAGTCTGTAGTCTATCTCTCCTAATTTGCACCTTTTGGGGTCTAATTTTTTGTAGCTCTATTTTATATCCTAAATAATTAATAGAATCTCCTCTTTGTATCTTTTCAGGAGCAATTTGTAATCCCCAGCAAGGCAAAATTTTCTTTACTTCTTCAAACATTCTTTCTAAAGTATCTGCATTTGAGTCAGCTAGTAAAATATCATCCATATAATGATAAATTATAGATTTAGGAAATTTTTTACGTATCACTTCCAATGGCTGTTGTACAAAATATTGGCACAGAGTTGGGCTATTCAACATTCCTTGTGGGAGGACTCTCCATTGAAATCTTTTAACTGGTTGAGAATTATTGTAAGTAGGTACTGTGAAAGCAAATCTTTCTCTGTCTTTTTCTTGTAAGGGTATTGAAAAGAAACAGTCTTTTAAATCAATAACTATGAGAGGTCATCCTTTTGGTAACAGAGTAGGCAAAGGAATTCCAGATTGTAGAGAGCCCATTGGCTGAATTACTTTGTTAATTGCTCTAAGGTCTGTTACCATTCTCCATTTACCAGATTTCTTCTTAATAGCAAATACAGGAGAATTCCAAGGGCTGGTTGATTCTTCAATATGCTGAGCATTTAACTGTTCTTCTACCAGCTCTTCTAAAGCCTGGAGTTTCTCTGTTGTTAAAGGCCATTGCTGGACCCATACAGGCTTGTCTGTTAACCATTTTAAAGGTAGAGCTGTTGATGTCTTTGGAAGATCATCAGTTGTTGTGCCCTGTTCTTGTATCATATGGATGGCTGGTGACCACTCAGAATAATGCCTTCTAATATCTCTCTCAGAAACATGTGCTAGTTTATGATTTGTTTCTGAGATTGGTGGGATGTTAATCTGAGTATTCCATTGTTGTAACAAGTCTCGACCCCACAGGTTCATAGCTATGTTAGCCACATATGGTTTTAATTTTGCTCTCTGTCCTTCTGGACCTATACATTCGAGCCATCTTGCACTCTGTTTCACCTGAGATAATGTCCCAATTCCTAACAGTTGAATGTTTACCTCCTGAAGAGGCCAAGTTGGATGCCAAAATTCTGGTGCAATTATGGTAACGTCCGCACCTGTGTCTACCAGACCAGACAACAAAACACCATTTATTTTTATCGATAATTTTGGTCTTTGTTCATTAATAGAAGTTTGCCAAAAAATTTTCTTTATGTTTTCTCCTGAATTTTCTATTCTCTCTGTTTCATCATCCTGACCAGCATGACTTATTCCAATAGGCATTTGGTTATTTAATTGCTCTGAGTAGGGGCTTCCTCTACGACTGCAGGAAAGGTTTGAACTGGATTTGCTATTGGGGCCTGCATGAGGCCCCTCTGTGAGTTTCCTGAAGACTGAGGCAAAGGATTACCCTGTCTGTCCCTTGTTGATCTACACTCGTTGGTCCAGTGTTTTCCCTTACCACACCTTCTGCATACTCCAGAAGGAAGGGGCAGTCTGTTGCCATTGTTCCTTGAAGAAACATTGTTTCTAGGAATGACCTGTTTACAGTCCCTTTTCAAATGTCCTTGCTTTCCACATCCAAAACATCTAACATTCCTCAAACCTCTTGAAATTGCTTCTCCTACCCATGTATCATCATGCTCATGAGCTTCAACATTAACCGTGTCTCTAATCCAATCTTCCAAAGGTGCAGATCTTGCCTTTAACGGCCTGATTATTGTTTTGCATGCTGCATTCGCATTCTCAAAGGCCAAAGTTTCAATTATTATCTTACCAGCTTCTGAATCCGGGACCATTCTCTTTACTGCTGAAGCCAGTCTTTGTAAAAAATCTGTGAAAGATTCTTTTGGGCCTTGTACAACCTTTGTAAATGACTCAGTTTTTTTTCCTGGTTCCTCAACTCTGTCCCATGCATTCAAGGCTGCTGTTCGACATAAAATTAGGGTTTGGACATCATATAAACATTGTGCTTGTGCTGAAGCATATTGACCTTCTCCAATAAGCTGATCCTGGCAGACTTGTATTCCTTTATCCCTCCACTGTTTTTCTATGTTTTTAGCTTCATCCTTGAACCAAGTTAGCCACTGAAGCCTTTGACTGGGTTCAAGAACAGCTTGTGCCAGCTCCCGCCAATCCTGTGGTACAATCCTATTATATGTTGACCAAGAGTTTAACATTTGCTTTACATACGGGGAATGCATGCCATAAGATACTATTGCCTCCTTAAACCTTCGTAAATCTAACATTTCAATTGGAGCCCAAATATTTTGTGTAGTCATTTGATCAGGCAACTGCTGTATGGTTACTGGACAAACTAAGGGTGACTGTGTGAACACAGGCTTTCTTTCTGTAACCCTATGATCCAATCTTGAAGCAACTTCACTGTTAGTTTCTTCTGTCTGAGTTTTTACAGGTTTATCAAGTTTTTCTAAAGCTGTCATCCTGGCATTTAAATTGATTATCTTTTTAAATTGTAAAATGAGAATAAGCATAGTAATAAAAAGCATAATTCGGTCAACATTAATCTTCTCATATAGCTGTTCCATTGTCAGACTGTCTAAAATTGCAAACAAAGCCCAATTTTCTTCCAATGAACACAGAAAACCCATTTTTTTTTAAATGTGGAAAAAATTTCTCTTTTAAATAGTTTCCTTTAAAATATTCGATATGTTAAATGACTTACCAAGTCCTCGTAGAACAGTACCAATCCAAGGGAATTTCAAAACAGCCTCCTAGTGTCCGAGGTGTGAATCCAGAGAGAGAGAGAGAGAGAGAGAGAGAGAGAGAGAGAGAGAGAGAGAAAGAACACGCAAGAACCGTAGCCACAAGTTCTGCCTAAGAACTTGAATCCAGCCACGTGTTCCCGCTTGAGCCTAGTCAAGCCTTGGCTCTGGCTACCTTAAGCCCCAACCACGTGTGTTGGCTTTACAGGCAGGGGCCCTGTTCGGCAGGGCAGGCCTGAATTGTCTGTAGCACCGGCTTTAAGCAAGTAGCTCAAAGTTAGTCTGGCCTGAGGCCAAGCCGACCTGGGCCCGGGCTAGGGAGCCGGCCGCCCTGGCGGGAAACGGGACCTGCCGGCCGCCCTGGCGGAAACAGGACCTGCTGGCCGCCCTGGCGGGAGACCGGACCTGCCGCCAAGCCAAGTTAAGCGGTTTTTAATGGATTCTTGTCACGTTGGGCGCCAAATGTAGATGTAACCAAAGGTCTTATAAAATAAGAAACACAGAGCCAATTCAGAGAAGAAAGCCAAGAGGTCAGAGCTAAGAGCCTCACCCTTCCTGATTCAGGGATCCTCTCCAGCCAAGAGAGCTCTCCGAAAAGGACCTACTTCCTGTGTGTCTGTCTTTAAAGTCTTCCTGTTCTGCCTTCTCATTGGTTGTAAACCCAAACATGTGACTGCCTCGTCACTGCCTGAATGTACCGCCCTCCAGGTCCTTAAAGGCGTGCGCCACCGCCGCCATGCACTTGCTATGACTCTAATAGCTCTGACCCCCAGACAACTTTATTTATTAAAATACAATTAAAATCACATTTCAGTACAAGTAAAATACCACCACAGGAGACTCCATTTCCACCTCAGATCTTTCTGCCTCCCTCCTGCCAGCCTTTTTTAGGACCTGCCTTGGGAATGTGATCCAAGGTCCGTGGGTTAAGGTTAGGAGGGTAGAAACATGGCTGCATATGCCCAACCCAAATCCTCTTGCTGGAGCTCTTGTGTGGGATGGTCGCCTCAGTCCTTTCTTACCTTGCGCCATCCAGGTGTTGCTGGAATCATAATCCAATGCTTCTAAACTTTCAGTATGAAGAACAGGGTACTTAGTGTGTTCGGGACTGCCCGGGAAGGGATGTCCATGTGAGGAAGAAATCTGACCACTAGGTGGAAGGCACTCAAGTGACCCCAGGTAGCTTGAGCCATCTTTATTTATACTTCAACAGAGATTTTCTCCCAGGATACATGAACAGTTTTATTACTGTCTCTACTTTTTGACTTTTAAGAAAACATCACATTTTTTTTTAATTTATTTTAATTTATTTTGCAATACAATTCAGTTCTACATATCGGTCACAGATTCCCTTGTTCTCCCCCCTCCCGTCCCCCTCACCTTCCCCCCAACGCCCCCCCCATTCCCATCTCCTCCAGGGCAAAGCCTTCCCCACAGACTGAGGTCAACCTGGTAGACTCAGTCCAGGTAGGTCTAGTCCCCTCCTCCCAGGCCAAGCCAAACAATCCTGCATAGGCCCCAGGTTTCAAACAGCCAACTCATGCAATGAGCACAAGATCTGGTCCCATTGCCTGGATGCCTCCCAAACAGATCAAGCCAATCAACTGTCTCACCCATTCGGAGGGCCTGATCCAGTGTGGACCCCTCAGCCATTGGTTCATAGTTCATGTGTTTCCATTCATTTGGCTATTTGTCCCTGTGCTTTATCCAACCTTGGTCTCAACAATTCTCGCTCATATAAACCCTCCTCATTCTCGTTGATTGGACTCCCAGAGATCCACCCAGGGCCTAGTCATGGATCTCTGCATCCAGATCCCTCAGTAGTTGGATGAGGTTTCTAGCACAACAATTAGGGTGTTTGGCCATCCCATCACCAGAGTAGGTCAGTTCGGGCTGTCTCTCGACCATTGCCGGCAGTCTGTTGTGTGGGTATCTTTGTGGATTTCTGTGGGCCTCTCTAGCACTTTGCTTCTTCCTGTTCTCATGTGGTCTTCATTTACCATGGTCTCCTATTCCTTGTTCTCCCTCTCTGTTGTTGATCCAGCTGGGATCTCCCGCTCCCCCAAGCTCTCTTTACCTCGACCCTCGCCTTTTATGAAAACATCACATTTTAAGAAAGACATTGTGGTCATTATATAAGCCCTCATTGCTCCCCTTTATGATTCCCCAAACACTCTTTTCCAACCCCCACACGACTTCAGTCTAGACAGGGGGGAGTTCAGCATTTTTGCAGGCTTAACTAAATATGCAGCCACACATATCCTGCTCTCACAGTACTCACAGCAGCTACTTGTAGTTCCAAATTAAAAACTAATACACATGGGTACAATGCTTTAAGGACAACAGTATCCAAGCTCCAACAAGTATTTCATGACTGTAAGATATGCTTTGAAATAGTTCCCTTTTCTACAAGAGGGTCCCAAGTGTCAATCTCTGTAAAAGGCAGACTTTGGTAAGGCCCTCTTTTCCTGTACTACCACACCACTTTTCTTTCACCAATATAAGCTCCTGTGTAGGGTAAAAATGGAAGCATTCATCCCACATTTTGCATTGCATTTTTTCCTCCTGGAGCATACCAGATCCTACCATTGGCTCTATATGCTTGGTGTCCAGGGAACTTACTCTCAGCAGTTGTCACTGTGTGTGTTTCTGAGACTTTTTCCCTAGTCTGTGGTAATCATGCCTTACTCTCCTTTCCAGAACGGTAAAATTAAAAACCATCGAAGAATCAACAGTACAATGAGAGAGAAAAGAGCCTACAAGCTGCATGAATTCAGCCAAGTTCTGCAATGCCTGAGGTCCACTGTTCTTTGCCAAGTGAGAGACCATCTCTACAGGCTTTGCCATGCAGAGACCCCTTGGACAGGCATTCATATGCTGATCAGAGACTAGGCTGCATGGCTCCCTACACTGAACACTGTGCCTGTGTCTGAGACCGAGTTAAGGTGTACTGTGTCCTTATGAGGAAAAGGAAAACAAGGCTGAATAAGGCCTCTCCTGAGGGTGAGTACCTGGGCCACACCAACCAGTCAAGGCTCCCAGGAAAGAGCCGTTTTTATTAGCCCTACTGGACATGCCCCAGACCCAGGATCTCTCCCCCATCCTGACTTGCTTTTCAGAGCAGACTCCCCATCAGACATACCCATTTTAGTCATTCTCACAGCTACCCCCTGGACACACAGTCCAGACCTCAGTCACCTTTCATACACCTCTCCCTTGGTGTGACCCATCCAGACAGTTGCCACATCCAGTGTCCTAACACAGCTCTAGAGTGACCCAGCTCTCACTGCACAGCTAGGTGGCAGGCTTGGCTCTGCAGCCTTGCAGCCAATCTTTTCTCTTCCTTACACTTTCTTAGAAAGTCAGACCTAGGGGATGTTATCCCAGGATGACCCTCCCCCTGTAAGCCTTCACTGCGTCCAGGACCACGTCCTTGGCATTTGGAGGGGAGCTCCGGCACCAACTCCACCCGCTGCACACAGCAGCTAAACCACATCCTTTATGATAAACTTATAACATTACACCTAACCACTTATAAGAACATGTTTTGAGCCCATAAACTCCCTTTCTGACTTACTCCAGGCCTTATCTGGCCCCACCTCCTCTACTCACTCCCCTTTTGGGTAGGACATGAAGATGGCTATCACTGCTGCATGTACTTAGATTCATTCCCTCAGATTAGCCTAAAGGTTCCTCATTTGTAGAGTCTTCTCCAGGACTGTGGGAGAAATCACCTCAGGGCAGGCCCCCAAGGAAATTTTGATATTTGATAGTACAGTATGTCATGGTGGGGAAGCAGGGTAAAGGAGTGAGAGAAACTGGTCACATTGTGTCCACATTCAAGAATCCCAGACAGCTGAATGTTGATGCTCCTGTTGGTTTCTCCATTTTTTTTTTTTTACAGCTGGGGATGCAGCTTGAGGAAACATTCCACACAAAACATTTAGGAGGGTCTTACTACCTCAGACACACCTCTCCAGAAACACCCTCAGATATGTGCCCAGTTTTCTTCCTCTTAAGCAAACCTAGTTCCTGCCACAGTACCTAGAATCTAGTCTCAACCTCGGAAGTCATTATTCAGGGCCCTGCTGCCCACAGGGCCTTCACATTCCAGCTGTATTGACTGGTTCTCCAGGAAGAGGCGGATCTCTCTTGCTTGACTGCTGCTCCTTCCTCAAGCCAGGGGACCTCTTTGCTTCATTCACCTGAGAAGAGGCCAATACCACCACACCTACCTTGGTATGGGCAGCAATGCCAGCAGAATTATTAGACTCTCAATGTGACTATTTTAGAGTCCCTCTGAGTGATACCAGGGCATTTTTGGCTATGGAGAAATATCCCTCCCTCTGCAATAGTGACCCCAGGTCACCTCTATATGGGACCGAGAAAAAATGCTCTGCTCCCTCAGACATTCTGTCTCATTGCTGAGACCACCAGGGCAGGAGGACAACCCACGATCTGCTGAGCCATCTGCACCTGGCAAGGCCACACTTTCTCTAAGGGATGAAACAAAAGACCTCCCCCCACTCTAGCCAAGTGTAGGCCATCCTAGGTACTTGATGACCATGCATGTAGTCTTGCCATCCCATAATGCAGCCCTGCTGTATAAAGCAAGCTCAGATCTCACGAGGAAACATTTGTGGGCTCTCACACTCTCCTTAGACTACTACATATTTTCTAAATAGCTCCCAGCATCCCATTAATGCAGGATGGAAGAAGGCTAACAATGGGGGGGGGGTGGGCTCTCGCTCCTTCCCTGTATCCTGGGAAGGATGCATTTTTGGGCACATCTCTTATGGCATCTCAGTGTTAATTTGTTCTGGATTGTGCCCCTCATGACACTGGGACTTAGGGAGATCTCAGTTCATACCAAAAGTCTGGCTGATTTCTTGGTGCCAGAGATGGGTTGTGTCATAAAGGCAGGCGCTCACCAGAATCCCCAGTTGGGCAAGTCTGTTAAGAGGATTGTAAATTCCATGCTGTAGGAGGGGAGCTGCTTGGCTTCTATCCTCTGTGGGTATGATTAGGGACCTATTCCTGGCAAGCTCTTTGTCTGTCTTCTGCAGATGGAGGAGACAGGCTGCATTCTCCGTATTTTGTACATCATGTTCCCTGGAGAGGTGGTATGCTTCTTCTCTTCCTATGAGTACCTGAGCCAGGTACATGCACAATGAGACAAGACTGACCTGCTGGCATGTTTGTCTGTCAAGAAAAAGGTGAGTGCCTGGTAGTCTGTTTATGAGGACATTGCTACCTGCAACTCTTCCTAGGGTCCCTCAGTCTTGTGGAATTGGCATGGTCCAGATTCTCCCAGCTTCTAAATCTACCAAGTCTAGGCCTGGAACACTGGCTGCAGGGATTCCACAAAGCTTGATTACATGTTCCATACTCAGGCTCAAAACTAAGACTGAGGCTCTATGCTCAGTGTTTTGAAGCCTTTTGCTGGGTGACCTTCTTCCTTCAGTTATTCTAAGAGCCCAAGAGGGCAGGCCAGGTGGAGCAGGTGCTGATGGTATATTCCAAGTGCATTACGGTGAGAGATGGAAGTGAGGCTGGATCCACAAGCCCTCTGTGCCTGGCAGCTGGGAACAGCTGTGATCTCCCAGGTTTGGCTCAGGCACTGTGGTGTGGCTCTCCCCACACAGTGCTGCATTCAGGCAGGAGGCCATCTGACAGGGGCCTTGCTCCTCTCTGTGGTTGGAGGGAAGATGAGTGAAGGGATCAACTTCTCTGATGACCTGGACCAGTAGGTGTTGTGTCCTCTTGTGTGCTGGGGCTGAGGGCCCTAGGCCCTACCTGGTGAGCCATGCCATAGGGTCGGTACCCATGAGGCCTGCTTGGGGTCTGTAGGGTGTGGGTGGAGTGTCTGAAACCTTTCTCCATCTGGCTTTGTGGAGCAGAGGAGTGGGCAGCCATGACTTGTATTTACACACGATTAGTTCAAAATCGCAGGTAGTTGATCTCATGTGGATGATGAGCCCATGGCTCTTTGTCACTTATGCCATGGGCCATGTAACCCACTGCAGGTGTGTGGTGATGGTGGGGATGCCGTACCCCAACCTTAAGTCTCCAGAGTTGCAAGAGAAGATGACCTACTTGGATCAGACCCTTGTGAGTATTGGCAGTGTATTAAAGTGGACAGGAAATGTCTAAGGAGGGAGTTTTGTTGAAAGCCCTGGATGGAAGGACCTGCCTTATGACAGCATAGTGTACAGATGTTTTCATTCCTCCTCAGAGCTTTTAGAGTATACCTCTAGCCCCCTTGATCTTCTCTATAAAATATCCTATAGCATGAGGTGTTGGCTCAGACCCATGCAACCTGACCTTGATCCAAAGCCTTGGATAACAGGCAGGAAAAAGTTGGTTCTGATCTTCCATGTTCTGTTCTGGTTTTTTTTTTCCTTAGCCTAGCATACAAGGTAAGGCCCCTCCAGGGAAGTTATTGGTGGAGATTCTGGGTATGAAGGCTATAACCAATGCATAGGTGATCTGGGCTGCTGCTGGGGCAGAAGGATGGGTTGAGGGAGGAGGAATTTTCCTGCTGCAGTGTCTATTTGAGGAGCAAATGAGGGAGGAGACCCAATGGACATGCAGTATTGGTAGGCAATTGAACTCAAGAGTCCCATCCTTTTTGTCTATCCAGGCAGGGCCATTAGGCACCAGAGGGACTTTGCCAGCATTGTGCTTCTGGATCATCGCTATGCCCGGCCTGCTGTCCTAGGGAAGTTGGCAGTTTGGCCCTGCCTTTGCTACTATGCGGATGGTTGGGTTGCTCCCAGAGTCCCAGGCTTCCCCAGAGAGAAATAAAGCTTCTCATGTCTTTTATCTCCCTGCAGTTGCATCAAGAGAAGTCACACCCCTGTCTGGTGCAAGATCCTCTTTTATTCTCTCTGCTTGACTTGACCTTTGTGTTTGGCCTAAGATGGTCAACAGCATATGCAGACTGTGTAGTCTACACCAGCCTTCCAGAGGCAGTGGATTCCAGTGTTGTGACTTCCATAGAAAAGCCACCGGGTCAAACCCAGTTCATCCTGAAAGAACATGGCCTGGGGCACCTCATTCCCTGAGACTGATTTTCGCCACAGCACCTAGTTCAATTTCAGCTTTCTCTTGGCTTCAGGAGGCTGTACAAGCAGCAGCTCCCTCTTCTTTTGTGAGGCAGGGCCTAGCCTGTCATCATCCTTTCTAGGGACAGAGAGAGCTGTTCTTGGCCACTATATCAAGTCTCAGCCTCAGAGGTCCCTATTCAGGGCTCTGCTGCCAACCCGGCCTTCACATTCAGGCTATATTGACTGTGTCTCTAGGAAGAGTTGGATCTCTCTTGCTTGGGTACTGCTCCTTCCTCAAGCCAGGGGATCTCTTTCCTTTAGCCACCTGAGAAGAGGCCCATATCACCACACCTACCACGGCATGGGCAGCAATGCCAGCAGAATTATTAGACTCTCCATGTGACTATTCTAGATTCCCTCTGTGTGATACCAGGGCATTTTTGGCTATGGAGAAATATCCCTCGCTCTGCAATAGTGACCCCAACTCGCCTCTTTTTGCACCCCAGAAAAAATACTCAACTCCCTCAGACATTCTGTCTTATTTCTGAGAACACTAGGGCAGGAGGACAGCCCTTGGTGTGCTGAGCCATGGGCACCTGGCAAGGTCACCTTTTCTCTACTAACAAAGGCAAGCAAAGTATTCTGGGGGGTGGATCAGGTAAGAATGTTACATGAGACAATGGATCTGGCACATGGTGTACACAGCCCCAGGACATGAAAAGAGGTGAGACAAGATGAAGGGCAGTTGTCCAGCCACTCGGCCCTCTGGACAGCAGGAACTTTAGAGGTCCACCTGCCCAGGAGCCTCTCAGGGCTGTCCCTGCTGGAGTGAATGAGGAAGGCCCTGTCCTGCACAGGTGCTGGTCTACAATTAACATCACATCTTTGTTGGCCACATTATGCAACTGGATCATAGATTCACATGTTTGGATATAACTGGTCATGGTTTTCAGTGAAGCTTCCTGTATCCATTTTGCTTTCTTTGAATTCAGACAGGGAAAACTGGATCTGTACCTGCACTGAGGTCTGAGGGACCCCAGAGTCAATCTAACGAAAACATCCCTCTTGAAGGAGCACAGATTCCCAAAAGGAGGATGATTTTTTATTTGGGAAGGGTTGATTTAGGATTTTCGGAACAGACAGGCGACTTAGTTATAAAGATTGTGAAGAACTCTTAACAGGGGGTATTCTTTGTATAGGGATTTCATTCCTGTCCTTGTAGATCCCTCCATGAGTGAGCCAATCATAGATAGAACACAGGTGTCTAATCAGCACCTCGGGTGGAGCCCAGATTATCTCAGATAAGAGCAGTTGAATAAAGGGCATGTCTCACCGACTATGTCCATTCCTGTACACAGGGAATCACTCACTGACTCTCTCCCTTACTATACACAAGGCATGTCTCACCAAATCTCTCCCTTCGTTCCTGTACATAGGTTGTCTGTAACCAGCTCCCTTCCTTCCTCTACACAGGGCATTTTGCACCAGCTCCCTTCCCTACTGTACACAGGGCTTCTCTCAATAGCTTCCCACTTTTTTGCCTGAACAAAACGCCCAACTGGAACATAACTTCTCTCGGGGGCCCAGACATCTCAGACTCAACATCTTTAAGGAATAGTCGGATTAGATCCTTAGTATTATCATAAGAGGAAAAAAGTCCTTGAGGGAAAAGTAGTGACAGCTCCTATATGCTAATGTGAGCAGTGTGGTATCCACTTCTTGTTACATGGAGCAGTTATGAGTGAAAAAGAAAGAGCATGTAGGTCTGTGGTCTGGCTTGGGGATTCATCCCTGTGCTCTAGGTACTCAGGGACACCTAAGGGACACAGATGCACCTGTGATGTCTTAGTTTCCAGTTCTTGGGTTGAGATTTTCCCAGGACCTGTCACGAGAGGAGGAAGGTAGGAGCTCAACTTCACTTCTAGGCCAGAATCCTCAGAAAGAGAGTCTTGGGAGTAAGTATGTGGTGCATCTTACTATAGTTGTGGGCAAGACTCAGTAAAATTAGCCTACTCTGGCCTCTCAGGGACTCAGCAGGCACACAAATTCTATCCTGGAGGGAAGGAGAAGCATCTGTGCTACATTTTTGTCAGAAATGCCCCTTCTCCAAAGGTAACAGCATCCGAATGCAACCTGCATGTCCCACATCATGATATCATCTGCTTTGACTTAATATCTGAATGTGCTGAGGAGGAAGCTTGATGGCTGCAGGAAGAAGAGGCCCAGACACAATCTGAACAGACCACAACAGTGATCAAATACTGCCACAAAACAAAGCCTAGTGCACCCACTTGGATGCAGACAGCAAGGTTAGAGTTGGACACTAGGCCTGAGCCCTTCAATGCTCCATAACTCTTTCTCAGAAAAGGATCTGATGAGAATGATGGGTGGAGTCTGGGCAGGATGCTCCCTGAGTTATGAGCACTGACGACCTCCCCTGATTAGGGAACACCATTCATAGACTGCAGGAACACATCCTTAAGAGTGACATCTGATATTCCAGGTCATGTCTCTGGGCAACTAAAAACCCTCAGTCACCAACTTTAGGCAGCTTCACCACAGAAGTCACCCACTACAAGATAATGAGAAACACTCATGGTCCACCACACATGAACAAAGTTCACAGACTCTTCCAAATGAGACCTGTCCAGGCCACAACATCTTAGCTGTGCTCTGTGACCTTGGATGTGACTCAAACATCATCTGTGCATCGGTGCAGAAGAGAAATTCTGAGAAAAACACGGGGATATTTCTCACCCTGAAAGGATCTGCAGAACCTTAGGCTTATCTGAAGGACCTCTGTAAAGATTGGGACCCTGGCCATAGACCTTCCAATGCCGCACCAATACCTCCACTTCTGCTTTTTCCCAGAAATCAAGAGCCAGTGATTCTGCCCTTGACCTTTTAGGCATCTTTTCTCAGATTGGCACCTGCCAAAGGACATGTAATGGGGTAAAAGTGTTTTCATGCTTTTCATTTTCTTTTGTTATACCAAGAAGACCCATCATGTGTTCAAAAAAGACTGTCCTTTTGCATGAAATTCAGCAAACTCTCAGAAGCAATGCCCTTGCCACCTGGGAAGCACCTTGATTTGTAAACTGTTTCCACACTGAAATAGTCATTGCAGAGGCAGAGGAAGAGAATGAAGGCATGCCTTTCAGGATGCTTTTGCCACCTGCACCTAAAAAGAAATGCATACTGGTATCTTCCCAGATTGAAATGAAAGGCCCTCACAGCTGTGTGATAGTGTGATAGACAGGCCTTCTGTAGGGAGGCAGGGACAGATTTTGTCCTGAGGGCAGGTCATTCAGCATGTATTTAGGTCCAGCTAGAAAGAAGTCCCCATTATATGAGGACCCAGAATTGGGCAGCCTCTGCAGATCAGGAAGGGGCCTCTCCAGAAACCGACTCATTTGTTATCTGAAGAATATTAACTGAAAATGCTTTCTCCTCTAGTACCTGAGCAATAGCTGATGGGTTGAAGCCCAGGACACATCAAGGAAGGGAAAGGGGCTCAGCATAAAGCTGGGCCTCACTCAGAAGTAGCCTGATAGAGGGTAGAATACAATGTCTGACTCAGCAAAACTAGTTTTCCATGTGCTCACAGGGAATCCTCTGGCAGAAAAAGTCAGACTCCTCCCAAATGACAGAAAATTATAGGTTCTCATGAAATGACAATGTTACCAAGCTTAAATCCCAGGATTATCATCCAGTTGTCAAAGCTGATTGAAACAACACCTGAACAATTCTACTTTGTGACAGAATAGGAACAGCCTGTTAGCTGCAGTCCACAATATCAACACCGTAGATATTTGGAGACAAAGAGTAGAACCAGGTACACACTGCAAGAGCACTGGGGAAATGCAAATGGAGAAAATGGATGGAACTGATCAAAGAGTCCTACAGCCTGCAGACCAAAGAGACCCAGAAACATCATTTATTGTGTGTGTGACCTCCATCAAGTCACTTAATGGGGCCTCACCTCCTTAAATTGTAAATTACTGGTCAGAATGCTTGCTCTTCCTCCTCTTGAGAGGTCCATTTAGAGAATGTCAAAGAGCTTATTCCAAATAACTCTTTAATATAAAAGTCAGTGTGTGTGTCTGAGTATCTGTGTCCATACTACAACACAGAGGTTCAAGTGCTCACCCTGGAAGCCACAGTGACTCCATGTCATCCCTCCCTCCCACTTGTCCCTCTTGTACTGATAGACAGCATTTCAGTGCAGGGTTCCAGGCCATTTTTTCAGACTGTGACCTCAGCTTCCTGAAATTTCTCTACCTTGCACTACTATGGGTTCAGCCTGAACCTAGGCTTAAGCAATTGCCAGGAACTCAATTCAATGTGATATTGCTTATGCCCTCAACTACAGCGGCATGCTTGACCGGGGTATCATGCCTGTGTGTGCATACGGAGGCCCTTTCAGCCTGCCTGTTTTGCACAGCTGGACCCTCCCCAGGTCTAGAGAGGCCAGCCTGCAGGACAGGCTTTGGCTGCTTTGGTGAGGTTGACTAACTTTCCCAACCTCTTAGGTTCCCAGTTGTATGTGACGGCTGCCTTCAGAATGTCTCAAGCATGTTTTGAGAGCTGTAGAATCCCAGTGGATTTAATCAAGGCAATAGATCACTCAAACATCATCATTGGAGTGTTGCAGGTGATAAAGAGAAACAATTCTTAGCTGCAAAATGGTGGTTCCAGCAGAAGGAAAGAACCCTCAAAGTGCAGAAGAGTCAGCATAGTGTCGTCCTTGCTTGGTGCTATGGGTTGCAACCATCTGGCCAAGTAAGTGCCATTGCCATGAATCAGGGCATTGAACACAGAGATTTGAAGCCAAAAAACATTATTCTACAGGATGAAGGAACAACAAAATTGGTGACTTTGGAGACTAGGCTCTGGACCAGGAGAACCTGGGGACATTCTAGGCACATTCTTCTTCTCTTGAGAGACAGAGAGACAGACAGAGAGATAGGGAATATGAATGCATGTAGTTTTGAACATGTGATGAACGTCAGGTGGATATTTCAACTCAATGTTTCCTCTTGCTTCAGCAGCATAACACTCAGGGGCTCATACCCCTCAGCCTGTACTGCATATAATCCAGGCCAGAATACACGGAGGGGCAACAGTAAAGCCTTATGTAGTTGCCAGTCAACTGTGCATGGCTCTTGTGTCCTCAGCATGTGCAATGAATAGCATCAGGGTGGAACTCTTAATTCGTGGCTGCTGCTTGGCATCAGGCTGCATTCACCCTTTTTTTGTGGAGGCTGTGTTTCCACATGTACCAGTACAGATTCCAGAACCTGTCCAGCCTACAAATGCCTACAAATGTCTACAAGTCTGCTATATCCTGTTGTTTGTAGGTGGCACTCTGGAGCTGACTGATTAAGTTGTGCTTCAGCCTTTCAGTCAAACATAGTTTAGAGGAACATGGAGAAGGCCCCCAGGGGTGCTTCATTCTTGAGGGCACTGTGGGATGTGATAACAGCACATAAAACGGCAAGACTAGGGTCCCACCCTATAGACATTTAGCCCAGGCTGAGATTAATGCAGGCCTGGTGCCCATCCAGACCTTCTGCCCACACAGCAAGGCTGTATGCAATCCTTCCTTTTATTCGGAAGCCATGCTTTGAGTCTTCACTTGGAGAAATGGTTTGGTCCCCGCTGAGGTACCATTCCTTGAGATGCTCATTTCTGCATTCACAGGTACAGCAGACTTAGAGCACTGCCAGCATCATCCCCTCCAGGTACCACTCTGAGGTGTGGTCTTCTTCAGTGCCTGGATGTCAGCCTCTACCATAAGAATGGCTTGGCTTGAGGATCCATGTGAGATGGGGAGAGCAACAGATCCATTGTAAATAACAACAGGAGACAGGCGTGTGTCCAGTGCCCTGTTTCAGCTTTGCAGACAGCCTAATGGAATAGGACAGATGAGTCCCAGATCTGCTCCTGAAACCACCTTCATATTCCTTCCTAAGGGCATCATCAGTGACTTTCATCCAGTCCAGGACCTGTGCCATGGGCCAAGTCACCTGCAACCTCACTACTTCCTGCCTTTTGACTGTCTAGCTAGGGAGGACCAATAGGTTGAGGTCTAGGGCTCTTTCTATGCTCCCTTTGTGCCTTGACTCCACCTGTCACTGGAAGAGTCCAAACTAGCCTGAGTCCCTACCCAACTCCCTCAGTATGACAGGGTTCTGGGTCTCTATGATTTCTACTTAAGATTCCCAGGCCACGGGAAGCCCACAGGCAGCTGTTCTGATATCTTAGGAGAGTTTGTTTGAGGACCACCACCCTGCTTTGCAGAATGTCTCAATGTATCTCCTGCCATCTGAAACAGTGTTCCCTTTGAGCACAGGACTGCTTCCCTTCTGCTGCTGCTCCTGTGCCCTGGTGGCTGGGGATGGCCATTTGGTTCTCCTCCTTTGGGTGTTGAGCTATTAGAAATACCAGGAGGAAATAAGGTCCCTATCTGAGTACCACATCTCCAGCAGTGGGCTACATAATGGAAGTTAAACCCCAGCTTGTGGCAGTTAGGGCTTGCCCATCCCCCAACGTTCTGCCCACCAATGCCTTTTCTCAGAGGGGGCGTGTCTTAGCCTCCCTTCAACATTCATTCTCTGACACCTAAGCATCTACTGCCCCTGATGACCTATGGATAAAGTAGATGTCTGTCCTAGGTTACTTTCTATTGATGTGTCAAACACCAGGACCAAAACCAACCTGGGGAGGAAAGGGTTTATGTGCCTCACACATTCTGATCATTGACCATCATTGAAGGGAAGTCAAGGCAGGAACTCAAGTAGGGCAGGAACCTGGAGGAAGGAAGTGAAACATATGTTGACTGGCTTGCTGAGCTGGCTTTCCTATACAACTCAGACTTCCTGCCCAGTGTTGTCACATCCCGCAATGGACAACCATCCTCCCATACCAGTCATTAATCAAGAAAATACCAGCCTGGGCAGTAGTGGCCCATGCCTGTATTCCCAGCCCTTGGGAGTTAGAGGCATGTGAATCTCTGAGTTCAAGGCCAGCCTGGTCTACAAAGTGAGTTCCATGACAGCTTCAAAAACTATCCAGAGAAACCATGTCTCAAAAATAAAATAAAAGAAAAATAAATAAAATAAAATAAAACCCATCCACTTTCCTGTAGGCTATAGACAATCTGATGGAGGTTCATCCTCAATCACAGTTTCATCTTTTCGATGCCTCACACACTTTGGCACCACACAAATGAAAGATCAATCCTATATCCAGAGGAAAAGACACCAAAGGCAGAGTGCTCTGGTAGAACATTAGTGTCAGGAAACAGCTGCCGGTTGCTTTGTCGATGGCCAGGACCTGTATGGAGAAGATGAGGACCTGGAGGATTGCCTGCTGGAGCTCAGGAGGGGACTATGTGGACACTGTGCTCTGTCTGGCACAGGTCTGAAAGACGCTCATGGCTCTGATCTGCCTACTAGAGAAGACTGGAGGCAGAGAGGGACCCTGGCTGGATCTCCCTCCTGTCATTCTGATGGTCCCCATCCTGCTTCTGTGTAGGGAACAAGGAAGCCTTGAATGAGTGAAGTCCTGAGGAAATGTATATTTAGACTTGGATGGGGCCATCTAGGACTCAGAGACCAACTGTCCTCCCATCAATAGGCAGAGCACCCATATGGTCCAGGCTCAAGAGGAATGGCCAAGCTTTCCTCAGGAGTCAAGCGTGATTGTTTACCAATGATTGACCAGTGTGTGCAGACCAGCAACTGTAGTTTCCTCCTCCTCCGGGGTGTTTCCAGCCTGAGTCTGCTCATTCACAGACCTCCACCCAGTCTAGCTGACCTCCCCCTGTGCTGTACCTAGTGAACAGGCCAATGGTCATGGTAGCCATAGAACTCATTAGAAAACCCAGCTGACCGCAGCTTCACTGTCTATGTGTCTGTGTGTCTGTCCTTGCTTCGATCCCTCTCCAACATGGGATGCAAGCTGTGAGGGACCTGTCACTCTGGACACATCCTTTACAACCTACACCCTGTCTCTAACCCCACAAAGGGCCAGTTGGTTCTTAAGCGCGAGCCATAAACTGTGTAGGCTTGCAGGAATTTAGAGAAACAGATGGGCTGCCTGCTCTCCTGTCAATAAGAACATCCCAAACCACATTTAGCACACCAGATCCAATCCTTGAGCATGCTTCAGAGATGAAGCAATCAATGGTACCAACAAGAATGGTACCTTGTTTTAGATTTTTTATTTGATTTTTTTCCTGTTTAATTAAATGCTCTACTTTGTTATTTTGGGGATTGACTCATACATTTATTAACCTTCCTGTCCCATATCACTCATGAGTTGGTAGTGTACAACTTGGGGAATTTTTAACCTGTGCCTGGAATTGAACATCCTTTGGAACCTTTATTTCATCCACTGGATTATTTCAGAATAATTTACAAAACCTTTAAGTGTACCTAAAGAAACTCTAACCCTTACAAGTTCCCTTGTCCCTGTCCAACACACCAACCCTTCACAAACACTAGGGTCTGGTCAGTATAGATTTGATGATAGCATCTAATCTTGAATTACTTTAGCCTTTGTGAGGAACTAATTGTTTTAAATAGAATAAGTAGTGAAATTTTTTGTCTGAATTTGTCAAATATTAATGGACTGGACATTGTTATATATTAATGGAGTTTTTTTGTCTGAATCTGTCAAATGTTAATGTAAATCTTGACTGTCTATATTGTATATACTTATTGGATACAGTTTTCTTGTATTAGTTATAAGCTTTTTAAAATTTTAGACAAAAGAGGGGAAATGTGGTGATATTGTGTTCCCCAATATATTGGGCACCCTAATTAACTTATCTCGGGTCAGAAAACAGAACAGCCACTAGATACAGAGGCTAGAAAATTGTGGCACACACCCCTTTAATCCTAGCTTTCCAAAGGTAGAGATCAGTCTCAATCTCTGTGAGTTCAAAGCCACACTGGAAACAGCCAGGGATGGTGACATATGCCTTTCATCCCAGGTAGTGAGGGCAGGAAGCAGAAAGGGATATAAGGCATGAGAACCAGGCACTAGACCCTGTTTAAGCTTTTAGGCTTTTAGCAGCAGTTCAGCTGAGATTCATTCTGGATGAGGATTCACAGGCTTCCAGTCTGAGAAAAGAGGATCAGCTGAGGAATTGGCAAGGAGAGGTGCCTGTGGCTTGTTCTGTTTCTCTGATCATTCAGCATTCACCCCAATGCTCTGGGTTTGGTTTTATTAATAAGAACTTTAAGATTCATGTTACAACCAGTGATGCTGCCCTTGGCATATCACGTGACTGTTCTCAGATTGACACCTGCCTGAGGACAGGTCACAGGGTAAAAGTGTCTTCATGCTTTTCATTTTCTTCTGTTGTACCAAGAAGAGCCACCAGGTTGAGCCCAGCTCTTCCATATTCAGAAAAAACTCTCCTTTGCATGAGATTCTGCAATTTCTAGGAGGCAATGCCTTTGCCACCTGGGCAGTACCCTGATTTGCAAACTGCTTCCACACTGATAGTCATTGCAGTAGCAGAGGAGGAGAATGAAGAGGAAAATGTGCCTGGGGCTTAACATGGAAGCAGTCACCGTGGGCTATATATAGCCTGCAGCAATTAGTCCATTTCTAACTCAGACCTCACTGAAAATATCCTTCTAGATGAAGAGGGCAATGTGAAGCAGGCAGACTTTGGTATCGCAACCAGATATAGAGCTGGCACTGTACTGCAAGGGCAATGTGGGACAAAGACCTTCGATGCCCCAGAAATGGTACTTGGAGAGGGCTATGATGGGAAGAAGGCAGAAGTGTTGAGTCTGGGTGTGCTGCTCTATTTTATCACCACCGGGGACAACCTCTTCCGAGGAAACACCCTGGAAAGTGATCAAGGGTAATATCATAATATCATAAAAGTGACCTCTGATGGTCCAGCTCATGTCGCTGGGGAACTTGAACACCTATTTCACTAAATGCTGACAGTTGCCACAGAGAAGAGGCCTTCCATTGAAGACCAACGGCAACATCCCTGGCTCATGAAATGGGAAGAAAACATGTCAAGTGACACCAACATAGATCCCAATGTCCTATAAACAGTGTCGTGTTGCGTTTAATATCAATGCCAGCTTTTAATCCATTGTAAAGAGAAAATACAATGAAATGACGGGGACATCTCTTCATCAAAGAGCAGTCACAAGGAGCTGGGGTTTTCCTGTGGCTGCACCACCTCAGCCAATCTGTGGACCTTGGAGTTGTGCCTCCCCCTTCCCCAGTATGTCTCTCTATCTCTGGTCTTCACCTAAAAAAAAAAAAGGGCTGGTGAGCCCACCTTTGGCTTCTTTCACAACCAGCCCTCACATAAGCACCTGCCCATTTTGCCAACAGAACAAGGGTACAAGGAGGCTAGAAGTGCCTCCGTGGCTCTATGTGTCCCCAGAAGAAGAGCCAAAATTGTAGTTATGCCACCTCTTCAAAGTTGCGGCGGCCCAAATATCTACAGCAGCATATTGGAAGAGGAAATGACCCAGCACCTGAGCCATACTTTGACATGGAAAAGACCTTGCCATTTCTGAACTTCAGGTGCTTCAAGAGACTACACAAGGGAATCACAGATTGCCTATCAAGAGTGTGCTGCCTCCTTCAGGCTCCAAACACACAGCCTATCCTATGTTCAACAATAAAGTGGATCCTCTGAAAGAGGCAACCTGTGGAGCCCAGTGAGGAATTTGGCATGCGGGTAATGCCTATGCTGGCTTTCCCAGCATGCTTTTCTCTATAGCATGACTATATTTCAGACTTCAATTCCCAAGCTGCCTTTCTCTATATTCACATGCCACTACAAACTACCTTTCCCATAGTGCCTCTCATGTCCACCACTTCCATTTCCCTTTACATGGCTAAAGTTTCTAAGTCACATTTCAGCTTTAACATGAGAGGTTTGAGTCAAGATTTTTGCTTTCACAACAAAAGATAGGAGATGTCTGTTCACCTGAGCTGGCTTTGTTCCATGTTTTTCTTTGCTGACACTTTCCCCAGAGTGAGTGGTGCATATTTGAGGAAGGTGCTTTTGTGCCCAAAGGAAAAATCCCTGGGGCCTTTCTCATCTCCCCCAGCTACTCAGTAAAAATAAGTCAAAGCACACAAAGCAATGCTTTCCTGCAGTCCCTTCAGAGAGACTCCCTCCCAGACAGCTCTGGGTTTGCTCCCAGGTCATCCTTTTTCTCAAAAATAGCTAGAGGCTGTAGGAAAAGGCTGAGTCCATCAGCTAGACCGCAGAAGAGCTCACAATTTGGAGAGCCAGGCTCATTTAGAAGCTCCTTCTGCAGTCAGTGTATTATGCTTGCCAGGATTTCCTGAGCCCACAGAGACATCATGGTGGGGTCCTTCTCAGGGATTTGTAAGGTGTGGTGTCCTGTTATTTTTCAGCTTTTAGTCTCAGAATCAAGACAAAGAGGGACAGATGTGCAGAGTGTGAAAGGGACCTCCTTGTAAGTAGTCACCATTGGAACACACACCAGACCAATGTGATGGAGGGAGCTGTTCCCTTGAAACACTGCACATGGCTGGAAGCTACTAGGGGATTTCTGGAGAGGACAGAGTGAGGCAGTGAGTGAAGGGGAAAAGTGCCTGAGGCCAAACATGGAAACAGTCACCTTGTGCTAGACATAGCCTACTGTGACTGGTCCATTTCTCCCCCAGACCTCACTGTGAGGGATGAGTGTCCTGTATATAAGGCTATGAGCTGGCCTACAGTTCTGTCCCTACAGACCAGGGAACTGATTTCAGGAATTATGGAACTTCTTCACTGTTATCTAGCTTGCTAGTTGTGGAGTTGCAGCTTCAAAAAGATCTGTCTGCACAGCAGCACGGTGACCACCCAGCCACATGGCCTGTGACCCCTAAAGGAAGAACCTGAAAAGTCTATACATGGTCCTACTTACCATCAACCAGGGTGCATTTGGCTCTGACGCTGACCTATCATCGCCTCACAGGTACCCATTGGTCATAAATGTCATAGACAACTTAGAGCAGGACCTCTGGGTATCGTGTCATATGATGACCCTGGATAAACAACATCACCCTAACATCATTTGCCTCTTCTAGATTCTTATGAAACCACAAAATTTCTTTGTGACTAAGAAAACTTGTTCCAATTAGTAAGGGAGGAGGGCAGGTTACAGGAGGAAGAGGCACAGAAAATATTCGGGGAAATCTTATCCGCCATCAACATTTGCCATGACCTTGACATCGTCCATCTAGTCCTGAATTCTGAAAATATCCTTCTAGATGAAGAGGGCAATGAGAAGCTGGCACACCTTGGTATAGCCCCCAGATGTAGAGCTGGCACTGGACTGCAAGGGCAATGTGGGACCAAGACCTTCAATGCCCAGAAGAGGTACTGGGAGAGGGATATGACGGGAAGAAGGCAGATGTCTCGTCTGAGTGTTCTGCTCTATTTTATCACCACCGAGTACCACCCCTTCCGAGGAAACACCCTGAAAGAGATCGAGGAGGATATCATAAAAGGGACCTATGCATTCCAGCTCATGTCTCTGAGTAACTTGAAAACCTAATTCACTAAATGCTGACAGTTGCCAGAGAGAGGAGGCCCTCCACTGAACACCTTCAGCAACATCCGTGGCTCATGAAATGGGGGGAAAACATCCAAAAAGACGCCTACTTATATCCCAATGTCCTAGAAACACTGTCGTGGTGGGTTTAATATCAATGCCGGCTTGTAAAGAGAAAAAAACAATGAAATGATGGGGACATACTTCATCATCAAAGAGCAGTCACACAAGGAGCCGGTTTTTCCCTTGGCTGCACAACCTCAGGCAAGTCTGTGGACCTTGGAGTTGCACCTCCACCTCCCTCAGTTCATCTCTCTATCCCTGGTCTTCACCTAAAAGGAATGGCCAGTGAGCCCACCTTTGGTCTCTTCAACACCCAGCCCTCACACCAGCACCTGCCTGTTATGCCAACAGCACCAGGGCAGAACGTGGCCAGAAGTGCCTCCATGCCTGTACGTTCTCCCCAGAAGAGGAACCCCACTAGTAATTATGCCCCCTGTTCAGAGCTACGGCTGCCCCAAGTATCTACAGCGACATATTGGAAGAGGAAATGAAGAGTCAGTGTATTATGCTTGCCAAGATTTACTGAGCCCACAGAGACATCATGGTGGGGTCCTGCTCAGGGCTTTGTAAAGTGTGGTGTCCTATCATTTTTCTGCCTTCTGTCTGGGAATTGAGACAAAGAGGAACAGATTTGCAGAGTGTGACAACCTCCTTGTAAGTAGTCACCATTGGAGCACACAACAGGCAGAAGTGATGGAGTGAGCTGTTCCCTTGGGATGCTGCACATGGCTGGAAGCTACTAGGGGACACCTGGAGAGGATAGAGTGAGACAGTGAAAAGGGAATGTTCCTGGGCCCTACCATGAAAACAGTCACTATGGGCTATATATAGCCTGCTGTGATTGGTCCATTTCTCCCTCAGACCTCACTGTGAGGGATGTGTTTCCTGTGTATAAGGCTGTGGGCTGGCCTGAGTTCTGTCCCTACAGACCAGGGAGCTGATTTCAGTAACCTTGGAACTTTTTCACTGCTATCCAGCTTGTTAGTTGTTGATTTGCGGCTTCACAAAGATCTGTCTGCACAGGAGCACAGTGACCACCTAGCCACATGACCTGCCAGCCCTAAAAGAAGACCCTGAAAAGTCAATACATTTTCCTGCATACCATCAGCCAGTGTGCATTTGGCTTTGTGAAACTGGCTTATCATCTCCTCACAGGCACCCAATGGCCATAAATGTAATAGAGAACATAGAGTATGGCATTTACTTATTGTGTAAATGGCGACCCTGGATAAACTATACCATCCTAATATAACTTGCCTGTTCCAGATTCTTACAACAGCACAATATTTCTTGTGTCAGAAAACTTGTTCCAATGAGCGAGGGAGGAGGGCAGGTTGCAGGAGGAAAAGGCATAGAAAATATTCAGGCAGATCGTGTCAGCCATGAGGTTTTCCATGACCTTGACATCATCCAATGAGGCCTGAATTTTGAAAACATCCTTCTAGAAGAAGAGGGCAATGTGAAGCTGGCAGACTTTGGTATCACCATGTAATGTAGAGCTGGCACTGTACTGCAAGGGCAATGTGGGACCACACCTTCAGAGTCCCAGAACTGGTACTAGGAGAGGGCTATGATGGACAGAAAGCAGATGTGTGGAGTCTGGGTGTGTTGCTTTATTTTATCACCACCGGGTACCACCCATACTCAGGAAACACCTTGGTTGAGATCGAGGATAATATCATAAAACGGACTTATGGCATTTCAGCTCATGTCTCTGGGTCACTTGAAAGCCTAAATCACTAAATTCTGACAGTTGCCACAGAGAGGAGGCCCTCCACTGAAGACCTTCAGCAACATCCGTGGCTCATGAAATGGGAGGAAAACATCCAAAAAGATGCCTATTTATATCCCAATGTCCTAGACACACTGTTGTCTTGGGTTTAATGTCACTGCCGTCTTGTAATCCTTTGTAAATAGAAAATACAATAAAATGCTGGGGATATACCTCATCATGAAAGAGTAGTTACACAAGGATCTGGGGTTTTTGCTTGGCTCCACCACCTCAGCAAATTTTTTGGACCGTGGATTTGCGTCTCCCTCATCACGAGTCCATCTCTCTATCTCTGGCCTTCCCCTAAAACAAAGGGCCAGTGAGCCCACCTTTAGCCTCTTCCACATCTAGCCCTGACCACAACATTTGCTTGTTGTGCCAACAGCAACAGGGCAGAAAGTGCCCCGAAGTGCCTCCATGCCTCTATGTTGTCTCCAGAAGAAGAGCCCAAGTTGTAGCCATGCACCCTATCAAATGCTTTGGCTGCCCCAAGTATCTACAGCAGCATATTGGAAGAGGAAATTACCTGGCGCCTAGGCCGGACTTTAACATGGAAAAGGCATCACCCCCACTGAATATCTGGTGCTTCATGAGACAGCACAAGGGAATCAGGAATTGCATGTCAAGAGTTTTCTGCTTTTCTCAGGCACCAAACACACAAGCCCATCCTATGTTCACCCATAAAGTGGCTCCCCTGAAAGAGGCACTCTGCAGAGCCTAGTGAGGAATTGGGCATGCAGGTACTGCCTATGCTGTCTTCCCCAGCATGCTTTTCTCTATAGCATCACTATGTTTCAGACTTCAATTCCCAAGCTGCCTTTCTCTATTTTGTCATGCAACTACAAACTACCTTTCCCATAGTGCCTCTCATGTCCACCAATTCCATTTCCCTTTACATGACTAAAGTTTCTAAAGTCATATTTCAGCTTTAACAAGGGAAGTTTGAGTCAAGATTTTTGCTTTTGGACCACAGGATTAAGGAGATGTCTGTTCTCTCAGGGCTGGCTTTGTTGTATGTTTTCCTTTGCTGAGACTTTCCCCAGAGCAAGTGGTGCATATTCAAGGAAGGTGCTTTTGTGCCCAAAGGATAAATCACTGGGTGTTTCCTATCTGCCCCAGCCAGTCAGTAAAAACAAGTGAAAGCACTCAAAACAAAGCTTTCCTACAGTTCCTTCAGAGAGACTCCCTCCCAGACAGCTCTGGTTTGCTCCCAGCTCATCCATTTCCTCACAAACAGCCAGAGGCTGTAGGAAAAGGCTGAGTCCATCAGCTGGACAGCAGAAAGAGCTCCCAATTTGGAGAGCCAGGCTCATTCATCCAGGAGAAATTTAGAAGCTCCTAGGAGACTCCTGGAGAGAATAGAGTGAGACAGTGAATCTAGGCAGCAGTGTTTTCCATTTTCAGGAGAGCCATGCCAGAAGTGGCCAGTTGGTCGTAAGGTTGGATTTGATCTGGGGCAAATGACAGCCAAGTAAAATTAGCTACTTATGGGATCCAATCTGTAGAAGAGGTTTCTGGGCATGGCTGACAGAGAGAAGAGACAAGTCTCACTCAAACGAGTTAATAGAGAACTTTTTTTTTTTTTATTGTTCTGAAGCCTTTTCAGGCTGAGTCCTGTATCCTCATAACACTCAGCATAACACTCAGGGGCTCATACCCCTCGGCCTGTACTGCATATAATCCAGCCCAGAATACAAGGACGGGCAACAGTAAAGGCTTATATAGTTGTCAGTCAACTGTGCATGGCTCTTGTGTCCTCAGCATGTGCAATGAATAGCATCAGGGTGGAACTCTTAATTCGTGGCTGCTGCTTGGCATCAGGCTGCATTCACCCTTTTTTTGTGGAGGCTGTGTTTCCACATGTACCAGTACAGATTCCAGAACCTGTCCAGCCTACAAATGCCTACAAATGTCTACAAGTCTGCTATATCCTGTTGTTTGTAGGTGGCACTCTGGAGCTGACTGATTAAGTTGTGCTTCAGCCTTGCAGTCAAGCATAGTTTAGAGGAACATGGAGAAGGCCCCCGGGGTGCTTCATTCTTGAGGGCACTGTGGGATGTGATAACAGCACATAAAACGGCAAGACTATGGTCCCACCCTATAGACATTTAGCCCAGGCTGAGATTAATGCAGGCCTGGTGCCCATCCAGACCTTCTGCCCACACAGCAAGGCTGTATACAATCCTTCCTTTTATTCGGAAGCTATGTTTTGAGTCTTCACTTGGAGAAATGGTTTGGTCCCCGCTGAGGTACCATTCCTTGAGATGCTCATTTCTGCATCCACAGGTACAGCAGACTTAGAGCACTGCCAGCATCATCCCCTCCAGGTATCACTCTGAGGTGTGGTCTTCTTCAGTGCCTGGATGTCAGCCTCTACCATAAGAATGGCTTGGCTTGAGGATCCACGTGATATTGGGAGAGCAGCAGATCCAATGTAAATAACAACAGGAGACAGGCATGTGTCCAGTGCCCTGTTTCAGCTTTGCAGACAGCCTAATGGAATAGGACAGATGAGTCCCAGATCTGCTCCTGAAACCACTTTCGAATTCCTTCCTAAAGGCATCATCAATGACTTTCATCCAGTCCAGGACCTGTGCCATGGGTCAAGTCAAGTGCAACCTCATCCTGCCTTTTGACTGTCTAGCTAGGGAGGGCCAATAGGTTGAGTCCTAGGGCTCTTTCTATGCTCCCTTTGTGCCTTGACTCCACCTGTCACTGGAAGAGTCCAAACTAGCCTGAGTCCCTACCCAACTCCCTCAGAACCACAGGGTTCTGGGTCTCCATGATTTCTACTTAAGATGCCCAGGCCATGGGAAGCCCACAGGCAGCTGTTCTGATATCTTAGGAGAGTTTGTTTGAGGACCACCACCCTGCTGTGCAGAATGTCCCAATGTATCTCCTGCCATCTGAAACAGTGTTCCCATTGATCACAGGACTGCTTCCCTTCTGCTGCTCCTGTGCCCTGGTGACTGGGGATGGCCTTTTAGTTCTCCTCCTTTGGGTGTTGAGCTGTTAGAAATGCCAGGAGGAGATAAGGTCCCTATCTGAGTACCACATCTCCAGCAGTGGGCTACATAATGGAAGTTAAACCCCAGCATGTAGCAGTTAGGGCTTGCCCATCACCCAAAGTTCTGCCCACCAATGCCTTTTCTCAGAGGGGGCGTGTCTTTGCCTCCCTTCCATATTCATTCTCTGACACCTAAGCATCTACTGCCCCTGATGACCTATGGATAAAGTAGATGTCTGTCCTAGGTTACTTTCTATTGATGTGCCAAACACCAGGACCAAAAGCAACCTGGGGAGGAAAGGGTTTATGTGCCTCACACATGCTGATCATTGACCATCATTGAAGGGAAGTCAAGGCAGGAACTCAAGTAGGGCAGGAACCTGGAGGCAGGAAGTGAAACATATGTTGACTGGCTTGCTGAGCTGGCTTTCCTATACAACTCAGACTTCCTGCCTAGTGTTGCCACATCCCTCAGTGGACAATCATCCTCCCATATCAGTCATTAATCAAGAAAATACCAGCCTGGGCAGTGGTGGCCCATGCCTGTATTCCCAGCCCTTGGGATTTAGAGGCAAGTGAATCTCTGAGTTCAAGACCAGCCTGGTCTACAAAGTGAGTTCCATGACAGCTTCAAAAACTATCCAGAGAAACCATGTCTCAAAAATAAAATAAAAGAAAAACAAATAAAATAAAATAAAATTAAAAAGAAAACCCATCCACTTTCCTGTAGGCTATAGACAATCTGATGGAGGTTCATCCTCAATCACAGTTCCATCTTTTTTATTTTTTATCCTTTACACATACCTCTAGACAATTGTCAGCCAATCAGCATCCTGAACCCTGGAAATGCCCTCATCCTAACCTCTGCTATGATAAAAAACTCTAGCCTTACTGGACTTAGAGCGCTCTCCTCTCACCACTGTGAGGGACAGAGACTGAGCTTGAAAATAAAAGCTCTTTGCTTTTACATGTGAGATTAGATCTCCATGGTGGTCTTTTTGAGGTCCTCATGATCTGGGCATAACAGAGATAGTGTGGATTATCAGTACACACCACCACAAACACAACTGCACTTCACACCACCACCATCATCACTACATCCACTATATTCCTACTAAGCAAAACACTTAACATCCACTACCACAACCAATTATTATCCTACCGACTTCTTAGAGACACTGCCAGTTCTCAGTCTGCAGAACAGGAAGGAAATAGACTCTGACTGAGAGTGAGAGAGCAAGAGAAACTCCATTTTATTTTATTTTATTTTAATTTTTATTTTTTTCGAGACAGGGTCTCTCTGTGTAGTTTTGTGCCATTCCTGGAAATCACTTGGTAGCCCAGGCTGGCCTCGAACTCACAGAGATCCGCCTGGCTCTGCCTCCTGAGTGCTGGGATTAAAGGCGTGCGCCACCATCATCTGGCGAGAAACTCCATTTTAAAGAAAACTTCATGTCTAGAAGTACTAAGATAAAACCAAGTTTCAGAGACACAAACACCCAGCTAAGACTCAGGACAAGGTGACCCCCTGCCCCTCGGTTGGGTAAGTTGCTGACCAAGAAATAGCTAAAACACAGGCTTAATCCATCAAAGTCTCCAATAGTACTGAGAGAATCTCCAAATGTATTTGGTTTTCTATAGTTCTTATCTTGGCTAAATGTTTCTGTTAACTAAAGTATAACCTGAAATGGGAAGGCTTGTACCACCTAGCTTGTAGTTTTCCCCTTTAAAAACCCTTCACTCTGAGAGCTCAGGGCCGTCCTCCTTCACCTGGCTGCCAGTGTGCTGGACATGGACCAAGCCCGGGCTTACATGTTTTTATAAACCTTTTGTACTTGCTGGGGATATTGGCTCTGTGGTGGTCTTGCTTGGGGGTCTCACTACACGGGCACAAGAGGAGGCAGGAATACTGGCTGGGTTCTGTCAACTTGACACAAGAGTCACAAGGGAGAGGAAACTGAGAAATCGCCTTCACCACTTTGTCCTGTGGGCATGGCCATGGGCCAGTTTCTTAAACACTGATGAGGCTGTTCCAGCCCACTGTGGGCGATGTCAGCTCTGGGCAGTGGTCCTGAGTCATATGAGAAAGCAAGCTGAGCAAGTCATGCAGAACAAGTCAGTAACTTTCCCCGATTATTCTTGTCTCTGCTCCTGCTTGAGTTCTTACCTTGACTATCTTCATTGATGGGCTTTGACTGGAATATGAAAGCTAAAGAAATCCTTTCTTCCTAAGATGTTCTTGGTCATGGTGTGGGACAGCAGGCAGCTGGATGGTGGTCCCACCACCCATAAAGAAACCATAAAGTACCCTAGTCCATTGCTTTAAGCGGAGGAGGTGTGGCCTGTGATGGAGAAGATGAGCAGGATCAGGAAGAACAGTCAGGACAGAGTGGCCATTTTACTTTGGTCACTCAGGTCCCACCAGTCCTTATGAGCTAGTTTATGTTTGTCTTGAAGACAACAAGAGCTTGACCTCTGGTTGAGAGACAAGATCCTGTCCCCCAAATGGAGTGAATCTCAGGAACTGTGAGATAAGAATGACTGGAGACAGTTGGAGAAGCAGACAGGAAGCTGCAACCATGCTCTAAAAGTTGTCCTGGACAATGGTCATGAGGCCAATCAGCACCCAGGATCACAGGGGAGAAATTCAGATCTCCTATCTATAAGGAGCCCAGTCAACACAGCAGTTTCCCAGGACTCCTTGAGGTGAACAGGCATGCCAGGAGTCTAGAGCCCTTCCCCACTCCCAACCAGCACTACCTCCTCAGCAAGAGAGCCCATGCCCAGAGACACCATGGGGCCTCCTCCTGCTTTCTGGGAGTTCATATTTAAAGTGGTCTTTAGTCAACACTGGAAGCAAACCCCTGGGCCAGGACTGGGACTAAAAGGTTCAGGCTAGAGAGTGGCCAAGCACTCCCCATGCCATGAATCTTTCTGCCTTTAGTCTCCTGCTGATCCCAAGAACAGAAGCCTGTAAACATGGCTTTGACAAATCCCTAATGATTTTGCCTCTCTACAGGAGACCTGTTCAAAATGTACTTCATCCTCAAAAAGTCAGAAATGGTTTGAGGTACACAGAAGCCAATGACAAAGGCCACTGAAGACTGTGCTGGCTGTAATTTGTAGATGAGTAAATATCCATCTGTCTGTCTGATCCACTGAAGCAGAAGCTGGTGGAGACTAACCTCATTTTGATGAGAAGGGGAAAGGTACCTGGGGCACAGCATGAAGACAGCCACTGTAGGCTATAGATAGCCTGCTGTGATTGGTCCATTTCTCACTCTGACCTCACAAGGAGCAACTGTGAGGATTGAGGGTCCTGTATATAAGGCCGTGGGCTGGGCTGCAGCTCTGTCCCTACAGACCAGGGAGCTGATTTAGGTGACCTGTGGGACTCTCCTAGCTATCTGGTTAGTTGTTGAGCTGAGACTTCGCCACCACCTGTCTGCACAGGAGCACAGTGACCACCTAGCCTCATGGACAGCCACCCCAACACGAAGAGCCTGAACAGCCAATATATGGTCCTGTATCCCATCGGCCACGGTGCATTTGGCTCTGTGCAACTGGCCTACCATCGCCTCACAGGCATCCCAGTGGCAGTAAAAGTGATAGAAAACCTTGAGGAGGACCTCCGGTTCATCGTATCTGAGATGATGACCCTTGAAAAACTGCACCACCTCAATATCATTCACCTCTTCCAAGGTGCTGGTAACACCAGAGCGAATCTGCTTCATCACGGAGTATGCCCCAGGAGGAGAATTGTTCCAAAAGTGACGGAGGAGGGCAGGCTGCAGGAGGAGAGACACAGAAAATATTCAGGCAGATCCTGTCAGCCATCAAGTATTGCCATGACCTTGACATAGTCCATCGAGACCTGAAGCCCGAAAATATCCTCTTAGATGAAGAGGGAAACTTGAAGCTGGCAGACTTTGGTCTCACCACCAAGTATAGAGCAAGAACTCTACTGCAAAGGCAATGTGGGACCAAGACCTTCAATGCCCCAGAACAGGTAGTGGGATTGGGCTATGATGGGAAGAAGACGGATGTGTGGAGTCTGGGTGTGCTGCTCTACTTCATCACTACCGGGAACCACCCCTTCCAAGGAGACACCATGGAAGAGATCCAGGGGAAGATCGTCACAGGCACCTATGACATTCCAGCTCACTTCTCTGGGCAACTGGAAAATTTAATTCACCAAATGTTGACAGTTGCCCCAGAGAGGAGGCCCTCAATTGAAGCCCTTCAGCAACATCCATGGGTTATGAAGTGGAAAGAAATTATCCCAAGTGAAACCTTGTTAGATCACAAGGTCCTAGACACACTCTCTGTCCTCAGCTTGAATACGAATGACGTTTTGGAATCCCTGCATCAAAACAGATATGATGAGTTGATGGGGACATACCTAATCATCAGAGAACAGGCACACAAGGGGCTGCCGCCTGAGCTCGGCTGCACAACCTCTGTCAAGCCTGTGGACGCTGGAGCTGCTCCTCCTGCGTCCCTAGCATATCCCTCTGTCTCTGGTCTCCCCCAAAAACGGAGGACCAGTGAGCCCTTCTTTGGCCTCCTCCACACACAGACCTCACAACAGTACCTGCCCGTTGTGTCAACAGCACCAGGGCAGAAGGTGGCTAGAAGTGCCTCCATGCCTCTATGTTTTCCCCAGAACAAGTGTCCCACTTGTAGCTCTGCCCCCTATCCAGAGCTGTGGCTTCCCCAAGGATCTACAGCGACATATTGGAAAAGGAATGATCCGACACCTGTGCCGGACTTTGACATGGAAAAGGTTTCGCCCCTTCAGATCATCTGGTGCTTCAAGAGACAGCACAAGGGAATCAGGGCTTGCCTGTCAAGAGAGTACTGCTTCGCTTGGGCTCCAAACACACAAGCCCATTCTATGTTCACCAATACAGTGGATTCATTGATAGAATCAAGCTGTAGAGCCCAGCGAGGATTTGGGCAGGCAGGTATTGCCTATGCTGGCTTTTCCAGCATCCCTTTCTCTATAGCATTACTATGTTTTTGACTTCATTGGCCACACTGCCTTTCTCTATATTGGCATGCCACTACAAACTACCTTTCCCATAGTGCCTCTCATTTCCACCACTTCCATTTCCCTTTACGTGCCTACAGTTTCTAAGTCACATTTCAGCTTTAACATGAGAGGTTTGAGTCAAGATTTTTGCTTTTGGACCACAGGATTAAGGAGATGTCTGTTCTCCCAGGGCTGGCTTTGTTATATGTTTTTCTTTGCTGAGAGTTTCCCTGGAGCGAGTGGTGCATATTCAAGAAAGGTGCTTTGGTGTCCAAAGGAAAAATCACCAGGGACTTGCTCATCTGCCCCAGCCAGTCAGTAAAAACAAGTGAAAGCACTGAAAACAAAGCGTTCCTACAGTTCCTTCAGAGAGACTCCCTCCCAGACAGCTCTGGGTTTGGTCCTAGCTCATCCATTTTCTCACAAACAGCTAGAGGCTGTAGGAAAAGGCTGAGTCCATCAGCTGCACAGCAGAAGATCTCCCACTTTGGAGTGCCAGGCTCATTCACCCAGGAGACATTTAGAAGCTCCTTCTGTTGTCAGTGCATTATGCTTGACAGGATTTCCTGAGCCCACAGAGACATCATGGTGGGGTCCTGGTCAGGGTTTTGTAAATATGGTGTCCTCCTATTTTTTATCCTCTGTCTAGGAATCAAGAACAAGAGGGACATATATACATAGTGTGAGAGGTACCTCCTTGTAAGTAGTCACCACTAGAGCGCACACCAGGCAGAAGTGAGAAAGGGAGCTGTTGGGACTCTGCACATGGGTGGAAGCTCCTAGGAGACTCCTGGAGAGGATAGTGTGTGACAGTGAAGGGGAAATGTTCCTGGGACCTAACATGGAAACAGTCACTGTGGGTCATATATAGCCTACTGTGATTGGTCCATTTCTCCCTCAGACCTCACTGTGAGGGTTGAGTGTCCTGTATACAAGGCTGGGAGCTGACAGCAGTTCTGTCCCTACAGACCAGGGAGCTGATTTCAGTTACCTGTGGAACTTTTTCACCGCTATCTAGCTTGTTATTTGTTGAGTTGGGACTTCCCAAAGATTGATCTGTACAGAAGCACAGTGACCACCCATTCTCACGGCCTGCCACATCCCAAAGAAGAATCTGAAAAGTCTATACATGTTCCTACCTATCATTGGCCCGAGTACATTTGGCTCTGTAACTGGCCTATCATTGCCTCACAGGCACCATTGTCCATCACCTTTATAGACAGCATAGAGCAGGAACTCTGGTTATTGTGTCAGATGGTGACCCTGGATAAACTACACTAGCCTATCATAATTTACCTCTTCCAGATTCTTATAAAACCACAACATTTCTTTGTGACTGAAAAACTTGTTCCAAGAGTAAGGGAGGAAGGCACGCTGCAGGAGGAAGAGGCACAGAAAATACTCGGTTACTTCTTGTCAGCCATCAAGTGTTGCCATGGCTTGACATCGTCCATCGAGACCTGAATTCTGAAAATATCCTTCTAGAAGAAGAGGGCAATGTTAAGCTGGCAGACTTTGGTATCTCCACCAGATGTAGAGCGGGCACTGTAGTGTAAGGGCAATGTGGGGCCAAGACCTTCAATGCCCCAGAACTGGTACTGGGAGAGGGCTACATTGGGAATAAAGCAGATGTGTGGAGTCTGGGTGTGTTGCTCTACTTTATTTCCACAGGGTACCACTCCTACCCAGGAAGCACCCTGGAAGAGATCTAAAAGGGACCTATGAAGTTTCAGCTCACGTGTCTTTTTAACTTGAAAACTTAATTCATTAAATGCTCACAATTGCCCCACAGAGGAGGGCTCCATTGATGGTCTTCAGCAACATCCATGGCTCATGAAATGGGAAGCAAACATCCCAAGTGACACCTACTTAGTTCCTAATGTTCTAGCCACACTGTCGTTTTGGGTTTAATATCATTGCCATCTGTTACTCTTTAAAATGGAAAATACAATGAAATGATGGGGACATACCTCATCATAAAGAGCAGTCACTCAAGGAGCTGGGGTTTTCACTTGGCTGCACCCCCTCATCCAAGCATGAGGACTTTGGAGTTGCGCCTCCCCATCCCCAGTACATCCCTGTATCTCTGTTGTTCACCTAAAACAAAGGGCCAGTGAGCCTACCTTTGGCCTTTTCCACACCCAGTCCTCAAAACAGCATCTGCCTGTTGTGCCAACAGCACCAGGGCAGAAGGTGGCCCGAAGTGCACCATGCCTGTACGTTGTCCCCAGAAGAGCCCCACTTGGAGCTATGCCCCCTATCCAGAGCTGCGGATGCCCCAAGTATCTACAGCGGCATACTGGAAGAGGAAATGACCAGGCACCTGAGCCGGACCTTACCATGCAAAAGTCATTGCCTCTTCTGAACATGGGGTGTTTCCGGCTTTCTTCGGGCTCCAAACACATAAGCCCATTCTATGTTCACTAACAAAGTGGTTCCCCTGAAAGAGACAAGCTGTAGAGCCCAGTGAGGAATTGGGCAGGCAGGTAGTGCCTATGCTGGCTTTTCCAGCATACTTTTCTCTATAGCATCACTATGTTTTTGACTTCATTGGCCACGCTGCCTTTCTCTATATTGGCATGCCACTACAAACTACCTTTCCCATAGTGCCTCTCATGTCCACCACTTCCATTTCCCTTTACATGGCTAAAGTTTCTAAGTCACATTTCAGCTTTAATAGGAGAGGTTTGAGTCAAGATTTTTGCTTTTGGACCACAGGATTAAGGAGATGTCTGTTCTCCCAGGGCTGGCTTTGTTATATGTTTTTCTTTGCTGAGACTTTCCCCGGAGCGAGTGGTGCATGTTCAAGGAAGGTGCTTTGGTGTCCAAAGGAGAAATCCCTGGGGACTTGCTCATCTGCCCCAGCCAGTCAGTAAAAACAAGTGAAAGCACTGAAAACAAAGCGTTCCTACAGTTCCTTCAGAGAGACTTCCTCCCAGACAGCTCTGCGTTTGGTCCTAGCTCATCCATTTCCTCACAAACAGCTAGAGGCTGTAGGAAAAGGCTGAGTCCATCAGCTGGACAGCAGAAGAGCTCCCAATTTGGAGTGCCAGGCTCATTCACCCAGGACATTTTTAGAAGCTCCTTCTGCAGTCAGTGCACTATGCTTGCCAGGATTTCCTGAGCCCACAGAGACATCATGGATGGGTCCTGCTCAGGGTTTTGTAAGGTGTGCTGTCCTGTTACTTTTCAGTCTTCTCTTTCAGAATGGAGACAAAGAGGGACAGTTTTGTAGAGTGTGACAGGGACCTCCTTGTAAGTAGTCACCATTGGAGCACACACCAGGCCGAAGTGATGGAGGGAACTGTTCCCTTGGAACACTGCACATGGCTGGAAGCTCCTCGGAGGCTCCTGGAGAGGATAGAGTGTGACAGCAAAGGGGAAATGTGCCTGGGGACAAACATGGAAACAGTCACCATGGGCGATATATAACCTACTGTGATTGGTCTCTTTCTCACTCAGCCCTCAGTGAGAGAGATTAGTATCCTGTATACAAGGCTGTGGGCTGGCCTGCAGTTCCTTCCCTACAGACCAGGGAGCTGAATTCAGTAACCGTTGGACCTTCTTCACTACTACCCAGCTTATTACCTCTTGAGTTGCGGCTTCACAAAGATCTGTCTGCACAGGAGCACAGTGACCACCTAGCCACATGTCCTGCCAGCCCGTAAAGAAGAACCCTGTGCTTTATGTTTTTATAAACCCCTTTGTACTGCTCGGGATATTGGCTCTGTGGTGGTCTTGCTTGGGGGTCTCGCTACACGGGCACAAGAGGAGGCAGGAATACTGGCTGGGTTCTGTCAACTTGACACAAGAGTCACAAGGGAGAGGAAACTGAGAAATGGGCCAGTTTCTTAAACACTGATGAGGCTGTTCCAGCCCACTGTGGGTGATGTCAGCCCTGGGCAGGGGTCCTGAGTCATATGAGAAAGCAAGCTGAGCAAGTCATGCAGAACAAGTCAGTAACTTTCCCCCATGATTCTTGTCTCTGCTCCTGCTCGAGTTCTTACCTTGACTATCTTCATTGATGGGCTTTGACTGGAATATGTAAGCTAAAGAAATCCTTTCTTCCTAAGATGTTCTTGGTCATGGTGTGGGACAGCAGGCAGCTGGATGGTGGTCCCACCACCCATAAAGAAACCATAAAGTACCCTAGTCCATTGCTTTAAGCGGAGGAGGTGTGGCCTGTGATGGAGAAGATGAGCAGGATCAGGATGAACGGTCAGGACAGAGTGGCCATTTTACTTTGGTCACTCAGTTCCCACCAGTCCTTATGAGCTAGTTTATGTTTGACTGTGCTGGCTGTAATTTGTAGATGAGTAAATATCTATCTGTCTGTCTGATCCACTGAAGCAGAAACTGGTGGAGACTAACCTCATTTTGATGAGAAGGGGAAAGGTACCTGGGGCACAGCATGAAGACAGCCACTGTAGGCTATAGATAGCCTGCTGTGATTGGTCCATTTCTCACTCTGACCTCACAAGGAGCAACTGTGAGGATTGAGGGTCCTGTATATAAGGCCGTGGGCTGGGCTGCAGCTCTGTCCCTACAGACCAGGGAGCTGATTTAGGTGACCTGTGGGACTCTCCTAGCTATCTGGTTAGTTGTTGAGCTGAGACTTCGCCACCACCTGTCTGCACAGGAGCACAGTGACCACCTAGCCTCATGGACAGCCACCCCAACACGAAGAGCCTGAACAGCCAATATATGGTCCTATATAACATTGGCCACCGTGCATTTGGCTCTGTGCAACTGGCCTACCATCGCCTCACAGGCATCCCGGTGGCAGTAAAAGTGATAGAAAACCTTGAGGAGGACCTCCGGTTCATCGTATCTGAGATGATGGCCCTTGAAAAACTGCACCACCCCAATATCATTCACCTCTTCCAAGGTACTGGTAACACCAGAGCTAATCTGCTTCATCACGGAGTATGCCAAGGGAGAAGACTTGTTCCAAAGAGTGACAGAGGAGGGCAGGCTGCAGGAGGAGAGACACAGAAAATATTCAGGCAGATCCTGTCAGCCATCAAGTATTGCCATGACCTTGACATAGTCCATCGAGAGCTGAAGCCCGAAAATATCCTCTTAGACGAAGAGGGAATCTTGAAGCTGGCAGACTTTGGTCTCACCACCAAGTATAGAGCAGGAACTCAACTGCAAAGGCAATGTGGGACCAAGACATTCAATGCCCCAGAACAGATACTGGGATTGGGCTATGATGGGAAGAAGACGGATGTGTGGATTCTGGGTGGGTTGCTCTACTTTATCAGTACCGGGAACCACCCCTTCCAAGGAGACACCATGGAAGAGATCCAGAGAAAGATCGACACAGGCACCTATGACATTCCAGCTCACGTCACTGGGCAACTGGAAAATTTAATTCACCAAATATTGACAGTTTCCTCAATGAAGAAGCCCTCCATTGAAGACCTTCAGCAACATCCATGGGTTATGAAGTGGAAAGAAAATATCCCAAGTGAAACCTTATTAGATCCAAAGGTCCTAGACACACTCTCTGACCTCAGCTTTAATACAAATGACGTTTTGGAATCCCTCCAAAAAAATATTTATGATGAGTTGATGGGGACATACTTCATCGTCAGAGAACAGGCACACAAGGGGCTGCCGCTTGAGCTCGGCTGCACCACCTCAGTCAAGCCTGTGGACACTGGAGCTGCTTCTCCTGCGTCCCTAGCACATCCCTCTGTCTCTGGTCTTCCCCCAAAACGGAGGGCCAGGGAGCCCATCTTAGGCCTCCTCCACACGCAGCCCTCACAACAGCACCTGCCTGTTGTGCCAACAGCACCAGCGCAGAAGGTGGCCAGAAGTGCCTCCATGCTTGTACGTTGTCCCCAGAACAAGAGCCCCACTATTAGCTCTGCCACCCCATCCAGAGGCGAGACTTCTCCAAGTGTCTGCAGCAGCATATGAGATGAGGAAACCCTCCCGTCCCCTGGGACTGACTCTGACATGGAAAATGCACTGAACCCTCAGAACATCAGGTGCTTCCAGAGACTGCGCAAGAGAATCAGGGCCTGCCTCTCAAGATTATGCTGCTTCTCTGGGGATCGAAAGACACAAGTCCAGCCCATGTTCAACAACAAAGTGATTCCCCTGAAAGAGACAGAATGAAAAGCCCAAGGAATTGGGCACGCAGGTATTAGAGGGTACATATGTGCTTTGCATTTTATTTCCTCTGTCTTTTCATCCGAAAAATCAGAAATGTGTATGCTTGTTTTGTGGGGACCAAAGGGGTGTTCAGATGTATTTCTACACCGGGTGGATTAAACCCTGCTACTTAGCATACCTCCTCAGGAAGAAATCCTGGAAAGCACAGAGAAGCATCTGGGCTACATTTTTGTCAGAAATGCCCCTTCTCCAGAGGTAACAGCATCCGAATGCAACCTGCATGTCCCACATCATGATATCATCTGCTTTGACTTAATATCTGAATGTGCTGAGGAGGAAGCTTGATGGCTGCAGGAAGAAGAGGCCCAGACACAATCTGACCAGATCAAAACAGTGATCAAATACTGCCACAAAACAAAGCCTAAAGCACCCACTTGGATGCAGACAGCAAGGTTAGAGTTGGACACTAGGCCTGAGCCCTTCAATGCTCCATAACTCTTTCTCAGAAAAGGATCTGAGGAGAATGATGGGTGGAGTCTGGGCAGGATGCTCCCTGAGTTATGAGCACTGACCACCTCCCCTGCTTAGGGAACACCATTCATAGACGGCAGGACCACATCCTAATGGGGCATCCGTAATTCCTGGTCATGTGTCTGGGCAGCTGAAAACCCTCAGTCACCAACTTTAGACAGTTGCACCACAGAAGTCACCCACTACAAGATATCAGAAACACCCATGGTCCACCAAACATGAACAAAGTTCACAGACTCTTCCAAGTGAGACCTGCCCAGGACACACCCTCTTAGCTGTGCTCTGTGACCTTGGATGTGACTGGAACATCATCTGTGCATCGGTGCAGAAGAGAAATTCTGAGAAAAACACAGGGATGTTTCTCACCCTGAAAGACTCTGCAGAACCTTGGGCTTATCTGAAGGACCTCTGTAAAGATTGGGACCCTGGCCATAGACCTTCCAATGCCACACAAACTCCTCCACTTCTGCTTTTCTCCATAAACCAAGAGCCAGTGATCCTGCCCTTGACCTTTCAGGCATCTTTTCTCAGATTGGCAACTGCCTAAGGACACGTCATGGGGTAAAAGTGTCTTCCTGGTTTACATTTTCTTCTGTTGTCCCAAGAAGAGCCACCAGATTGTACCCAGTTCCCCTGAGGCCACAAAAGACTGTCCTTTGCATGAGATTTAGTAAACTCTCAGAAGCAATGCCCTTGGCACCTGGGCAGCACTCTGATTTGCAAACTGCTTCTACATTGAAATAGTCATTTCAGAGGCAAAGGAAGAGAAAGAAGGCATGCCTTTCAGTTTTTTTTTTCTTTTTAATTTATTTTGCAATACAATTCAGTTCTACATATCAGCCACGGATTCCCTTGTTCTACCCCCTCTAGTCCCCCTCACCTTCCCCCCAACCCCCCCCCCCCCCATTCCCATCTCCTCCAAGGCAAAGCCTTCCCCACAGACTAAGGTCAACTTTGTAGACTCAGTCCAGGTAGGTCTAGTCCCCTCCTCCCAGGCCGAGCCAAACAATCCTGCATAGGCCCCAGGTTTCAGAGAGCCAACTCATGCAATGAGCACAGGACCTGGTCCCACTGCCTGGATGCCTCCCAAACAGATCAAGCCAATCAACTGTCTCACCCATTCGGAGGGCCTGATACAACTGGAAATTTTAATTCACCAAATATTGACAGTTTCCCCAGAGAAGAGGCCCTCCATTGAAGACCTTCAGTAAACATCCATGGGTTATGAAGTGGAAAGAAAATATCCCAAGTGAAACCTTATTAGATCCCAAGGTCCTAGACACACTCTCTGACCTCAGCTTTAATACAAATGACGTTTTGGAATCCCTCCAAAAAAATATTTATGATGAGTTGATGGGGACATACTTCATCGTCAGAGAACAGGCAGGCAAGGGGCTGCCGCCTGAGCTCGGCTGCACCACCTCAGTCAAGCCTGTGGACACTGGAGCTGCTTCTCCTGCGTCCCTAGCACATCCCTCTGTCTCTGGTCTTCCCCAAAAACGGAGGGCCAGGGAGCCCATCTTAGGCCTCCTCCACACGCAGCCCTCACAACAGCACCTGCCTGTTGTGCCAACAGCACCAGCGCAGAAGGTGGCCAGAAGTGCCTCCATGCCTGTACGTTGTCCCCAGAACAAGAGCCCCACTATTAGCTCTGCCACCCCATCCAGAGGCGAGACTTCTCCAAGTGTCTGCAGCAGCATATGAGATGAGGAAACCCTCCCGTCCCCTGGGACTGACTCTGACATGGAAAATGCACTGAACCCTCAGAACATCGGGTGCTTCCAGAGACTGCGCAAGAGAATCAGGGCCTGCCTCTCAAGATTATGCTGCTTCTCTGGGGATCGAAAGACACAAGTCCAGCCCATGTTCAACAACAAAGTGATTCCCCTGAAAGAGACAGAATGAAAAGCCCAAGGAATTGGGCACGCAGGTATGAGAGGGTACATATGTGCTTTGCATTTTATTTCCTCTGTCTTTTCATCCGAATAATCAGAAATGTGTATGCTTGTTTTGTGGGGACCAAAGGGGTGTTCAGATGTATTTCTACACCGGCTGGATCAAACCCTGCTACTTAGCATACCTCCTCAGGAAGAAATCCTGGAAAGCACAGAGAAGCATCTGTGCTACATTTTTGTCAGAAATGCCCCTTCTCCAAAGGTAACAGCATCCGAATGCAACCTGCATGTCCCACATCATGATATCATCTGCTTTGACTTAATATCTGAATGTGCTGAGGAGGAAGCTTGATGGCTGCAGGAAGAAGAGGCCCAGACACAATCTGAACAGACCAAAACAGTGATCAAATACTGCCACAAAACAAAGCCTAAAACACCCACTTGGATGCAGACAGCAAGGTTAGAGTTGGACACTAGGCCTGAGCCCTTCAATGCTCCATAACTCTTTCTCAGAAAAGGATCTGATGAGAATGATGGGTGTAGTCTGGGCAGGATGCTCCCTGAGTTATGAGCACTGACGACCTCCCCTGATTAGGGAACACCATTCATAGACTGCAGGAACACATCCTTAAGAGTGACATCTGATATTCTAGGTCATGTCTCTGGGCAACTAAAAACCTATCTCCTATCTCCTGTGGTCTAAAAGCAAAAATCTTGACTGAAACCTCTCCTGTTAAAGCTGAAATGTGACTTAGAAACTTTAGCCATGTAAAGGGAAATGGAAGTAGGAGGCTCGAGAGGCTCTATGGGAAAGGTAGTTTGTAGTGGCATGCCAATTATAGAGAAAGGCAGCGTGGCCAATGAAGTCAAAAACATAGTTATGCTATAGAGAAAAGCATGCTGGAAAAGCCAGCATAGGCAATACCTGCCTGCCCAATTCCTCACTGGGCTCCACAGGTTGATTCTTTCAATGGATCCACTGTACTGGTGAACATAGAATGGGCTTGTATGTTTGTAGCCCAAGCGAAGCAGTACTCTCTTGACAGGCAAGCCCTGATTGCCTTGTGCTGTCTCTTGAAGCACCAGATGATCTGAAGGGGCGAAACCTTTTCCATGTCAAAGTGCGGCGCAGGTGCCGGATCATTTCCTCTTCCAATTTGTCACTGTAGATACTTGGGGAAGCCACAGCTCTGGATAGGGGGCAGAGATACAAGTGGGACTCTTGTTCTGGGGAAAACATAGAGGCATGGAGGCACTTCTAGCCACCTTCTGCCCTGGTGCCGTTGGCACAAAGGGCAGGTGCTGTTGTGAGGTCTGGGTGTGGAGGAGGCCAAAGAAGGGCTCACTGGCCCTCCATTTTTGGGGAAGACCAGAGACAGAGGGATATGCTAGGGACGCAGGAGGAGCAGCTCCAGCGTCCACAGGCTTGACTGAGGTGGTGCAGCCGACCTCAAGCAGCAGCCCCTTGTGTGCCTGTTTTCTGATGATTAGGTATGTCCCCATCAACTCATCATAAATATTTTTTCGGAGGGATTCCAAAACGTCATTTGCATTAAAGCTGAGGTCAGAGAGTGTGTCTAGGACCTTGGGATCTAATAAGGTTTCACTTGGGATATTTTCTTTCCACTTCATAACCCATGGATGTTGCTGAAGGTCTTCAATGGAGGGCCTCTTCTCTGAGGAAACTGTCAATATTTGGTGAATTAAATTTTCCAGTTGCCCAATGACGTGAGCTGGAATGTCATAGGTGCCTGTGTCGATCTTCCCCTGGATCTCTTCCATGGGTCTCCTTGGAAGGGGTGGTTCCCGGTAGTGATAAAGTAGAGCAACCCACCCAGACTCCACACATCCGTCTTCTTCCCATCATAGCCCAATCCCAGTATCTGTTCTGGGGCATTGAATGTCTTGGTCCCACATTGCCTTTGCAGTAGAGTTCCTGCTCTATACTTGGTGGCGAGACCAAAGTCTGCCAGCTTCACGTTTCCCTCTTCGTCTAAGAGGATATTTTCGGGCTTCAGCTCTTGATGGACGATGTCAAGCCATGGAAACACTTGATGGCTAATAAGATGTTACTGAGTGTTTTCTGTGCCTCTTCCTCCTGCAGCCTGCCTTCCTCCCTTACTCTTGGAACAAGTTTCTCAGTCACAAAGAAATGTTGTGGTTTTATAAAATTTTAAGAGGTAAATTATGATAGGAATGTGTAGTTTATCCAGGGTCACCATCTGACACAATAACCAGAGTTCCTGCTCTATGCTGTCTATAAAGGTGATGGACAATGGTGCGTGTGAGGCGATGATAGGCCAGTTACAGAGCCAAATGTACTCTGGCCGATGATAGGTAGGAACATGTATAGACTTTTCAGATTCTTCTTTGGGATGTGGCAGGCCATGAGAGTGGGTCTTCACTGTGCTTCTGTACAGACCAATCTTTGTGAAGTCGAAACTCAACAAATAACAAGCTAGATAACGGTGAAAAAGATCCACAGGTAACTGAAATCAGCTCCCTGGTCTTTAGGGACAGAACTGCTATCAGCTCCCAGCCTTATATACAGGACACTCAACCCTCACAGTGAGGTCTGAGGGAGAAATGGACCAATCACAGTAGGCTATGTATGACCCACAGTGACTGTTTCCATGTAAGGGCCCAGGAACATTTCCCCTTCACTGTCACACACTATCCTCTCCAGGAGTCTCCTAGGAGCTTCCAGCCATGTGCAGAGTCCCAACAGAACCCTTTCTCACTTCGGCCTGGTGTGTGCTCCAGTGGTGACTACCTACAAGGAGGTCCCTGTCACACTCTGTATATATGTCCCTCTTGTCCTTGATTCCTAGACAGAGGATAAAAAATAAGAGGACACCACACTTTAGAAAACCCTGAGCAGGACGCCACCATGATGTCTGTGGGCTCAGGAAATCCTGTCAAGCATAATGCACTGACAACAGAAGGAGCTTCTAAATGTCTCCTGGGTGAATGAACCTGGCTCTCCAAATTGGGAGATCTTCTGCTGTCCAGCTGATGGACTCAGCCTTGTCTACAGCCTCTAACTCTTTGTGAGGAAAAGGATGACCAGGGACCAAACCCAGAGCTGTCTGGGAGGGAGTCTCTCTGAAGGAACTGTAGGAAAGCTTTGTTTTCAGTGCTTTCACTTGTTTTTACTGACTGGCTGGGGGAGATGAGCAAGGCCCCAGTGATTTTTCCTTTGGTCACAAAAGGACCTTACTTGAACATACACCACTCACTCCGGAAAAAGTATCAGCAAAGAAAAACATATAACAAAGCCAGCCCTGGGAGAACAGACATCTCCTATCTCCTGTGGTCCAAAAGCAAAAATCTTGACTGAAACCTCTCATGTTAAAGCTGAAATGTGACTTAGAAACTTTAGCCATGTAAAGGGAAACAGAAGTGGTAGACATGAGAGGCACTATGGGAAAGGTAGTTTGTAGTGGCATGCCAATATAGAGAAAGGCAGCGTGGCCAATGAAGTCAAAAACATAGTGATGCTATAGAGAAAAGCATGCTGGAAAAGCCAGCATAGGCAATACCTGCCTGCCCAATTCCTCACTGGGCTCTACAGGTTGATTCTTTCAATGGATCCACTGTATTGGTGAACATAGAATGGGCTTGTGTGTTTGGAGCCCAAGCGAAGCAGCACTCTCTTGACAGGCAAGCCCTGATTGCCTTGTGCTGTCTCTTGAAGCACCAGATGATCTGAAGGGGCGAAACCTTTTCCATGTCAAAGTGCGGCCCAGGTGCCGGATCATTTCCTCTTCCAATATGTCGCTGTAGATCCTTGGGGCAGCCACAGTTCTGGATAGGGGGCAGAGCTACAAGTGGGACTCTTTTCTGGGGAAAACATAGAGGCATGGAGGCACTTCTAGCCACCTTCTGCCCTGGTGCTGTTGGCACAACAGGCAGGTGCTGTTGTGAGGAATGTGTGTGGAAGAGGCCAAAGGTGGGTTCACTGGCCCTTTGTTTCAGCTGAAGATGAGAGATAGAACGAGGGGGAGGGGGAGTCACAACTCCAAGGTCCACAGGCTTGGCTCAGGTGGTGCAGCCAAGTGCAAACCCCAGCTCCTTGTGTGACTGTTCTTTCATGTTTAGGTATATCCCCATCATTTCATTGTGTTTTCACCTTACAAAGGATTACAAGACGGCCTTCATATTAAACCCAACAGGACCGGTGTGTCTAGGATGTTTGGATCTAAGTAGGTGTCACTTGGGATGTTATCTTCCCATTTCATGAGCCACGGAAGTTGATGAAGGTCTTCAGTGGAGGGCCTCCTCTCTGTGGGGCAATTGTGAGCATTTACTGAATTGGGTTTTCAAGTGACCCATAGACATGAGCTGGAATGTCATAGGTCCCTTTGATGATACTATCCTTGATCTCTTCCAGGGTGCTTCCTGGGAAGGGGTGGTACCTGGAGGTATTAAAATAGAGCAGCATACCCAGACTCTACACATCTGCTTTCTTCCCATCATAGCCCAATCCCAGTACCAGTTCTGGGGCATTGAAGGTCTTGGTCCCACATTGTGCTTGCAAAAGACTGCCAGCTCTTCATCTGGTGGAGATAACAAAGTCTGTCAGCTTCACGTTGCCCTCTTCACCTGGTAGAAGATTTTCAGAATTCAGGTCTTGATAGATGATGTCAAGTTCATGGCAAAACTTGATGCCTGACAATATCTGGCCAAATATTGTCTGTTCTTCTTCCTCCTGCAACCTGCCTTCCTCCCTTACTTGTGGGAACAAGTTTCCTTAGTCACGAAGAAATGTACTGTAGGAAGAGGCTGGAAGAGGCCTATGAAGTTAGGATGCTGTAGTTTACCCAGGGACTTCCACGATAACGAGAGGTCCTGTTCTAAATTTCTATAATATTTATGGCCAATGGGTGCCTGTGAATCAATGATATGCAGGTTTCACAGAGCCAAATGTACCCTGGCCGATGGCAAATAGGAACATTTATTGACTTTTTGGGTTCTTCTTTACGGGCTGGCAGGACATGTGGCTAGGTGGTCACTGTGCTCCTGTGCAGACAGATCTTTGTGAAGCCGCAACTCAAGAGGTAATAAGCTGGGTAGTAGTGAAAAAGGTCCAACGGTTACTGAATTCAGCTCCCTGGTCTGTAGGGAAGGAACTGCAGGCCAGCCCACAGCCTTGTATACAGGATACTAATCTCTCTCACTGAGGGCTGAGTGAGAAAGAGACCAATCACAGTTAGTTATATATCGCCCATGGTGACTGTTTCCATGTTTGTCCACAGGCACATTTCCCCTTTGCTGTCACACTCTATCCTCTCCAGGAGCCTCCGAGGAGCTTCCAGCCATGTGCAGTGTTCCAAGGGAACAGTTCCCTCCATCACTTCGGCCTGGTGTGTGCTCCAATGGTGACTACTTACAAGGAGGTCCCTGTCACACTCTACAAAACTGTCCCTCTTTGTCTCCATTCTGAAAGAGAAGACTGAAAAGTAACAGGACAGCACACCTTACAAAACCCTGAGCAGGACCCATCCATGATGTCTCTGTGGGCTCAGGAAATCCTGGCAAGCATAGTGCACTGACTGCAGAAGGAGCTTCTAAAAATGTCCTGGGTGAATGAGCCTGGCACTCCAAACTGGGAGCTCTTCTGCTGTCCAGCTGATGGACTCAGCCTTGCCTACAGCCTCTAGCTGTTTGTGAGGAAATGGATGAGCTAGGACCAAACGCAGAGCTGTCTGGGAGGGAGTCTCTCTGAAGGAACTGTAGGAACGCTTTGTTTTCAGTGCTTTCACTTGTTTTTACTGACTGGCTGGGGCAGATGAGCAAGTCCCCAGGGATTTCTCCTTTGGGCACCAAAGCACCTTTCTTGAACATGTACTACTCGCTCCGGGGAAAGTCTCAGCAAAGAAAAACATATAACAAAGCCAGCCCTGGGAGAACAGACATCTCCTTAATCCTGTGGTCCAAAAGCAAAAATCTTGACTCAAACCTCTCCTGTTAAAGCTGAAATGTGACATAGAAACTTTAGCCATGTAAAGGGAAATGGGAGTGGTGGACATGAGAGGCACTATGGGAAAGGTAGTTTGTAGTGGCATGCCAATATAGAGAAAGGCAGCGTGGCCAATGAAGTAAAAAACATAGTGATGCTATAGAGAAAAGCATGCTGGAAAAGCCAGCATAGGGCACTACCTGCCTGCCCAATTCCTCACTGGGCTCTATAGGTTGTCTCTTTCAGGGGAACCACTTTATTAGAGAACATAGAATGGGCTTATGTGTTTGGAGCCCGAAGAAAGCCGGAAACACCCCATGTTCAGAAGAGGCAATGACTTTTGCATTGTAAGGTCCGGCTCAGGTGCCTGGTCATTTCCTCTTCCAGTATGCCGCTGTAGATACTTGGGGCATCCGCAGCTCTGGATAGGGGGCATAGCTCCAAGTGGGGCTCTTCTGGGGACAACGTACAGGCATGGTACACTTCGGGCCACCTTCTGCCCTGGTGCTGTTGGCACAACAGGCAGATGCTGTTTTGAGGACTGGGTGTGGAAAAGGCCAAAGGTAGGCTCACTGGCCCTTTGTTTTAGGTGAAGAACAGAGATACAGGGATGTACTGGGGATGGGGAGGCGCAACTCCAAAGTCCTCATGCTTGGATGAGGGGGTGCAGCCAAGTGAAAACCCCAGCTCCTTGAGTGACTGCTCTTTATGATGAGGTATGTCCCCATCATTTCATTGTATTTTCCATTTTAAAGAGTAACAGATGGCAATGATACTAAACCCAAAACGACAGTGTGTCTAGGACATTAGGAACTAAGTAGGTGTCACTTGGGATGTTTGCTTCCCATTTCATGAGCCATGGATGTTGCTGAAGACCATCAATGGAGCCCTCCTCTATGGGGCAATTGTGAGCATTTAATGAATTAAGTTTTCAAGTTAAAAAGACACATGAGCTGAAACTTCATAGGTCCCTTTTAGATCTCTTCCAGGGTGCTTCCTGGGTAGGAGTGGTACCCTGTGGTAATAAAGTAGAGCAACACACCCAGACTCCACACATCTGCTTTATTCCCATTGTAGCCCTCTCCCAGTACCAGTTCTGGGGCATTGAAAGTCTTGGTCCCACATTGCCCTTACACTACAGTGCCAGCTCTACATCTGGTGGAGATACCAAAGTCTGCCAGGTTCACATTGCCCTCTTCATCTAGAAGGATATTTTCAGAATTCAGGTCTCGATGGACGATGTCAAGCCATGGCAACACTTGATGGCTGACAAGATTTAATCGAGTATTTTCTGTGCCTCTTTCTCCTGCAGCCTGCCTTCCTCCCTTACTCTTTGAACAAGTTTTTCAGTCACAAAGAAATGTTGTGGTTTTATAAGAATCTGGAAGAGGTAAATTATGATAGGCTAGTGTAGTTTATCCAGGGTCACCATCTGACACAATAACCAGAGTTCCTGCTCTATGCTGTCTATAAAGGTGATGGACAATGGTGCCTGTGAGGCAATGATAGGCCAGTTACAGAGCCAAACCTGTCTGGGAGGCATTCTCTCTGAAGGAACTGTAGGAACGCTTTGTTTTAAGTGCTTTCACTTGTTTTTACTGACTGGCTGGGGCAGATGAGCAAGTCCCTGGTGATTTTTCCTTTGGACACCAAAGCACCTTTCTTGAACATGTACCACTCGCTCCGGGGATAGTCTCAACAAAGAAAAACATATAACAAAGCCAGCCTTGGGAGAACAGACATCTCCTTAATCCTGTGGTCCAAAAGCAAAAATCTTGATTCAAACCTCTCATGTTAAAGCTGAAATGTGACTTAGAAACTTTAGGCACGTAATGGAAAATGGAAGTGGTGGACATGAGAGGCACTATGGGAAAGGTAGTTTGTAGTGGCATGCCAATATAGAGAATGGCAGCGTGGCCAATGAAGTCAAAAACATAGTGATACTATAGAGAAAGGCAGGCTGGAAAAGCCAGCATAGGCACTACCTGCCTGCCCAATTCCTCGCTGGGTTCTACAGCTTGATTCTTTCAATGGATCCACTGTATTGGTGAACATAGAATGGGCTTGTGTGTTTGGAGCCCAAGCTAAGCGGCACTCTCTTGACAGGAAAGCCCTGATTCCCTTCTGCTGTCTCTTGAAGCACCAGATGATCTGAAGGGGCGAAACCTTTTCCATGTCAAATCCGGCCCAGGTGCCAGAGCATTTCTTCTTCCAATATGTCGCTCCAGATCCTTGGGGCAGCCACAGCTCTGGATAGGGGTCAGAGCTACAAGTGGGACTCTTGTTCTGGGGAAAACATAGAGGCATGGAGGCACTTCTAGCCACCTTCTGCCCTGGTGCCGTTGGCACAAAGGGCAGGTGCTGTTGTGAGGTCTGGGTGTGGAGGAGGCCAAAGAAGGGCTCACTGGCCCTCCGTTTTGGGGAAGACCAGAGACAGAGGGATATACTAGGGACGCAGGAGAAGCAGCTCCAGCGTCCACAGGCTTGACTGAGGTGGTGCAGCCGAGCTTAAGCGGCAGCCCCTTGTGTGCCTGTTTTCTGATGATTAGGTATGTCCCCATCAACTCATCATATCTGTTTTGATGCAGGGATTCCAAAACGTCATTCGCATTAAAGCAGAGGTCAGAGAGTGTGTCTAGCCAAGTGCAAATCCCAGCTCCTTGTGTGACTGCTCATTGATGATTAGGTATGTTCCCATCATTTCATTGTGTTTTCTCCTTACAAAGGATTACAAGACGGCCTTCATATTAAATCCAACACGACCATGTGTCTAGGATGTTTGGATCTAAGTAGGTGTCACTTGGGATGTTATCTTCCCATTTCATGAGCCACGGAAGTTGATGAAGGTCTTCAGTGGAGGGCCTCTTCTCTGTGGGGCAATTGTGAGCATTTACTGAATTTGGTTTTCAAGTGACCCATAGACAAGAGCTGGAATGTCATGGGTCCCTTTGATGATACAATCCTTGATCTCTTCCAGGGTGCTTCCTGGGAAGGAATGGTACCTGGAGGTATTAAAATACCCAGACTCTATGCATCTGCTTTCTTCCCATCATAGCCATCCCCCAGTACCAGTTCTGGGCCATTGAAGGTCTTGGTCCCACATTGTGCTTGCAATACAGTGCCAGCGCTTCTTCTGGTGGAGATAACAAAGTCTGTCAGCTTCACGTTGCCCTCTTCACCTGGTAGAATATTTTCAGAATTCAGGTCTTGATAGATGATGTCAAGTTCATGGCAAAACTTGATGCCTGACAATATCTGGCCAAATATTGTCTGTTCTTCGTCCTCCTGCAACCTGCCTTCCTCCCTTACTTGTGGGAAAAAGTTTTCTTAGTCACGAAGAAATGTACTGTAGGAAGAAGCTGGAAGAGGCCTATGAAGTTAGGACGCTGTAGTTTACCCAGGGTCTTCCATGATAATGAGAGGTCCTGCTCTAAATTGTCTGTAATATATATGGCCAATGGGTGCCTGTGAATCAATGATATGCAGGTTTCACAGAGCCAAATGTACCCTGGCCCATGGCAAATAGGAATATTTATTGACTTTTTGGGTTCTTCTTTACGGGCTGGCAGGACATGTGGCTAGGTGGTCACTGTGCTCCTGTGCATACAGATCGTCGTGAAGCCGCAAGTCAACAACTAACAAGCTGAATACTAGTGAAAAAGTTCCACAGGTTACTGAATTCAGCTCCCTGGTCTGTAGGGACAGAACTGCAGGGCAGCCCACAGCCTTCTATACAGGAAACTCATCTCTCACACTGAGGCCTAAGTGAGAAATACACCAATCACAGTAGGTTATATATCGCCCACGGTGATTGTTTCCATGTTTGTCCCCAGGCACATTTCCCCTTCACTGTCATACTCTAACCTCTCAGGAGCCTCCGAGGAGCTTCCAGCCATGTGCAGTGTTCCAAGGGAATAGCTCCCTCCATCACTTCGGCCTGGTGTGTGCTCCAATGGTGACTACTTACAAGGAGGTCCCTGTCACACTCTACAAAACTGTCCCTCTTTGTCTCCATTCTGAAACAGAAGACTGAAAAGTAACAGGACACCACACTTTACAAAACCCTGAGCAAGAACCATCCATGATGTCTCTGTGGGCTCAAGAATTCCTGGAAAGCATAATATACTGACTGCAGAAAGAGCTTCTAAAAATGTCCTGGGTGAATGAGCCTGGCACTCCAAATTGGGAGCTCTTCTGCTGTCCAGCTGATGGACTCAGCCTTTTCCTACAGCCTCTGGCTGTTTCTGAGGGAATGGATGAGCTAGGACCAAACGCAGACCTGTCTGGGAGGGAGTCTCTCTGAAGGAACTGTAGGAACGCTTTGTTTTAAGTGCTTTCACTTGCTTTCCTGACTGGCTGGGGGAGATGAGCTAGTCCCCAGGGATTTTTCTTTTGGACACCAAAGCACCATCCTTGAATATGCACCACTTCTTCTGGGCAAAGTATCAGCAAAGAAAAACATATAACAAAGCCAGCACGGGGCGAACAGACATCTCCTATCTCCTGTGGTCCAAAACCAAAAATCTTGACTCAAACCTCTCATGTTAAAACTGAAATATGACTTAGAAACTTTAGGCACGTTAAGGGAAATGGAAGTGGTGGACATGAGAGGCACTATGGGAAAGGTAGTTTGTAGTGGCATGCCAATATAGAGAAAGGCAGCGTGGCCAATGAAGTCAAAAACATAGTGATGCTATACAGAAAAACATGATGGAAAAGCCAGCATAGGCAATACCTGCCTGTCCAATTCCTCGCTGGGCTCTACACCTTGTTTCTTTCAATGGATAAACTGTATTGGTGAACATAGAATGGGCTAGTGTGTTTGGAGCCCAAGCGAAGCAGCACTCTCTTGACAGGCAAGCCCTGATTCCCTTGTGCTGTCTCTTGAAGCACCAGATGATCTGAAGGGGCGAAACCTTTTACATGTCAAAGTATGACCCAGGTGTCGGATTATTTCCTCTTCCAATATGTTGCTCTAGATCCTTGGGGCAGCCACAGCTCTGAATAGGGGTCAGAGCTACAAGTGGGACTTTTTTTCTTGTGAAAACATAGAGGCATAGTGGCACTTCTAGCCACCTTCTTCCCTGGTGCTGTTGGCACAACGGGCACGTGCTTTTGTGAGGTCTGGTTGTGGGAGAGACCAAAGAAGGGCTCACTGGTCCTCCATTTTTGGGGGACACCAGAGAGAGAGGGATATGCTACGGACGCAGGAGGAACAGCTCAAGTGTCCACAGGCTTGACTGGGGTGGTGCAGCCGAGCTCAAGTGGTAGCCCCTTGTGTGCCTGTTCTCTGACGATGAGGTATGTCCCCATCAACTCATAATATCTGTTTTGATGCAGGGATTTCAAAACGTCATTCGTATTAAAGCCCAGGTCAGAGAGTGTGTCTAGCCAAGCACAAACCCCAGCTCCTTGTGTGACTGCTCATTGATGATTAGGTATGTTCCCATCATTTCATTGTGTTTTCTCCTTACAAAGGATTACAAGACGGCCTTCATATTAAACCCAACAGGACCGTGTGTCTAGGATGTTTGGATCTAAGTAGGTGTCACTTGGGATGTTATCTTCCCATTTCATGAGCCACGGAAGTTGATGAAGGTCTTCAGTGGAAGGCCTCCTCTCTGTGGGGCAATTGTGAGCATTTACTGAATTTGGTTTTCAAGTGACCCATAGACAAGAGCTGGAATGTCATGGGTCCCTTTGATGATACAATCCTTGATCTCTTCCAGGGTGCTTCCTGGGAAGGGGTGGTACCTGGAGGTATTAAAATAGAGCAGCACACCCAGACTCTACACATCTGCTTTCTTCCCATCAGAGCCATCCCCCAGTACCAGTTCTGGGCCATTGAAGGTCTTGGTCCCACATTGTGCTTGCAATACAGTGCCAGCTCTTCATCTGGTGGAGATAACAAAGTCTGTCAGCTTCACATTGCCCTCTTCACATGGTAGAATATTTTCAGAATTCAGGTCTTGATAGATGATGTCAAATTCATGGCAAAACTTGATGCCTGACAACATCTGGCCAAATATTGTCTGTTCTTCTTCCTCTTGCAACCTGCCCTCATCCCTTACTTGTGGGAAAAAGTTTTCTTACTCACGAAGAAATGTGCTGTACGAAGAAGCCGGAAGAGGCGTATGAAGTTAGGACGCTGTAGTCTACCCAGGGTCTTCCACGATAATGAGAGGTCCTGCTCTAAATTGTCTATAATATGTATGGCCAATGGGTGCCTGTGAATCAATGATATGCAGGTTTCACAGAACGAAATGTACCCTGGCCGATGGCAAATAGGAACATTTATTGACTTTTTGGGTTCTTCTTTACGGGCTGGCAGGACATGTGGCTAGGTGGTCACTGTGCTCCTGTGCAGACAGATCGTTGTGAAGCCGCAACTCAACAACTAACAAACTGGATGGCAGTGAAAAAGTTCCACAGGTTACTCAATTCAGCTCCCTAGTCTGTAGGGACAGAACTGCAGGCCAGCCCACAGCCTTGTATACAGGACACTCATCTCTCACACTGAGCGCTAAGTGAGAAAAAGATCAATCACAGTAGGTTATATATCCCCCATGGTGACTGTTTCGACGTTTGTCCCCAGGCACATTTCCCCTTCACCGTCATACTCTAACCTCTCAGGAGCCTCCGAGGAGCTTCCAGCCATGTGCAGTGTTCCAAGGGAATAGCTCCCTCCATCACTTCGGCCTGGTGTGTGCTCCAATGGTGACTACTTACAAGGAGGTCCCTGTCACACTCTACAAAACTGTCCCTCTTTGTCTCCATTCTGAAACAGAAGACTGAAAAGTAACAGGACACCACACTTTACAAAACCCTGAGCAGGAACCATCCATGATGTCTCTGTGGGCTCAGGAAATCGTGGCAAGCATAATGTACTGACTGCAGAAGGAGCTTCTAAAAATGTCCTGGGTGAATGAGCCTGGCACTCCAAATTGGGAGCTCTTCTGCTGTCCAGCTGATGGACTCAGCCTTGCCTACAGCCTCTAGCTGTTTGTGAGGAAATGGATGAGCTAGGACCAAACGCAGAGCTGTCTGGGAGGGAGTCTCTCTGGAGGAACTGTAGGAACGCTTTGTTTTCAGTGCTTTCACTTGTTTTTACTGACTGGCTGGGGCAGATGAGCATGTCCCCAGGGATTTCTCCTTTGGACACCAAAGCACCTTCCTTGAACATGCACCACTCGCTCCGGGGAAAGTCTCAGCAAAGAAAAACATATAACAAAGCCAGCCCTGGGAGACCAGACATCTCCTATCTCCTGGGGTCCAAAAGCAAAAATCTTGACTCAAACCTCTCCTGTTAAAGCTGAAATGTGACTTAGAAAGTTTAGCCACGTAAAGGGAAATGGACGTGGTGGACATGAGAGGCACTATGGGAAAGGTAGTGTATATTGGTATGCCAATATAGAGAAAGGCAGCATGGCCAATGAAGTCAAAAACATAGTGATGCTATAGAGAAAAGCATGCTGGAAAAGCCAGCATAGGGCACTACCTGCCTGCCCAATTCCTCACTGGGCTCTATAGGTTGTCTCTTTCAGGGGAACCACTTTATTAGAGAACATAGAATGGGCTTATGTGTTTGGAGCCCAAAGAAAGCCGGAAACACCCCATGTTCAGAAGAGGCAATGACTTTTGCATTGTAAGGTCCGGCTCAGGTGCCTGGTCATTTCCTCTTCCAGTATGCCGCTGTAGATACTTGGGGCATCCGCAGCTCTGGATAGGGGGCATAGCTCCAAGTGGGGCTCTTCTGGGGACAATGTACAGGCATGGTGAACTTCGGGCCACCTTCTGCCCTGGTGCTGTTGGCACAACAGACAGGTGCTGCTTTGAGGACTGGGTGTGGAAAAGGCCAAAGGTAGGCTCACTGGCCCTTTGTTTTAGATGAACAACAGAGATACAGGGATGTACTGGGGATGAAGAGGCGGAACTCCAAAGTCCTCATGCTTGGATGATTGGGTGCAGCCAAGTGAAAACCCCAGCTCCTTGAGTGACTGCTCTTTATGATGAGGTATGTCCCCATCATTTCATTGTATTTTCCATTTTAAAGAGTAACAGATGGCAATGATATTAAACCCAAAACGACAGTGTGTCTAGGACATTAGGAACTAAGTAGGTGTCACTTGGGATGTTTGCTTCCCATTTCATGAGCCATGGATGTTGCTGAAAACCATCAATGGAGCCCTCCTCTATGGGGCAATTGTGAGCATTTAATGAATTAAGTTTTCAAGTTAAAAAGACACATGAGCTGAAACTTCATAGGTCCCTTTTAGATCTCTTCCAGGGTGCTTCCTGGGTAGGAGTGGTAACTGGTGGTAATAAAGTAGAGCAACACACCCAAATTTCACACATCTGCTTTATTCCCAATGTAGCCCTCTCCCAGTACCAGTTCTGGGACATTGAAGGTCTTGGTCCCACATTGCCCTTACACTACAGTGCCAGCTCTACATCTGGTGGAGATACCAAAGTCTGCCAGGTTCACATTGCCCTCTTCATCTAGAAGGATATTTTCAGAATTCAGGTCTCGATGGACGATGTCAAGCCATGGCAACACTTGATGGCTGACAAGATGTAACGGAGTATTTTCTGTGCCTCTTCCTCCTGCAGCCTGCCTTCCTCCCTTACTCTTGGAACAAGTTTTTCAGTCACAAAGAAATGTTGTGGTTTTATAAGAATCTGGAAGAGGTAAATTATGATAGGCTAGTTTAGTTTATCCAGGGTCACCATCTGACACAATAACCAGAGTTCCTACTCTATGCTGTCTATAAAGGTGATGGACAATGGTGCCTGTGAGGCGATGATAGGCCAGTTACAGAGCCAAATGTACTCGGGCCAATGATAGGTAGGAACATGTATAGACTTTTCGGATTCTTCTTTTGGATGTGGCAGGCCGTGAGAATGGCTGGTCACTGTGCTTCTGTACAGATCAATCTTTGGGAAGTCCCAACTCAACAAGTAACAAGCTAGATAGTGGTGAAAAAGTTCCACAGGTAACTGAAATCAGCTCCCTGGTCTGTAGGGACAGAACTGCTGTCAGCTCCCAGCCTTATATACAGGACACGCATCCCTCACAGTGAGGTCTGAGGGAGAAATGGACCAATCACAGTAGGCTATATATGGCCCACAGTGACTGTTTCCATGTTAGAGCCCAGGAACATTTCCCCTTCACTGTCACACACTATCCTCTCCAGGAGTCTCCTAGGAGCTTCCAGCCATGTGCAGATTACCAAGAGCTCCATTTCTCACTTCTGCCTGGTGTGTTCTCCAGTGGTGACTACTTACATGGAGGTACCTCTCACACTATGTATATATGTCCCTCTTGTTCTTGATTCCTAGACAGAGGATAAAAAATAAGAGGACACCACACTTTACAAAACCCTGAGCAGGCCCCCACCATGATGTCTCTGTTTGCTCAGGAAATCCTGGCAAGCACAATGTACTGACTGCAGAAGGAGCTTCTAAATGTCTCCTCGGTGAATGAGCCTGGTTCTCCAAATTGGGAGCTCTTCTGCTGTCCAGCTGATGGACTCAGCCTTTTCCTACAGCCTCTGGCTGTTTGTGAGGAAATGGATGAGCTAGGACCAAACGCAGAGCTGTCTGGGAGGGAGTCTCTCTGAAGGAACTGTAGGAACGCTTTGTTTTCAGTGCTTTCACTTGTTTTTACTGACTGGCTGGGGCAGATGAGCAAGTCCCTGGTGATTTTTCCTTTGGACACCAAAGCACCTTCCTTGAACATGCACCACTCGCTCCGGGGAAAGTCTCAGCAAAGAAAAACATATAACAAAGCCAGCCTTGGGAGAACAGACATCTCCTTAATCCTGTGGTCCAAAAGCCAAAATCTTGACTCAAACCTCTCCTGTTAAAGCTGAAATGTGACTTAGAAACTTTAGACACGTAAAGGGAAATGGAAGTTGTAGACATGAGAGTGACTATGGGAAAGGTAGTTTGTAGTGGCATGCCACTATAGAGAAAGTCAGCATGGCCAATGAAGTCAAAATACATAGTGATGCTGTAGAGAAAGGCATGCTGGAAAAGCCAGCATAGACACTACCTGCATGCCCAATTCCTCACTGGGGTCTACAGGTTGATTCTTTCAATGGATCCACTGTATTGGTGAACATAGAATGGGCTTGTGTGTTTGGAGCCCAATCGAAGCGGCACTTTCCTGACAGGCAAGCCCTGATTCCCTTGTGCTGTCTCTTGAAGCACCAGATGTACTGAAGGGGCGAAACCTTTTCCATGTCAAAGACGGCCCCGGTGAAAAATCATTTCCTCTTCCAGTATGTGGCTGTAGATACTTGGGGAAGCCACAGCTCTGGATAGGTGTCAGAGCTACAAGTGGGACTCTTGTTCTGGGGAAATCATAGAGGCATGGAGGCACTTCTAGCCACCTTCTGCCCTGGTGCTGTTGACACAACAGGCAGGTTCTGTTGTGAGGTCTGGGTGTGGAGGAGGCCAAAGAAGGGCTCACTGGTCCTCCGTTTTGGGGGGAGACCAGAGACAGAGGGATGTGCTAGGGACGCAGGAGAAGCAGCTCCAGCTTCCACAGGCTTGACTGAGGTGGTGCAGCCGAGCTCAAGCGGCAGCCCCTTGTGTGCCTGTTTTCTGATGATTAGGTATGTCCCCATCAACTCATCATAAATATTTTTTCGGAGGGATTCCAAAACGTCATTTGTATTAAAGCTGAGGTCAGAGAGTGTGTCCAGGACCTTGTCACGTAACAAGGTTTCACTTGATACATTTCCTTTCCACTTCATAACCCATGGATGTTGCTGAAGGACTTCAATGGAGGGCCTCCTCTCTGGTGCAACTGTCAACATTTGGTGAATTAAATTTTCCAGTTGCCCAGAGAAGTGAGCTGGAATGTCATAGGTGCCTGTATCGATCTTCCCTTCGATCTCTTCCATGGTGTCTCCTTGGAAGGGGTTGTTCCCAGTAGTGATAAAGTAGAGCAGTCTTGTTCCCATCATAGCCCAATCCCAGTATCTGTTCTGGGGCATTGAAGGTCTTGGTCCCACATTGCCTTTACAGTAGAGTTCCTGCTCTATACTTGGTGGTGAGACCAAAGTCTGCCAGCTTCAAGTTTCCCTCTTCGTCTAAGAGGATATTTTCGTGCTTCAGGTCTCGATGGACTATGTCAAGGTCATGGCAATACTTGATGGCTGACAGGATCTGCCTGAATATTTTCTGTCTCTCTCCTCTGGCAGCCTGCCCTCCTCCGTCACTCTTTGGAACAATTCTCCTCCTGGGGCATACTCCATGACGAAGCAGATTCGCTCTGGTGTTACCAGCACCTGGAAGAGGCGAATGATGTTGGGGTGGTACAGTTTTTCGAGGGCCATCATCTCAGATACGATGAACCGGAGGTCCTCCTCAAGGTTTCTATCACTTTTACTGCCACCGGGATGCCTGTGAGGCGATGGTAGGCCAGTTGCACAGAGCCAAATGCACGGTGGCCGATGGGATATAGGACCATATATTGGCTGTTCAGGCTCTTCGTGTTGGGGTGGCTGTCCATGAGGCTAGGTGGTCACTGTGCTCCTGTGCAGACAGGTGGTGGCGAAGTCTCAGCTCAACAACAAACCAGATAGCTAGGAGAGTCCCACAGGTCACCTAAATCAGCTCCCTGGTCTGTAGGGACAGAGCTGCAGCCCAGCCCACGGCCTTATATACAGGACCCTCAATCCTCACAGTTGCTCCTTGTGAGGTCAGAGTGAGAAATGGACCAATCACAGCAGGCTATCTATAGCCTACAGTGGCTGTCTTCATGCTGTGCCCCAGGTACCTTTCCCCTTCTCATCAAAATGAGGTTAGTCTCCACCAGCTTCTGCTTCAGTGGATCAGACAGACAGATGGATATTTACTCATCTACAAATTACAGCCAGCACAGTCTTCAGTGGCCTTTGTCATTGGCTTCTGTGTACCTCAAACCATTTCTGACTTTTTGAGGATGAAGACATTTTGAACAGGTCTCCTGTAGAGAGGCAAAGTCATTAGGGATTTGTCAAAGCCATGTTTACAGTCTTCTGTTCTTGGGATCAGCAGGAGACTAAAGGCAGAAAGATTCATGGCATGGGGAATGCTTGGCCACTCTCTAGCCTGAACCTTTTAGTCCTAGTCCTGGCCCAGGGGTTTGCTTCCAGTGTTGACTAAAAGCCACTTTAAATATGAACTCCCAGAAATTAGGAGGAGGCCCCATGGTGTCTCTGGGCATGGGCTCTTGCTGAGGAGGTAGTGCTGGTTGGGAGTGGGGAAGGGCTCTAGACTCCTGTCATACCTGTTCACCTCAAGGAGTCCTGGGAAACTGCTGTGTTGACTGGGCTCCTTATAGATAGGAGATCTGAATTTCTCCCCTGTGATCCTGGGTGTTGATTGGCCTTATGACCATTGTCCAGGACAACTTCTAGAGCATGGTTGCAGCTTCCTGTCTGCTTCTCCAACTGTCTCCAGTCATTCTTCTCTCACAGTTCCTGAGATTCACTCCATTTGGGGGACAGGATCTTGTCTCTCAACCAGAGGTCAAGCTCTTGTTGTCTTCAAGACAAACATAAACTGGCTCATAAGCACTGGTGGGAACTGAGTGACCAAAGTAAAATGGCCACTCTGTCCTGACCATTCTTCCTGATCCTGCTCATCTTCTCCATCACAGGCCACAACTCCTCCGCCTAAAGCAATGGACTAGGGTACTTTATGGTTTCTTTATGGGTGGTGGGACCAACATCCAGCTGCCAGCTGTCCCACACCATGACCAAAAACATCTTAGGAAGAAAGGATTTCTTTAGCTTGTATATTCCAGTCAAAGCCCATCAATGAAGATAGTCAAGGTAAGAACTCAAGCAGGAGCAGAGACAAGATTCATGGGGGAAAGTTACTGACGTGTTCTGCATGACTTGCTCAGTTTGCTTTCTCATAACACTCAGGACCACTGCCCAGGGCTGACATCGCCCACAGTGGGCTGGAACAGCCTCATCAGTGTTTAAGGAACTGGCCCATGGCCATGCCCACAGGACAAAGTGGTGAAGGCGATTTCTCAGTTTCCTCTCCCTTGTGACTCTTGTGTCAAGTTGACAGAACCCAGTCAGTATTCCTGCCTCCTCTTGTGCCCGTGTAGTGAGACCCCCAAGCAAGACCACCACAGAGCCAATATCCCCAGCAAGTACAAAGGGGTTTATTAAAACACATAAGCCCGGGCTTGGTCCATGTCCAGCACACTGGCTAGCCAGGTGAAGGAGGACGGCCCTGAGCTCTCAGAGTGAAGGGTTTTTAAAGGAGAAAACTACAAGCTAGGTGATACAACCCTTCCCATTTTAGGTTATACTTTAGTTAACAGAAACATTTAGCCAAGAGAAGAACTATAGAAAACCAAATACATTTGGAGATTCTCTCAGTACTATTGGAGACTTTGATGGATTAAGCCTGTGTTTTAGCTATTTCTTGGCCAGCAGCTTACCCACCCTGGGGCCAGGGGGTCGCCTTGTCCTGAGTCTTAGCTGGGTGTTTGTGTCTCTGAAACTTGGTTTTATCTTAGTACTTCTAGACATGAAGTTTTCTTTAAAATGGAGTTTCTCGCCGGATGGTGGTGGCGCACGCCTTTAATCCCAGCACTCAGGAGGCAGAGCCAGGCGGATCTCTGTGAGTTCGAGGCCAGCCTGGGCTACCAAGTGATTTCCAGGAATGGCACAAAACTACACAGAGAGACCCTGTCTCGAAAAAAATAAAAATTAAAATAAAATAGAATAAAATGGAGTTTCTCTTGCTCTCTCGCTCTCAGTCAGAGTCTATTTCCTTCCTGTTCTGCAGACTGAGAACTGGCAGTGTCTCTAAGAAGTCGGTAGGATAAAAAGTGGTTGTGGTAATGGATGTTAAGTGTTTTCCTTAGTAGGAATATAGTGGATGTAGTGATGATGGTGGTGGTGTGAAGTGCAGTTGTGTTTGTGGTGGTGTGTACTGATAATCCACACTATCTCTGTTATGCCCAGATCATGAGGACTCTAAAAAGACCACCATGGAGATCTAATCTCACATGTAAAAGCAAAGAGCTTTTATTTTCAAGCTCAGTCTCTGTCCCTCACAGTGGTGAGAGGAGAGAGCTCTAAGTCCAGTAAGGCTAGAGTTTTTTATCATAGCAGAGGTTAGGATGAGGGCATTTCCAGGGTTCAGGATGCTGATTGGCTGACAATTGTCTAGAGGTATGTGTAAAGGATAAAAAATAAAAAAGATGGAACTGTGATTGAGGATGAACCTCCATCAGATGGTCTATAGCCTACAGGAAAGTGGATGGGCTTTTTTTTTTTTTAATTTTCTTTTATTTTATTTATTTTTCTTTTATTTTATTTTTGAGACATGGTTTCTCTGGATATCTTTTGAAGCCTGTCCTGGAACTCACTTTGTAGACCAGGCTGGCCTTGAACTCAGAGATTCACTGCCTCTAACTCCCAAGGGCTGGGAATACAGGCATGGGCCACCACTGCCCAGGCTGGTATTTTCTTGATTAATGACTGATATGGGAGGATGGTTGTCCACTGAGGGATGTGGCAACACTAGGCAGGAAGTCTGAGTTGTATAGGAAAGCCAGCTCAGCAAGCCAGTCAACATATGTTTCACTTCCTGCCTCCAGGTTCCTGCCCTACTTGAGTTCCTGCCTTGACTTCCCTTCAGTGATGGTCAATGATTAGGATGTGTGAGGCAAATAAACCCTTTCCTCCTCAGGTTGCTTTTGGTCCTGGTGTTTGGCACATCAATAGAAAGTAACCTAGGACAGACATCTACTTTATCCATAGGTCATCAGGGGCAGTGGATGCTTAGGTGTCAGAGAATGAATATGGAAGGGAGGCTAAGACATGCCCCCTCTGAGAAAAGGCGTTGGTGGGCAGAAATTTGAGCGATGGGCAAGCTCTAACTGCTACATGCTGGGGTTTAACTTCCATTATGTAGCCCACTGCTGGAGATGTGGTACTCAGATAGGGACCTTATCTCCTCCTGGCATTTCTAACAGCTCAACACCCAAAGGAGGAGAACTAAAAGGCCATCCCCACCCACCAGAGCACAGGAGCTGCAGCAGAAGGGAAGCAGTCCTGTGCTCAAAGGGAACACTGTTTCAGATGGCAGGAGATACATTGAGACATTCTGCACAGCAGGGTGGTGGTCCTCAAACAAACTCTCCTAAGATATCAGAACAGCTGCCTGTGGGCTTCCCGTGGCCTGGGCATCTTACAAGGAAATCACAGAGACCCAGAACCCTGTGGTTCTGAGGGAGTTGGGTAGGGACTCAGGCTAGTTTGGACTCTTTCAGTGACAGGTGGAGTCAAGGCACAAAGGGAGCATAGAAAGAGCCCTAGTGCTCAACCTATTGGTCCTCCCTAGCTAGACAGTCAAAAGGCAGGAAGTAGTGAGGTTGCACTTGACTTGGCCCATGGCACAGGTCCTGGACTGGATGAAAGTCATTGATGATGCCTTTAGGTAGGAATATGAAGGTGGTTTCAGGAGCAGATCTGGGACTCATCTGTCCTATTCCATAAGGCTGTCTGCAAAGCTGAAACGACAATGGACACACGCCTGTCTCCTGTTGTTATTTACAATGGATCTGCTGCTCTCCCCATCTCACATGGATCCTCAAGCCAAGCCATTCTTATGGTAGAGGCTGACATCCAGGCACTGAAGAAGACCACACACAGAGTGGTACCTGGAGGGGATGATGCTGGCAGTGCTCTAAGTCTGCTGTACCTGTGGATGCAGAAATGAGCATCTCAAGGAATGGTACCTCAGCGGGGACCAAACCATTTCTCCAAGTGAAGACTCAAAGCATAGCTTCCGAATAAAAGGAAGGATTGCATACAGCCTTGCTGTGTGGGCAGAAGGTCTGGATGGGCACCAGCCCTGCATTAATCTCAGCCTGGGCTAAATGTCCATAGGGTGGGACCCTAGTCTTGCCCTTTTATGTGCTGTTATCACATCCCACAGTGCCCTCAAGAATGAAGCACCCCGGGGGCCTTCTCCATGTTCCTCTAAACTATGCTTGACTGCAAGGCTGAAGCACAACTCAACCAGCCAGCTCCAGAGTGCCACCTACAAACAACAGGATATAGCAGACTTGTAGACATTTGTAGGCATTTGTAGCCTGGACACGTTCTGGAATCTGTACTAGTACATGTGGAAACACAGCCTCCACAAAAAAAGGGTGAATGCAGCCTGATGCCAAGCAGCAGCCACGAATTAAAGAGTTCCACCCTGATGCTCTTCATTGCACATGCTGAGGACACAAGAGCCATGCACAGTTGACTGACAACTATATAAGCCTTTACTGTTGCCCGTCCTTGTATTCTGGGCTGGATTATATGCAGTACAGGCCGAGGGGTATGAGCCCCTGAGTGTTATGCTGACTGTTATGAGGATACAGGACTCAGCCTGAAAAGGCTTCAGATCAATAAAAAAAAAAAGTTCTCTATTAACTCGTTTGAGTGAGACTTGTCTCTTCTCTCTGTCATCCATGCCCAGAAAACTCTTCTACAGATTGGATCCCATAAGTAGCTAATTTTACTTGACTGTCATTTGCCCCAGATCAAATCCAACCTTACGACCAACTGGCCACTTCTGGCATGGCTCTCCTGAAAATGGAAAACACTGCTTCCTAGATTCACTGTCTCACTCTATTCTCTCCAGGAGTCTCCTAGGAGCTTCTAAATTTCTGCTGGATGAATGAGCCTGGCTCTCCAAATTGGGAGCTCTTTCTGCTGTCCAGCTGATGGACTCAGCCTTTTCCTACAGCCTCTGGCTGTTTGTGAGGAAATGGATGAGCTGGGAGCAAACCAGAGCTGTCTGGGAGGAAGTATCTCTGAAGGATCTGTAGGAACTCTTTGTTTTCAGTGCTTTCACTTGTTTTTACTGACTGGCTGGGGCAGATAGGAAACACCCAGTGATTTATCCTTTGGGCACAAAAGCACCTTCCTTGAATATGCACCACTTGCTCTGGGGAAAGTCTCAGCAAAGGAAAACATATAACAAAGCCAGCCCTGGGAGAACAGACATCTCCTTAATCCTGTGGTCCAAAAGCAAAAATCTTGACTCAAACTTCCCTTGTTAAAGCTGAAATATGACTTTAGAAACTTTAGTCATGTAAAGGTAAATGGAAGTGGTGGACATAAGAGGCACTATGGGAAAGGTAGTTTGTAGTTGCATGACAAAATAGAGAAAGGCAGCTTGGGAATTGAAGTCTGAAACATAGTGATGCTATAGAGAAAAGCATGCTGGGGAAGACAGCATAGGCAGTACCTGCATGCCCAATTCCTCACTAGGCTCTGCAGAGTGCCTCTTTCAGGGGAGCCACTTTATGGGTGAACATAGGATGGGCTTGTGTGTTTGGAGCCTGAGAAAAACAGCAAACTCTTGACATGCAATTCCTGATTCCCTTGTGCTGTCTCTTGAAGCACCAGATATTCAGTGGGGGCGATGCCTTTTCCATGTTAAAGTCCGGCCTAGGCGCCAGGTAATTTCCTCTTCCAATATGTTGCTGTAGATACTTGGGGCAGCCAAAGCATTTGATAGGGTGCATGGCTACAAGTCGGGCTCTTCTTCTGGGGACCACATAGAGGCATGGAGACACTTCGGGTCACTTTCTGCCCTGTTGCTGTTGGCACAACAGGCAGATGTTGTGGTCAGGGCTAGATGTGGAAGAGGCCGAAGGTGGGCTCACTGGCCCTTTGTTTTAGGTGAAGGCCAGAGATAGAGAGATGTACTCGTGATGGGGGAGATGCAAATCCACGGTCCAAAAAATTTGCTGAGGTGGTGGAGCCAAGCAAAAACCCCAGATCCTTGTGTAACTACTCTTTCATGATGAGGTATATCCCCAGCATTTTATTGTATTTTCTATTTACAAAGGATTACAAGACGGCAGTGACATTGAACCCAGGACAACAGTGTGTCTAGGACATTGGGATATAAATAGGCGTCTTTTTGGATGTTTTCCTCCATTTCATGAGCCACGGAAGTTGATGAAGGTCTTCAGTGGAGGGCCTCCTCTCTGTGGGGCAATTGTGAGCATTTACTGAATTTGGTTTTCAAGTGACCCAGAGACATGAGCTGAAATGCCATAAGTCCGTTTTATGATATTATCCTCGATCTCAACCAAGGTGCTTCCTGAGTAGGGGTGGTACCTGGTGGTGATAAATAAAGCAACACATCCAGACTCCACACATCTGTCTTCTTCCCATCATATCCCTCTCCCAGTACCTCTTCTGGGGCATTGAAGGTCTTGGTCCCACATTGCCCTTGCAGTCCAGTGCCAGCTCTACATCTGGGGGCTATACCAAGGTGTGCCAGCTTCTCATTGCCCTCTTCATCTAGAAGGATATTTTCAGAATTCAGGACTAGATGGACGATGTCAAGGTCATGGCAAATGTTGATGGCGGATAAGATTTCCCCGAATATTTTCTGTGCCTCTTCCTCCTGTAACCTGCCCTCCTCCCTGACTAATTGGAACAAGTTTCCTTAGTCACAAAGAAATTTTCTGGTTTTATAAGAATCTAGAAGAGGCAAATGATGTTAGGGTGATGTTGTTTATCCAGGGTCATCATATGACACGATACCCAGAGGTCCTGCTCTAAGTTGTCTATGACATTTATGACCAATGGGTACCTGTGAGGCGATGATAGGTCAGCGTCAGAGCCAAATGCACCCTGGTTGATGGTAAGTAGGACCATGTATAGACTTTTCAGGTTCTTCCTTTAGGGGTCACAGGCCATGTGGCTGGGTGGTCACCGTGCTGCTGTGCAGACAGATCTTTTTGAAGCTGCAACTCCACAACTAGCAAGCTAGATAACAGTGAAGAAGTTCCATAATTCCTGAAATCAGTTCCCTGGTCTGTAGGGACAGAACTGTAGGCCAGCTCATAGCCTTATATACAGGACACTCATCCCTCACAGTGAGGTCTGGGGGAGAAATGGACCAGTCACAGTAGGCTATGTCTAGCACAAGGTGACTGTTTCCATGTTTGGCCTCAGGCACTTTTCCCCTTCACTCACTGCCTCACTCTGTCCTCTCCAGAAATCCCCTAGTAGCTTCCAGCCATGTGCAGTGTTTCAAGGGAACAGCTCCCTCCATCACATTGGTCTGGTGTGTGTTCCAATGGTGACTACTTACAAGGAGGTCCCTTTCACACTCTGCACATCTGTCCCTCTTTGTCTTGATTCTGAGACTAAAAGCTGAAAAATAACAGGACACCACACCTTACAAATCCCTGAGAAGGACCCCACCATGATGTCTCTGTGGGCTCAGGAAATCCTGGCAAGCATAATACACTGACTGCAGAAGGAGCTTCTAAATGTCTCCTGGGTGAATGAGCCTGGCTCTCCAAATTGTGAGCTCTTCTGCGGTCTAGCTGATGGACTCAGCCTTTTCCTACAGCCTCTAGCTATTTTTGAGAAAAAGGATGACCTGGGAGCAAACCCAGAGCTGTCTGGGAGGGAGTCTCTCTGAAGGGACTGCAGGAAAGCATTGCTTTGTGTGCTTTGACTTATTTTTACTGAGTAGCTGGGGGAGATGAGAAAGGCCCCAGGGATTTTTCCTTTGGGCACAAAAGCACCTTCCTCAAATATGCACCACTCACTCTGGGGAAAGTGTCAGTAAAGAAAAACATGGAACAAAGCCAGCTCAGGTGAACAGACATCTCCTATCTTTTGTTGTGAAAGCAAAAATCTTGACTCAAACCTCTCATGTTAAAGCTGAAATGTGACTTAGAAACTTTAGCCATGTAAAGGGAAATGGAAGTGGTGGACATGAGAGGCACTATGGGAAAGGTAGTTTGTAGTGGCATGTGAATATAGAGAAAGGCAGCTTGGGAAATATAGTCTGAAATATAGTCATGCTATAGAGAAAAGCATGCTGGGAAAGCCAGCATAGGCATTACCCGCATGCCAAATTCCTCACTGGGCTCCACAGGTTGCCTCTTTCAGAGGATCCACTTTATTGTTGAACATAGGATAGGCTGTGTGTTTGGAGCCTGAAGGAGGCAGCACACTCTTGACAGGCATACCGTGATTCCCTTTTGCAGTCTCTTGAAGCACCTGAAGTTCAGAAATGGCAAGGTCTTTTCCATGTCAAAGTATGGCTCAGGTGCTGGGTCATTTCCTCTTCCAATATGCTGCTGTAGATATTTGGGCTGCCGCAACTTTGAAGAGGTGTCATAACTACAATTTTGGCTCTTCTTCTGGGGACACATAGAGCCATGGAGGCACTTCTAGCCTCCTTGTACCCTTGTTCTGTTGGCAAAATAGGCAGGTGCTTATGTGAGGGCTGGTTGTGAAAGAGGCCAAAGGTGGGCTCACCAGCCCTTTTTTTTTTTTTAGGTGAAGACCAGAGATAGAGAGATATACTGGGGAAGGGGGAGGCACAACTCCAAGGTCCACAGATTGGCTGAGGTGGTGCAGCCAAAGGAAAACCCCAGCTCCTTGTGACTGCTCTTTGATGATGTGGTATGTCCCCATCATTTCATTGTATTTTCTCTTTACAATGGATTAAAAGCTGGCATTGATATTAAACCCAACACGACACTGTTTATAGGACATTGGGATCTAAGTTGGTGTCACTTGACATGTTTTCTTCCCATTTCATGAGCCAGGGATATTGCCTTTGGTCTTCAATGGAAGGCCTCCTCTCTGTGGCAACTGTCAGCATTTAGTGAATTAGGTGTTCAAGTTACCAGCGACATGAGCTGGACCATCGTACGTCACTTTTATGATATTATGATATTACCCTTGATCTCTTCCAGGGTGTTTCCTCGGAAGAGGTTGTCCCCGGTGGTGATATAATATAGCAGCACACCCAGACTCAACACTTCTGCCTTCTTCCCATCATAGCCCTCTCCAAGTACCATTTCTGGGGCATCGAAGGTCTTTGTCCCACATTGCCCTTGCAGTACAGTGCCAGCTCTATATCTGGTTGCGATACCAAAGTCTGCCTGCTTCACATTGCCCTCTTCATCTAGAAGGATATTTTCAGTGAGGTCTGAGTTAGAAATGGACTAATTGCTGCAGGCTATATATAGCCCACGGTGACTGCTTCCATGTTAAGCCCCAGGCACATTTTCCTCTTCATTCTCCTCCTCTGCTACTGCAATGACTATCAGTGTGGAAGCAGTTTGCAAATCAGGGTACTGCCCAGGTGGCAAAGGCATTGCCTCCTAGAAATTGCAGAATCTCATGCAAAGGAGAGTTTTTTCTGAATATGGAAGAGCTGGGCTCAACCTGGTGGCTCTTCTTGGTACAACAGAAGAAAATGAAAAGCATGAAGACACTTTTACCCTGTGACCTGTCCTCAGGCAGGTGTCAATCTGAGAACAGTCACGTGATATGCCAAGGGCAGCATCACTGGTTGTAACATGAATCTTAAAGTTCTTATTAATAAAACCAAACCCAGAGCATTGGGGTGAATGCTGAATGATCAGAGAAACAGAACAAGCCACAGGCACCTCTCCTTGCCAATTCCTCAGCTGATCCTCTTTTCTCAGACTGGAAGCCTGTGAATCCTCATCCAGAATGAATCTCAGCTGCTAAAAGCCTAAAAGCTTAAACAGGGTCTAGTGCCTGGTTCTCATGCCTTATATCCCTTTCTGCTTCCTGCCCTCACTACCTGGGATGAAAGGCATATGTCACCATCCCTGGCTGTTTCCAGTGTGGCTTTGAACTCACAGAGATTGAGACTGATCTCTACCTTTGGAAAGCTAGGATTAAAGGGGTGTGTGCCACAATTTTCTAGCCTCTGTATCTAGTGGCTGTTCTGTTTTCTGACCCGAGATAAGTTAATTAGGGTGCCCAATATATTGGGGAACACAATATCACCACATTTCCCCTCTTTTGTCTAAAATTTTAAAAAGCTTATAACTAATACAAGAAAACTGTATCCAATAAGTATATACAATATAGACAGTCAAGATTTACATTAACATTTGACAGATTCAGACAAAAAAACTCCATTAATATATAACAATGTCCAGTCCATTAATATTTGACAAATTCAGACAAAAAATTTCACTACTTATTCTATTTAAAACAATTAGTTCCTCACAAAGGCTAAAGTAATTCAAGATTAGATGCTATCATCAAATCTATACTGACCAGACCCTAGTGTTTGTGAAGGGTTGGTGTGTTGGACAGGGACAAGGGAACTTGTAAGGGTTAGAGTTTCTTTAGGTACACTTAAAGGTTTTGTAAATTATTCTGAAATAATCCAGTGGATGAAATAAAGGTTCCAAAGGATGTTCAATTCCAGGCACAGGTTAAAAATTCCCCAAGTTGTACACTACCAACTCATGAGTGATATGGGACAGGAAGGTTAATAAATGTATGAGTCAATTCCCAAAATAACAAAGTAGAGTATTTAATTAAACAGGAAAAAAATCAAATAACAAATCTAAAACAAGGTACCATTCTTGTTGGTACCATTGATTGCTTCATCTCTGAAGCATGCTCAAGGATTGGATCTGGTGTGCTAAATGTGGTTTGGGACGTTCTTATTGACAGGAGAACAGGCAGCCCATCTGTTTCTCTAAATTCCTGGAAGACTACACAGTTCATGGCTCGTGCTTAAGAACCAACTGGCCCTTTGTGGGGTTAGAGACAGGGTGTAGGTTGTAAAGGATGTGTCCAGAGTGACAGGTCCCTCACAGCTTGCATCCCATGTTGGAGAGGGATCGAAGCAAGGACAGACACACAGACACATAGACAGTGAAGCTGGGGTCAGCTGGGTTTTCTAATGAGTTCTATGGCTACCGGGACCATTGGCCTGTTCACTAGGTACAGCACAGGGGGAGGTCAGCTAGACTGGGTAGAGGTCTGTGAATGAGCAGATTCAGGCTGGAAACACCCCGGAGGAGGAGGAAACTACAGTTGCTGGTCTGCACACACTGGTCAATCATTGGTAAACAATCACGCTTGACTCTTGAGGAAAGCGTGGCCATTCCTCTTGAGCCTGGACCATATGGGTGACGGCTCTGCCTATTGATGGGAGGACAGTTGGCCTCTGAGTCCTAGATGGCCCCATCCAAGTCTAAATATACATTTCCTCAGGACTTCACTCATTCAAGGCTTCCTTGTTCCATACACAGAAGCAGGATGGGGACCATCAGAATGACAGGAGGGAGATCGAGCCAGGGTCTCTCTCTGCCTCCAGTCTTCTTTAGTAGGCAGATCAGAGCCATGAGCGTCTCTCAGACCTGTGCCAGACAGAGCACAGTGTCCACATAGTCCCCTCCTGAGCTCCAGCAGGCAATCCTCCAGGTCCTCATCTGCTCCATACAGGTCCTGGCCATCTACAAAGCAACCGGCAGCTGTTTCCTGACACTAAGATGTTCTACCAGAGCACTCTGCCTTTGGTGTCTTTTCCTCTGGATATAGGATTGATCTTTCCTTTGTGTGGTGCCAAAGTGTGTGGGGCATCGAAAAGATGGAACTGTGATTGAGGATGAACCTCTATCAGATTGACTATAGCCTACAGGAAAGTGGATGGGTTTTTATTTTATTTTATTTTATTTATTTTTATTTTATTTTATTTTTGAGACATGGTTTCTCTGGATAGTTTTTGAAGCTGTCATGGAACTCACTTTGTAGACCAGGCTGGCCTTGAACTCAGAGATTCACTTGCCTCTAACTCCCAAGGGCTGGGAATACAGGCATGGGCCACCACTGCCCAGGCTGGTATTTTCTTGATTAATGACTGATATGGGAGGATGGTTGTCCACTGAGGGATGTGGCAACACGAGGCAGGAAGTCTGAGTTGTATACGAAAGCCAGCTCAGCAAGCCAGTCAATATATGTTTCACTTCCTGCCTCCAGGTTCCTGCCCTACTTGAGTTCCTGCCTTGACTTCCCTTCAATGATGGTCAATGATCAGGATGTGTGAGGCAAATAAACCCTTTCCTCCCCAGGTTGCTTTTGGTCCTGGTGTTTGGCACATCAATAGAAAGTAACCTAGGACAGACATCTACTTTATCCATAGGTCATCAGGGGCAGTGGATGCTTAGGTGTCAGAGAATGAATATTGAAGGGAGGCTAAGACATGCCCCCTCTGAGAAAAGTCGTTGGTGGGCAGAATGTTGGGGGATGGGCAAGCCCTAACTGCCACAAGCTGGGGTTTAACTTCCATTATGTAGCCCACTGCTGGAGATGTGGTACTCAGATAGGGACCTTATTTCCTCCTGGTATTTCTAATAGCTCAACACCCAAAGGAGGAGAACCAAATGGCCATCCCCAGCCACCAGGGCACAGGAGCAGCAGCAGAAGGGAAGCAGTCCTGTGCTCAAAGGGAACACTGTTTCAGATGGCAGGAGATACATTGAGACATTCTGCACAGCAGGGTGGTGGTCCTCAAACAAACTCTCCTAAGATATCAGAACAGCTGCCTGTGGGCTTCCCGTGGCCTGGGCATCTTAAGTAGAAATCATAGAGACCCTGAACCCTGTGGTTCTGAGGGAGTTGGGTAGGGACTCAGGCTAGTTTGGACTCTTTCAGTGACAGGTGGAGTCAAGGCACAAAGCGAGCATAGAAAGAACCTCAGGCCACAACCTATTGGCCCTCCCTAGCTAGACAGTCAAAAGGCAGGAAGTAGTGAGGTTGCAGGTGACTTGGCCCATGGCACAGGTCCTGGACTGGATGAAAGTCACTGATGATGCCCTTAGGAAGGAATATGAAGATGGTTTCAGGAGCAGATCTGGGACTCATCTGTCCTATTCCATTAGGCTGTCTGCAAAGCTGAAACAGGACACTGGACACATGCCTGTCTCCTGTTGTTATTTACATTGGATCTGCTGCTCTCCCCATCTCACATGGATCCTCAAGCCAAGCCATTCTTATGGTAGAGGCTGACATCCAGGCACTGAAGAAGACCACACCTCAGAGTGCTACCTGGAGGGGATGATGCTGGCAGTGCTCTAAGTCTGCTGCACCTGTGGATGCAGAAATGAGCATCTCAAGGAATGGTACCTCAGCGGGGACCAAACCATTTCTCCAAGGGAAGACTCAAAGCATGGCTTCCGAATAAAAGGAAGGATTGAATACAGCCTTGCTGTGTGGGCAGAAGGTCTGGATGGGCACCAGGCCTGCATTAATCTCAGCCTGGGCTAAATGTCTATAGGGTGGGACCCTAGTCTTGCCCTTTTATGTGCTGTTATCACATCCCACAGTGCCCTCAAGAATGAAACACCCCTGGGGGCCTTCTCCATGTTCCTCTAAACTATGTTTGACTGCAAGGCTGAAGCACAACTTAATCAGCCAGCTCCAGAGTGCCACCTACAAACAACAGGATATAGCAGACTTGTAGACATTTGTAGGCATTTGTAGGCTGGACAGGTTCTGGAATCTGTACTGGTACATGTGGAAACACAGCCTCCTCAAAAAAAGGGTGAATGCAGCCTGATGCCAAGCAGCAGCCACAAATTAAGAGTTCCACCCTGATGCTCTTCATTGCACATGCTGAGGACACAAGAGCCGTGCACAGTTGACTGGCAACTACATAAGGCTTTACTGTTGCCCGTCCTTGTATTCTGGGCTGGATTATATGCAGTACAGGCTGAGGGGTATGAGCCCCTGAGTGTTATGCTGCTGAAGCAAGAGGAAACACTGAGTTGAAATATCCACCTGACGTTCATCACATGTTCAAAACTACATGCATTCATATTCCCTATCTCTCTGTCTGTCTCTCTGTCTCTCAAGAGAAGAAGAATGTGCCTAGAATGTCCCCAGGTTCTCCTGGTCCAGATCCTAGTCTCCAAAGTCACCAATTTTGTTGTTCCTGCATCCTGTAGAAGAATGTTTTTTGGCTTCAAATCTCTGTGTTCAATGCCCTGATTCATGGCTATGGCACTTACTTGGCCAGATGGTTGCCATCCATAGCACCAAGCAAGGACGACACTATGCTGACTCTTCTGCACTTTGAGGGTTCTTTCCTTCTGCTGGAACCACCATTTTGCAGCTAAGAATTGTTTCTCTTTATCACCTGCAACACTCCAATGATGATGTTTGAGTGATCTATTGCCTTGATTAAATCCACTGGGATTCTACAGCTCTCAAAACATGCTTGAGACATTCTGAAGTCAGCCGTCACATACAACTGGGAACCTAAGAGGTTGGGAAAGTTAGTCAACCTCACCAAAGCAGCCAAATCCTATTCTGCAGGCTGGCCTCTCTAGACCTGGGGAGGGTCCAGCTGTGCAAAACAGGCAGGCTGAAAGGGCCTCCGTATGCACACACAGGCATGATACCCCGGTCAAGCATGCCGCTGTAGTTGAGGGCATAAGCAATATCACATTGAATTGAGTTCCTGGCAATTGCTTAAGCCTAGGTTCAGGCTGAACCCATAGTAGTGCAAGGTAGAGAAATTTCAGGAAGCTGAGGTCACAGTCTGAAAAAATGGCCTGAAACCCTGCACTGAAATGCTGTCTATCAGTACAAGAGGGACAAGTGGGAGGGAGGGATGACATGGAGTCAATGTGGCTTCCAGGGTGAGCACTTGGACCTCTGTGTTGTAGTATGGACACAGATACTCAGACACACACACTGACTTTTATATTAAAGAGTTATTTGGAATAAGCTCTTTGACATTCTCTAAATGGACCTCTCAAGAGGAGGAAGAGCAAGCATTCTGACCAGTAATTTACAATTTAAGGAGGTGAGGCCCCATTAAGTGACTTGATGGAGGTCACACAATAAATGATGTTTCTGGGTCTCTTTGGTCTGCAGGCTGTAGGACTCTTTGATCAGTTCCATCCATTTTCTCCATTTGCATTTCCCCAGTGCCCTTGCAGTGTGTATCTGGTTCTACTCTTTGTCTCCAGACAAATATCTACGGTGTTGATATTGTGGACTGCAGCTAACAGGCTGTTCCTACTCTGTCACAAAGTAGAATTGTTCAGGTGTTGTTTCAATCAGCTTTGACAACTGGATGATAATCCTGGGATTTAAGCTTGGTAACATTGTCATTTCATGAGAACCTATAATTTTCTGTCTTTTGGGAGGAGTCTGACTTTTTCTGCCAGAGGATTCCCTGTGAGCACATGGAAAACTAGTTTTGCTGAGTCAGACATTGTATTCTACCCTCTATCAGGCTACTTCTGAGTGAGGCCCAGCTTTATGCTGGGCCCCTTTCCCTTCCTTAATGTGTCCTGGGCTTCAGCCCATCAGCTATTGCTCAGGTACTAGAGGAGAATGCATTTTCAGTTAATATTCTTCAGATAACAAATGAGTCGGTTTCTGGAGAGGCCCCTTCCTGATCTGCAGAGGCTGCCCAATTCTGGGTCCTCATATAATGGGGACTTCTTTCTAGCTGGACCTAAATACATGCTGAATGACCTGCCCTCAGGACAAAAATCTGTCCCTGCCTCCCTACAGAAGGCCTGTCTATCACACTATCACACAGCTGTGAGGGCCTTTCATTTCAATCTGGGAAGATACCAGTATGCATTTCTTTTTAGGTGCAGGTGGCAAAAGCATCCTGAAAGGCATGCCTTCATTCTCTTCCTCTGCCTCTGCAATGACTATTTCAGTGTGGAAACAGTTTACAAATCAGGGTGCTTCCCAGGTGGCAAGGGCATTGCTTCTGAGAGTTTGCTGAATCTCATGCAAAGGACAGACTTTTTTGAACACATGATGGGTCTTCTTGGTATAACAAAAGAAAATGAAAAGCATGAAAACACTTTTACCCCCTTACATGTCCTTAGGCAGGTGCCAATCTGAGAAAAGATGCCTAAAAGGTTAAGGGCAGGATCACTGGCTCTTGATTTCTGGGGAAAAGCAGAAGTGGAGTTATTGGTGCGGCCTTGGAAGGTCTATGGCCAGGGTCCCAATCTTTACAGAGGTCCTTCAGATAAGCCTAAGGTTCTGCAGATCCTTTCAGGGTGAGAAATATCCCCGTGTTTTTCTCAGAATTTCTCTTCTGCACTGATCCACAGATGATGTTTGAGTCACATCCAAGGTCACAGAGCACAGCTAAGATGTTGTGGCCTGGGCAGGTCTCATTTGGAAGAGTCTGTGAATTTTGTTCATGTGTGGTGGACCATGGGTGTTTCTGAATATCTTGTAGTGGGTGACTTCTGTGGTGAAGCTGCCTAAAGTTGGTGAGTGAGGGTTTTTAGTTGCCCAGAGACATGACCTAGAATATCAGATGTCACTCTTAAGGATGTGTTCCTGCAGTCTATGAATGGTGTTCCCTAAGCAGGGGAGGTGGTCAGTGCTCATAACTCAGGGAGCATCCTGCCCAGACTCCACCCATCATTCTCCTCAGATCCTTTTCTGAGAAAGAGTTATGGAGCATTGAAGGGCTCAGGTCTAGTGTCCAACTCTAACCTTGCTGTCTGCATCCAAGTGGGTGCTTTAGGCTTTGTTTTGTGGCAGTATTTGATCACTGTTTTGGTCTGTTCAGATTGTGTCTGGGCCTCTTCTTCCTGCAGCCATCAAGCTTCCTCCTCAGCACATTCAGTTATTAAGTCAAAATAGATGCTATCATGATGTGGGACAGGCAGGCTGCATTCAAATACTGTGACCTTTGGAGAAGGGGCATTTCTGACAAAAATGTAGCACAGATGCTTCTCCTTCCCTCCAGGATAGAATTTGTGTGCCTGCTGAGTCCCTGAGAGGCCAGAGTAGGCTAATTTTACTGAGTCTTGCCCACAACTATAGTAAGATGCACCACATACTTACTCCCAAGACTCTCTTTCTGAGGATTCTGGCCTAGAAGTGAAGTTGAGCTCCTACCTTCCTCCTCTCGTGACAGGTCCTGGGAAAATCTCAACCCAAGAACTGGAAACTAAGACATCACAGGTGCATCTGTGTCCCTTAGGTGTCCCTGAGTACCTAGAGCACAGGGATGAATCCCCAAGCCAGACCACAGACCTACATGCTCTTTCTTTTTCACTCATAACTGCTCCATGTAACAAGAAGTGGATACCACACTGCTCACATTAGCATATAGGAGCTGTCACTACTTTTCCCTCAAGGACTTTTTTCCTCTTATGATAATACTAAGGATCTAATCCGACTATTCCTTAAAGATGTTGAGTCTGAGATGTCTGGGCCCCCGAGAGAAGTTATGTTCCAGTTGGGCGTTTTGTTCAGGCAAAAAAGTGGGAAGCTATTGAGAGAAGCCCTGTGTACATTAGGGAAGGGAGCTGGTGCAAAATGCCCTGTGTAGAAGAAGGAAGGGAGCTGGTTACAGACAACCTATGTACAGGAAGGAAGGGAGAGAGTTGGTGAGACATGCCTTGTGTATAGTAAGGGAGAGAGTCAGTGAGTGATTCCCTGTGTACAGGAATGGACATAGTCGGTGAGACATGCCCTTTATTCAACTGCTCTTATCTGAGATAATCTGGGCTTCACCCGAGGTGCTGATTAGACACCTGTGTTCTATCTATGATTGGCTCACTCATGGAGGGATCTACAAGGACAGGAATGAAATCCCTATACAAAGAATACCCCCTGTTAAGAGTTCTTCACGCCGGGCGGTGGTGGCGCACGCCTTTAATCCCAGTACTCGGGAGGCAGAGCCAGGCGGATCTCTGTGAGTTCGAGGCCAGCCTGGGCTACCAAGTGAGTCCCAGGAAAGGCACAAAGCTACACAGAGAAACCCTGTCTTGAAAAACAAAAAAAAAAAAAAAAAAAAAAAGAGTTCTTCACAATCTTTATAACTAAGTCGCCTGTCTGTTCCGAAAATCCTAAATCAACCCTTCCCAAATAAAAAATCATCCTCCTTTTGGGAATCTGTGCTCCTTCAAGAGGGATGTTTTCATTAGATTGACTCTGGGATCCCTCAGACCTCAGTGCAGGTACAGATCCAGTTTTCCCTGTCTGAATTCAAAGAAAGCAAAATGGATACAGGAAGCTTCACTGAAAACCATGACCAGTTATATCCAAACATGTGAATCTATGATCCAGTTGCATAATGTGGCCAACAAAGATGTGATGTTAATTGTAGACCAGCACCTGTGCAGGACAGGGCCTTCCTCATTCACTCCAGCAGGGACAGCCCTGAGAGGCTCCTGGGCAGGTGGACCTCTAAAGTTCCTGCTGTCCACAGAGGGCCGAGTGGCTGGACAACTTCCCTTCATCTTGTCTCACCTCTTTTCATGTCCTGGGGCTGTGTACACCATGTGCCAGATCCATTGTCTCATGTAACATTCTTACCTGATCCAACCCCCAGAATACTTTGCTTGCCTTTGTTAGTAGAGAAAATGTGACCTTGCCAGGTGCCCATGGCTCAGCACACCAAGGGCTGTCTTCCTGCCCTAGTGTTCTCAGAAATAAGACAGAATGTCTGAGGGAGTTGAGTATTTTTTCTGGGGTGCAAAAAGAGGCGAGTTGGGGTCACTATTGCAGAGCAAGGGATATTTCTCCATAGCCAAAAATGCCCTGGTATCACACAGAGGGAATCTAGAATAGTCACATGGAGAGTCTAATAATTCTGCTGGCATTGCTGCCCATGCCGTGGTAGGTGTGGTGATATTGGCCTCTTCTCAGGTGGCTGAAGCAAAGAGATCCCCTGGCTTGAGGAAGGAGCAGTAGCCAAGCAAGAGAGATCCAACTCTTCCTAGAGACATAGTCAATATAGCCTGAATGTGAAGGCCGGGTGGGCAGCAGAGCCCTGAATAGGGACATCTGAGGCTGAGACTTGATATAGTGGCCAAGAACAGCTCTCTTTGTCCCTAGAAAGGATGATGACAGGCTGGGCCCTGCCTCACAAAAGAACAGGGAGCTGCTGCTTGTACAGCCTCCTGAAGCCAAGAGAAAGCTGAAATTGAACTAGGTGCTGTGGCGAAAATCAGTCTCAGGGAATGAGGTGCCCCAGGCCATGTTCTTTCAGGATGAACTGGGTTTGACCCGGTGGCTTTTCTATGGAAGTCACAACACTGAAATCCACTGCCTCTGGAAGGCTCGTGTAGACTTCACAGTCTGCATATGCTGTTGACCATCTTAGGCCAAACACAAAGGTCAAGTCAAGCAGAGAGAATAAAAGAGGATCTTGCACCAGACAGGGGTGTGACTTCTCTCGATGCAACTGCAGGGAGATAAAAGACATGAGAAGCTTTATTTCTCTCTGGGAAAGCCTAGGACTCTGGGAGCAACCCAACCTTCCGCATAGTAGCAAAGGCAGGGCCAAACTGCCAACTTCCCTAGGACAGCAGGCCGGGCATAGCGATGATCCAGAAGCACAATGCTGGCAAAGTCCCTCTGGTGCCTAATGGCCCTGCCTGGATAGACAAAAAGGATGGGACTCTTGAGTTCAATTGCCTACCAATACTGCATGTCCATTGGGTCTCCTCCCTCATTTGTTCCTCAAATAGACACTGCAGCAGAAAAATCCCTCCTCCCTCAACCCATCCATCTGCCCCAACAGCAGCCCAGATCACCTATGCATTGGTTATAGCCTTCATACCCAGAATCTCCACCAATAACTTCCCTGGAGGGGCCTTACCTTGTATGCTAGGCTAAGGAAAAAAAAAAAACAGAACAGAACATGGAAGATCAGAACCAACTTTTTCCTGCCTGTTATCCAAGGCTTTGGATCAAGGTCAGGTTGCATGGGTCTGAGTCAACATCTCATGCTATAGGATATTTTATAGAGAAGATCAAGGGGGCTAGAGGTATACTCTAAAAGCTCTGAGGAGGAATGAAAACATCTGTACACTATGCTGTCATAAGGCAGGTCCTTCCATCCAGGGCTTTCAACAAAACTCCCTCCTTAGACATTTCCTGTCCACTTTAATACACTGCCAATACTCACAAGGGTCTGATCCAAGTAGGTCATCTTCTCTTGCAACTCTGGAGACTTAAGGTTGGGGTACGGCATCCCCACCATCACCACACACCTGAAGTGGGTTACATGGCCCATGGCATAAGTGACAAAGAGCCATGGGCTCATCATCGACATGAGATCAACTACCTGCGATTTTGAACTAATTGTGTGTAAATACAAGTCATGGCTGCCCACTTCGATGTTCTACAAAGTCAGCTGGAGAAAGGTTTCAGACACTCCACCCACACCCTACAGACCCCAAGCAGGCCTCATGGGTACCGACCCTATGGCATGGCTCACCAGGTAGGGCCTAGGGCCCTCAGCCCCAGAAGACAAACGGACGCCACACCTACTGGTCCAGGTCATCAGAGAAGTTGATCCTTTTACTCTTCTCCCCTCCAAGCACAGAGAGGAGCAAGGCCCCTGTCAGATGGCCTCCTGCCTGAATGCAGCACTGTGGGGGGAGAGCCACACCACAGTGCCTGAGCCAAACCTGGGAGATCACAGCTGTTCCCAGCTGCCAGGCACAGAGGGCTTGTGGATCCAGCCTCACTTCCACCTCTCACCGTAATGCACTTGGAATATAACATCAGCACCTGCTCCACCTGGCCTGCCCTCTTGGGCTCTTGGAATAACTGAAGGAAGAAGGTCACCCAGCAAAAGGCTTCAAAACACTGAGCCTAGAGCCTCAGTCTTGGTTTTGAGCCTGAGTATGGAACATGTAATCAAGCTTTGTGGAATCCCTGCAGCCAGTGTTCCAGGCCTAGACTTGGTAGATTTAGAAGCTGGGAGAATCTGGACCATGCCATTTCCACAAGACTGAGGGACCCTAGGAAGAGTTGCAGGTAGCAATGTCCTCATAAACAGACTACCAGGCACTCACCTTTTTCTTGACAGACAAACATGCCAGCAGGTCAGTCTTGTCTCATTGCGCATGTACCTGGCTCAGGTACTCATAGGAAGAGAAGCATACCACCTCTCCAGGGAACATGATGTACAAAATACGGAGAATGCAGCCTGTCTCCTCCATCTGCAGAAGACAGACAAAGAGCTTGCCAGGAATAGGTCCCAAATCATACCCACAGAGGATAGAAGCCAAGCAGCTCCCCTCCTACAGCATGGAATTTACAATCCTCTTAACAGACTTGCCCAACTGGGGATTCTGGTGAGCGCCTGCCTTTATGACACAACCCATCTCTGGCACCAAGAAATCAGCCAGACTTTTGGTATGAACTGAGATCTCCCTAAGTCCCAGTGTCATGAGGGGCACAATCCAGAACAAATTAACACTGAGATGCCATAAGAGATGTGCCCAAAAATGCATCCTTCCCAGGATACAGGGAAGGAGCGAGAGCCCCCCCCCCATTGTTAGCCTTCTTCCATCCTGCATTAATGGGATGCTGGGAGCTCTTTAGAAAATATGTAGTAGTCTAAGGAGAGTGTGAGAGCCCACAAATGTTTCCTCGTGAGATCTGAGCTTGCTTTATACAGCAGGGCTGCATTATGGGATGGCAAGACTACATGCATGGTCACCAAGTACCTAGGATGGCCTACACTTGGCTAGAGTGGGGGGAGGTCTTTTTTTCATCCCTTGGCATTCGTTTAAAAGCCCTTTAGTAGAGACAGAAAGTTATTGTGGGTTTGGACCCAGGCCCTCCCATGGCTATCCTGTGTTTTCTACTTGTCTCTCTCTCCTCTATATTTCTATCTGCATATTCCTCATTACTCCCTATTCAAGAGTACCCTGGGGAGTTTAGGAATAGGGAGTCTCCCTCAAATGGTGCCTAAAATGGGCCTGACCAGAGTAGCTGGTGAAAAATTAGGGAGAAAGCACCATGCAAAGGAGAAGGACAAGTCCAGTTTTGTAGTGAAAGTGAATGTGGGGTTTTTCTTCTCAGGAGGAAGAATGAGGGGCTGAGAGTCACATGAGTATGGTGACTTCACAACATACATTTCTCTCTTATCTGTGTTTCTTTTCTCTCTTAAAGTTCTATCTATGAAAAATAAGGAAGGTAGAGTGTAGTATATAGTGTAGGGAAATGAAGTCTGGGAAAGAGAGCATAGGCAATATCTGCATGCCCAATTCCTCACTAGGCTCTACAGGTTGCTTCTTTCAGGGGAGGCACTTCATTGGTGAACATGGGATGGGCTTGTGTTTGTAGCCCAAGGGAAGCAGCACACTCTTGACAGGAAAACCCTGATTCTCTCGTGCAGTCTCTTGAAGCACCCAATGATCTGAAGGGGTGATGCCTTTTCCATGTCAAAGTCCGGCCAAGGTGCCGGGTCATTTCCTCTCTCAATATGCTGCTGTAGATACTTGGAGCAGCCACAGCTCTGGATAGGGGGCAGAGCTACAAGTGGGGCTCTTCTTCTGGAGACAACATAGAGGCAGGTGGCACTTCTAGCCACCTTCTGCCCTGGATGCTATTGACACAACATGCAGGTGCTGTAGTGAGGGCTAGATGTGGAAGAGGCCAAAGGTGGGCTCACTGGCCCTTTGTTTTAGGTGAAGATTAGAGATCGAGAGATGTACTGGGGATGGAGGGAGGCACAACTCCAAGGTCCTAAGGCTTGGCTGAGGTGGTGCAGCCTAGTGAAAAACCCGGATCCTTGTGTGACTGCTCTTTGATGATGAGGTATGTCCCCATCATTTTTTTTTTTTCTTTACAAAGGATTACAAGACAGCATTGATATTAAAGCCAAGACGACAGTGTATCTAGGACATTGGGATCTAAGTAGGTGTCACTTGGGATGTTTTCTTCCAATTTCATGACCCACGGATATTCATGAAGATCTTCAATGGAGGGCTTCCATCATAGCCCTCTCCCAGTACCAGTTCTGGGGCATTGTAGGTCTTGGTCCCACATTGCTCTTGCAATACAGTGCCAACTCTAACCAGGTGGCAAGACCAAAGTCTGCCAGCTTCACGTTGCCCTCCTCATCTAGAAGGATATTTTCAGATTTCAGGTCTCAATGGACAATGTCAAGGTCATGACAAAACTTGTTGTCTGACAGGATCTGCCAGAATATTTTCTGTGCCTCTTCCTCCTGCAGCCTGCCCTCCACCATTATTAGTTGGAATAAGTCTCCTCCCAGGGTGATCTCAGTCACAAAGTAGAAATGTTGTAGTGTTACTGTAACCTGGAAGAGGCGAATGATGTTAGGATGGTGTAGTTTATCCTGGGTCACCATCTGACACGATGAACCAAATGTCCTGCTCTCCCTTGTCTACAACTTTTATAGCCACCTGGGTGCCTGTGAGGGATGGAACTGCAGCCCAGCCCACAGCCATATATACATGGCACTCATTTCTCACGTGAGGTCTGAGTGAGAAATGGACCAAAACCAGTAGGCTATATATAGCCCATGGTGACTGGTTCCATGTTAGGCCCCAGGCACCTTTCCTCTTCACTGTCTCACTCTGTCCTCTCCAGGAGTCCCCTAGTAGCTTCCAGCCATGTGCAGTGTCCCAAGGGAACAGTTCCCTTCATCACTTTAGCCTGGTGTGTGCTCCAATGGTGATCACTTAGAAAGAGTTCCTCTCAAACTCTTCAAACTGTCCCTCTTTGTCTCGATTCTGAGACATAAGGCTGAAAAATAACAGGACACCACACTTTACAAAACACTGAGAAGGACCCCACCATGATATTTATCTGGGCTCAGGGAATCTTGGCAATCATAATGTACCTACTGCAGAAGGAGCTGCTAAAAATGTCCTGAGTGAATGAGCCTGGATCTCCAATTTGGGAGCTCTTCTCCTGTCCAGCTGATGGACTCAGCCCTTCCTACAGCCTCTAGCAAGTGCTCTTAGTGGTTAGAGGGCAGGATTAGACTTAGGATCCCCTGCAAGCGTAAAGACAAATTGCAAGGAGTCAGGACCCCTCTACCAAGGAGCTCATTTCTCATCTGGACTGTAGCTGGCTTACACAGGGAGAGCAGGGTGGTGGACATGAGATGGAGGTTTTCATGGCTCCTTTAGACCTGCAGGATTCTGAGCATTGTGGAGCCATTAGTCGCCACCTCTACACATCACGTGATAGCAATACATTGATGATCTTTCTACCATTTGTACCAGCTAGCAGCACTCTGAAGTGAGCCCTTAGTGTGTGTGGTGCACCAGCAAGATACAGCCATGGCTTGATGGAACTCCATTCCATCAGGATGCTTGGGTCCCACGAACATTTTAACTGTCAGTCAAGAGGACAGGGATGTGCTGCTTGCCTAGTTGGCTCTTTCCTCAAGAGAAAAACATGGTGAGCATTTGTCAATGATCATCAGACGTTGGTTCCTCCTCAGAAGTTCCACTGTAGATTTCCACCTCAGGAGAACAGTTAACAGTCAGTGGAGGATGCTTCCTACTTTGGAGGAGATGACATGGAAATATTTTAAACATCCTTTGAGTCCTCTGCTGCAACTCTTGAAAAGTGGTCCCTCTAAGAGAGGGCAATGTTGCTGAAGCAAGAAGAAAACACTGATTTGGGATGTCCACCTCAGGTTCATCACTTATTCAAAACCACATATTCATTCATATTTTCTCTCACTCCCTCACTCTCCCCACCCATCTCCCTCCATCTCTCTCTCCCTCTCCCTCTCTCTCTCTGTCTCTCAGGAGAAGGAGAATGGGATTAGAATGTCCCCAGGTTCTCCTGGTCCAGAGCCTGGTCTCCAAAGTCACCCATTTTGTTGTTCCTGCCTCCTGTAGCAGAATGATTTTGGCTTCAAATCTCTGTGTTCAATGCCCTGGTTCATGGCTATGGCACTTACTTGGCCAGATGGCTGCCTCCCATAGCCTCAAGCAAGGACGACACTATGCTGACCTCTTCTGCACTTTGAGGGTTCTTTCCTTCTGCTAGAACCACCATTTTGCAGCTGAGAATTGTTTCTATTTATCACCTGCACACCTGCATGATGATGTTTGAGTGATCTATTGCCTTGATTAAATCCACTGGGGTGCTACTGCTACTGAAACACCCTTGAGGAATTCTGAAGTCAGTCTTCACATACAACTGGGAACCTAAGAGTTTGGGAAAGTTAGTAAACCTCACCAAAGCAGCCAAAGCCTATCATGCAGGCTGGCTTCTCTAGATCTGGGGAGTATCCAGCTGTGCAAAACAGGCAGGCTGAAAGGGCCTCCATATGCACACACAGGCATGATACCCCGGTCAAGCATTACACTGTAGTTAACAGTTTAGCAAAATTGCAATGAGATAAGTCCCCAGGTATTCTGTAAGCCTGGGTTCAGGCTTAACCCCAAAGTGCAACGTAGAGAGATTTAAGGAAGCTGAGGTCAGAGTCTGAAGAAAAGGGCCTGGAATCCTCCACTGAAATGCTGTCTATCAGTACTGGGGGACAAGTGGGAGGGATGGATGACATGGTTTCCAGGCTGAGCACTTGGACCTCTGTGTTGTAGTATGGACACAGATACTCAGACACATACACACTGATTTTATATTAAAAAAAGAGTTATATGGAATAAGCTCTTTGACATTCTCTATCTGCAGCTCTCAAGAGGAGGAAGAGCAAGCATTCTGACCAATAATTTACAATTTAAGGACTTGAGGTCCCATTAAGTGGCTTGATGGTGTCACAAAACACATGAGGTTTCTGGGTCTCTTTGGTCTACAGGCTGTAGGATTCTTTGATCAGTTCCATCCATTTTCTTCATTTGCAATTCCCCAGTGCCCTTTCAGTGTGTACCAGGATCTACACTTTGTCTCCTGACAAATATCTACAGTGTTGATATTGTGGACTACAGCTAACAGGCTGTTCCTACTCAGTCACAAAGTAAAATTGTTCAGGTGTTGTTTCAATTAGCTATGACAATTGGATGATAATCCTGGGATTTAAGCTTGGTAACTTTGTCATTTCAAGAGAACCTATAATTTTCTGTCTTTTGGGAGGAGTCTGACTTTTTCTGCCAGAGGATTCCCTGTGAGCACATGGAAAAGTAGTTTTGTCGATTCAGACACTGTATTCTACCCTTTGTCAGGCTACTTCTGAGAGAGGTCCTGCTTTGTGCTGGGCTCCTTTCCCTTCCTTGATGTGTCCTGGGCCTCAGTCCCTCAGCTATTGCTCAGGGACTAGAGGAGAAGGCATTTGCAGTTAATATTCATCAGGTAACAGATGAGTTGGTTTCTGGAGAGGTCCCTTCCTGCTCTGCAGAGGCTGCCCATCTCTGGGTCCCCATATGCCGGGGAATTCTTTCTAGCTGGACCTAAGTGCATGCTGAAAGTCCTGCCCTCAGGACAAAATCTGTCCCTGCCTCCCTACAGAAGGCCTGTCTCTAAACACTATCACACAAGTGTGAGGGCCTTGCCATTTCAATCTGGGGAAGATACCAATATGCATCTCTTTTGAGTTGCAGATGGCAAAAGCATCCTGAAAGGCATGCCTTCCTTCTCCTCCTCTGCCTCTGCAATTACTATTTCAGTGTGGAAACAGATTACAAATCAGGGTGCTGCCCATTGCTTCTGAGAGTTTGCTGAATCTCAGGCAAGGACAGTCTTTTCTGAATACTGGGGTGCTGGGTTCAACCTTGTGGCTCTTCTTGGGACAACAGAAGAAATTGAAAAGTGTGAAGAAATTTTTAAGCCGTTACCTGTCCTCAAGCAGGTGCCAATCTGAGAATAGACACCTGAAAGGACAAGATCAGGATCACTGGCTCTTGATTTCTGGGGAAAGGCACAAGTGGAGGTATTGGTGCGGCATTGGAAGGTCCATGGCCAGGGTCCCAATCTTTGTAGAGGTGCCTCACATAAGCCTAAGGTTCTGCAGAGCCTTTCAGGGTGAGAAACATCCCCATGTTTTTCTCAGAATTTCTCTTCTGCACTGATGCACAGACGATGTTTGAGTCACATCCAAGGTCACAGAGCACAGCTAAGAGGGTGTGTCCTGGGCAGGTCTCATTTGGAAGAGTCTGTGAACTTTGTTCATGTTTGGTGGACCATGGGTATTTCTGATTATCTTGTAGTGGGTGACTTCTGTGGTGCAACTGCCTAAAGTTGGTGACTGAGGGTTTTCAGCTGCCCAGACACATGACCTGGAACATCGGATGCCCCATTAGGATGTGTTCTTGCAGGCTATGAATGGTGTTCCCTAAGCAGGGGAGGTGGTCAGTGCTCATAAATCAGAGAGCATCCTGCCAAGACTCCACCCATCATTCTCCTCAGATCCTTTTCTGAGAAAGAGTTATGGAGCATTGAAGGGCTCAGGTCTAGTGTCCAACTCTAACCTTGCTGTGTGCATCCAAGTGGGTGCTTTAGGCTTTGTTTTGTGGCAGTATTTGATCACTGTTCATGTTCAGATTGTGTCTGGGCCTTTTCTTCCTGCACCCATCAAGCTTCCTCCTCAGCACATTCAGTTATTAAGTCAAAATAGATGCTATCATGATGTGGGACAGGCAGGCTGCATTCAGACACTGTGACCTTTGGAGAAGGGGCATTTCTGTAAAAAAAAAAAAAAAAAACTAACACAAATTCTTCTTCATACCCTCCAGGATAAAATCTGTGACCGCTCCGTCCCTAGGAGACCAGAGTAGGCTAATTTTACTGAGTTGCCCACAACTATAGTATGATGCACCACATACTTACTCCCAAGGCTCTCTTTCTGAAGATGCTGACCTAGAAGTGAGGGAGGTTGAGCTCCTATATTTCTCCTCTCCTGACAGGTCCTGGTAAAATCGGAACCCAAGAACTGCAAAGCAAGATAACAAAGGTACATCTGAGTTCCTTAGGTTGCAAAAACCGATTTACTCTAGCATTGGGATGAAACTCCAACCCAGACCACAGACTTACCGGCTTCTTTTCACTCACAACTACTCCATGTGAACAAGAAATAGACACCACACTGTCCACATTAGCCTGCAGTAGCGGTCACCACTTTTCCCTCAACGACCTTTTTCCTCTTATGATAAGGCTAACCATCTAATCAGAGTATTCCTTAAAAGATGTTGAGTCTGAGATGTCTTGGCCCTAGAGAATTTAATGTCCAGACGGGCTTGTGTACAGGCAGAAAAGCAGGAAGCTAGTGAGAGATGCCCTGTGTACAGGAAGAAAAGAAGCTGTTGAGAAATGCCCTTTGTAGAGGGAGGGAGGAAGGGTGTCAGTGAAAGATGTCCCGTGTAAAGAAGGGAGCTGGTGAGAGATACTCAGTGTACAGTAAAGAAGGGAGCTGGTGAGAGGTGTCCTGTGTACAGGGAGGAAGGGACCTAATATGAGGTACCCGGTGTACAGGAAATATGTAGCTGGTGAGAGATGCCCTGTGTACAGGGAGGAAGGAGATCATGATAGATGCCCTGTGTACAAGAAGGGATTTGGTGAGAGATGCCTTGTGTACTGCAGGAAGGGAGCTCCTGAGAGATGCCCTGTGTAGAGGAAAGAAGGGAGCTGGTGAGAGATGCCCTGTGTAGAGGAAGGAAGGGAGAGAGTTGGTGAGAGATGGCCCTGAATAAGTTGAATAAACTGCTCTTATCTGAGATAATCTGGGCCTATTCTCCAGGTGCTGATTAGACAACTGTATTCGAGCTATGATTGGCAAAATCATGAAGGGATCAATGAAGGACGGGAATAAAATCCCTATGCAAAGAATCCCCCATGTTAAGAGTTCTTCAGTCTTGATAGCTAGGTCCTCTCTATATACTGAAATTCCTAAATGAGCACCCCCAAAACAACGATCCTTCTTTTGGAAATCTGGGCTCCTTCAAGTGGGCTGCTTTCACTTTGATTAACTCTGGTTTCCCTAGGACCATAATGCAGATACAGGTTCAATTTTTCCTGTCTGAATTCAAAGAAAGCAAAATGCATTTAGGAAGCTTCACTGACAACCATGACCAGTTATGTCCAAACATTTGAATCTATGACGCAGTTGTATAATGTGGCCAAAAATGATGTGATTTTGATTGTAGACCAGCAACCCTAGGCAGGACAGGGCCTTCCTCATTCACTCCAGCAGGGACAGCCTGAGAGGCTCCTGGGCAATTGGACCTCTAAAGTTCCTGTTGTCCACAGAGGGCTGAGTGGTTGGACAACTGCCCTTCGTCTTGCCTCACCTCTTTTGATGTCCTGGGGCTGTGTACACCATGTGCCAGCTCCACTACCTCATGTGACTGCCTTACCTGCACCACCCCAGAGTACTTTGCCTAACTTTGTTACAACTGAGAAAACACACACACAATAAACAATGGCAACTCCAGGCCTCAGTCCATGTGAACAGTGCCCTTTATTTAGTAGAAAGGGTGGCCTTGCCAGATGCACATGGCTCAGCACATCGTGGGCTGTCCTCCTGCCCTGGTGGTCTTAGCAATGAGACAGAATGTCTGAGGGAGTTGAGCATATTTCTGGGTTCCAAAAAGAAGTGAGTTGGGGTCACTATTGCAGAGGGAGGGATATTTCTCCATAGCCAAAAATGCCCTGGTATCACACAGAGGAACTCTAAAATAGTCACATGGAGAGTCTAATGATTCTGCTGGCATTGCTGCCCATGCCATGGTAGGTGTGGTGGTATTGGTCTCTTCTCAGGTGGCTGAAGCAAAGAGATCCCCTGGTTAGAGGAAGGAGCATCAGCCAAGCAAGAGAGATCTAACTCTTCCTGGAGACCCAGTCAATACAGCTTGAATGTGGATGCTCTGTGGACAGGACGTCCCTGAATAGGGACATCTGAGGCTGAGACTTGATATAAAGGCCAAGAACACCTATCTGTCCCTAGACAGGATGATGGCAGGGTGGGCCTTGTCTCACAAAAGGGCAGGGAGCTGCTGCTTGCACAGCCTCCTGAAGCCAAGAGAAAGCTGAACTTGAGCTAGGTGCTGGGGAGAAAATCAGTCTCAAGGGAATGAGGTACCTCAGGCCATGTTCTTTCAGGATGAACTCGTTTGTTCCGGTGGCTTTTCTATGGAAGTCACAACACTGGAATCCACTGCCTCTGGAAGGCTGATATAGACTTCACAGTCTGCATATGCTGTTGACCATCTTAGGCCAAACGCAAAGGTCAAGTCAAGCAGCGAGAATAAAAGAGGATCCTACACCAGACAGGGGTGTGACTTCTCTCGATGAAACTGCAGGGAGAGAAAAGCCATGAAAAGCTTCATCTCTCGCTGTGGAAGCCTGGGACACCGGGAGCAAACCTAACCTTCCGCATAGCAGCAAAGGCAGGACAAATGTGGCTTTGACCTCCACACAGTCTCAGATCCAGGCTGGCAGCTTCACCAGGACAGGAGGGTGGGAACAGCAATGATCCAGGAGCACAATTCTGGCGAAGTCCCTCTGGTGCCTAATGGCCCTGCGTGGATACACACACAGGATGGGACTCTTGAGTTCAATTGCCTACCAATACTGCATGTCCATTGGGTCTCCTCCCTCATTTGCTCCTCAAATAGACACTGCAGCAGAAAAATCCCTCCTCCCTCAACCCATCCATCTGCCCCAACAGCAGCCCAGATCACCTATGGATTATTTTACAGCCTTCATACACATATTCTCCACCAACAACTTCCCTGGAGTGGCCTGACCTTGTGTGCTAGACTAAGAAAAAAAATCAGAACATGGAAGATCAGAACCAACTTTTTCCTGCCTGTTATCCAAGGCTTTGGATCAAGGTCAGGTTGCATGGGTCTGAGTCAACATCTCATGCTATAGGATATTTCATGGAGAAGATCAAGGTGGCTAGAGGTATACTCTAAAACCTCTAAGGAGGAATGAAACATCTGTACAATATGCTGTTGGAATGCAGTCCTTGCATCCAGGGCTTTCTACACCACTTCTGCCCTAGACATTTCTTTTAATTTTCTGAAACACTACAGACACTCACAAGGGTCTAATCCAATTAGACCAGCTTCTCTTGCAATTCTGGAGACTTACGATTGGGGTATGGAATCACCATAATCACCATGGCATAAGTAACAAAGACCCATGGGTTCATCATCCACATGAGATCAACTACCTGCGATTTTGAACTAATTGTGTGTAAATACAAGTCATGGTTGCCCACTTGGATGTTCTACAAAGTCAGATGGAGAAAGGTTTCAGACACTCCACCCACACCCTACAGACCCTAAGCAGGGAACATTGGTACTGAACCTATGGCACAGCTCACCAGGTAGGGCCCAAGGTCCTCAGCCCCAGCACACAAGAGGACATCACACCTACCAGCCCAGGTCATCAGAAGCTGATCCCTTCATTCATCTTCCCTCCAAGCACAGAGAGGAGCAAGGCCCGTGTTAGATGGCCTCCTGCCTGAATGCAGCACTGTGGGGGGAGAGCCACACCACAATGCCTGAGCCAAACCTGGGAGATCACAGCTGTTCCCAGCTGCCAGGCACAGAGGGCTTGTGGATCCAGCCTCACTTCCACCTCTCACTGCCATGCACTTGGAATACGCCGTCAGCACCTGCTCCACCTGGCTTGCTTTCTTGGGCTTTTGGAATAGCTGTAGGAAGAAGGCCACCCAGCAAAAGGCTTCAAAAGACTGAGTCTTGAGCCTCAGTTTGGGGTTTGAGCCTGAGCATGGAACATGTAATCAAGCTTTGGGGAATCCCTTAGGCCAGTGTTCCAGGTCTAGACTTGGTAGATTTAGATCTGGGAGTTTCTGGACCATGCCAATTCCACAAAACTGAGGGACCCTAAGAAGAGTCGCAGGTAGCCTTGTCCTCATAAACAGGCTAAGGGGCACTCACCTCTTTCTTGACAGACAAGCTTGCCAGCAGGCCAGTCTTGTCTCAGTGCACATGTACCTGGCATAGGTACTCATAGGAAGGGAAGAAGCATACTAGCCCTTCAGGGAGGACATTGCACAAGATACAGAGGACATGGCCTCTCTCCTCCACCTGCGGAAGGCAGACAAAGACCTAGCATGAACAGGTCCCACAACCACACCCACAGAAGATAGAGGCCAAGCAACTCCCCTTCTACAGCATGGAATGCACTATCCTCTTAACAGTCATGCCCAATTGGGGATTCTGGTGAGTGCCTGCCTTTATGACCATCCTATCTCTGATGTCTGAAGCAGTTGGACAGGTCTGGTTTTGTAGTGAAAGTGAATGTGGGCGTTTTTCTTCTCGGGAGGAAGAATGAGGGGTTGAAAGACCCCTGAGTAAAGCTACAGCACAGATTTCTCTCATAACGTTTCTTTTTTTCTCTCTCTTAAAATTCTGTGAAAAATAAGGAAGTTAGAGTGTAGTATATAGTGTAGGAAAAACTTAGGAAAGTAGAATGTAGAAATATAATGTAGAGTAAAACTTAGAAAAAGACAAACAGCAACACAGAGGAACCATGTCCTGAATATTCTAACTATGGATCTAGGAATGCAAACTGGGAAAAATCAGAGGAAATATCTAACAAAGAAGAGCTTAACAGGGAGAAAAACATTCCTGTGGGAAGCTTTAGGTCGCAAGTGGCAGAGGTGAGAATTTTCTCTGAGGTGGATGCAGATGAAACAGAAACCCCCGCTCAGTCAGCCGGGCCTGAGGAAGCTTGTACAACACCGTACCAACAGATTTAATTTCCTCTTGACCACTGAAGCCAAAGTTTAGAGAACAGGAAGTTTGGGGGAAACTTGGTGGTATTTTTCTCAAAAACTGTAAGCTTTCTTGAGAAAAACTTCATAATCTCTCTCTAAAACTAAAAAGCCTTTCAGAACTTTCTTTCTCAGTTTCTCTTTCTGTGAGAATAAAATTAGAAACACCTGTAATGATATGCACAGAAAAATCACCTGTGGTTCACTCTAAGATAAAACAAAAAGACTACTTGGAACTAGACAAATAGCTCTGCTAGCACTGTCTCTTTTAAGCTAATATTAGAAAAACAGCATCCAGAAATCCCTCTGAAGCTACAACTTAGCCATACACGTGGGAAAGTGCAAGAGGAGGAAGCAATAAAGCCGAGGTGCGTCTGCACCTGTGCTGCCATGTAAAGGACTCTGTCTGGGGAGGATCTGAGCCAGGAAAGGATGGGGAAGGGACAGATTCCTCCCCAAAACATGCTGGACCTAAGCAAGCCTACTAAGTCAAAAAGAAAAATCAGTGTCTGTTTTCCGAGCAGTGAATGCAAGGGCATGGGGCGGGGGGACACTAAGGCAGATTCAAGGAGATAAGCCCCTACCTCCAGAAGCAGTTAGAAGAGGAACAAAGCCACCACTGTGGTGTTGGGGACTGTTTGTGAAGAAAAGGATGAGCTGGGACCAAACCAAGAGCTGTCTGGGAGGGAGTCTCTCTGAAGGAACTGTAGGAACGCTTTTTTTTTAAAGAGCTTTCACTTCTTTTTACTGACTAGCCTGGGGAGATGAGCAAGTCCCCAGGGATTTTTCCTTAGGGCACAAAAGCACCTTCCTCAAATAGACACCACTCACCATGGGGAAAGTGTCAGCAAAGAAAAACATATAACAAAGCCAGCCCTGGGAGAACAGGCATCTCCTTAATCCTGTGGTGAAAAAGCAAAAATCTTGACTCAAACCTCCCATGTTAAAGCTGAAATGTGACTTAGAAACTTTAGCCATGTAAAGGGAAATGAAAGTGGTTGACATGAGAGGCACTATGAGAAAGGTAGTTTGTAGTGGCATGGCAAAATAGAAAAGGCAGCTTGGGAAATGAAGTCTGATACACAATGATGCTATAGAGAAAAGCATACTGGGAAAGCCAGCCTAGGCAATATCTGCATGCCCAATTCCTCACTAGGCTCTGCAGCGTGCCTATTTCAGGTGAACCACTTCATTGGTGAACATAGGATGGGCTTGTGTGTTTGGAGACCGAGGGAAGCAGCACACTCTTGACAGGCAAACCCTGATTCTCTTATGTAGTCTCTTGAAGCACCTGATGTTCAGTAGGGGTGATGCCTTTTACATATCAGAGTCTGGCCGAAGTGCCGGGACATTTCTTCTTCCAATATGCTGCTGTAGGTATTGGGGCTGCCACAGCTCTGAATGGGTGGCATAGCTACAAGTGGGGCTCTTCTTCTGGGGACACCATAGAGGCATGGAGGCACTTCTAGTCACCTGCCATGGTGATGTCAGAACAACAGGCAGGTGCTGTTGTGAGGCCTGGGTGTGGAAGAGGCCAAAGATAGGCTCACTGGCCCTTTGTTTTAGGTGAAGACCATACATAGATGTATTCGTGATGGGGGAGGCACAACTCCAAGGTCCACAGGATTGGCTGGGGTGGTGCAGCCTAGTGAAAACCCCAGCTCCTTGTGTGACTGCTCTTTGATGATGAGGTATGTCCCCATCATTTCATTGTGTTTTCTATTTACAAAGGATTACAAGATGGCATTCATATTAAAGCCAAGATGACAGTGTGTCTAGGACATTGGGATCTAAGTAGGTGTCTCTTGGGATGTTTTCTTCTCATTCATGAGGGATGGATGTTGCTGAAGGTCTTCAATCGAGGGCCTCCTCTGTGGGGTAATTCTGATGATTTGGTGAATTAGGTTTTCAAGTTGCCCAGAGACATGAGCTGGAATGTCATAGGTCACTTTTATGATATTTCCCTCAACCTTTTCTAGGGTATTTTCTTGGAAGGGGTGGTACCCAGTGGTGATAAAATAGAGCAGCACACTCAGACTCTACACATCCACCTTCTTCTCAGCATAGCCCTCTCCTAGTACCAGTTCTGGGACATTAAAGGTCTTGGTCCCACATTGCCCTTGCAGTACAGTGCCAGTTCTACAGCTGGTGGTGATACCAAAGTCTGTCAGCTTGACATTGCCCTCCTCATCTAGAAGGATATTTTCAGAATTCAGGTCTCGATGGACAATGTCAAAGTCATGGTAAAACTTGATGATGGTTGAAATGATCTGCCTGAATATTTTCTGTGCCTCTTCCTCCTGCAACCTGCCCTCCTCCAATATTAGTTGGAACAAGTTTCTTCAGTCACAAAAAATGTTGTGGTGTTATAAGAATCTGGAAGAGGCAAATTATGTTAGGATGGTGTAGTTTATCCAGGGTTGTTATCTGACAGGTGAACCAGAAGTGCTTCTGTACATTGTCTATAAATTTTATGGCCAGAGGGTGCCTGTGACGAAATGATGGGCCAGTTTCACAGAGCCAAAAGCATCTTTGCCAATAATAAATAGAACCCTTTATGGACTTTTCAGGTTCCTCTTTAGGAGAGGCAGGCCATGAGGCTAGGTGGTCACTGTGCTCCTGTGTAGACAGATCTTTGTGAAGCCGCAACTCAACAACTAACAAGTTAGATCGCAGTGAAAAAGTTCCACAGGTTACTGAAATCAGCTCCCTGGTCTGTAGGGACAGAACTGCAGGCCAGTCCACAGCCTTATATACAGGACACTCATCCCTAACAGTGAGGTCTGAGCAAGAAATGGACCAATCACAGTAGGCTATATATAGCACACTGTGACTGTTTCCATTTTAGGTCCCAGGCACATTTCCCCTCCACTGTCTCACTCTATCCTCTCCAGGAGTCCGCTAGCAGTTTCCAAAAATGTGCAGTGTCCCAAGGGAACAGCTCCCTCCATCACTTCGGCCTGGTGTGTGTTCGAATGGGGGTCACTTACAAGGAGGTCCCTGTCACACTATGCATACCCATCCCTCTTGGTTTCATTTCATAATGTTGGAAATAACAGGACACTGCACTTTATAAAAACCTGAGCTGGATTCCACCATGATATCTATCTGGGCTCAGGGAATCCTGGCAATCATAGTATACATACTGCAGAAGGAGCTGCTAAAAATGTCCTGGGTGAATGAACCTGGCTCTCCAACTTGTGAGCTCTTCTGCTGTACAGCTGATGGACTGAGCCTTTTTTACAGCCTCTAGCAAGTGCTTTTAGTGGTTAGAGGCCAGGTTTAGACTTAGGATACCCTTTAAGCAGAAAGATGAAATGCAAGGAGTCAGGACACTTCTACCAAGGAGCTCATTCCTCATCTGGAGTGTAGCAGGCATTAAGAGGGAGAGTAGGGTAGTGAACAAAAGAGCCAGGTTTCCATGGCTCCTTTAGCCCTGGAAGAATCCGGGCTTTCTGGAGCAGCCTACTGCCACCTCTACACATCACGTGATAGCAATACATTGATGATCTTTCTCCCATTTGTACCAGCTGGCAGCACTTTGAAGTGAGCCCTTAGTGTGTGGTGGAGCAGCAAGATACAGCCGTGGCTGGATGGAACTCCATTCCATCAGGATGCTTGGGTCCCATGAACATTTTAACTGTCAGTCAAGAGGACTGGGATGTGCTGCTTGCCTAGTCGGCTCTTTTCTCAAGAGAAAAACATGGTGAGCATTTGTCACTGATCATCAGACGTTTGTTCCTCCTCAGAAGTTCCACTGTAGATTTCCACCTCGGGAGGACAGTTAACAGTCAGTGGAAGATGCTTCCTACTTTGGAGGAGATGAGATGGAAATATTTTAAACATCCTTTGAGTCCTCTGCTGCAACTCTTGAAAAGTGGTCCCTCTAAGAGAGGGCAATGTTGCTGAAGCAAGAAGAAAACACTAACTTGGGATGTCCACCTCAGGTTCATCACTTATTCAATACCACATATTCATTCATATTTTCTCTCTCTCTCTCCCTGTCCCCTCTCTCTCTCTCCATCTCTCTCTCCCTCTCCCTCTCCCTCTCTCTCTGTCTTTCAGGAGAAGGAGAATGGGATTAGAATGTCCCCAGGTTCTCCTGGTCCAGAGCCTGGTCTCCAAAGTCACCCATTTTGTTGTTCCTGCCTCCTGTAGCAGAATGTTTTTTGACTTCAAATCACTGTGTTCAATGCCCTGGTTCATGGCTATGGCACTTACTTGGCCAGATGGCTGCCTCCCATAGCACCAAGCAAGGAAGATGCTATGCTGACTCTTCTGCACTTTGAGGTTTCTTTCCTTCTGCTGGAATCCCCATTGATTCTGCAGCTAAGCATTGTTTCTCTTTATCACATGCACACCTGCATGATGATGTTTGAGTCATCTATTGCCTTGATTCAATCCACAAGGGTTCTACTGCTCCCAATACACCCTTGAGGAACACTGAAGTCAGTCTTCACATATAACTGGGAACCTAAGAGTTTGGGAAAGTTAGTAAACCTCACCAAAGCACCAAAGCAGTCAAAGCCTGTTCTGCAGGCTGGCCTCTCTAGATCTGGGGAGGGTCCAGCTAACTGGCATAGGCAGGCTGAAAGGGTTCCATATGCACACACAGGCATGATACCCAGGCCAAGCATTCCATTGTACTTCACAGCATAAGCAAAATTGCAGTGAGATGAGTCCCTGGCCAATCTTTAAGCCTGTGTTCAGCTTGAACCCCCAGTAGTGCAAGGTGGAGAGATTTCAGGAAGCTGAGGTTGCAGTCAGAAGAATCCTGCATTGAAATGCTGTCTATCAGCACTGGGGGACAAGTGGGAGGGATGGATGACATGGAGTGAATGTGTTTTCCAGGCTGAGCACTTGGACCTCTGTGTTGTAGTATGGACACAGATACTCAGACACATACACACTAGCTTTTATTTTAAACAAAGAATTATATGGAATAAGCTCTTTGACATCCTCTACCTGCAGCTCTCAAGAGGAGGAAGCACAAGCATTCTGACAAGTTATTTACAATTTCAGAAGTTTAGGTCCCATTAAGTGGCTTGATTGAGGTCACACAACAAATAAGGTTTCTGGGTCTCTTTGGTATGCAGGCTGTAGGACTCTTTGATCAGTTCCATCCATTTTCTTCATTTGCATTTCCCCATTGCCCTTGCAGTGTGGACCTGGTTCTATACTTTGATTCCAGACAAATATCTACGGTGCTGATATTGTGGACTGCAGCTAACAGGCTGTTCCTACTAGGTCACTAAGTAGACTTGTTCAGGTGTTGTTTCAAACAGCTAGGACAAGTAGATGATAATCCTGAGTTAAGCTTTGGGAACATTGTCATTTCAAGGGAACCTATAATTTTCTGTCTTTTGGGAGGAGTCTGCCTTTTTCTGCCAGTGAATCACTGTGAGCACATGGAAAACTTGTTTTGCAAAGTCAAACATTGTATTCTACCCTCTGTCCTGCTTCTTCTGAGAGAGTCCCGGCTTTGTGCTGGGCCCCTTTCCCTTCTTTGATGTGTTCTGGGCTTCAGCCCCTCAGCTGTAGCTCAGGTACTGGAGGAGAAAGCATTTACAGTTAGTATTCATCAGGTAACAGATGAGGGGGTTCCTGTGAGGTCCCTTCCTGCTCTGCAGAGGCTGCCCATCTCTGGGTCCCCATATACTGGGGAATTCTTTCTAGCTGGACCTAAGTGCATGCTGAAAGTCCTGCCCTCAGGACAAAATCTGTCCCTGCCTCCCTACAGAAGGCCTGTCTCTAAACACTATCACACAGGTGTGAGAGCCTTGCCATATCAATCTGGGGAAGATACCAGTATGCATCTCTTTTGAGCTGCAGGTGGCAAAAGAATCCTGAAAGGCATGCCTTCTTTCTCTTCCTCTGCCTCTGAAATGACTATTTCAATGTAGAAGCAGTTTGCAAATCAGGGTGCTGCCCAGGTGGCAAGGGCATTGCTTCTGAGAGTTTGCTGAATCTCATGCAAAGGACAGTCTTTTGTGGCCTCAGGGGAACTGGGTACAATCTGGTGGCTCTTCTTGGGACAACAAAAGAAAATGTAAACCATGAAGACACTTTTACCCCATGACGTGTCCTTAGGCAGGTGCCAATCTGAGAAAAGATGCCTGAAAGGTCAAGGGCAGGATCACTGGCTCTTGGTTTATGGAGAAAAGCAGAAGTGGAGGAGTTTGTGTGGTATTGGAAGGTCTATGGCCAGGGTCCCAATCTTTACAGAGGTCCTTCACATAAGCCTAAGGTTCTGCAGAACCTTTCAGGGTGAGAAACATGCCCGTGTTTTTCTCAGAATTTCTCTTCTGCACCGATGCACAGATGATGTTCCAGTCACATCCAAGGTCACAGAACACAGCTAAGAGGGTGTGTCCTGGGCAGGTCTCACTTGGAAGAGTCTGTGAACTTTGTTCATGTTTGGTGGACCATGGGTGTTTCTGATATCTTGTAGCGGGTGACTTCTGTGGTGCAACTGCCTAAAGTTGGTGACTGAGGGTTTTCAGCTGCCCAGACACATGACCAGGAATCACGGGTACCACTATTAGGATGTGGTCCTGCCGTCTATGAGTGGTGTTCCCTAAGCAGGGGAGGTGGTCAGTGCTCATAACTCAGGGAGCATCCTGCCCAGACTCCACCCATCATTCTCCTCAGATCCTTTTCTGAGAAAGAGTTATGGAGCATTGAAGGGCTCAGGCCTAGTGTCCAACTCTAACCTTGCTGTCTGCATCCAAGTGGGTGCTTTAGGCCTTGTTTTGTGGCAGTATTTGATCACTGTTTTGGTCTGTTCAGATTATGTCTGGGCCTCTTCTTCCTGCAGCCATCAAGCTTCCTCCTCAGCACATTCAGATATTAAGTCAAAACAGATGATATCATGATGTGGGACAGGCAGGTTGCATTCGGATGCTGTTACCTCTGGAGAAGGGGCATTTCCGACAAAAATGTAGTACAGATGCTTCTCTGTGCTTTCCAGGATAGGTATTTTGTGCCCCCTGGGACCCTGTGAGGACAGAGTACGTTAATTTTCAGAGTGTTGTCCACCCAACTATATTAAGAAGCACCACATGCTTACTCCTGAGGTCTCCTTCTGAACAAGCAGGCCTAGTGGTACGGTTGAGGCCCTACGTTGCTCCTCTTCTGAGAGGTACTTGGAAAATCTCAACCCATGAACTGAAAACCAAGACAACACAGGTACATCTGAGTCCCATAGGTTGCAAAATTCTGCTCCCTGGAATATAGGCATAAAATTGCTACCCAGACCACGGACCTACCTGCTGCTGCTTTTTCACTCACAACTGCTCCATGTGAACAAGAAATAGACAGCACACTTCTCAAATTAGCCTACAGTAGCTGTCTCTACGTTTCCCTCAAGGACCGTTTTTCTCCTATGATAATGCTAAGCATCTACAGAATGGTTGAATGAGAATGATCCCCCTGGGCTCATAAGCTCATTTCTTGGTCCCCATTCATAGAACTGCTTGGGAAGGATTAGGAGGAGTGGCCATGTTGGAGCTGGTGTCTCACTAGGGGTGGGTTTTGAGGTTTCCAAAGCCCATGCCTTTCTCAGTGATTCCCTCTCTGCCTCCTACTTGTGGGTGTGGGTGCACTCTTAGCTGATCTTAACCATGTCTTTGCTCTAACATCATGGACACTAATTGTGTAAAATGTGAGGCTGAATTAAACACACTCTTTTATAAGTTTTTGGCCTTGATCATGATGTCTTATTACAGCAAAAAAAAAAAAAAAAAAAAAAAAAAAAAAAAAAAAAAAAAAAAAAAAAAAAAAAAAAAAAAACTAAGACACCTTAGTAGTTTTTGCCTCAGTGGGTCAAAGAGGCCAATATTTACTTATTCAGAAGTCTAAGCCAGTATGATGTGTCAGGGGCCTTTGCGGCTGAGTACCTCAGATCATTTCAGGCTTAAGAAGGAGGTTGTTGAGGAAGAAGGCATAAATAGTCCTGCCCAGCTGGGATGCCTATGCACCACAACAATGACCAGCATGGCAAGATATCCAGTTTGTCAGAGAGCTCCAGAAACGCAGCTCTTCTACGCTGAGGCCAGTGCTGGGACAGGCATGGGGAGATGCAGCTGCCCTTGAGTCAACCTTCTTATAAGTGATCCCGACCCAGACCTCTGCAAGGAGCTCCAGTAAACACACTGCTTGAACAAGCTCGACTTGGGTAGAATAATTTCTTCAGGCTGATGTTAGTATCGGATCTGGGGTACACTGACATTTTCCATGTTTGTCCAAGGAATGCCTCTGACCACACACTTAAGGAAGGCAGGAGGCAGCCGAGTCTTGCTCCATGGTCTGTGTTCCACGGTTTCTGCCAGTGGCCGCTGCCTGGATATGGACTTGGTAGATGACTTCACATAGTATGTACTCAAATGTTCACTCTAGCTTTAAATGACTCATGAGGGGCTCTGGGGATTGGTGTCCTAGCCCATGGCAAAAGCACTTCTGGTGAGCTTTCTCTCCAGCCCCCTGTGGAACAAGCCTGGACAAACTCTGTTTAAGAGAGAGTCTGTACCCTCAGATTCTCCATCCTGAGGCACCTCCTACCTTTTCACTCATGTCATGTGTTCAGGTCGGTATTAGGGTCCATTCTGACTGAGTTCCACACCCAGGGTTTAGTCAACTCAGATCAGAACGCCACCATCTTCCTCCTCTGGCATGGCCATCATGGCTGCCACCAGTGTGGTTGAACTCAGTGGCCAGCATCTGCTAGTGTGTCACTTCAGGTTCCTTCAAGTGGACTGCCCTGGAGCAGACCCTCAGAGCACAGCTTCTAGCCACCGATGGACCAATCAGAGTTGAGCACAGCCTGAAGGGCAGCACCAGGACTTGCTGCTATAGCAACATGTCCTCATGCCTTTGTCTGACCCTTGGCACTCTGACCCCACACCTCACTCAATGATAGGCCAGGTCGTTTCCAGCAAGCATTTTAAGGTTTCCTGCTCCTGCACCATGGCTTCTATTCCTCATCTCTGCCCCAAAAACCTGTCGTCACTGTTCTAGCAATGCAAAAATTACAGCTCTTAATCTCAAAGGGAATGAGAGACAGTTAATTCTGGAACAAAATTTGATTGATACGTCCCAGGAAATACAGATTCGGATTACCTCAGGTTCCATGCTCCCACATGGAAGAAGTTTCAGGGTAATACCAGAAAAAAGATAAATTAAGGCAGATCAAAAATACATTGGTGGAAACATTTAGAGGGCAATTCCAAAAGGCAGTGGAGTGGTGGGTACCAAAGACTCCTAACTCTGAATGAAGTATAAAATTTGACAAAGCTACAGTAAGGGAAGATCAGGAACTTTATTGTTCTTTGTATCTTAGAAGATTCTCTTTATTATGAAAGGTAATGGGAGTCATTTTCCTACAGGGAACCTGTAGTTGCGATGTAAAATAAATAAATAAATTTAATTAAAACAATCAAAGAAAGTATAAGTCTCACGTTGATTGCTTTGGGGATGTGTGTCTTCCTCGGGGATCCTTTTGTTGAGCCGAAACCAGGTAAGACTGTCCCCATCTCTTTATGCAGAGAGACACAGGTTTATTGACAAGAACTTTAGATCTCAATCCTGGCCATCTTCCTCTAACCCACACTGCCTCAGACTCTGATTACACAGAGTGAGGACCGGGAGGATGGGGATGGGGAGGACCAGGTGAGGATGCTGAATGAGGACCAGGTGAGGATGCTGAATGAGGACCAGGTGAGGATGCTGAAGGAGGACCAGGTGAGGATGCTGAATGAGGACCAGGTGAGGATGCTGAAGGAGGACCAGGTGAGGATGCTGAAGGAGGACCAGGTGAGGATGCTGAAGGAGGACCAGGTAAGGATGCTGAAGGAGGACCAGGTGAGGATGCTGAATGAGGACCAGGTGAGGATGCTGAAGGAGGACCAGGTGAGGATGCTGAAGGAGGACCAGGTGAGGATGCTGAATGAGGACCAGGTGAGGATGCTGAAGGAGGACCAGGTGAGGATGCTGAAGGAGGACCAGGTGAGGATGCTGAATGAGGACCGGGAGGATGGAGATGGGGAGGACCAGGTGAGGATGCTGAATGAGGACCAGGTGAGGATGCTGAATGAGGACCAGGTGAGGATGCTGAATGAGGACCAGGTGAGGATGCTGAATGAGGACCAGGTGAGGATGCTGAAGGAGGACCAGGTGAGGATGCTGAATGAGGACCAGGTGAGGATGCTGAAGGAGGACCAGGTGAGGATGCTGAAGGAGGACCAGGTGAGGATGCTGAATGAGGACCAGGTGAGGATGCTGAATGAGGACCAGGTGAGGATGCTGAAGGAGGACCAGGTGAGGATGCTGAAGGAGGACCAGGTGAGCATGTGAATAAGGGCAGCTCTGTATGGACAGCAGGTCAGGCAAGCTCTCTCTAGAGTGGTGTCTGCTGCACAGGTGAACTCAAGGCACTTTAGAGATCATATGCGAAGCGTGGTTTGACTGGGTTGGCATAAATATCACAGTTGGAGTATGGGAAGGAAATAATACACAGTTTTGTCATATGATCCTTTTGAGGTTGAGGAACCTGGTATTTCCCCTCATACAGAGTGGGAGAGACATGAGCATAAGACAGAAAACCCCAGAGCTAAAGGTTTGGGAGTGGGGTGGAAAGGAAGGAGGGAGGATGAAGGGAGAGAGAAAATAAGGGGGGGAGAGAAAGGATGGAAACTAGAGAGACAGATATAGATGGGTGGGTTAGAGTGCATTTCTTGGGTTCAACCCACTTTACTCACATCTCTGTTAATTTGTGTATAATTTATAAAGGAGAGAAACTTTACCAAAAACGGTCATTGTGTTGTTGTATGAAAGTAGTCATAAAGCAGTACAGGATAGCTAAGTTCACCAAAGGTTCAGGACCGATACAACCATGGAGACACTAAGGAAAGGAGCAGGTGTTCTCTCCAGCTCCAAGACGGGGACAGCAACTAGCGACCTATCGTAAACAGACAGGTAAGATTAATCAGGTGTTCACTTGAGATTTAGAACTAAGGAACTTGAGGAATTGTCCTTGGCAGTAGGAGCTGAAATCAAAAGGGAGCGGTTGCTCAAAAGGCCATTCCAGTTCAAGGTTTATGTAAATAAAAAAAAATGTATAACAAAGTGAAGATTGTAGTTTCCACGAGTCGTTGAGCAGAGTGACAGCCCATAGCATATACGTGGTGAGGTTCCTGGGCTGTCTTGAAGTCCAGTCGAACTTGCAGTTCTCATGTGCAGGGAGTCCCAGTCTGCCTGCCACCCATGTTCCTGGGGTTCCCAGACAGTGACATTCCTCACCCCCGAGTGCATCATTCCAGGAAATCACCTTTTTAATCTTGCTAGTTCTATAGTACCTATGTGAGCTTGACCGAAGCAGAGCTCTATGGACCTGGGTTAAATCTGTGATTCTCAGAGTAATGAATGTTTCCCCTCCTTAACACCCCCGACAGCTTTCTGTTGGAGAGTGAGCTCAGGGCTGCTGCTAAGCAAGGGCTATGTCCCCAGCCAGCAGTTACTTAACTCTGTAGCATCAGTGTCCAACACCTATATGCTGAGGTAGTGTTGGTGACAGATTAAATAGGGCAATAAAATCAACCTGTATTGTAGTTGTTTCTTTAAAAATAAACAAAACTCTTTTGGAGCTCACCACTCAGGTCCCAGATAAATACACAAAGACTCACTATTATTTATGAATGCCTGACCTTAGCCTGGTTTGTTTCTTGGCAGTTTTTCTGACTTCCATTATCCCAGTTCTCTTTACCTCTTGCTTCTGGGCTTCCTACTTTTCTTTATTCTATATATCTTTCTTTTCTTCTTATTCCATGGCTGGCCCCTGGCATCCTCCTCTCCTTTTTTGCCCATTCCCCCTTCTTCTCTTGACCCTAGTTTACTTCTGTTTATTCTCTCTGCATGCCAGCCTCTCCTATCCTCTATCCTGCCTCACTATTGGCCGTTCAGCTCTTTATTAGACCATCAGGTGTTTTAGGCAGGCAAAGTAACACAGCTTCACAGAGTTGAACAAATGCGACAAAAAAGAATGCAACACGCCGGGCAGTGGTGGGGCACGCCTTTAATCCCAGCACTCGGGAGGCAGAGGCAGGGGGATCGCTATGAGTTCGAGGCCAGCCTGGTCTACAGAGTGAGATCCAGGACAGGCACCAAAGCTACATAGACAAACCCTGTCTCAAAAAACCAAAAAGCAAAAACAAAACAACAACAAAAAAAACACTCTTTGGGGTTGGGGACTTAGCTCAGTGGTAGAGTGCTTGCCAAGCAAGCGCAAGGACCTGGGTTCGATCCTCAGCTGCACCACACACACACAAAAAAGAATAAGAATGCAACACATCTTTGCATCCTTAAACAAACATTCCACAGCATAGATGAATGTAACACACCCTAAACAAATATTCCACAACACTGCAAAATGTTAAGTGCATGGCAATATTCACAATTTATTGGTTGCTTCCCACCCCTTCTTCCTATTTTAATGCTTTTCACACCATGAAACTCTCCTAGTTAGCTATGTAGGGTGCCTAGGAACTGGAGAGAACTTACAGAGTCCAGGAAATTTCCCTGTCTCTGAACACAGGAAACTCTAAGATATATCAACACACCTTTATCTCCCTCTCAAAAGAACTGGAAAATCTACCAGTAAGCACTTAGACAGAAGGATCCAAACTTCTACTGCACCCTGTCCTGATCTTATTCCTTAACAGATGTTGAGTCTGAGACGTCTTGGCCCCAGAGAGAAGTCATATTCCAGTTGGGCTTTTGTACAGGAAAAAAAGCAGGAAACCAGTGAGAGATGCCCTGTGTACAGGAAGGAAGGGAGCTGGTGAGAGATGTACTTTATTTAACTTTTCTTATTTGAGATAACCTGGGCATCACCGTGGGATGGAGATTAAACTCTTGGATCTCCCTACAATTGGCTCACTCATGGAGGGATTTTCCAAGGACAAGAATGAAATCTCTATTCAAAGAATCCCTCATGTTAAGAGTTCTTCACAATCTTGATAGCTAAGTCTCCTCTCTGTTCTGAAATTCCAAATGAACACCCTCAAAACAACCATTCTCTTTTTGAGAATCGGGGCTTCTTTTCCTTTGATTGACGTTGGGGACCCTAGGACAGGTACAGGTCTAATTTTCCCTGTCTGAATTCAGAGAAGACAAAATGCATTTAGGAAGCTTCACTGACAACCATGACCAGTTATGTCCAAACATTTGAATCTATGACCCAATAGAATAATGTGCCCAACAAAGATGTGATTTTAATTGTAGTAAACAACCCTAGGCAGGAGAGGGCCTTCCTCATTCACTCCAGCAGGGACAGCCCGAGAGGCTCCTGGGCAAGTGGACCTCTAAAGTTCCTGTTGTACACAGAGGGCCGAGTGGCTGGACAACTGCCCTTCATCTTGCCTCACCTCTTTTGATGTCCTGGGGCTGTGTATACCATGTGCCAGCTCCACTACCTCATGTGACTGCCTTACCTGCGCCATGCCAGAGTACTTTGCCTACCTTTGTTAGAACTGAGAACACACACACACACACACACACACACACTAAACAATGGCGACTCCAGGGCCCTTTATTTTGTAGAGAAAGTGTGACCTTGCCAGGTGCAGATGGCTCAGCAGATCGTGGTTTGTTCTCCTGCCCTGGTGGTCTCAGCAATGAGACAGAATGTCTGAGGGAGTAGAGCATTTTTTCTCGGTCCCATATAGAGGTGACCTGGGGTCACTATTGCAGAGGGAGGGATATTTCTCCATAGCCAAAAATGCCCTGGTATCACTCAGAGGGACTCTAAAATAGTCACATTGAGAGTCTAATAATTCTGCTGGCATTGCTGCCCATGCCAAGGTAGGTGTGGTGGTATTGGCCTCTTCTCAGGTGAATGAAGCAAAGAGGTCCCCTGGCTTGAGGAAGGAGCAGCAGTCAAGCAAGAGAGATCCACCTCTTCCTGGAGAACCAGTCAATACAGCCGGAATGTGAAGGCCCTGTGGGCAGCAGGGCCCTGAATAATGACTTCCGAGGTTGAGACTAGATTCTAGGTACTGTGGCAGGAACTAGGTTTGCTTAAGAGGAAGAAAACTGGGCACATATCTGAGGGTGTTTCTGGAGAGGTGTGTCTGAGGTAGTAAGACCCTCCTAAATGTTTTGTGTGGAATGTTTCCTCAAGCTGCATCCCCAGCTGTAAAAAAAAAAAAAAAAAAAAATGGAGAAACCAACAGGAGCATCAACATTCAGCTGTCTGGGATTCTTGAATGTGGACACAATGTGACCAGTTTCTCTCACTCCTTTACCCTGCTTCCCCACCATGACATACTGTACTATCAAATATCAAAATTTCCTTGGGGGCCTGCCCTGAGGAGATTTCTCCCAGAGTCCTGGAGAAGACTCTACAAATGAGGAACCTTTAGGCTAATCTGAGGGAATGAATCTAAGTACATGCAGCAGTGATAGCCATCTTCATGTCCTACCCAAAAGGGGAGTGAGTAGAGGAGGTGGGGCCAGATAAGGCCTGGAATAAGTCAGAAAGGGAGTTTGTGGGCTCAAAACATGTTCTTATAAGTGGTTAGGTGTAATGTTATAAGTTTATCATAAAGGATGTGGTTTAGCTGCTGTGTGCAGTGGGTGGAGTTGGTGCCGGAGCTCCCCTCCAAATGCCAAGGACGTGGTCCTGGACGCGGTGAAGGCTTACAAGGGGAGGGTCATCCTGGGATAACATCCCCTAGGTCTGACTTTCTAAGAAAGTGTAAGGAAGAGAAAAGATTGGCTGCAAGGCTGCAGAGCCAAGCCTGCCACCTAGCTGTGCAGTGAGAGCTGGGTCACTCTAGAGCTGTGTTAGGACACTGGATGTGGCAACTGTCTGGATGGGTCACACCAAGGGAGAGGTGTATGAAAGGTGACTGAGGTCAGGACTGTGTGTCCAGGGGGTAGCCGTGAGAATGACTAAAATGGATATGTCTGATGGGGAGCCTGTTCTGAAAAGCAAGTCAGGATGGGGGAGAGATCCCGGGTCTGGGGCATGTCCAGTAGGGCTAATAAAAACGGCTCTTTCCTGGGAGCCTTGACTGGTTGGTGTGGCCCAGGTACTCACCCTCAGGAGAGGCCTTATTCAGCCTTGTTTTCCTTTTTCTCACAAGGACACAGTGCACCTTAACTCGGTCTCAGACACAGGCACAGTGTTCAGTGTAGGGAGCCATGCAGCCTAGTCTCTGATCAGCATATGAATGCCTGTCCAAGGGGTCTCTGCATGGCAAAGCCTGTAGAGATGGTCTCTCACTTGGCAAAGAACAGTGGACCTCAGGCATTGCAGAACTTGGCTGAATTCATGCAGCTTGTAGGCTCTTTTCTCTCTCATTGTACTGTTGATTCTTCGATGGTTTTTAATTTTACCGTTCTGGAAAGGAGGGTAAGGCATGATTACCACAGACTAGGGAAAAAGCCTCAGAAACACACACAGTGACAACTGCTGAGAGTAAGTTCCCTGGACACCAAGCATATAGAGCCAATGGTAGGATCTGGTATGCTCCAGGAGGAAAAAATGCAATGCAAAATGTGGGATGAATGCTTCCATTTTTACCATACACAGGAGCTTCTATTGGTGAAAGAAAAGTGGTGTGGTAGTACAGGAAAAGAGGGCCTTACCAAAGTCTGCCTTTTACAGAGATTGACACTTGGGACCCTCTTGTAGAAAAGGGAACTATTTCAAAGCATATCTTACAGTCATGAAATACTTGTTGGAGCTTGGATACTGTTGTCCTTAAAGCATTGTACCCATGTCTATTAATTTTTAATTTGGAACTACAAGTAGCTGCTGTGAGTACTGTGAGAGCAGGATATGTGTGGCTGGATATTTAGTTAAGCCTGCAAAAATGCTAAACTCCATGTCTAGAATGAAGTCGTGTGGGGGTTGGGAAAGTGTGTTTGGGGAATCATAAAGTGAAGCAATGAGGGCTTATATAACGACCACGATGTCTTTCTTAAAATGTGATGTTTTCTTAAAAGTCAAAAAGTAGAGACAGTAATAAAACTGTTCATGTATCCTGGGAGAAAATCTCTGTTGAAGTATAAATAAAGATGGCTCAAGCTACCTGGGGTCACTTGAGTGCCTTCCACCTGGTGGTCAGATTTCTTCCTCACATGGACATCCCTTCCCGGGCAGTCCCGAACACACTAAGTACCCTGTTCTTCATACTGAAAGTTTAGAAGCATTGGATTATGATTCCAGCAACACCTGGATGGCGCAAGGTAAGAAAGGACTGAGGCGACCATCCCACACAAGAGCTCCAGCAAGAGGATTTGGGTTGGGCATATGCAGCCATGTTTCTACCCTCCTAACCTTAACCCACGGACCTTGGATCACATTCCCAAAGCAGGTCCTAAGAAAGGCTGGCAGGAGGGAGGCAGAAAGATCTGAGGTGGAAATGGAGTCTCCTCTTGTGCTTAGGTATGCAAAGTAAGCATTTTTCACCAGCCCCTTACCATGGACAGCAGAGAGAAGGTTCCTGCTGGTCATTTGCTTTAGGATTGTTTTTAGTATGTATGCATCTTAAAAATTTATTGATTTTATGTCCTGGCCACAGTTTCCCCTCCCTCCTCTCCTCCCTGTCTCTCCCCTTCATCCTGTTTGTCCCCCACTCTCAATCCACCCCTCCTCTGCTTCGATTCAGGAAAGGGCAGGATTTGGTTGCAGCCAAAGCCTCTGCTACAGACCCTGAGACCTGAGACTGCGTGGGGACTTCCCTTTGAGAGATTATAGACATTTCCCCAGGGCCTCACTTATGCCAGGCATGTGCCCCAGGACAGAGCTGCACTGTCAGCCCTCTCCCCTCATAGCTATTCAGAACCCCATTGTGCTAGCATCAGAAGCTAAGAGCCTCTGAGTTGGCCTTCCTACCTTAGCTAAACGAGGATGTCCTGGGTGATCTTCAGTTCTAAGACCAGCCTGAGGAAGACTGTGGGAAAGGTAATGTGAGCGTTGGCTTTCTGTTTCATAGTGAAGTTCTGAGTGGCTCATATCACCCACCCTTCTGACAGGAACAGCTTGACCTGTCTTCCGGGAGATAGGACTATATGGATTTGTTAGTGTTCCCTACAAAAGAGGATTTGAGTAAGGCAGGGAGGGAGACCTCTGACCCACGTCTTTGGGGTACCCACTCTCTACCTTGTCTTCATGTCCTCAGAGAATATTTGTTCTTGAACTGGTTGTCGGCCTCTCAGAGCTTCAGGGGTGTGATGCAGGTTTCTGAGAGAATCCAGAGCCTGTATTTCATTCATTTTACACTTGCTCCCAACCTCCTCACTGAGTGCAGCGCACAGGAGCAGAAGAGCTCTAAGGACAGATATGAGTGTGTTATTGATGAAGGCAGGGATGAAAGCCAGGAGAACCAACATGGGTCAAGATCCTGCTGGAAAGCCTGTCCTGGGCTTTCTAGACTCCAGTTTTTATAGAAGGGTCTGTTGACACTACCAAGTAAGGGATGGAAAAGGTCCCAACACAGAATAAACAAGGAAGCTTGACCAGTGGAGCCAGGAGCTACCAGGCTCAGGGACCACACTGTGGCAGTCATGCTCTGAAATTTAGTTTTTTCTCATCCCTGAGTAGGGATAAAAGTTCCTGACTTGATCTCCTCACAGGTAAATGAGAGCACCCTTGGGCAAAGGCTCTGAGTATGCCAATGGGGGTAGCCATGTCCTAAAACGTTACATACTTACTGTTACAGCCACATTAAGTTTGGTAAAGTAAACTGGGCATAAAGAACGGGGCAAATCATCTAGAATGCTAAGATTCAATAAGATCTAAACCCAGAGAACTAAGCTGAGATGTTGGAGATTGCCTAAATCAACAACCAAGGCAATTCTGAGGGACAGAGATCTCGTTGTCCTGACTGGCATCCAAAGAAGGAGAACAGCACAAGTGTGGGCCAAGGTCAAGGCTCCCATTTCCCCAGAGCAGTCATAGAGTTCTCCAGCAAGTTCTGACACTGCTTCTTGTCCATTAGGTTCCCCACCTGCAAAAATATTTGGAGGAGTAAGCAACAGTGTTCAATCCCTGTGTCCTTCAAAGTGGTTGGAGAGAATGACTCCATAGGATTATCCTGTAACCTCCAGATGCTAGGCACAGCACATAGGTGCTACACACACACACACACACACACACACACACACACACACACACACACACACACACACACAGACACAGACACACACACACACACACACACACACACACACACACACACACACAACAAAGAGGAAAGGAGAGGAGACAGGGTGAGAGGAGGAAATAAATAGACAAGTAAGTGAAACAAGATACGAATAATTTTAACTGCTTGACAAGGTGTCCTAGGCTCTCAGAGATAGACCATCTGTCTACAAAAGGCTAAGGTTTGCAGGCAACATACATACCACGATGGAGCTGAAATCGACTGACGCTGCTCAAGCCTAGGCTAGTAGTAGGAACAAGGACTGAAAGTCGCTAACCGTTCATGGAAGGAGGGGTGTCACAACTTGAGATGAGCCTGGCAGAGCTGGAAAGAGAGGAAAGATTCAGCCTGGAGGCAGCACGGTCTTCTGGGGAATAACCTATGTCTAGGGAGCATCGGGCCGGGACACAGTGGAGACATCCCAGTGATGTCTGCTGAGCACAGAGAAGGTCAGTTATCCTGGGGGAGAAGCTGAGAGGGCAAGGGAGGATGTGCTGCTGGGTGTCAGCTTTGAACCCAGGCAAAGCAAAGAGAGTGAAGCCTCTAGTCATGGAGCTGACAGTTTTCAATGCTGGGAGCTGTGGTGAGCACTGGGAGCAATTGTGCTGCTTGGTTTGAACTGACAACTTGTGCAGCCCAGAGTGACCTGGGACTCGACTCCTCACTGAGGAATCATCTTCAAGAGGGTCACCTGTGAGCGTGTCTGTAGAGGAGCTATTGCATTGTCTTAATTGATATGGGCAGAGCCATCTCCAGGGCTGGGCCATTCCCTGGACTTGGGTTCCAGACTGCACAAGAGCGGGGATCTCTAGTGGACACAAGCAAGCAAGCTCAATTGTGTGCATTTATTTCTGTCTGTTCTTGACTGTGGCTATAATATGACTAGCCACTATGCGTTTGTGCCCTGAGTTCCCTGTGTAATGGACTACAATCCGGAAGTGTAAGTCAAAATCACCCCAGTGGAAATGAACCTGAACCGTCTTGTTCCAGATAATCACACTGACCACCCAGGGAAAACAGGGGGCAGATGTTCTCTTAGACCGACAGCATCTTTGAGCTCCCGCTCTCCACTCATTCTCAGAGGAATCCGGCGCACACTGCCTGAATCACACTGATTCTCAGACCTCCAAGTACAATGTAAGAATCCTCTATGGAGTCCCGGCAAGGAGGTGAGGGAATCTCTGTTAGTGCATGCAAAATGTCAGATGACAGCAAAGGAGCGCTTTCGGAAGCCCTGAGCACTGAACCAAAACCGACCTTCCGAGGAGGAGCAGTTATAATGAGAAGAGAGGGTGGAAGGATCTCCATGCTGCTCTCACACTAGCGTTCCACTGAGAGAAGTCTGCAGCAGCATCCCAGGTGACAGGCACAGATCCCCAGATTTCTCACAAGTAGGAAGAAAGGGTAGACCTGAAAAGACAGGACCTCTACTCAGGTGCCACATGGCTGCTCTCATGTCCCTCTGTCTGATCCCTTCTATCCTCCTGGGATCTGCCCAGCTGTGACCTTCACACAAGACAGTCTCCTCCAACTCCCTGTCCTTCCATGTACGTTCTGATGTCCGTGACTCTGTTTACCTGTTTTCATGTGGACTAACCTCAGCACCTTTGTCTTCCTGATTGTCCTGGACTCTGCCAGCTCCCTGTGGAATGCTTGGCCACCAGACTACCGATCCTGGGATCCAGCCCCTACTGAGGGCCTGGCACACGACCGTGTCCATCGAGTGTCAACTGACAAAAGAACAGCTCAGATCATTGCACAAAGGCAGCCCAGAAGCTGGGCTCAAACCTCAGACCCAGTCTTCTCTCTCATTTCTTGTCGGTAAGAATGGGATCAGGGCTGTGGAGGAAGAACTGCTCCCATGGTACTACAGGGGGACTGGAGCAGGCACATGCCAGGAAGTAAGGAACAGGCTGCATGGCTGGAACTGTGAGTCCAGCTCTGTCAGACATCCCACACCTGGAACAAAATCCCAAAAGATGCAGTGACCCAGCTCACAGGGACACCCTCTGACAAATCTGGAGAGACCCTGCTTCAGGTTCTTCACATCTAGAAGACTCAGAATGAAGGCTGAAGGAGATTCGGGTAGAAATTATTGCCTTCTCTGTGACAGAGCTTCGGGACAAGGACACCATTAGAGAGAGCAGGTCTGAAGAGGGGATCGGTGGTTTCTCTGTCTAGTTCCCAGGTACAGCTGGGCCTCACAACGTCTTCCCATCCCACTTCGTACTGTCACAGTCCTTCTTGTCTTAGTGTCTCCATAGTGACAGTAGCACCCGGTAAGGGCATGCTGGCTGTCTTTATATGGGGACAGCTGAATCAGCCCATTGGCCTGACGGGCAGAACAGCCTTGTCAACAGGATCACATATTGGCACAAGGGCTTCTGCATTAGATGGTGACAAAGCCCCAGCTCAGCCCAGCCTACAGCTGGCACAGGACCATCCAGAGACTGCACACATCCTAAATGTCCATATAGACATGGAAGGACAGAGAGGTCCAGAACCCCGTCCCAACTGTGTTCCCCAAAATCTGGAGTATGGTTCTACCGTGATTGTTTTAAGGAAATGTTTTCTGGATAATTGAACATAGAGTACATGGAGGAAGGGAGGGGAAATAGGTCCAGCATTAGTGCCCCTTGAGAATGAGTTTATTTTCTTCTTGGCATGTAGGGCTTGAAGACACCCTCCGTGCTTCTTGCCTGATCATCAGATGCTTTGTATGGCTCTCCCAGTATCCTCTGCTCTTGAGAATGGAGTTAGTTCCCTGTGGAGACTCCTGTGGCACTGCAATCACAATGACTTCTTGGGTTGCCAGTTGTCCCATGGACTGGACATGCAGCAGCAGATACTAAGCATCCAGACTTTCATCTGCAGATACTTGTGACAAGACCTGGCTGATGCCCCACCCACTCTGTGCTATCAGAATACAATTCAGAGCTCAGTACTCTTGTCTGTCCATCTGAACTGCAGGGAAATCTCCAGGTGGCCCCTTTGAGCCTTGACCATTGTCCCTCTGCCAGGCACCAGATCATCACATTAGATTCCATCTGGACATTTGTTCCCTATGTACAATGGTCTCACATCCCTTCTCTATCCCTTGCTTAGGTCAGAGAATTGACCATGTTTTTCCAGTCCAGTCTTTTTCTAGTCAGGCATGATCCTCAGCAACAATGAACCACCTGCCTTTGAAGTCAGAGACCCCATAATTGAGATCACAATGCCCAGGTAAAGCAAGGACCTAGGTCACATGGCTGCCATGAAAAAATCAGAAGAGTCCCCTCCTCCAGGCTCCTCAGATGTGAATGATCGAGGATTGGAAAGCTGATGGATGTTTTGTAAGCAACACTGCCCTTTGAGGGCATGTTCCTTGAATGCCACAGTGGAGAGTCCTGTGATATTGCAGACATCTCGTCTAGACTGGGTGTTCAGGGTATGCAGGAACTGGGATCCAGCTCAGCCTCCCACAGTTGACCTCCTCAATGTGACATCAGGCCTCACAGGTCTTGACACACTCTGTCTGTCCAGTTGATCTGTAGGGAGGCATTGAAGTGGCCCTTTGGGCTTTGACCATAGCCATTTTGCAAGGTACTACATCCCAAAGGAGAGTCTGGTATATAAACATCTGTTCCCTGTGGACAACAGTTCCACATCACAACACCCCCCACCCACCCCACTCGGATCACAGTCTTTTGTTGTCTACTGCTAGTTCAGTTACATCGGACACCACCTGAGTATGTTCCAGCAGGATATCTTCCTGAGGAGGTATGCTAAGTGGCAGGGTTTAAGCCAGCTGGTGTAGAAATACATCTGAACACCCCTTTGGTCCCCACAAAACAAGCATACATATTTCTTATTTTTTGGATGAAAAGGCAGAGAAAATAAAATGCAAAGCACACATGTACCCTCTCATACCTGCATGCCCATTTCCTCACTCTTCTCTGCACCCTGCCTCTTTCAGGGGAACCACTTTGTTGTTAATCCTAGGATGGGCTTTTGTGATTGAAGCAGCACATTTTTTATAGGCAAACCATGATTCTCTTGTGTAGTCTCTTGAAGCACCCGATGTGGAAAAAAAAAAACAGATCCCCAGATTTCTCACATTTAGGAATAACCGGTGGACCTGAAAAGACAGGACCTCTGCTCAGGTGGCCCTTCGCCAAACCCCATCTTCAGAGGAATTCTAGGTCTAGGCATTGAAAGGAATGAACTGTGTCACTCTGGACAGTGACAGGCAGGGGATGAGAGAGGGCCACACACTGTTTACCTCCCTGCTACAGATGGTTGTGATGATGCAGATGAGACTGTTTGACTTAGCAACTGGGACCTCCTGTCCTGCAGACAGAGATCATGGCCGGAAAGGTGGACACATGCACCAGGACTTGTAAGGGAGGAGGGAGAGGATAGAAAGCCATAGGTTGAGAAGGACAGGAGTCCAACATAAACCAGCCCATCCCTTCCTGAGGCCCTGACACTGAACAGAGACTTCCTGAAGGAAGATGTGGGAACACAGATGAATCGCCCACACAGAGAGTCTCAGGGGACAAAGTGCTCAGAGGGAGAGCACAGCAGAGAGAGTGCACAGGAGACATCATTATAGGCTGTCCTCATGTTCCTGGATAATGAAGGCCCACACTAGGGTTAGGCAATGGCCATTCAGAAAAGACAAGGTAACTGAAGATGGAACCCGAGAACACTAAATTTCCAAGCTAGTGAATGATCACGAGGCCTTTGCTGGGGAGAGAAACAGCTGGTGTAGATCCAGGTGCCCTGTCCGGTGCAGGCTCTAGACATCAGGGAAGTCCAGCTACTCACTGCACTGTTTTAGTGGGATTCCCTGTTTGACCACAATAAACCTTCCCTGTAGAAAAGGAGGCTGGGATCTACAAGTTAACACCAACTGGGAGCATGTAAGTGAAGTGGTTGGTGAGCAGCTGTGCAAAGTGACAATGAGTGTGAGAGAGTCCACACCCCCTGATGTTCAAAGAATGAAGAGGAACAGGACCACCCAGAGGGATCTGAATGGACTCTGCGTGAGACATCCACCCAGGGATCCCTCACTCCCCATCAGTACACCAGGGGTTTATTCATTCCTACAACTAATGCCAGTTTAGACTGGGGCACATATAACATGGGGAATGGAGGTGAGAAAGCCTCATGGCACCTTCCCACATTCCTCACCTGGTCTTCCATTTCAGATCTAGACATTGTCCTCTCTGACGTAGAACTGTCCAGGTTTGAGGTTGGAAACTCATGGTTTCAAATCCATGACGTAGGTTTTGACAGCAGGAGCTTCAGACACAGCAACAATTACAGCAAGAAGGTAGAGAGTCCCAGGCCCGGGCCCTCACGGACACAGCAAGACTTTGTGTTCAGACTGCCCAGCCACCAACACGGAAGGACCTAGGTGCACAGTTGACTGCGGCTTCAGCCTGGGACGTCTCCATCAGGGACGCCTCATGATGCTTGACTGCTTTGCTGTTTCTGGTGACATCCACAAAGAAGACAGTGACAGCAGGTCAGAGCAGAGAGGATTTGTGATGCATCCCACCTGCCCCACTCAGGGACTTCTTTTCGGAGTAGAAAGAGAAAATCCTGGACAGTGACGGGTCTCCTCAAGGTGACTGAGGGTCTGGTTGGAACAGAAAACAGCATCAGGGGCTGAGGGATCACCCAGGTCCAGGAGGGCTGCCTGGTGACGTTTTACCTGGAATGATCACTGACTCTGAAACTCCTACAGGTATATGTGAAGAATGGTGGGGTCCCACAGAAGGAACATGGCCTCTTAATACTGGGGGTCCACACAGTTACCCTCTCAGAATGACGTCGGGCTCTTATCCCACTATTCTGTCCCCTCACCTGCCTTTTCCATCACCAGCAAAAGAGCAGCACGTACTACAGTTCTTTGTTCCTGTTGGAACTGCCAACACTCCCAGGGCCTGAGAGCCAGGAGAGATTCCAGAACACCATTTCATCAAAAGTTCAATGGCAAGAAATTTGTTTTCAGTGCCCATAAGCACTTCACTATGACAGAGAGACATGAGATGCGGCCATCCAGGCTGGCAGGATGCCACATGGCTTCTCTCAAGGCCCTCTGTCTCATCCATTGTATCCTCCCGGGGTCTGCCCAGCTGTGACCTTCACACAAGACAGTCTCCTCCAACTCCCTGTCCTTCCATGCACGTTCTGATGTCCGTGACTCTGTTTACCTGTTTTCATGTGGACTTACCTCAGCACCTTTGTCTTCCTGGTTGTCCTGGACTCTGCCAGAGTGCCAGATCCCTGTGGTCGGCGTGGCCACCAGATTACTGATCCTGGGATCCAGCCCCTACTGAGGGCCTGGCACACGACCGTGTCCATCGAGTGTCAACTGACAAAAGAACAGCTCAGATCATTGCACAAAGGCAGCCCAGAAGCTGGGCTCAAACCTCAGACCCAGTCTTCTCTCTCATTCCTTGTAGGTAAGAATGGGGTCAGGTCTGTAGAGGAAGAACTGCTCCCATGATGCTACAGGGAGACTGGAGCAGGCACATGCCAGGAAGTGAGGAACAGGCTGCATGGCTAGAGCTGTAAGCCTAGCTCTGTCAGACATCCCACACCTGGAACAAAATCCCAAGAGATGCAGTGACCCAGGTCACAGGGCCACGCTCTGACAAATCTGGAGAGACCCTGCTTCAGGTTCTTCACATCTAGAAGACTCAGAATGAAGGCTGAAGGAGATTCGGGGAGAAATTGTTGCCTTCTCTATGGCAGAGCTTCGGTACAAGGACAGTAGTAGAGAAAGCAGGTCTGAAGAGGGCATCGGTGGTTTCTCTGTCTAGTTCCCAGATACAGCTGGGCCTCACAATGTCTTCCCATCCCACTTCGTACTGTCACAGTCCTTCTTGTCTTAGTGTCTCCATAGTGACAGTAGCACCCGGTAAGGGCATGCTGGCTGTCTTTATATGGGGACAGCTGAATCAGCCCATTGGCTTGACGGGCAGAACAGCCTTGTCAACAGGATCACATATTGGCACAAGGGCTTCTGCATTAGATGGTGACAAAGCCCCAGCTCAGCCCAGCCTACAGCTGGCACAGGACCATCCAGAGACTGCACACATCCTAAATGTCCATACAGACATGGAAGGACAGAGAGGTTCAGATCCCCATCCTAACTGTGTTCTCCAAAATCTGGAGTAGGGTTCTACTGTGACTGTCAGAAGGAAATGTCTTCTGGGTGATTGGACATAGAATACATAGAGGAAGGGAGGGGAAAGGGGGCCAGCTTTAGTGTACCATGAGAATGAGTTTATTTTCTTCTTGGCATGTAGGGCTTGAAGACATCCTCAGTGCTTCTTGCCTGATCATCAGATGCTTTGTATGGCTCTCCCAGTATCCTCTGCGCTTGAGAATGGAGTTAGTTCCCTATGGAGACTCCTGTGACACTGCAATCACAATGACTTCTTGGGTTGCCCAGTGTTCCATGGACTGGACATGCAGCAGGAGATATTAAGCATCCAGACTTTCATCGTCAGATGCTTGTGACCAGACCTGGCTGATGCCCCACACTGTGCTATCAGAATGCAGGTCAGAACTCAGTACTTCTTGTCTGTCCATCTGAACTGCAGGGAGATCTCCAGATGGCCCCTTAGAGCCTTGACCTTTGTCCCCCTGCCAGGAAGCAGATCATCACATTAGATTCCATCAGGACATTTGTTCCCTATGCACAATGGCCTCACATCCCTTTTCCATCCCTTGCTTAGGTGAGAGAATTGACCTTGTTTTTCCAGTCACGTCTTGTTCTAGTCAGGCATGACCCTCAGCAACAAGGAACCACCTGCCTTTGAAGTCAGAGACCCCACAATTGAGAACAAAATGCCCAGGAAATGCAAGGATCTAGGTCACATGGCTGCCGTGAAAAAAATCAGTAGAGTCCCTTCTCCAGGCTCCTCAGATATGAAAGACTGAGGATTGGAAATTGATGGATGTTTTGTAATCAACCACTGTCCTTTGAGGGCATTCTCCTGGAATGCCACAGTGGAGAGTTCTGTGACACTGCAGACATCTCTTCTAGACTGGGTGCTCAGGGTATGCAGGAACTGGGGTCCAGCTCAGCCTCCCACAGTTGGCCTCTTCAGTGTGACATCAGGCCTCACAGGACTTGACACACTCTGCCTGTCCAGTTGAACTGTAGGGAGACATTGAAGTGGCCTTTGACCATAGTCACTCTGCCAGGCCCTAGATCCCCAAGCAGAGTCTTGTATATGAACATCTGTTCCCTGTGGACAACAGCTCCACATCACAACACCCCCCAACCATCCCACTCCGATCACAGTCTTTTGTTGTCTACTGCTAGTTCAGTTACATGGGACACCACCTGAGTATGTTCCAGTAGGATTTCTTCCTGAGGAGGTATGCTAAGTGGCAGGGTTTAATCCAGCTGGTGTAGAAAAACATCTGAACATCCCATGGACCCCACAAAACAAATATATACCTTTCTGATATTTCGATGAAAAGGCAGAGAAAATAAAATGCAAAGCACTTATGCACTTTCAAACCTGCATGCCCAATTCCTTGGGCTTTTCATCCTGTCTCTTTCAGGGGAGCCACTTTGTTGTTGAACATGGGCTCGACTTGTGTCTTTCGATCCCCTGAGAATCAGCATAATCTTGAGAGGCAAGCCCTGATTCTCCTGCACAGTCTCTGGAAGCACCGGATGTTCTGAGGGTTCAGTTCATTTTCCATGTCAGAGTCAGTCCCAGGGGATGGGAGGGTTTCCTCTTCTGATATGCTGCTGCAGACACTTGGAGAAGTCTCGCCTCTGGATGGGGTGGCAGAGCTAATAGTGGGGCTCTTGTTCTGGGGACAATGTACAGGCATGGAGGCACTTCTTGCCACCTTCTGTGCTGGTGCTGTTGGTACAACAGGCAGGTGCTGTTGTGAGGGCTGCGTGTGGAGGCCAAAGATGGGCTCACTGGCCCTCCGTTTTTGGGGAAGACCAGAGACAGAGGGATATGCTAGGGACGCAGGAGGAGCAGCTCCAGCATCCACAGGCTTGACTGAGGTGGTGCAGCCGAGCGCAAGCGGCAGCCCCTTGCGTGCCTGTTCTCTGACAATGAGGTATGTCCCCATAAATTGATCATATTTGTTTTTTTGGAGGGATTCCAAAACAGCATTTTTATTGAAGCCAAGGTCAGAGAGTGTGTCTAGGACCTTTGGATCTACAAAGGTTTCACTCGGGATATTTTCTTTATACTTTATTATCCATGGATGTTGCTGAAGGACTTCAATGGAGGGCCTCCTCTCTGGGGCAACTGTCAACATTAGATGAATTAAATTTTCCAGTTGCCCAGAGACGTGAGCTGGAATGTCATACTTGCCTGTGACGATCTTCCCCTGGATCTCTTCCATGGTGTCTCCTTGGAAGGGGTGGTTCCCGGTAGTGATGAAGTAGAGCAGCACACCCAGACTCCACACATCCGTCTTCTTCCCATCATAGCCCAATCCCAGTACCTGTTCTGGGGCATTGAAGGTCTTGGTCCCACATTGCCTTTGCAGTAGAGTTCCTGCTCTATACTTGGTGGCGAGACCAAAGTCTGCCAGCTTCACGTTTCCCTCTTCGTCTAGGAGGATATTTTCGGGCTTCAGGTCTCGATGGACGATGTCAAGGTCATGGCAATACTTGATGGCTGACAGGATCTGCCCGAATATTTTCTGTGCCTCTTCCTCCTGCAGCCTGCCCTCCTCCATCACTCTTTGGAACAAGTCTCCTCCTGGGGCAAACTCTGTGATGAAGCAGACTTGCTCTGGTGTTACCAGCACCTGGAAGAGGCGAATGATGTTGGGGTGGTGCAGTTTATCGAGAGCCACCATCTCAGATAAGATGAACCGGAGGTCCTCCTCAAGGTTTTCTATCACTTTTACTGCCACCGGGATGCCTGTGAGGCGATGGTAGGCCAGTTGAACAGAGCCAAATGCACCGTGGCCGATGGGATATAGGACCATATATTGGCTGTTCAGGCTGTTCGTGTTGGGGTGGCTGTCCATGAGGCTAGGTGGTCACTGTGCTCCTGTGCAGACAGGTGGTGGCGAAGTCTCAGCTCAACAACTAACCAGATAGCTAGGAGAGTCCCACAGGTCACCTAAATCAGCTCCCTGGTCTGTAGGGACAGAGCTGCAGCCCAGCCCACAGCCTTATATACAGGACCCTCATACCTCACAGTTGCTCCTTGTGAGGTCAGAGTGAGAAATGGACCAATCACAGCAGGCTATCTATAGCCTACAGTGGCTGTCTGCATGCTGTGCCCCAGGTACCTTTCCCCTTCTCATCAAAATGAGGTTAGTCTCCACCAGCTTCTGCTTCAGTGGATCAGACAGACAGATGGATATTTACTCATCTACAAATTACAGCCAGCACATTACAGCCAGCACAGTCTTCAGTGGCCTTTGTCATTGGCTTCTGTGTACTTCAAACCATTTCTGGCTTTTTGAGGATGAGGTACCTTTTGAACAGGTCTCCTGTAGAGAATCAAAGTCATTAGGGATTTGTCAAAGCCATGTTTACAGTCTTCTGTTCTTGGGACCAGCAGGATTAAAGGCAGGAAGATCCATGGCATGCATGGGGAGTGCTTGGCCACTCTCTAGCATGAACCTGTTAGTCCCAGTCCTGGCCCAGGGGTTTGCTTCCAGTGTTGACTAAAAGCCACTTTAAATATGAACTCCCAGAAAGTAGGAGGAGACCCACTGGGGTCTCTGTGTATGGGTTTACTCTCTTGCTGAGGAGATAGTGCTGGTTGGGAGTGGGGAAGGGCTCTAGACTCCTGTCATGCCTGTTCACCTCAAGGAGTCCTGGGGAACTGCTGTGTTGATTGGGCTCCTTATAGATAGGAGATCTGACTTTCTCCCCTGTGATCCTGGGTGCTGATTGGCCTTAGGACCTTTGTCCAGGACAACTTCTAGAGCATGGTTGCAGCCTCCTCTCTCCAGTCATTCCTATCTCACAGTTCCTGAGATTCACTCCATTTTGGGGAGAGGATCTTGTCTCTCAACCAAAGGTCAAGCTCTTTTGTCTTCGAGACAAACATAAACTAGCTCATAAGGACCGGGGGGAACTGAGTGACCAAAGTAAAATGGCCACTCTGTCCTGACCCTTCTTCCCGATCCTGCTCATCTTCTCCATCACAGGCCGCACCTCCTCTGAAAGTAATGGACTAGGGCACTTTTTGGTTTCTTCATGGGTGGTGGGACCACCGTCCAGCTGCCTGCTGTTCCACACCATGACCAAAAAAATCTTAGGAAGAAAGGATTTCTTTAGCATGCATGTTCCAGTCAAAGCCCATCACTGAGGATAGTCAGGGTAAGAACTCAAGCAGGAGCAGAGAGAAGAACCATGGGGGAAAGTTACAGGCTTGTTCTGCATGAATTGCCCAGCTTGCTTTCTCATAACACTCAGAACCACTGCCCAGGGCTGACATTGCCCACAGTGGGCCAGAATGGCCTCATTAGTGTTTAAGAAAGTGCCATACATTTGTAAACCTCAGCTCTTCCCTATGATCCCTTCATGTCTTGAAAACCATTATCTACTGATTATATGAGTAAATCTTAAATTACACAGTTTAGCTGCCAGAACAAGGTATAATCTTGTGTATAAAAGTATTGAGGTACAACTTTAATATTTATAAAATACCTTATTTATTAAACATATATAGCCATCTATTTAAATTCTCTAGAAGCTTACTCTTGAACACTTAGCAAAAACATAAGTACTCAGGTGTAAGTCTCTAAGTTAGCTTTTTGTTAACTTGAATAGAGCTTTATAACCTTTAGTAAAATATGGTTGCAAGCCACATGGCTGGCTGCCTATGAGGTCACCAGACAAGATGGACCAAAGCCACATGCTTGCTGTTTAAGACATGTTTTTCTAAACAATAATTACTTGCACACATATGCACAGTTGGGTCCAAGTTACATACACATCAGTACAGTTAAAGCTAGCTTACATTCACACATACAGTTAAATCCAAGTCACATACATTTACATACACACACAAACACAAAACACACACACACACACACACACACACACACACACACACACACATATATATATATATCCATTTTTAACATAAAGAGTTTAGAGAATCATCAGCTAATTTTAAAATGGAAACTAACCATAATTAACTTTTAAATTCAGTATTTACAGGTATAAGAAACCACAACAAACATAGTTGGCATTCCCTGTGATCTTCTACAACCTTCCATATTCACAGCATACCCCCTCGGACCTTCTATAACCTCCCATGTTCCCTCAGTCCATTTAGGCATTTACTTCAGACAAATTACTCTCTTCCTTTTTTAAACATGGAAACTCTTACCAAGTCTTTCTTGTGATTTCCCTCAGTAGTTTAGTATATAATGTAAAGCTGCAATATTTTAAAAAAGAACAGAAATACATGCATATACCATAACAAGTATAACTCTGTTTGCATCAACATTGTACCAATGTGAAGCGTCTGTAACTAGCAGTAGTTTTTTTAATCAATAATACTTTATAACCAACCCTTTTAAATGATGACAAATATTTATAACCGATTGAATCTGAATGCTGCAGCATTATAACACGGTGCACTGTAGCTTAACAACCATAGGCAGTGATGCTCCACTCTGTCCTAGAAGCCAATCCTCCCTTAGGTTTGGTGGGCAGGCCCCAGGGCTGGTCATGTGAGCCTCAGCCATCAGCATGGGAGAGGAAGGGGATAGCACACAACACGGGACCAAAGATTGTTATTAAACCCAGATTCTCAAGTACACTAGAGAGGCTGACTCAAAGTGACTCCATGCCCCAGCTGGGCCCTCTGGACCTGAAGGCCACTCCTCGAGTGTGACCCTGGAGGGGCAGTTCTCCAACAGCCCCCTCCAGGCTCAGGCATGCTCTGAGCTCCTTGAGGCCCCTGCTGACTCCCGCCTGTGCTGCACCACAAAGTCTCTACCCTGAGGCTCCCTGCACAGGCGCTGGCCTCGAACCTGCCCTGTGTCCCTGTCACAGTGCCCATGGCATGCCCAGCACCGGGCACTACTAGTCCCCACAGCTGCTGCTCATGCTGCACTGCACCATGACAATGAACCACTGCCTGGGCCAGTCCACTGCCAGCCAGAGAACAAGGAGACAATGGGGTAGGATCATTCTTAGTCTGTCCCAGCCCTATCAAAGGGTCCCTCCTTCTCTCGCTGGCAATTTGTTCCCAAAGGCTGTCCATGCACAGCTTCCATCAGGAGTCATAACACACATACAAGCTCAGACATAAAACATGCATACCTGTGGCCACTTTCTTACACATTCACACATTTGTATAGGTAGGACATTCCAACACAAAGGCAAACAAAACTTTTAAGACAACAGAACAGCTCTCCTGGCACCTGAAGACAAAAACAAACACTAAAAGACACCAGCTTCATGCCGGTCCCATGGGAGAGACCCATGTCGTCTATACAAATCTAATGCCTGCAGGTAATTATAAAGTTTGGGCACTTACAAAAGGATATCCAAATGGCCCAGAGGCCCACTTCTAAAAGCATATTCCAAAAGCTCATTTACAAAAGGATATCCAAAAGGAACCAAAGGAAAGTAAACACAGACAACACCAAAGTAGACACAGGTAAACACAGACACACAGAAAACACACAGGCCAGGTTCAGGCTCTATGTGTGGTAGTCGGTGGGCTTGAGGAATATGGGACAAGCCCCCAAATATTATGCCCAGATTGCAGCGATCCCCAAAAGACCACCACAAAGACTGAATCTTGCATGTAAAAGCAAAGAGTCTTTATTTTCAAGCTCAGGGGCTTGGTCTGTGTCCTACACAGCAGAGAGGGCAGAGAGCCCTAAGCCCAGTTGTTGGTTAAGAGGTGGTGCTCATGGCTCTCCACTGCCTGCGGTGGCCATGCTGACGGATGTTGAGGTGGAAAAGAATTACAAGCCATGGTTACTTTTCTAGAGCTCTATTGAGACAGAGAGAGAGAGAGAGAGAGAGAGAGAGAGAGAGAGAGAGAGAGAGAGAGACCGTGCAGAGGGGAAAGAATACAGAAGGACAGAGTGCGGAAAGGGAGGGCACTCCCACTTTTTAGGCTGGGACGCCTTAGCAGGCTGGTGACGAAATTAAGGACATAATCCTTACATCCCAGATTTTGCTTATTATAAAAAAAAAAGCAGGTAGATGGGAATAGGGGCATCGTTTCTCTCAAAAGCTGCTTCCAGCTGACTCTTGCATGTCCATTGGCTCTTGGGGGAATGGGGAAGGGGAACCTTCCGAGGTAGACAGGCATTGTGGGATACTGTCTGCCCTTTGTTGTTCTGGAGACATGTATCCCTCTTAGCTGTTGCTGGGAATCTTCTGTCTGACAAGATGCTGGTGACACAGAAAAAAGCTGAGAAAGAAAAGAATCATTATTATTTTATGTTGACATTTATCTGAGGTAGATCCAGCCTGTCCAGATGGATTTTGAAACATGTTAAGCTTTATCAGAGACTGATTAATTTGAAGCACCTGTTTCCTTTACTAGTTCATCATCCAGGAGACAGGTGATCAATTTTTAAAAGCATCTCACAATAATAGATGTTTGCATTAAAGTCTTTTTTGTAGTACCCAGACACTTTTGGGTCTGGGGGTGTAAATACCTTTTAGCTGTTACAGTTTCTTACTTGATGATCTCTGGACTCCGGTTCTGTGGTGGTCCTGTATCATTAACTGAACAGTGAGTTAGACCAGGGAACTGGGAAGAGAAAAGCTTGTGGTGCCTGAGAACTCATTTTTTTGAATTAGGGACATGGCAAAGTTCAGGGCCCTGTTCTGTGCATGTGAGAAACACAGGCAGTAGATCTGGAGAGAGACAATGAGCTCTTATCTTAGCTGGAAATCTTTTTCTATTCAGTAACTCTGAAAGTGCAATTAAATCTGGTGAGGTAGGTAAGCCTGTCCTCTGTACCCAACAATAGAGGCGAGGTGGCATTCCAAAACTCCCAGGACTGAGTCAGTGGTTTTGGTGTCCAAAAGGAAAGAATAGGATTGCTTCCATGCTGAGTTCTGGGTTCCCTGTCATGTCTGTAGCCAAGCCTAGGTCTGCTGGAGGTCTTAGCTTGATGTATCCATGTGTCTTGGCACCTGGGGGCAGTCAGCTGACTGGTTGTCATTATAGGCAGCACTTTTAACAAGGCTGTTGATGGCCTGGCAGGGCCCTCGCTAGCCCTGGCCTTTTCCTCACTTAAAACAGGGACCCAACAGCTTTTGGGAGTCAGCGAGTGCCAGCACTTGGCAATTTTGTTTTTGGGCTTTTATCTCTTGCCTGGCACACCTTAAATGCCACAGATGACTCTTTTGCCTGTGGGGTCAGGAGCCTTGCTCTCCAGATGCTTAAGTTTTAGTTGGGGAGGTCTGGGTAACAAGAGACAGACAGATTTTACTCTGTGTCCTGAATTTTTTTTTTGATGATTGTTGGCTTATTGACAGCTTTTGGAAGATCTGCCAGGAGGAAGACTATAAACCAATCCTTTTGGAAGACTTGTCTGAGGCTATAAGTTGATTTTTTTGTCTTAAGAGCCGTCTTGACTACTGTAAACTTAATTGTATGGATCTTAACCACTACCAGACCCATCTGTGTTTCTCAAGGCAGTTTGAGAATGAGTGGGTGGAGTTAAGGTGAGTTAGGGCAAAAGTCAGTAGAAACCACCCACACCTGCCCGTTTGAGCCTGCCCACTGCAGGTCGAAGTCTGACAGGAAAGGTTGCATGTGCCAGAGGCAGAAAGAGGGAGGGAGAAGGAGAAGGGTTCAGAGCTTTAGAAGAAAGTTTGGGGATAAAGTAACACTTTTATTTGCCCATTCGCTGGCAGAAGTTCCCACAAAGGTGTTATGTGGCCAGATTTACCGGTAACCGCCCCTATCTGCCAATGTAAGTGGTAAATATATCCGCCCCTTTGTCCCATGGCTGTAGCTGAGAGAAAAATAAAAAATTAAAATAACAAACCGGGATTAGATTCCAATCCCGGGTGTCCCTGAGAAATGAAGAAAGATCTATGAATCAGCTCGTTAGCCATCCTCTTCATCAAGGGATGCTAAGGTCTGCAGCTGTGCTGCAGGTGGTCCACGGTGGACCTGAGACAGCATTGACCCCCTTGTCAGGAGCGAAAATGTGTCTGCCATTGCCAGCGCAGCCCGAGGACAATCCCCAGGGTGTCCGACAAAGAATATAGCTCAAGAGTCACAAGTATGGTGGACTCACTCACTGTGGTGAAGAATCATGGCGGTAGCAGTAGTGGTAGCTGTGTGGGGGTCCAGTGGAGGTGAGGGACATGAGTGTGTTCCCAGTCTCACTGGATTGGAGAGGAGGCAGTAAGTGGCAGCAGGTCCTTGTTGATCTATCTGAGTCTGAACAGCACCAGATATTGGCTAAGTGGCAGCACTCATGGCTGGCTACCTCGGGCAGCTTACCAGATCTGTCCCTGCTCTGGGCACAGTGGCAAGATCTAGGTTTGCTTAGGAGGCATATATCTGAGGGTGTTTCTGGAGAGGTGTGTCTGAGGTAGTAAGACCCATCCTGAATGTTTTGTGTGGAATGATTCCTCAGGCTGCAAAAAAATGGAGAAACCAACTAGAGCATCAGCATCAGCTGTCTGGGATTCCTGACTGTGGGCACAATGTGAAAAGTTGCTCTCAGTCCTTTCCCCTGCTTCTCCACCAGGACTTACTGTGCCATTAAATATCAAAATTTCCTTGGGGATGTGGCCTGCCCTGAGGGGATTTCTCCCAGAGGCCTGGGGAAGATGCTATGAAAGGTGGGGGCAATCTGAGGAAATGAATCTAAGTACACGAGCTCTTTTGTCCATCCACTTTATTCCTCTGAGATAAAATTCTATCTACACATCTTCAGTTCTGTTCTCATGCTTAGCTCCTCTCTGTCCCTTTTCCTCCTGTCCTATCCTAGTTCTAACTAAGCTCTGTTTGCCTCATCCTGTCTTCATCTTCATTTCTCTCCATCTTGGTTCCTTCCTGTTCCTCTTCCGGAACTGGTCTATGACATTGCAAGCAGTAACTCTTACAATACAATGACCTTGCAAGCAGTAACTCTTACAATACAATGACCTTGCAAGCAGTAACTCTCACAACACAATGACCTTGCAAGCAGTAACTCTCACAATACAATGACCTTGCAAGCAGTAACTCTCACAACACAATGCAAGGCTTCCAAGGTCCCCACAAGAGCAGTGATAGCCAGCTTCACTGGCAACCCAAAAGGGTAGTGAATAGAGGAGGTGGGGTCAGATAAGGGCTGGAATGAGTCAGAAAGGGAATTTATGTGCTCAAAATATGTTCTTATAAGCGGTTAGGTGAAACGTTACAAGTTTGTCATAAATGTGCTCAAACTACAATCTTACAGGTGGTTAGGTAAGAGAGTGTATAAGTCACTAAAATGTAACTGCCCCTCTATTTCTATGTTGGTGTATAATGGAGGGGAGGGGTAACTCTGCTCAGAGCTAGGAAACCTGCCTTATGGCTACACTGCACCTGGTAGGCAAAAAAGCCTTGTGTTCTGAGTCAAGTGCTCTGAAATGTTGTTTGGACTGTAAAAGAAAGGAGGGTCTGAGCTTCATTTGCAAAAGAAACAAAGCTATGCACCTAAGTTTCCCTGTCTCCTAAGCCATAAGGGTGTTTACCTAAGTTCAGGAGACTCATTGAATGGTCAAAAATGCTTTGTCCTGTCTGCCTTTTGGCTTTGGATGCTAGAGAAGTTTATCAAATAAAATAAACTGTTAGAAGTGTTAGAAGTGCTTGGGGAAGGTATGAGAGCACACAAGAAATTCATAGCAGGAAACAACTGATACATTAAAAGCCCAATAACACCAAATACTCTCTGAGATTTGGGTTCCTCTGGAAGAATTCCCTAATTCTTCTAGGTATAGCTTTACCATATTCAGCTGAATTCTTACTACATTCTTGCAGCTTATAGCAATCAAAGTCTGAGCAAGAATACATCCTCCTTCTTAGGTTGCTTTTTCTTCCCATAGCAAAAAGAAAAGTGAGCCACAGAAGTCCCCATCAAAGCTGGTGTCATTCCTCACAATTTGCTTCCTTTCCCTTTTCCAAGTCACAAACAGATTACCAATGTGGAGATCCCCAGTTGGGCAAAGAACCCACCCCTTTGAGATCACATACTATCCCACTGATTTTTCTCTCCCTCGTTCTCCTGGTACTGACCCTGAGGCAAGTCTGCTGAAGACCCTGACTTAGTTCCACATTTGAGGAGGGGAGAGCAGAGTGCTCACATCTGGAGTTGAATTTCCCCCTGGTCTGCTGTGTCTAACTGTGTGTGTTCGTCTGCACATGTGCTTGAGGGTCTTACAGGCACGAATGCCCTAAACAGGGAGGCAGCTGGCCTACTAGAGAACTGGACTGAACACAGCTGGTTAGTGATTCCCTCATTCTGCCCTCAAATATCTAATATTCAGATATCAAGGGTGGAACATGATCACTTCAGAGACTAGGAAGACCTAACACTAGGCAGGCAGCAAGACTCAAAAGCAAGGCAACCCTCTCCATTAAGCTCTTCACTTCCAGTCGTGGATAGAGTGCTGAGAAGTCATGAGCCCTTCTGTCATCACAGGAGTCCCACCTGTGCTCTCTCAGTCACGGCCCATGGAGGGAATGCAGAGCTTAGCAGAGGGGGAAGAATGGGATGGAGCTCCAGCTGAATCATTGAGGGTCATGGCAGTGGGTCCCTGTATGTGTCTTGGGAAAGCATCAGGAAGAGAACTGAAATACAGAGGCTTGTTTGTCCAAGACACTGGAGAAGGTGTTGGGATGTGTGTGTGCTCCTGTGCCTGGATGTATATGTATGTGTGTCCCACTCAATGAGGTCCAGACATCCGTGAACATGGTAGATGCACAAGAAGGTTGAGAACATCCTAGAGCCCTCTGACTTCCTGCAATAAAGACAACTGCCAGGGGCCAGCCTAAGCAATTGACAGGTTCCAGAGAGGAGGCAAGGTGTAGGTGAGATAAGAATTGAGTCAGGCCATTGGTGGTCAGGGTTCAAGATTCTACAGAACTCAGTTAGCAGTTCCAAAACATAAATCATATCATTTCTATCCCTGGACATGTGCTTAACTTTGTTTTGCATGAGGGCATATGTTTAGTAATATAATATTTAGTAATATATTTTGACGGGAGCCATAAGCCTAAGCGACCCTTGACACATGCTGCCATATTTGGGCTTCTCTCCTCTTTTCTTAGATCTAGGCCTTGCTTAAGTCTCCATAGCACCAGAGCCTCTTCTCACAAATACCAGAACCTCTTCTCAGATATCAGGTGAATGAGCTGCCATTAGGCAATTAGGCAGTTAGACAAGAGCAGATGGATAACCCCAGAGCAACATTCCCTGCTGGCCCAACAGCCCATAATGAAGTCCCTTCCTGCTTGCAACCCCCTCTGCCTAACTATATATGCCTTGAGAGAAAAACAAAAATTTGGAGCGTGATTAGACATTCTGTCTTGCTCTCATTCTTTGTGTCTCTTGTCCCTCTCATTCACCTGCCCTCCCTTGTCCCCATTGAGACCCTGCTGGCTGGGGCAATATTTAGTAATATACCGTTAATAAACGGTGACAGAACAAAGAGTTTATCTTTTACCATCACATTCCCTCATCAACCACATAACCCAACTTCTAGGACACTCTGGCTGTTAAAAGGGTGCTAGACAGACAGAAAATCTCCAGGCAAGCATGGGCAGATTGCCAAGTCCCAAGCAGTGTATTATGAACTCTGAATGGTCAGAGTGCCAATTGTCAATAGGCCTAAGAAAAATCCTCAGGCCAAAGCTGAAGAATTCACTATTCAATTTCTGGCACAATACAGCACTTACATTTTTATATCCATATAGAATTTATTTATATGGCTAATCCTCATAATCTTTTGTTTCAGCAAATCTATCACAGATTTATTGACAAAGAAACCAGGAAATCCAATCCTACTCACAATCTTTTCAGAAGAAAAAATACAAATAAGCATAAACAATGAGATGAAAAGTATGTACATAAAGAAAATATCCAGAAGCTGTAGAGACTGAAAAAGATTCTGGAAGATGGAATGACTTCTTGAGCTTGTGGCTATATTGCTGGGAGTAATCTGCTGATAAAGCTCAATCTGCACTGAGACTCCAGTTACATTCTTCACAGACAGAGAAGAAAATATTTTCATATGGAAACCCAAAAGTCCTTGAAGAACCAGAGTAGTCCTAAATCAGAAGACAGTCCTGCCGGGAGTGTTGGCACACGCCACAAATCCCAGATGAAGTGTGGGATCCTTGAGTTTAAGGACAGCCTGGTCCACATGGTGAGTTTCATGACAGGGAGCCGCACAGTGAGACCTGCCTCAAAAAAAAGAGAGGTGTAGAGTAGAAGAGAAGGAGGAAGAGGAAGAAGATGATTAAGAGGTGGAAGAAGAGGAGAAGAAGAAATCACGGTGCTGGCAGGATCACAACAATACAGAGCCATAGAATCAAAAACAGTGTGGTAGTGGCACAGGAACACACCTGCAGGTCACTGGAATACAATGGAGAATCTAAAAATGAACCCACAAGCAAGAGTCACCTAAATCTATGTAAAGTTGGTGATGGACATCGGTAGGAAAAAAGAGCACCTTTGTCAACAAATGTTGCTGGGAAAACTGAATATCAACACGTAGAAGACAGAAATCCATGTGAGCCCACATTAGGATCATTCCAAATGAATCAAAGATAAGACCTGAGGTGCTACAGGAAATCAGCACACACTTTACCACATAGTCTAGGAAATACCTCAGGAACCGACAAGTGGCCTTATGTGACATCAAAAAGCTTCTGCACACCAAAGGAAATGTGACCAAAGTGAAGGGACACCTGCAGAAAGGCAAGAAACAAAAACAAAAGTTGTTAGCAGGAGATCTGATGGATACTTCAAACACATGGAAAGCTGTAAAATGACACAAGAAAAATCACTTCAGCTAATCCTCAAACAGCAGAGTGAACTGAAGAGATAGATGGTCCTCAAAAGAAGTAACACAAACTTGAAACAGTGTTCACCATGCTCCTCATCTGGGACATGGAATAAAACGTCTTTAAGTGACCTCTCACCCCAGTCATAACGGCTAGGATCAAGAAAACCAAGGCCAGCAGATGCTGAGCAAGGTGCGGAGAAACCTGGATGCTTACACACTGCTAGTGGGAACTGAAACTGGGGCAGCATGCTGGCTGCCACCATGAGGTTCCTCAGAACAACTAATATAGGACAGCTGTCTAACCCATCAATGCATGGCAGAAATGCTTACACACCCAGCTTCATTGTTGCACTGTGCACAACAGCTCCGAAAAGGAACCAGCCAGGATTTCCACCAACACAAAAATGGGGAAAGAAACCCATCAGTAGCAGCAAAGAAAATGAGATAAGCAGGAATAGGTAGACCTGGAGATCATTATGTTAAGTGAAATAAGATATGCTAAGAGATAAGTGCCAGGTTTTCTGTAATATGCAGAAGCCAGATGTGTGTTTCTGTATTCTGTGTGTGAATGTGACTCTGTGTGTGTGTGTGTGTGTGTGTGTGTGTGTGTGTGTGTGTGTGTGTGACTTTTTGTCTATGCTTAGGACATAAAAGCAAGTGTGGACAAGTGTGTGATGGGAAACGGAAGAAGAGCTGCTGTGGACAAGAAGCAGGAGTCATAATATGTAATACATAATGTACAAATTTGAAGGAGGAAATACGTGGAGATGGAAGGAAACTCACAAAGAGGCGTCAGGAACAGCAAACAGAATGGAAATAAGAAATGTGATAGTGCACTCACTCACACACAGACACAACCTCAATGAAGCCCATTTCTTTTTAAATTGGTTTGAAAAAATAACCTAAAATATAAGATAATAAAAAGTATTTATAAAAATGTGCATGGTTAAAAAGAGAGGAAGGATATAAACAGGATGGTTGGCCAAATGCAAGGACACCTTTTATATCCCCAGATTCCAAGTAAAAAGCTTTACTGGGTGTCACACAAAATCAAGTCCCTACAGCAAAGTGGAAGTGGGAGAGGGAATGGCCTGGAAGGTCCCAGGCCAGCTAGACTGACATATGCAGCCCAAAACGAAACAACAGACTCTGGATCAACAAGTGTAGAAGGAGAGAACTTACTGATTTCTTCTGACCACCACATGTGTGCCTTGGCATGTAAGTGCCCAGCAAACGAACACATAAAGTCACATGCACAAGCTACCCACTTGTACATGCACACACTCACATGCTCACGCATGCACACCCTCAAAGGCTAAAGTAATTCGAGATTAGATGTTATAATCAAATCTATACTGACCAGACCCTAGTGTTTGTGAAGGGTGGGTGTGTTGGACAGGGACAAGGGAACTTGTAAGGGTTAGAGTTTCTTCAGCTACACTTAAAGGTTTTGTAAATTATTCTGAAATAATCCAGTGGATGAAATAATGGTTCCAAAGGATGTTCAATTCCAGGCACAGGTTAAAAATTCCCCAAGTTGTACACTACCAACTCATGAGTGATATGGGACAGGAAGGTTAATAAATGTATGAGTCAATCCCCAAAATAACAAAGTAGAGCAGTTAATTAAAAAGGAAAAAAAATCAAATAACAAACGTAAAACAAGACCCAGGCCTGTTGGTACCACTGAGTGCTTCATCTCTGAAGCATGCTCAAGAATTGGATCTAGGCCGGGCGGTGGTGGCGCACGCCTTTAATCGCAGCACTCGGGAGGCAGAGCCAGGCGAATCTCTGTGAGTTCGAGGCCAGGCTGGACTACCAAGTGAGTTCCAGGAAAGGCGCAAAGCTACACAGAGAAACCCTGTCTCGAAAAAACCAAAAAAAAAAAAAAAAAAAAAAAAAAGAATTGGATCTAAATGTGGTTTGGGATGTTCTTATTGACAGGAGAGCAGGCAGCTCATCTGTTTCTCTAAATTCCTGGAAGCCTACACAGTTCATGGCAAGCCCTTAAGAACCAACTGGCCCTTTGTGGGGTTAGAGACAGGGTGTAGGTTGTAAAGGATGTGTCCAGAGTGACAGGTCCCTCACAGCTTGAATCCCATGTTGGAGAGGGATCGAAGCAAGGACAGACACACAGACACATAGACAGTGAAGCTGGGGTCAGCTGGGTTCTCTAATGAGTTCTATGGCTACCGGGACCATTGGCCTGTTCACTAGGTACAGCACAGGGGGAGGTCAGCTAGACTGGGTGGAGGTCTGTGAATGAGCAGACTCAGGCTAGAAACTCCACGGAGGAGGAGGAAACTACAGATGCTGGTCTGCACACACTGGTCAATCATTGGTAAACAATCACAATTAACTCCGAGGAAAGCGTGGCCATTCCTCTTGAGCCTGGACCATATGGGTGATGGCTCTGCCTATTGATGGAAGGACAGTTGGTCTCTGAGTCCTAGATGGCCCCATCCAAGTCTAAATATACATTTTCCCAGGACTTCCCTCATTCAAGGCTTCCTTGTTTCCTACACAGAAGCAGGATGGGGACCATCAGACTGACAGGAGGGAGTTCCAGTCAGCGTCCCTCTCTCCCTCCAGTCTTCTCTAGCAGGCAGATCAGAGCCATGGGCTTCTCTCAGACCTATGCCATTCAGAGCACAGTGTCCACATAGTCCCCTCCTGAGCTCCAGCAGGCAATCCTCCAGGTCCTCATCTGCTCCATACAGGTCCTGGCCAGCTACAAAGCAACCCGCAGCCGTTTCCTTACACTAAGATGTTCTAGCAGAGCACCCTGCCTTTGGTGTCTTTTCCTCTGGATATGGGATTGATCTTTCCCTTTGTGTGGTTCCAATGTGAGCAAGGAATCGAAACTGTGACTGAGGATGAACCTCCATCAGATGGTCTATAGCCTACAGGAAAGTGGATGGGTTTTTTATTTTATTTTATTTATTTTTCTTTTCTTTTATTTTATTTTTGAGACATGGTTTCTCTGGATAGCTTTTGAAGCCTGTCCTGGAACTCACTTTGTAGACCAGGCTGGCCTTGAACTCAGAGATTCACTTGCCTCTAACTCCCAAGGGCTGGGAATACAGGCATGGGCCACCACTGCTCAGGCTGTTATTTTCTTGATTAATGACTGGTATGGGAGGATGGTTGTCCACTGGGGGATGTAGCACCACTGGGCAGGAAGTCTGAGTTGTATAGGAAAGCCAGCTCAGCAAGCCAGTCAACATATGTTTCACTTCCTGCCTCCAGGTTCCTGCCCTACTTGAGTTCTTGCCTTGACTTCCCTTCAATGATGGTCAATGATCAGGATGTGTGAGACAAATAAACCCTTTCCTCCCCAGGTTGCTTTTGGTCCTGGTGTTTGGCACATCAGTAGAAAGTAACCTAGGACAGACATCTACTTTATCCATAGGTCATCAGGGGCAGTGGATGCTTCGGTGTCAGAGAATGAATATGGAAGGGAGGCTAAGATAGGCCCCCTCTGAGAAAAGGCTTTGGTGTGCAGAACTTTGGGGGACGGGCAAGCCCTAACTGCCACAAGCTGGGGTTTAACTTCCATTATGTAGCCCACTGCTGGAGATGTGGTACTCAGATAGGAACCTTATCTCCTCCTGGCATTTCTAACAGCTCAACACCCAAAGGAGGAGAAACAAAAGGCCATCCCCAGCCACCAGGCACAGGAGCAGCAGCAGAAGGGAAGCAGTCCTGTGCTCAAAGGGAACACTGTTTCAGATGGCAGGAGATACACTGAGACATTCTGCACAGCGGGTCCTCAGGCAAACTTTCCTAACATGTTCAGAGCAGCTGCCTGTGGACTTCCCGTGGCCTGGGCATCTTAAGTAGAAATCACAGAGACCCAGAACCCTGTGGTTCTGAGGGAGTTGGGTAGGGACTCAGGCTAGTTTGGACTATTCCAGTGACAGGTGGAGTCAAGGCACAAGGCAGCATGGACAGTGCCCCAGGCCTCAACCTATTGGCCCTCCCTAGCTAGACAGTCAAAAGGCAGGAAGTAGTGAGGTTGCAGTTGCCTTGGCCCATAGTACAGGTCCTGGACTGGATGAAAGTGATTGATGATGCCTTTAGGAAGGAGTATGAAGGTGGTTTCAGGAGCAGATCTGGGACTCATCTGTCCTATTCCATAAGGCTGTCTGCAAAGCTGAAACAGGGCACTGGACACACGCCTGTCTCCTGTTGTTATTTACAATGGATCTGCTGCTCTCCCCATCTCACATGGATCCTCAAGCCAAGCCATTCTTATGGTAGAGGCTGACATCCAGGCACTGAAGAAGACCACACCTCAGAGTGCTACCTGGAGGGGATGATGCTGGCAGTGCTCTAAATCTGCTGCACCTGTGGATGCAGAAATGAGCATCTCAAGGAATGGTACCTCAGCGGGGACCAAACCATTTCTCCAAGGGAAGACTCAAAGCATGGTTTCCGAATAAAAGAAAGGATTGCATACAGCCTTGCTGTGTGGGGAGAAGGTCTGGATGGGCACCAGGTCTGCATTAATCTCAGCCTGGGCTACATGTCTATGGGGTGGGACTTGAGCCTTGCCCTTCTATGTTCTGTTATCACATCCCACAGTGCCCTCAAGAATGAAGCACCCCTGGGGGCCTTCTCCATGTTCCCCTAAACTATGCTTGACTGCAAGGCTGAAGCTCAACTCAATCAGCCAGCTCCAGTGTGCCACCTACAAACAACAGGATATAGCAGACTTGTAGACATTTGTAGGCATTTGTAGCCTGGCCAGGTTGGAATCTGTACTGGTACATTTGGAAACACAGCCTACAGGAAAAAAGGGTGAATGCAGCCTGATGCCAAGCAGCAGCCACAAATTAAGAGTTCCACCCTGATGCTCTTCATTGCACATGCTGAGGACGCAAGAGTCATGCACAGACAACTGGCAACTATATAAGTCTTTACTGTTGCCATTCCCTGTATTCTGGGGTGAATTATATGTAGTACAGGTTGAGGGGTATGAGCCCCTGAGTGTTGTGAGAATACAGGAAACAGCCTGAACATGCTGAAGAACAATAACACAAAATTTCTCTGCTGACAGGAATGTGTGAAACTTGGTACTTCTCTCTGTCAGCCATGCCCAGGAATCTCTTCTACAGATTGGATCCCATAAGCAGCCAATTTTACTTGGCTCTTGCTTGCTCCAGATCAAAGCCCTCCTTACTACCAACTAGCCAATTCTGGCATCGATCTCCCAAAAATGGAATCATGGCTGCCCTGAATCAATGTCACACTCTATCCTCTCCAGAAGTCCCCTAGTAACTTCCAGTCACATGCAGTGTCCCAAGGGAACAGCTCCCTCTCTCACTCCGGCCTGGTGTGTGCTCCAATGGTGACTACTTACAAGGAGGTCGTTGTCACACTCTGTACGTCTTTCCCTCTTTGTCTTGATTCTGAGACAAAATGCTGAAAATAACAGGATACCACACTTTACAACACCCTGAGCAGAATCCCAAGAGTATGCCTACGTTGGCTCAAGAAATCCTGGCAAGCATAATGCACTGACCTCTGAAGGAGCTTCTAAAAATGTCCTGGATGAATGAGCCTGGCTTTAAAAATTTTTGAGCTCTTCTGCTGTCCTGCTGATGGACTCAGCCTTTTCCTACAGCCTCTGGCTGTTTGTGAGGAAATGGATGAGCTGGGAGCAAACCCAGATCTGTCTGGGAGGGAGTCTCTCTGAAGGAACTGTAGGAAAGCTGTGCTTTGAGTGCTTTCACTTCTTTTTACTAACTGGCTGGGGGAGATGAGCAAGTCCCCAGGGATTTTTCCTTTGGGGACAAAAGCACCTTCCTTGAGTACTCACCACTGGCTCCTTGGAAAGTATCAGCAAAGAAAAACATGTAACAAAGCCGGCCCAGGGGAACAGACATCTCCTATCTCCTATGGTGAAAAAGCAAAAATCTTGACTCAAACCTCCCATGTTAAAGCTGAAATGTGACTTTAGAAACTTTAGTCTTGTAAAGGGAAATGGAAGTGTTGGACATGAGAGGCACTATGGGAAAGAAAGTTTGTAGTGGCATGCGAACATAGAGAAAGGCAGCTTGGGAAATGAAGTCTGAAATATAGTGATGCTATCGAGAAAAGCATGCTTGGAAGGCCAGCATAGGCAATATCGGCATGCCCAATTCCTCACTAGGCTCTGCAGCGTGCCTCTTTCATGGAAGCCACTTTATTGGTGAACATAGGATGGGCTTGTGTCGTTTGAGCCCAAGAGATGAAGCACTCTCTTGACAGGCAATCCGTGATTCCCTTGTGCAGTCTCTTGAAGCACCCAATGTTCAGAAGGGGCGAAGCCTTTTCCATGTAAAACCCGCCCAGGAGCCAGGTCATTTCCTCTTCCAATATGCTGCTGTAGATACTTGCTGCAGCTGCAGCTTTGAATATGGAGCATAGCTACAAGTGGGGCTCTTCTTCTGGTACAACATAGAGCCATGGAAGCACTTCTAGCCACTTTCTGCCCTAGTGCTGTTGGCACAATAGGCAGGTGCTTTTGTGAGTGCTGGGTGTGGAAGATGCCAAAGATGAGCTCACTGGCTCTTGTTTTAGGTGAAGAGGACAGATAGAGAGATGAACTGGAAAGGAGAAGGTGCAACGCAAGGTCCATAGGCTTGACTGAGGTGGTGCATCAAGGGAAAACCCCAGCTCCTTGTGTGACTGCTCTTTGATGATGAGGTGTGTCCCCATCATTTCATTGATTTTTTCTCTTTAAAAAGGATTACAAGCTGGCATTGATATTAAAGCTAAGGTGACAGTGTGTCTAGGACATTGGGATCTAATTAGGTGTCAATTGGGTGTTTTTTTCCCATTTCATGACCATAGATGTTGCTGAAGTTCTTCAAAGGAGGGACTCTGGGGGGCAATTGTTAGAATTTAGTGAAATAGGTTTTCTAGTTACCAGGAGACTTGAGGAGGAATGTCATAGGTCTTGTTATGATATCCCCCTAGATCTCTTCCAGAATGCTTCCTTGGAATGTGTGGTGCCCAGTGGTAATAAAATAGATCAGCACATCCAGACTCCACACATCTGCCTTCTTCCCATCATAGCCCAATCCCAGTACCTCTTCTGGGCATTGAAGGTCTTGGTCCCACATTGCCCTTGCAGTCCAGTGCCAGCTCTACATCTGGGGGCTATACCAAGGTGTGCCAGCTTCTCATTGCCCTCTTCATCTAGAAGGATATTTTCAGAATTCAGGACTAGATGGACGATGTCAAGGTCATGGCAAATGTTGATGGCTGATAAGATTTCCCCGAATATTTTCTGTGCCTCTTCCTCCTGTAACCTGCCCTCCTCCCTTACTAATTGGAACAAGTTTTCTTAGTCACAAAGAAATTTTCTGGTTTCATAAGAATCTAGAAGAAGCAAATGATGTTAGGGTGATGTTGTTTATCCAGGGTCATCATATGACACGATAACCAGAGGTCCTGCTCTAAGTTGTCTATGACATTTATGACCAATGGGTACCTGTGAGGCGATGGTAGGCCAGTGTCAGAGCCAAATGCACCCTGGTTGATGGTAAGTAGGACCATGTATAGACTTTTCAGGTTCTTCCTTTAGGGGTCACAGGCCATGTGGCTGGGTGGTCACCGTGCTGCTGTGCAGACAGATCATTTTGAAGCTGCAACTCAACAACTAGCAAGCTAGATAATAGTGAAGAAATTCCATAATTCCTGAAATCAGTTCCCTGGTCTGTAGGGACAGAACTGTAGGCCAACTCATAGCCTTATATACAGGACACTCATTCCTCACAGTGAGGTCTGAGGGAGAAATGGACCAGTCACAGTAGGCTACGTATAGCACAAGGTGACTGATTCCATGTTGGCCCCAGGCACATTTCCCCTTCACTGTCTCACTCTGTCCTCTCCAGAAGTCCCCTACTAGCTTCCAGCCATGTGCAGTGTTTCAAGGGAACTGCTCCCTCCATCACTTCGGCCTGGTGTGTGTTCCAATGGTGACTACTTACAAGGAGGTCCCTGTCACACTCAGCACATCTGTCCCTCTTTGTCTTGATTCTGAGACAAAAAGCTGAAAAATAACAGGACACCACACTTTACAACACCCTGAGCAGGACCCCACCATGATGTCTCTGTGGGCTCAGGAAATCCTGGCAAGCATAATACACTGACTGCAGAAGGAGCTTCTAAATGTCTCCTGGGTGAATGAACCTGGCACTCCAAATTGTGAGCTCTTCTGCTGTCCAGCTGATGGACTCAGCCTTGCTTTTGGCCTCTGGCTTTTGTGAAGAAAAGGATGAGCTGGGAGCAAACTGAGAGCTGTCTGGGAGGGAGTCTCTCTGAAGGAACTGCAGGAAAGCTTTGTTTTGAGTGTTTTCACTTCTTTTTACTGAGTAGCTGGGGGAGATGAGCAAGTCCCCAGGGATTTTTCCTTTGGGGACAAAAGCACCTTCCTTGAGTACTCACCACTGGCTCCTTGGAAAGTATCAGCAAGGAAAAACATGTAACAAAGCCAGCCCTGGGAGAACAGACATCTCCTTAATCCTGTGGTGAAAAAGCAAAAATCTTGACTCAAACCTCTCCTGTTAAAGCTGAAATGTGACTTAGAAACTTTAGCCATGTAAAGGGAAATGGAAGTGGTAGACATGAGAGGCACTATGGGAAAGGCAGTTTGTAGTGGCATGACAAAATAGAAAAGGCAGCTTGGGAAATGAAGTCTGAAATATAGTGATGCTATCGAGAAAAGCATGCTTAGAAAGCCAGCATAGGCAATATCGGCATGCCCAATTCCTCACCAGGCTCTGCAGCATGCCTCTTTCAGGGGAGCCACTTTATTGGTGAACATAGGATGGGCTTCTGTGTTTGGAGACCGAAGGAGGCAGCAGACTGTTGACAGGCAATCCATGATTCCCTTGTGCAGTCCTTGAAGCACCCGATGTTCAGAAGGGGTGATGCCTTTTCCATGTCAAAGTCCTACTCAGGTGCCAGGTCATTTTCTCTTCCAATATGTCGCTGTAGATACTTGGGGTGGTCGCAGCTCTGAACAGGGGGCATAACTACTAGTGGGGTTTCTCTTCTGGGGAGAACGTACAGGCATGAAGGCACTTCTGGCCACGTTCTGCCCTGGTGCTGTTGGCACAACAGGCAGGTGCATGTGTGAGGGCTGGGTGTGGAAGAGACCAAAGGTGGGCTCACTGGCCATTCCTTTTAGGTGAAGACCAGGGATAGAGAGATGAACTGGGGGAGGAGGAGGTGCAACTCCAAGGTCCACAGACTTGGCTGAGGTGGTGCAGCCAAGGGAAAAACCGGCTCCTTGTGTGACTGCTCTTTGATGATGAAGTATGTCCCCATCATTTCATTGTTTTTTCTCTTTACAAGCCGGCATTGATATTAAACCCACCATGACAGTGTTTCTAAGACATTGGGATATAAGTAGGCGTCTTTTTGGATGTTTTCCTCCCATTTCATGAGCCACGGATGTTGCTGAAGGTCTTCAGTGGAGGGCCTCCTCTCTCTGGCAACTGTCAGCATTTAGTGAATTAGGTTTTCAAGTTACTCAGAGACATGAGCTGGAATGCATAGGTCCCTTTTATGATATCCTCCTCGATCTCTTCCAGGGTGTTTCCTCGGAAGGGGTGGTACTCGGTGGTGATAAAATAGAGCAGAACACTCAGACGAGACATCTGCCTTCTTCCCGTCATATCCCTCTCCCAGTACCATATCTGGGGCATTGAAGGTCTTGGTCCCACATTGCCCTTGCAGTCCAGTGCCAGCTCTACATCTGGTGGCTATGCCAAGGTGTGCCAGCTTCTCATTGCCCTCTTCATCTAGAAGGATATTTTCAGAATTCAGGACTAGATGGACGATGTCAAGGTCATGGCAAATGTTGATGGCTGATAAGATTTCCCCGAATATTTTCTGTGCCTCTTCCTCCTGTAACCTGCCCTCCTCCCTTACTAATTGGAACAAGTTTCCTTAGTCACAAAGAAATTTTCTGGTTTTATAAGAATCTAGAAGAAGCAAATGATGTTAGGGTGATGTTGTTTATCCAGGGTCATCATATGACACGATACCCAGAGGTCCTGCTCTATGTTGTCTATGACATTTATGACCAATGGGTACCTGTGAGGCGATGGTAGGCCAGTGTCAGAGCCAAATGCACCCTGGTTGATGGTAAGTAGGACCATGTATAGACTTTTCAGGTTCTTCCTTTAGGGGTCACAGGCCATGTGGCTGGGTGGTCACCGTGCTGCTGTGCAGACAGATCATTTTGAAGCTGCAACTCAACAACTAGCAAGCTAGATGACAGTGAAGAAGTTCCATAATTCCTGAAATCAGTTCCCTGGTCTGTAGTGACAGAACTGCAGGCCAGCTCATACCTTATATACAGGACACTCATTCCTCATAGTAAGGTCTGAGGGAGAAATGGACCAGTCACAGTAGGCTACGTATAGCACAAGGTGACTGATTCCATGTTGGCCCCAGGCACATTTCCCCTTCACTGTCTCACTCTGTCCTCTCCAGAAGTCCCCTACTAGCTTCCAACCATGTGCAGTGTTTCAAGGGAACAGCTCCCTCCATCACTTTGGCATGGTGTGTGTTCCAATGGTGACTACTTACAAGGAGGTCCCTGTCACACTCTGCACATCTGTCCCTCTTTGTCTTGATTCTGAGACAAAAAGCTGAAAAATAACAGGACACCACACTTTACAAAACCCTGAGCAGGACCCCACCATGATGGCTCTGGGGTCTCAGGAAATCCTGGCAAGCATAATACACTGACTGCAGAAGGAGCTTCTAAATGTCTCCTGGGTAAATGAGCCTGGCTCTCCAAATTGTGAGCTCTTCTGCTGTCCAGCTGATGGACTCAGCCTTGCTTTTGGCCTCTGGCTTTTGTGAAGAAATGGATGAGCTGGGAGCAAACCCAGAGCTGTCTGGGAGGGAGTCTCTCTGAAGGAACTGCAGGAAAGCTTTGTTTTGAGTGCTTTCACTTCTTTTTACTGAGTAGCTGGGGGAGATGAGCAAGTTTCCAGGGATTTTTCCTTTGGGGACAAAAGCACCTTCCTGGATTATGCACTACTCACTCTGGGGAAAGTGTCAGCAAAAAAAACAAAACAAAACATGTAACAAAGCCAGCTCAGAGGAACAGACATCTCCTATCTTTTGTGGTGAAAGCAAACATCTTGACAAACCTCTCATGTTAAAGCTGAAATGTGACTTAGAAACTTTAGCCATGTAAAGGGAAATGGAAGTGGTAGACATGAGAGGCACCAAGGGAAGGTAAGTTTGTAGTGGCATGAGAATATAGAGAAAGGCAATTTGGGAATTGAAGTCTGAAATATAGTCATGCTATTGAGAGAAGCATGCTGGGAAAGCCAGCATAGGCACTACCTGGATGCCAAATTCCTCACTGAGCTCTAGAGGTTGTCTCTTTCAGGGGTTCCACTTTAGTGGTGAACATAGGATGGGCTTGTGTGTTTGGAGCCCGAGCGAGGCAGCACACTCTTGACAGGCAATCTGTGATTCCCTTTTGCAGTCTCTTGAAGCACCTGGTGTTCAGAAATGGTGAGGCATTTTCCATGTCAAAGTATGGCTCAGGTGCTTGGTCATTTCCTCTTCCAATATGCTGCTATAGATACTTGGGGCAGTCGCAGTTTTCAGCAGGGGTCATAACTACAAGTTTGGCTCTTCTTCTGGGGACACATAGAGCCACGGAGGCACGTCTAGCCTCTTTGTACCCTTGTTCTCTTGGCAAAATAGGCAGGTGCTTGTGTGAGGGCTGGTTGTGAAAGAGGCCAAAGGTTGGCTCACCAGACCTATATTTTTTAGGTGAAGACCAGAAACAGAGAGATATACTGGGGAAGGGGGAGGCACAACTCAAAGGTCCACAGATTGGCTGAGGTGGTGCAGCCAAGGGAAAACCCCAGCTCCTTGTGACTGCTCTTTGATGAAGAGGTATGTCCCCATCATTTCATTGTATTTTCTCTTTACAGTGGATTAAAAGCTGGCATTGATATTAAACCCAACATGACAGTGTTTATAGGACATTGGGATCTAAGTTGGTGTCACTTGACATGTTTTCTTCCCATTTCATGAGCCAGGGATGTTGCCTTTGGTCTTCAATGGAAGGCCTCTTCTCTGTGGCAACTGTCAGCATTTAGTGAATTAGGTGTTCAAGTTCCCCAGCGACATGAGCTGGACCATCATAGGTCACTTTTATGATATTATGATATTACCCTTGATCTCTTCCAGGGTGTTTCCTCAGAAGAGGTTGTCCCCGGTGGTGATATAATATACCAGCACACCCAGACTCAACACTTCTGCCATCTTCCCATCATAGCCCTCTCCAAGTACCATTTCTGGGGCATTGAAGGTCTTTGTCCCACATTGCCCTTGCAATACAGTGCCAGCTCTATATCTGGTTGCGATACCAAAGTCTGCCTGCTTCACATTGCCCTCTTCATCTAGAAAGATATTTTCAGACCACTACGAGTCCCCACAGCTGCTGCCCATGCTGCACTGCACCATAACAATGAGCCACTGCCTGAACCAGTCCACTGCCAGCCAGAGAACAAGGAGGCAATGGGGTAGGAGCATTCTTAGTCTGTCCCAGCCTAATCAAAGGGACCCTCCTGCCCTTGCTGGCCATCTGGTCCCAAAGGCTGTCCATGCACAGCTTCCATCAGGAGTCATAACGCACATACAAGCTCAGACATAAAACATGCATACTGTGGCTACTTTCTTACACATTCACACATTTGTATAGGTAGGACATTCCAACACAAAGGCAAACAAAACTTTTTACAACACACAAGACAACAAAACAGCTCTTCTGGCACCTGGAGACAAAACCAAAAACAAAAAGACACCAGCCTCATGCTGGTCCCATGGGAGTGACCCATGTCGTCTATACAAATCAAATACCTGCAGGTAATTACAAATTTTAGGCACTTACAAAGGGATATTCCAAAAATTCATTTACAAAAGGATATCCAAACGGAACCAAAGGAAAGTAAACACAGAAAACACAAAAGTAAACACAGGTAAACACAGACACACAGAACACACAGAAAACATACCAGCCAGCTTCAGGCTCTATGGGTGGTGGTCCCGGTGGGGTTGGGGAATCTTGGACAAGCCCCCAAATATTAAGCCCAGATTGTGGGGACCCCCAAAAGACTACCATGAAGACTGAATCCTGCATATAAAAGCAAAGAGCCTTCATTTTCAAGCTCAATGGCTTGGTCTGTGTCCCACACAGCAGTGAGAGCAGAGAGCCCTAAGCCCAGTCAGGGTAGGGTTTTTATCATAGCAGAGGTTGGGGTGAGGGCACTTCCACGGTCCAGAACCCTGATTGGCTGATTGGCTTACAGTTGTCTAGGATATCTTTAAAACAAAAATAGGTGTGTGCTAGACTAAGGGACATCCGGCTACTTTATCTAATGGTTGGAATGTTTGGGATGCTATGTAGCTGGTGTTTTCTTCAGTCCCAATACTTCCTGCCTGGCTACTGGCCAATCAGCATTTTATTTATCAATCAGAGCAATACATTCACAGCATACAGAAAGACATCCCCAGCACTTCCCCTTTTCTTTTTTCAAAAAGGAAGATTTTAACTTTAACATAGTAAAATTACATATAACAAAACAATTATCAAGCAAGAATTATAGTTATAATTTCTAGTCTATTTGTATTTGACAAAATTAAAGAAGGTATCCTATCTATCCTATATTTGTGAGTCTAAGGTTTCATATCTAACTTATCTTTTATTATAACTAAGGAAATTTTAACTATCTAGTCTTCAACTACATCAAAGACCTCAGAGGGAGATAATATTAACTGAGAAATTGGAGAAGGACACAAGCAACTTTCAGGAGTCTTTTAATAGTAGACAGAGACAGTTGGCAGCCTGGACAGTCATCCAAAGTTCCTCTGTAAAGTTGGGGCTGTGTGATCAAGTTGACCTGAGGCCCCTCCACATCAGCAACATCTTCTCCTGGCAGGAACTGACTCAGCTCTTCTGCAGCTTTCCCAGATCTGCCTTCTGTGCCTGCCCCTGCCCTCTTTAAGCCAGCACTTGTCTTGACCTGAAGTGGTCTTTTGGTACTTGGAGTTCTTCTCTTTAAACATACCCTGTCTTCCCAGACCCAAACCTGCTCTGGGTACAGTGGTAGGATCTAAGTTGGCTTAGGAGACAGAAATGTGGGCAGATATAAAAGGGTGTTTCTGGAGAGGTGTGTCTGAGGTAGTAAGACCCATCCTGAATGTTTTGTGTGGAATGATTCCTCAGGCTGCAAAAAAATGGAGAAACCAACTAGAGCATCAACATTCATCTGTCTGGGATTCCTGACTGTGGGCACAATGTGACAAGTTGCTCTCAGTCCTTTACCCTGTTTCCCCACCAGGACTTACTGTGCCATTAAATATCAAAATTTCCTTGCGGGTGGGGCCTGCCCTGAGGGGATTTCTCCCAGAGGCCTGGGGAAATGCTATGAAAGGTGGGGGCAATCTGAGGGAATGAATCTAAGTACACGAGCTCTTTTGTCCATCCACTTTATTCCTCTGAGATAGAATTCTATCTACACAGCTTCAGTTCTGTTCTCATGCTTAGCTCCTCTCTGTCCCTTTTCCTCCTGTCCTATCCTAGTTCTAACTAAGCTCTGTTTGCCTCATCCTGTCTTCATCTTCATTTCTCTCCATCTTGGTTCCTTCCTGTTCCTCTCCCGGAACTGGTCTATGACATTGCAAGCAGTAACTCTCACAATACAATGACCTTGCAAGCAGTAACTCTCACAATACAATGACCTTGCAAGCAGTAACTCTCACAATACAATGACCTTGCAAGCAGTAACTCTCACAACACAATGCAAGGCTTCCAAGGTCCCCACAAGAGCAGTGATAGCCAGCTTCATTGGCAACCCAAAAAGGGGAGTGAATAGAGGAGGTGGGGTCAGATAAGGGCTGGAATGAGTCAGAAAGGGAATTTATGTGCTCAAAGTATATTCTTATAAGTGATTAGGTGAAACATTACAAGTTTATCATAAATGTGCTCAAACTACAATCTTACAGGTGGTTAGGTCAGAGAGTCTATAAGTCACTAAAATGTAACTGCCTCTCTATTTCTATGTTGGCGTATAATGGAGGGGAGGGGTAACTCAGCTCAGAGCTAGGAAACCTGACTCATGGCTACACTGCACCTGGTAGGCAAAAAAAGCCTTGTGTTCTGAGTCAAGTGCTCTGGAATGCTGTTTGGACTGTAAAACAAAGGAGGGTCTGAGCTTCATTTGCACAAGAAACAAAGCTATGCACCTAAGTTTCCCTGTCTCCTAGGCCCAGGAGACAGGTGGTGTCTCCATAAGGGTGTTTACCTTAGTTCAGGAGACTCATTGGATGGCTGAAAATGCTTTGTCCTGCTGTGTGGTAGTGGCACACGCCTTTAATTCCAGCACTTGGGAGGCACAGCCAGGTGGATCTCTGTGAGTTCGAGGCCAGCCTGGTGTACAGAGCTAGTCCAGGACAGGCTCCAAAGCTACAGTGAAACCCTGTCTCAAAAAACCAAAAAAAGAAAAGAAAATGCTTTGTCCTGTAGTATATCAATAAAATACACTATTAGAAGTTCTTGGGGAAGGTATTATAGCGCACAAGAACTTCATAGCAGGAGACAGCTGATATATTAAAATCCGAATTACACAAAATACGCCGTGAGATTTGGCTTAATCCTCTGGAAGGCCCTTAGCTTCTTCCAGGTATTACTTTGTCATAATCAGCTGAGTTCCTACGTCATATTTCTGCTGTGGCCTGTAGTAGGAGGGGACAGGTTAGCAGTAAGGCCTGTTCTGGAGGAGTTCTGTCCTTCTGTGCTCCTCTTCTTCTTGCCCCTGGTCACTCTCACCTGCAGAAAAAATCAAAAGCAGGAAGGAACATCTAGTTCTTTTTTTTTTTTTTTTTTTTTTTTGAGACAGGGTTTCTCTGTGTTATTTTGGTGCCTGTCCTGGATCTCACTCTGTAGACCAGGCTGGCCTCGAACTCACAGAGATCCGCCTGGCTCTGCCCTGTCTCCCGAGTGCTGGGATTAAAAGCGTGCGCCACCGCCGCCCAGCAACATCCCGTTCTTGAGCAGCCTGCTGAGGAGACTGGTTTCCCCCTCTCGGCGGCACACTGGGAGCATCTGTGAACAGTCTTTCAGTCCACAGAGGCAGCCGGCGAGGATCCTGAACTAATAGACAGGAGGTTGGTCTTTCCTTGGCTCCGTAATTCCTTAAACGTAATTCCTTTGCACACGTTGAATTTTCTTCTTAGAACCCCTGCTGCCTATGGGGAAGTCTCCAAAGAGCGAAGTGTGAGCAGACAGGCAGGACTGTGCTGCTTGACCACCACCTGCCGCTTGGATGAGCGTTGCGTGCAGCATCCGGAACAGTTGAGTACTGGGTCGCATTTGACAGAACTACTTTTGAGATAAGAATAATCAACAACTCGGTGTTCCTCCCAGCTTAAGCAGAATATTTAATTATGCCATGGAAATGTGACTTAAAGGGGACTCAGATCTAGAAAACACTGTTTCTAAAGCCTGCATTCACGTTTAAGTCCAATGTGAATTCAAGTCCAAGGGCACAGCACTTCATTGTCAGGTGTACTCAGTTTTCCTACCAGTAATGCCTCCTTGGACTGTGCTGGGCTAAAACCTGTGTTTTCCCTCATAGTGATACACCATTTCTATAGCAAACATTTTTATTTTTGTGTTTGTCCAACTGGCATGTGTTTGCGAAATTAATGTGACATAAAAACGTAAGTAGCAAAGGAAACAGGATTCAGAAATTCTTCTCTGCCTACTTGACCAACGATTACAGAGCTGGGAGTGGGCAATGTTTGCCTAGCATGCCCTGGGTTCCATGCCCAGAACTAAATACAAATTAAACAGGAGTAAAAGTAATGCTTCCAAGCAAATATAAGTTTTGTGGATAGTAGGAATTCTGTGGGATTTTAAATTTGCTCTTATGTGTCATTCCAAGAGACAACATTGCATGAAGGACACAGCTTTGTTTGGGATCACTTCCGACTGGCCATCTTAGGGCCCTTCCAGAGACAGCTGCGTGATTTGTGAGGTCCGCCCTTTGTAACTGAGCGACAAAACCCCAAATGCCCACCAAGTATTTCCTCTATCTTTACGGTGTTCGAAACAACTAAGAAATGCAGACATTGTTGACAGAGGACAGCGACACAAAAGAACCAGGGTATTTCTTTCTTAACGCTGGATGGAAGCCAGGCAGAGACCAAAGCTTGCTGGTGTAGGCTTGCCTAGACAGTGACAGTACGGAGGGAGTCAGAATATTTACCGATTTTAAAAGCCATCCTGTTGTCAAGAATGAAGGGGCAATCCAGGGACAGCACAAGAAAACACCGTAGCATGCCAGAAACATTGTGTGGTGACTCAGGCAGAATCCTTGGGCACTCCTGGGCAGCCTTGGATCTGAAAATCCTCCACAACCTGCGCCTCTTTCCTCTCACTCCTGCTCCACACTGCCATCTAGCGGACAATGGTTCGCCTGTTCTTTGGTGACTCTGCTTCAGAGAAATTGTTGATGTGAGCGTATGAGCTGAGTTATGTCACTCGAGACACAGAGTTCTAATAATCTTCACGCTTCCTTACTGTTGGGACCATGGCGAATGGGTTCAGTGAAGCAGACCTGGGTCTCCATCGTCTTTGCTTAGCTTGGAGGGAAACATAAACAGCATTTATAAGTAGCATCTCTTCCTGGCAAAAATTAAAAATTCATAAGGATGGCAATTTTCCACTGAGTAGTCATCTATAATTGATTATTAAGAGGTCTCTTTTCTCTCTCTTTGCTTCTGTCTTTATTACTAACTCCATCAGTCTTTTGTTTAATCTTTGGATACTTTCTTGTGGATTTTAAGGCAAAATCCAATCCTGGACCTGGGCTTCACAGGTTCCTTGACTGTGGAAGGGACCTGTTGGCAGATCCAGATCAATGTCTGGGCTGTGACCAGCATTCAGAACAGACAGATGGGAAGACAAGAAATGATCTATGTTAATGCTCTGCTTCACTCTGCTTTCCATTGTATGACTCCAATTACATGAGACTGATAATGGTGAAACCCACAGAAGCAGAGAAAGAATGAAGGCCAGAGCCTGGGGGCAGGGGAGACAAGGAGACACTCAGTGGCTATTAAGTCCCAGTTAGGCAAGACAAGTGTCCTAGTCAGGGTCACTGTTGCTGTGATAAAACACCCTGACCAAAAGCAGGTTGGGGAGGAAAGGGTTTGTTCCCCTTACACTTCCACATCATAGTCCATCACTGAAGGAAGTCAGGACAGGAACATTAACAGAGCAGGAACCTGGAGGCAGGAGCTGATGCAGAGGCCATGGAGGGGAGCCGCTTACTGGATTATTCTCACCTTGCTCAGCCTGCTTTCCTAGAGAACCCAGGACCACAATATGCTGCCCCCCCCCCATCACTAATTAAGAAAATGCCCTACAGGCTTGTGTACAGCCCTATCTTACGGAAGCGTTTTCTTAATTGAGGTACCCCCTCCCCGCCACCCCCACTCAGATGGCTTTAGCTGTGTCAAGTTGACATAAGACTAGCCAGCACAGCATCCTTGTATGTGGGTATGCTCAGAGCTCCTGGGCCAATTCCCTGCAGAGACTGAGAGACGGCTCTGCCGTAGAACCTAGAACTCCTTGGTCATGCTCATCAGTGGCCATGAATGGCATGAATGGCTTTCAGTGAATGTCCTTAAAGCATGCTACGGGATGTGACTGAAAAACCAACTCCATCTTCAGGTGTTTGATGTGAATTTATCTCAGTTTATTTCTTCTTTTCCTACACAAAAAGTACATAAATACCCCTCATGCCTCTCTGATTTCTTCTTTTGGATGGAGGCGTATCTTCCTCAGAGTTCACGATCTAGCCACAGGGCTGGGGAAATAAGCCCACCGCAGAGCGCCTGACTGGTATGCATGCAGTCCTGGGTTCTATCCCAGTAGTAAAATAAACTATAAAGAAGTCTGCGAAGACACCAAGTCTCCAACTTCATGGTTGAAGCTAACTTCCCAGGCTCAAGCTGGTTTCTAAGGAATCCTCTCCCCACCCAAAGCCAGGGTCATAAACCGAGCTCAATGCCAGCGATTTGGGGATTACAGAAAAGTGTCAGACCTTGACCCCAGAAACCCAGTGGTCACAAAAAGAGGTAGCAGAGCCTGCAGTTTAAAACACATTTTATTTATTTAATTGAGGAAAACAATGAACTTCCCCACTCTGTCCCTGCTGGGCCTTCCTTCTCCCTTCCCTATCCTTAGCTACAAAAACCCCAGCTTGAAGTATACAATCTACATCCTCTTGAAGTCTGGCCATTGAGTGACTGGGTCCTGTGTCCCGAGCTCTGTAGCCAAAACTCGAGGTACCATCTCTCTGGCATTAAATAAAGCTTGCTCTGGCTGTTGGAAGTTATCTAAATTCTTACCTTTTATTTCCCCCTACAAGCTCAATCCTTACATATCTTGACCGTTTCTGTGTAAGTGTGTGCGTCATGCTGCTCCACTCCAGTCTTACTTCTAACAAATTGGCCCTGTGCATGCTATCACACCGTGAAGGGGACCAGTGCAGCACAGACACCTCAGCCCTGCCTCAAGACCATGGTCCATGACAAGTCACAGTGGTTTTTGTTTGGTTTTGTTTTTAACTGTACTTTGCTGTGGGGTGTCTTTCTGTATGCTGTGAATATGTGTTGCTCTGATTGGTTGATAAATAAAGCTGTTTGGCCAATGATGAGGCAGAACAAAGTTAGGCAGTACATTCCAGCTGGGCAGACAGGAAAGAGAAGGGCAGGATGAGAGAGATGCCAGCTGCCGCCGCCAAAGGAGAAACGAGATGCCAGCAGACTGGTAACGGCATGGCCAGGTGGCAACATATAGATTAATAGGAATGGGTTAATTTAAGTTATAAGAGCTAGCTAGCAAGAAGCCTGCTATAGGCCATACAATTGGTAATTAATATTAAGCGTCTGAATGATTATTTTATAAGTGGCTGAGGGACTGTGGGGCCAGGTAGAACTGGAGAAAATTCTGGCTACAGTACTTACAATGTTGTTTGCTCTTATAGAAACATAATGGCTGAATTAGGGAAAACAAGACTCCTAATGTTTTCCTATCATCTCTCCTCAGCATGAAAGTATCAAAGGGGCAAACACCACATGGCAAGGGATAGAGACCAAAGGTGGGGAGCGACAGACTCAAAATTACAGCTAACCTCTATGGTTGTAATCCCACACTTGGGAGGCAGATGAAGGAGGATCAGAAGTCCAAGGTCACCTCAACTACCAAACAGCCAGATTGGGTTAAAGTGACTCTGTCTCAGAAAAACAACCAATAAATAAGTGTCCCTCCAGGCTCTGTGGCGGTTCTCCTCTTGGTGGTGTTATGAAATGACTCTTCCATACTCTCAAGCAATGAACGCTACTCAGGGTAATATCAGTCGCCTTCCTGCCCTCAGAAGTGTCCAGACATCCAAAGAGCAACCTGTGGTTAGAATATAATGCTTGAAATCTGTGCTGGCTAGTTTTATGTCAACTTGACACAAGCGAGAGTTATCAGAGGGGAGGGTGTAAGAATGATAAACTGCGCTGGTTACCTCGCGAAAAGGTCATGAGCCACAGCCATGGTCACGACTACCTAGTAGCAGAGCTTTATTAGGAGGAGGAGGGGTCAGGGGAGAAGAACCAGGCCTGGGAAAGGAGCACGTGCAGACAGAGGGAAAGATGGTGGGAGGAAGAGGGAACAGAACAGAGAGAGAGCATAGGGTCTGAGTCACAGCTCTTTAAGGCGCAGAGCTACACCATGCATGCACTGATTGCATGATCATATGTGCACACATAGTCACCAGTGTACACTGATGACGTAAGACGAAAGACCCTTTGCTTAACTCCTGAACTGCACATGTGCGATCATGCAGCTGGAGTGAGGGCAGAATTCTTTTTTTTTTTTTTTTAAACATAAAAACAGGTTATAATTCCAAAGTCCAGGGTTATTTGAAACTGGAAAATATTTTCTCTGTAGAAAATAGTAAAAATGATAACATTTCCCAATAAGCCCCTTTAAGCCAAATAATAGCTGAATTATACATATAAATATTGATTAGATTCTGGGATACAGAAGAAACCTATCTTCATCTGTTTGGAGAGCTATGTTTTATTTAAGTTGTGTAAGTGAGATTCCTATTCATCTTCCCCTTCACTGTTTGATTTATGGTAGGCATTTTTCTATAGGCTAGTCCATAATCTAAAAAGATTGTATCCTACCCTCCTGAAAGTACAGCCAGCATATTCTTTCATCAGCTTGATACGGTACAAATTCTTATCCTAATAGTGAAATGTTTCACTAAAGCTTTCCCAGTGATTGGGCAAAACCAAAACTTATTCTAAGCCACAGTCATCCTAGGGTCCTCCATGCTAGGTAGGCTCCCTGGATCTGTGGGTTGCAATCTGGTTATCCTTTGCTTTATATCTAGTATCCACTTATGAGTGAGTACATACCATGTTTGTCCTTCTGAGTCTAGGTTACCTCACTCAGGATGATATTTTCTAGTTCCATCCATTTGCCTGCAAATTTCATGCTGTCATTGTTTTTCTCTGCTGAGTAGTACTCCATTGTGTATATGTACCACATTTTCTTAATCCATTCTTCAGTTGACAGGTATCTAGGTTGTTTCCAGATCCTGGCTATTATGAATAATGCTGCTATGAACATAGTTGAGCATGTATCTTTGTGGTATAATTGAGCATTCCTTGGGTATATGCTGGGTCTTGAGGTTGATCAATTCCCAATTTTCTGAGAAACTGCCATACTGATTTCCATAGTGGTTGTACAAGTTTGCACCCCCACCAACAGTGGAGGAGTGTTCTTGCTCTGCATCCTCTTCAACATAGACTGTCAGTGTTTTTTATCATAGCCATTCTGACAGGTGTAAGGTGGTATCTCAGAGTCATTTTGATTTGCATTTCTCTGATGACTAATGATGTTGAGCATTCCCTTAAATGTCTTTCAGCCATTTGAGATTCTTCTTTTGAGAATTCTGTTTAGCTCTGTGGCCCATTTTTTAATTGGATTGTTCAATATTTTGATGTTTAGTTTTTTGAGTTCTTTATATACTTTGGAGATCAGTCCTCTGTCAGATGTGGGGTTGGTGAAGATCTTTTCCCATTCTGTAGGCTATCTTTTTGTCTTATTGACTGTGTCTTTTGCCCTACAAAAGCTTCTCAGTTTCAAGAGGTCCCATTTATTAATTGTTGCTCTCAGTGTCTGTGCTACCTGTGCTATATTTAGGAAGTGATCTCTAACAGATAATTCTAACAGAGGGAGCACCAATTGAAAAATGTTTCCACAAGACAGGGCTGTGGGCGAGCCTGTGGGGCATTTTCTTAATGAGTGATTGGCCCCTAGGCAAGTGGTCCTGGATTCTATAGGCATCAGGCTGAATAAACCATGAGGAGCAAGCCAATAAGCAGCACCCCTCCATGGCCTCAGGTTTCTACCCTGTTTGAGTTCCTGTCCTGACTTCCTTCAGTGATGAACAGTGATACAGATGTGTAAGCCAAATAAACCCTTTCCTCCCCAAGTTGCTTTGGTCATGGTGTTTCATCACACCAATAGAAACCCCAGCTAAGATAGAAGTTGGTACCAGGATAGTGGGGTACTGCTGTGACAGACCTGACCATGTTGTTTTGGGGAGGACTGTGGAAGGACTTGGGAACTTTGGTTTAGAAAAGCCATTGAGTATTGAGAGCTCAGTGAGCTGCTTTGTGGGAGTTTGGAAGATAAGAATGTTGAGAGCAGTGCAGACGACGGAGGCCTGGCTTCTGAAGTTTCAGAGGGAAGCAAAGACTCTACCAAGCCATTTATGTGAAGAATCTGTGGTGTCTGGTCAGCTGGAGCAGGAGAATTGGCTGTGATTGACAAGAGACCAGAACCACTAAAGTAAAGCCTTTGCTTTGTTGGGATGATGGATGCTGGTCAGCTGGAGGTGAAGAATCAACCGTAATTAAGAAGTGAGCAGCAGCAGCAGCATGAGGTAAAATACTCTGGGAAGCGTTTCCTCAGAGTCCACACACAGAAGCTGTGTTCCAAGGTCTTGCCGAGTGCTGGAAGCTGAACTTGGTAGTATAAGAGTCACCCAGATGTTATTGGTTTTGAACTTGTGAAGAACAGGAGAAGTCATGGAGAGTGACTGAAGCTTGGCACTGCACGGCAGGCCTGGAGTCCCCGAAGAGAGGCCAGGAGTGGCTATTGGTGGAAGTGTAGCCCAGTTGCAGCAGAAGACCCCAGATTTTGGAGATACCAGTATCATGGAATGACCACTAAGAACAGAGGCAGCAGTGGAGTGGAGCCAGCTGGAGCCTAGAAGACAAGCTGTGTGTGCTGCAGAGAGGGGAGCTGGAGAAGTGACCCAAGCCCTTTGGAGGAGTCCAGAAGATAGTGGATCCCAGACATTGGACATGGGATTATTTACACTATTTGAGTTTGATTTTTCTTTGTTTAGATTGTGACTGTGCCCTGGGTCTTCCCTCTTGAAATAAGAAAGTATTTAACTTTAATTTTGATGTTTTACAGGAGCTCACAGCTGAAAGACTTTGGACTTTTAAATTTTTTAGAGAGATTAGATATTTTAAAAAGACTGAACTTTTAAAGTGTTTGAATTTGTAAATACAGTAGGACTTTGAAAGCTGTTTATGTTTTATATTATGATATTAGTATTAACATTACATCTTGAAGATAAATGAGAAAGGAAACGTTCTAATTAAAAAGTGATGTGTTTGTGTGTCAGAGTGGCAAGGGGTCAGTTGTATTGGCTAGTTTTATGTCAACTTGACACAGGCTACAGTCATCAGAAAAGAGGGAGCCTCAACTGAGACAATGTCTCCACAAGATCAGGCTGTAGGCAGGCCTTAGGGCATTTTCTTAGTGATCAGTGGTGGAGAGCCCAGCCCACTGTGGGTGGTACCATCCCTGGGCTGGTGGTCCTGGGTTCAATAAGAAAGCAGACTGAGCAAGCCATGGGAAGCAAGCCAGTAAGCAGCACCCCTCCATGGCCTCTGCATCATCTCCTGCCTCCAGGTTTCTGCCCTGTTTGAGTTCCCGTCCTGACTTCCTTCAGTGATGAACAGCAATGCTGAAGTGTAAGCCAGATAAACCCTTTCATCCCAGCTTTCTTTGGTCATGGTGTTTCACTGCAGCAATGGAAACTCTATGACAGAAGTCATAGTCACTGTAGACTTTGACAATCCAAACACTTTGATCTAAAGGAGCTGCAGTTTTTCTTGAGTTGAAGCATACAGCCCATCATCACGACATCACTAATGCTTTCATGGACCAGGACAAGAACGGTCCTGGCTAACCAGGCGTGTAAAATCTAGTCACCAGGAGCATTTGGGTGGAGAAAAGTGCTTATGGTGAACAAACCCCAGGGGAAGGGCTGCCCAAAGAAATGAGTGGCAAGCTAAAACCGTTTCCACTGGGAAAGGGTATCAAATTCAGGAAGAAGGAAGAAGCTACATGATAGGAAATGGAGGCCAGCCTCAGCAAGTTTTCCTTCCTTCTTCCCTCTCTCCTTCCCTCCCTCCCTCCCTCCCTCTTGCCTCGCCCTCCCAACCCTTTCTCTCTTTTAGAGACAGGGTCTCACTATGTTGCTTAGGCTCGTCTTGAACACACGGGCTTAAGCGATTCTCCTGTATTAGTCTACTGAGTAGTGACTACAGACGTGTACCACTGCACCTGGCTTTTCCCCTTTTTCTAAAAATACAAAAACCAAATAACAGTTGTCATCATGATTGTCAGCATGCATACACTCACCTAATGGAACAAAAGTTTCATAAAATAATATTTAGCCATGTTACAGACAACACATTTAGACATAATCTATTCTAGTTTTTAACACGTCCACATCTCTCTTGGCAATCAGGGTAGTTGCTAAGCAATGCATCCTTACATGACTTCATTATTCCGTCAACCTCATAGTCTCTCACTTAAGTGACTAGCCTTGTGGGACCACGGTCCTTTCACGGTGCATGGCTCATTCTTTTATTGAAGCAGAGCAAATGTACAGAAAAGATCTTGGTTTTAAGCATGGAATGCGTAAATTTCTACACTGTAAATATGTTCATGTGATCTATATTTTATTCTGTTCTATCTCACCTCATTTTTATTGTAGCAAAATATTTGTAGCATAAAATTTGCCCATTTTAGCAAGCTTTAAATATACAGTTCTGTTGCATTAAGAACATACACTTTTTTTTTTTTTGCCACCAGAACTTGATCATTTTGGTAAACTGAAACTCCTTGCCTACGAAACAGTAACTCTCCCTCCCTTCTCCCCTCCTCTAACTACCACCATTTTACTTTTGACCCTATGACAAACATTTTCTCTAGGAATCTTCTATGAAAGGATGACATACAACCCCACATTATCTATTTGTTATGGGTTTGACACCAAGCACCATGTCTCCAAAGTTCTCTTTGTGGTGCAGCAAATTTCCTTCCTTTTAGGGATGAAAAATGTGTCATATCTTGTGTGTGTGTGTGTATATGTGTGTGTGTGTGTGTGTGTGTGTGTGTGTGTGTGTGTGTGTGTGTGTGTGTGTTTGTGCACACATGTGTATGCATTTCTACGTTTTCTCTGTTCATGCATCAATGGATACTTGAAAGGCTTCTGTTTTGCCTTGGCTCCTGTAACCAGGCTGCTATGAACATGTGTAAACAAACACTGCTTTTTCTTCTTCAAATGCTTGTGGTACCTGGGCATGGTGGTGTAGGCCTGTAACCCCAGCATTTGAGAAATGTGATTTTGGAGCCAGCCCGGGTCATACAGGGGAGGCCCTGTATAGATGTATCCAACCTTATTAAATAAGAAACACAGAACCAATGCAAAGAAGAAAGCCAAGAGGTCAGAGCTAAGAGCTAAAACCTTACCCTTCCTCCTGCGGTGGTCCTACCTCTCCGAACCAGAGCTACCCCTGTGTTAAAGTCTTTATATAGAGTTCCTATCCTGCCTTCTCATTGGTTGTAAACCTAACCACATGACCGCCTCCTCACGGCCTGTCTGTATAGGCCTCCAGGTTTTCCATGATTGGTATTAAGATTAAAGGCATGTGTATCCAATAATGGCTGTATCCCTGAACACACAGAGACTTACCCAGCTCTGCCTACCAAGTGCTGGAATTACAAACGTACGCCACCACTGCCCTGCTTTCCTATGGCTTGCTAATAGCTCTGACCCCCAGGCAACTTTATTTATTAACATACAAATAACATTTTAATACAAATAAAATATCACCATAGCCCTGTATCACATCTAGGCTGTGTATGTAAGGTGAGGAAGCGACCCAGATGAACGTCATATTTATGATGGGGTTCCAACTCTATGCTGTATCATGTGTGTGCGGATAACCCAAGATCTGAATCAGTGCAAAATCCCAGCCACTTCTGGATGAATTTTAGTTGGAGGATAAGCAGCATGCGTCTTCCTGTTTCCTCACAGACACAACTTTAAGTCATAGCTTGTTTGGTGGCCATTATCAGTCCCCAAATGGTTAGGTATTTATAGCCACATTTTACATTCTCCCCTCTTCCTCCTGGGGAAGGTTTAACAGGGTTCCTTCCTCCATTTGCCTTCCTTGGAGATATGGAGCTTCTCTTAAAAAGACAAGGTCAGTGAAAATAATTGCTGCTAGAGGAAATGGTTTATTTGGAGGGAGCACTAAAAGATGACTGCCCATTTCCTTCCTTCTTCCTTCCTTCCTTTCTTCCTCCCTCCCTCTCTCTCTCTCTCTCTCTCTCTCTCTCTCTCTCTCTCTCTCTCTCTCCTGCTCTCTCTTTCATTTTGAAGTGAGGGAGCAAAAAAGCCCAAACCTAGTAGCTCTCCTGCCGTGTCTGAGCTGTTCCTGTAGGTTAAAGAATCCTGAGATGTTAGGTGTGAGCTAGTCACCATGGGAGTGTGTAAATCGCTGACTCTGGTCTCCAGCTTACCCCTTTTCTCCCCATCAGGGAGCTCTAGACTGACAGCGCCATGAGCTATGACAGGAAAGCAGCTCCCAGTGGGTTGGTCTAACAGCTGCTTCCTGGCAAAGGCATGGATCGCAATAACCGTAGATGTGGAAATGCTGCCCGGAGCTAATGGGTTCCTTAGCTCTGCTTTCAGAAACACTGAAAACTGTTTAAGAACTGTGACCCAGCCGGGCGGTGGTGGCGCACGCCTTTAATCCCAGCACTCGGGAGGCAGAGCCAGGCGGATCTCTGTGAGTTCGAGGCCAGCCTGGGCTACCAAGTGAGTTCCAGGAAAAGGCACAAAGCTACACAGAGAAACCCTGTCTCAAAAAACCAAAAAAAAAAAAAAAAAAAAGAAAAAAAAGAACTGTGACCCATGCAGCCTCAAGTCTCCCACTGATGTTGGTATTCGGGGTCTCCTGTCATTGTTCTCTCCAATCAGTAGCTTCTGAGGAAAGATTTAAAAATAGTTGCCCTTATTCCCACAAAGAACTCAATCCAGGGGCGTGGGGGGGGGGGGGGAGGCTGGAGAGATGGCCCAGAGGTTAAAAGCACTGGCTGTTCTTCCAGAGGGAAGAAGAAGAAGAAGAAGAAGAAGAAGAAGAAGAAGAAGAAGAAGAAGAAGAAGAAGAAGAAGAAGAAGAAGAAGAAGAAGAAGAACAAGAACAAGAAGAACAAGAAGAAGAAGAACAAGAACAAGAAGAAGAAGAAGAAGAAGAAGAAGAAGAAGAAGAAGAAGAAGAACAAGAACAAGAACAAGAAGAAGAAGAAGAAGAACAAGAACAAGAACAAGAACAAGAACAAGAACAAGAACAAGAACAAGAACAAGAACTCAAACCGGAAAAGGTTCATTTGGACATGAGGGTAACCTGGATAGCTTCCTTACTAAGCACAAGAAATATCCTTTTAGGTGAAAAGCTATTAACAATAGCTTTAAAGGTTGTGGCTGGGATGACAGCAGTCTTGTAAGTGAGCTAAGACATGAACACAAACCACATTTACGGTCTGTGCCCTCAAGCTGTATTTTGAGGTCAGTTCTTTCCACAAAAGCCCTGGATAGAGACTGTTCCCTATTGCCCTGGACCCTACATCGACCTGTGCTGCTCCGTCAGCCTACTGCAGGACACCACATGATTGACAACTGCTCTACCCCAGGTCTCCAGGGTCGCCTTTATTTCCTTTCTCTTGGGATAATTGTCTTGTCCTTAAACAGTCTGATAAAGGCCTACTACAATCAAATCTGTACATATTGTGCACATGTATTAAAATGCTGTCCTGTTTTGCATAATTGTATACAATGACTATGTCAATTAAAATATATGTAATTAACAGGGCTTAGCAGATAGAGCACTTGCTGCCAAGTTTAGTCCCTGGGACCTACATGGAGGAAGGAGAGAACCAGCACATGCAAGTTGTCCTCTGACCTCCACATGCATACTATGGCAGAAGCACACACACACACACACACACACACACACACACACACACACACTCACACACACGTAAATCTTTAAAAAAAAGATGTATAAAGGAATGTTTGTAATATATCAGTTACTAGTTAAATGATTTAAGTTCTGAGATGTCTCAGGGTAAGTGTAATATATTTCAGAAACAGATTTTGAGACCGAGTTTACAGGCACGGTATTGATTAGGGATTGATACCTGTGGAGAGGAGGCGAGGAAAACAGACTTCTTAGGGAGAAGGTGAACTACGGTATAGACCAATAATGTTGACCCTGCAAAGGATTCTGGAATGCAAACGGCCTTCGAGAATGTATCTTTATCATCCACTACAGACATTCGGTGGGTGTGACTCACACCAGGAAGGCAATGCACGAGAGCAGGGCAGCTTCCTGAGTAAGACACATTTGGAAGCTGTACAAAAGAAGAGTATTTGTAACACAGTAACGGACATGTTAAGTGACTAGTAGCTTTAGGCATCGATGGACACAAAGGTGTGTTAACACCCGAGTGAGTCACAATGCATGGAGTAAATGCATGAAAGAAAAGTTCAGCCTCATTTGAAATTATATAAATGAAAGTAATAAAAAATGACACGTCACTTTCTGTGATCATAATCTAGAAGGAGAAAGAAAACAGAATTGAACAGGAGCAGAGTCTGGGCAAATGAGCGAGCTTATGAAGTTACTTGTGGGAGGGCAAATTGAGGTCACATTTTGAGAAAGTAATTTTTGCCATGTACTTGAAAATTCTTAAAATATGTGTGCCTGCTAGCCAGATGTAGTGGTAATCTATTGTGGGGTACGAATTCTCCTAACGTAGTTATTTAAAACAGTAAGTATGCATTGCGATGTCCGAGGAATTTGAAAATGGTTCTGACCCAGAGTCTCTCTCCAGGTTGCAGTCAAGACATGAGCTGGGATTGCAACCATCAGAAACCCTGATACATGCTGGGGGCTCTGTTGCCAAGATGGTACACTCTTGTGGCAAAATGCCTTAATGCCTCAGTGCCTATCGGCAGGAGGCCTTGGTTTGACTCAAGGGTATGTCTGCAGGTTGCTTACACATCCCTGGAACATTGTAGGAGATTTTCCTCAGTGAGTGATCCAAGAGCAAAATGGGAGCCACATTGTCTTCTCAGACCCACCTTCAAATGTCACGCTGAGTTATTTATGCCACATTCCATTCATTAGAAACGGGTCACTAAGTTCAACTCCCACAGAAGGGGCAAGACAAGGTCCCACAGAACTTGGGATAATCAACAATATTGTAGACAGTTATAAAAACTACCTCAATTTGCCAAGAACCACAGATCATTTATATTTCTCCCAAATGCAAGACATACTCATCCCCAAACTCTCCCAGAAGCAGCATCCCTGTAAGACATCCTCACAGGCCCAAGATGTTGCTACTTTATTAGTTCCCGAGTATGAAAGAGGCTCCTTGGAAACGGTCAAGCTCAGCTTCACATGCACTGTAGCTGTCAGTCTGAAGTCATGTGGGTGCAGAGCAGAGTCAACTGCTACTTCGACGTGTTTATTCTATCAAAGCTTCCAAAAGGTGAAAAACATCACTCTCACGTAACCATAAAATCAGCACATGTCAAATACTTATTCGCTAATGAATGGTCTGTGAAAATGGTAAAAAAAAAAAAAAAAAAAAAAAAAAAAAAAATTGCTTCAGAAAGCATTTTGAGGAACTGAGTGCCCACGAGAAAATTTAAAAGGATGCCCAAATTAGATAGCGAGGTTATATGCAAAACTGTATACCTTTTGGGGTAATGGGATCATAACCTTTGTGATAATCTTTCCATTAGACAGAAATATGTAAGGTGATGTAACTTCGCCATGCCTAAGATATATTCAAATAGTAAATATCTGGCTGGAGAGATGGCTCAGTGGTTAAGAGCACTGGTTGTTCTTCCAGAGGACCCAGGTTCAATTCCCAGCAACCACCATGGTGCTTCACAACCATTTGTAACTCTAGTTCCAAGGGATCCGACACCCTCTTCTGGCCTTCTGAAGCACCAGGTGCACTTGCTTTACAGATGAGCATGCAAACATACATACATAAAGTAAATAGAATAATAGTAAATATCAAAGGCAAGAAGCCCGGGGGCATTCTCCTAGAGAAATAACCTTCAGTTGGCACTGTAGTGTGTGTGTGTGTGTGTGTGTGTGTGTGTGTGTGTGTGTGTGTGTGTGTGTGATACACGTTCATGTATGTACAGGTCTATGTGTACACATGTGTGGTGGTTTGAATGAGGATGGTCCCCAGAGGCTCAGATGTTTGAACACTTGATCCACAGTGGTTGGTGTGTTTGAACGGGTTTGGGAGGTGCAGTCCTGCTGGAAGAATATTATTGGATGCAAGCTTTGAGGTTTCAAACCACACACCGTTTCCAGTTCGCTGTCTCTTCTTCCTGCTGCCCGTTCTAGAGGTGAGCTCCCGGGTGTTCCCGCCACCATGGCTGCCACCTGCTGCCACCCTTTCCTGCCATAATGGACGCTTGTCCCTCTGGAACGGTGAGCTCAAACAAGCCCTTTCTTCTCTAAGTTGCCCTGGTTATGGTATTTTATCACAACCACAGGAAAGGGGCCAAGGCATCATGCACACAGAGCCCAGAGGAAGATGTAGGTGTCTTCCTCCATCACTCACCACCTTGTCTGCTAGACGAGGTCTCCCACAGAACCTGAACTTCACAGTTCAGCCACACTGGCTGGCCAATGAGCCCCGGGACCCTCCTGTCTCCACCTTCCCAGCCTTTTCTTTTGAAACCATGCTTGTGTGGCAAACACTTTACCAACTAGGCTATTCCCCATGCCCTTTGTGTGCTTCATACACAATATCCTACGAGTTGAAAGGACCTTCAGACCCTCTATTGAGTCCTTGGAATACATTCATTTTAAGGAATTGTGTTGAGACATATGAACTCAACGTCTGAGGATGCTCACTCCAGCTCTAGTCCCAAACAGGTAGCTAGGGGTCCCATTAACACAATGGGCTTCTGATTTCCTTTCTGATCTCTTCGTTGAACATGGAAAGGTTGCTTGCATTTTTTTTCTTTTTGGTTATTCGAGACAGGGTTTCTCTGTGTAGTTTTGGTTCTGATCCTGGAACTCACTCTGTAGCCCAGGCTGGCCTCAAACTCACAGAGATCCACCTGGCTCTGCCTCCCGAGTGCTGGGATTAAAGGCGTGCACCACCACTGCCCAGCTGCTTGCAGAAATTTAAAAGCATATCTAGCATGCTTCTGAAAAGTCCCAAACTATTCTTTTTTAGACAGAAAAAAAAAGGTTTTTTTTCCTAAATAGGGTATATCTTCAAAGATGGAAAGAAGAGCAAATACTAAAAATACCTTTTCCCAATTAGTGGTGGCCAAACACATATGGGAAGATGGCTCAAAGTAACATTGTAATGCAAGATGAACTCCCCAAGCACAGAGCATAATTAGAAACAGACACCAATATCCATTTCAGATATCATGGGAACAGTTGTTGACTGGGACATCCACGGCCCCTGGAAGACCTTAAGGAAGGGATCATGGTCTTGCATCTCTGTGGGACCTGTAGAAGTTGAGGAATTGTTCCCGAAAACCTTCACAACTGCTTCCCCACATGAGATACAGGTACTGGATCCTGGGAGAAAGCTGCACATTCCGGACCTCCTCATCAGAATGGGCCGGCCGTGAGATCAGAAGTGCGCGTTCTGTGCAGCCCGGAGGCAGGCGGCTCGCCCACCTCTCAGGCACCAGGGACTTGGGGTTTTTCTCCACAAGTAAGGAACAGCCACCAGTGAGCTACAGCCTGATGAGCGGATACAAGTGGTGACAAGGTCAGGCTGTGAGGCTCGTCCTTCTGGCCCCGGCCCAGCCAACCAGCTGGTCCTCCTCCCTGGGCATTCGGGCCGCTTCTCGGCCAGCTGGACAGGAGGCTGGTGCCAGCCCTGTCTTTCCCAGCAGGAGGACCGGGAGTGACAACTATTGTGGACCCAGACCTGCCCAGTCAGCCTGACAGGAAACGACAGGCTGCTCCTTACTGCTGTACCCGTGTCCTTTGTCATTGCCCGGCTATCGTGTCCTTTCACGAAACACTCGGGTTTCTTGCCTCTCTTCCCTAAATTGAGCTGGTGTGCAGCTCCCGCTTGAGCAGAGCTGTCAGTGTCCTCGTCGGCTCCGGAGCGCTTGGTAGCCAGAGCCTGAAACCCTGTGCCCACTGTCCCCGAGCACCGGCCAGGACCCATCTGTGTATCTGGCCCATGTGTATCCCATATGGTTGTTCGATCTTGGGAACTTTCGTGCATACCTTATTTCTTTCCTTCCTTTTTATCTACCAATCTCTATTAACCTATTCCTGTCCAACTCTTCTTGGGGATGCCCCATTTATACCTCAACCCCCCCCCCAAACAGTCCCTTTCCTCAGGTCCCAGACCTTGCTCTTCCCCCATGCTCACACTGTCTTGCCTCTCCTTGTCCCTGCCAAGATCAGACATGCTCGGTCCCTACCAAGGACAGATACTGAGTGTTGTGCACGGGGAAACTGTAAGACCAGGACAGCCTGCCACTGCCGTCACTGATGGAATCCTACAGGCTTTAGGGGATCAGTAATGCAGTTGACTGCTCACCTGGATTCCTTAACCCATCCAGGGTGAGCAGCCCGACCTCATGATGATGCCTGATGATCATTTACCAAGAGCATGGAACAGCTGTACCATCGCACACGTTAGGTCAGATTTCCAGGCTCCTCCTTGACTGCCAATCCCAAGGCTGCCCTTATTCTTTGGCAGGGTCCTGTTGGCTGCCCTCTTCCACGGGAAAATGCATTTGTATGCAAATGTTTTAACATCCGAGTATTTCTTGGACTCTGGGGAACCCCAGTTCCATCTTGAGAAACACCAACATAGAACCAACCACCGTGGGAATTGAAACAGTTGTAGTTTTTACAATTTGAATGCATAATGAATCCATGTGAAAACTCCGCACATATAAAGACATGGAACAGAATGACCCCCTATTCTGAGTTTGAGTGTCTCCTTTAGAGAAAGACAGTATAGCCTAAAGAGGGAGCAAAATGTTCCACAAATACTTGGAGCAGAGACACCACTTTGGGGGAAATCAAAGGACGTTTGGGAGATGGAAGTGGCTGACTGGGTATGAATCTGTATGATCTTTTTTAGACACGGAATGAAGCAGGCACCTTTGGACGAACTTCCATATGAATGCACCTTGAAAGTGGCTTTTCAGTTATTTCCATCTACAATTTTATGGTGCCAGCTAGCCTGCCCCGGAGGCATTCTTGTTTACTTCAATATTTCATACATGTGCTTTATGATCTTAAACACAGTACATACCCTCAGGAGTGTACTCCTTAACGTGCATGCTTAGGGGTGGGTCAAGTCCTACATAAATATGTGTGGGCTCCCTCAATAGGATCCTCGTGCTTCCTTTGTTTGTGGAGATCGTTGTTTTATGGGTGACTCCTGTGCTGTTCTTGCCTGTTGCGGGTCACCAGCCTTCCCCTCTGCCCTTCAGCTCTTGACTGTGTCTGTCTTTGCTTTTTGTTCACCAAGATTTACCCTTGCCATCCTTACAACCTCACCGGGTCGGTTCTGACTATTAGTTGGAGACAATCATTCGAGCCTTATAGGACTGGCCTATATATAACAGTCCTCACAGAGACCTGGTCTGGCGCCCATGGGAAATATGTGCAAGCTGTGGGTTTGCCAGCTTCATGGTGCCTGAGGCATTTGACCTCTGCCCCAAAGCCAGTGTGGGATATTCATGTGGCATTCGGAGTGGCCGTGCTAGTGACAGGGACTCAGATAAATTAGGCATTATTCCTATGGGGGATGAGCTCCTAAAACGGTAATACATCTTTTAGACTAAGATAAATGGTGCCAATCTTCAGGGGTGTCTTTTAAAGAATTTCTCTTTAAATGTGGTAAGCCTTTGAAACCGATACCACAAAAAAACTTGAACTCACACACACACAAAAAAAAACCAGTAACAACAACAACAAATGCATTGGGGCGCACCGTGGGAAGGACAGTTGGTCACTTGTCCTCTCTTGCCGGCCAACGCAAACTGCTTTTACTTGGAGGAAAAGTGATTTTCCCAGAAAGGCCCATTTCCTCCCCACACCACTAGATGGCAAAAGAAGCATGCTGAATCACTGACAACATGCCTGCCCATCATTTTTGCGGCTCATCGGCTGCTCTGGGGCCTGCTCTGTTTGTTCATTTTAAGGCGTTTTTCCCAACCAACAGACATCCCCAAAGACACCCCACTCACCGTTTTGTTATTGTTGTTTGTCCCTTTGCACCTTTCTGTTTTCAGTAACTTCCAGAGAGACTGATATGTCTCAGTAAATGCACAGAAAAGTCTACAGAAATCAACTCTTCTGAATTACCCAAACGTTATGTTGTCATGCTTGAGGCATGCCTATCTGTTAATCTCTATTAGGACTCCCGAGTACCTCTGTAAACCTCGGTCACGGCTTCTAGAATTATCCTTGACCTGGGGAACAAAGCAATTCAATAGTTCTGTCTAGAAAGAGTATGGCTTTGCCATCACACGGTCCTGGTTTAATCTGAGCTGCAATACAGGCAGCCACATGACCTCAGCCAGGTTGTTTAATCCCTCTGAGCCTCTGTCTCTACACTATAAAGGGTGGTAGAGAGTGGCATGGCCAGCCTTCATGGCACTCAGCAGATAGATGTACAAGTGGCAGTAGCTTCTTGTGTCCTGCTTTCCAGAGAAGGAAAAAGACTGCAACTTCTCCTGTACAGGGGAATGAGAGATGGGTCTCAGCTAGCTTGTAACAATGAGAAGATGACTGCTGGGCTAATGGCACCATCTATATTAACTCACAGGGCTCCAACTGCAAGGAACAGTGAACTCAAATAATGCCAAATATGTGGCACTTTGGGAGAGAAAAAGAGTCCGGGCAATAATTATTACTAAGTGAGGGAAAGAGTTCATGGTCTATTTTTCTTTGAAATAGGTTCTCACCATTCAGCTCAGGCTGGCCTGCAACTCATTATGAAGGTCAGGCTGGCCTCGAACTCAAAATCCTCTTGCCTCACCCTCCTAAGTGCTGGGATTACAGATGTGTGCCACCATGCCTGGCTCCTAACGGGTATTTCTTGAGTGCTTCATCTTTGAGAGGAGTGATCACAAGCTGAGATAAGAAGCTGTCCAAGTGGAAGTGGTATACCGGGGCTAAGCCTGGGGAGATGGGGACAGAGAGAGGAAAGACTCAAGGAAGGCTGTCTGCTCCTTTGTGTTGTAGTTCCAATCTGGGCTTGATGGCTTTGACATGGTGGTGATAGGCATGAGTGCTGAGGAGCCCCTAGGAGAATCTGAGTTGGATTTGACTATGTGGATTCTCTGCGTGGTCAGGAAGTTTTTGAATGGAATGCTGCAGATGACTGCAGTGAGGGGCTTGTGTGAGGATTCTGAGGTGTGCTTTTGGAGCAAGACTGTGGCATGGAAGAGGGGGCTGGGATGCAGGCCCCTCTCACTCGATTGCAAATCCAGTGTCGCTCTGTATTGCCCAGGGACTTTAGGCATGTGCCTTGCGCCTTTTAAAAAAGAGCTCGTGGTAGACAGAATTCTCAGCAGGCCCCCAAGGCTCTCACCTGTAGCTAGAGTTTTCCTGCCTGGCCCACAGTCAGGACAAATCTCTGACACCCGCCAGTCCCAAGCCGCTCAAACCTGATCAAGTAAACACAGAGACTTATATTGGTTACAAACTGTATGGCCGTGGCAGGCTTCTTGCTAACTGTTCTTACAGCTTAAATTAATCCATTTCTATTAATCTATACCTTGCCATGTGGCTTGTGGCTTACCGGTACTTTACATCTTCCTTATCCTGATGGCGACTGGCAGTGTCTCTCTCACTCAGCTTCCTGTTCTCTCAATTTTCCTCTCTGTTAGTCCTGCCTATACTTCCTGCCTGGCCACTGCCAATCAGTGATTTATTCATTGACCAATCAGCAACACATTTGACATACAGAACATCCCACAGCACTCACCCCTAGTGTACATCCCATATAAGTTCCTTCCCGGAGTGTGGTAGCCCTGTAACTGTGGTGGGGTATGATACCTGCGATGACCTTGCACACAATGGCAAAGGTGAAGGATACATAGATGAAATTAACGGATCGAACCCATAGACAATGAGTTCTTAAAGAGGGAAATGATCAGGTGAGTCATTAAAAAGGACCCAGCTCCAGCCCCAGCTGGTATATCTACAACACAACTCTTGTTGGGTCATAGCGGAAGACGGGGCAGGAAGATCTCAAGAGCCCGAGGAAAGCAATGTTTGTTGTAAGATCAAGTCTCAAGGAGTACAGAGGCATGGCTTCTTTAAGAGGCTATAGAGCTGAGCACCTGAGCAGTGGGCATGCTATTCAGCACTAGGTACAAATGCCTGCCACAGTGTGGGCCCAGAATCTTCCCAGAGCTGAGGGGGATAGATGTGGCTCTGGGTCAGGGCCTGAAGACACGAGGTTTGGTCCTTACCAATCTGAAGTGGGTGGAGCCAGCTGCCAGTGCCACTCACTAAGCAGAGCAGAGTAATGGGTGGTCTCGCGGTTTAAGGCTTGGCTCATGGGATCAGAGAACACTGCAGCTTCTTAGTAAAGCCAGGTCCAAACAGGTACAAAATGCTTTAAAATGTGTGTAGATGCTGAAGAAGAAAAAGAAAATTGGTATAGACAGTCATAGAAAAATAAATAGTTTAAAAATAATAAAGTATTTTAAGAGAGAGTAAAGTAATATAAAAAGAATAAGCCATGTACGGATGGGAAATACACAGGGCGTCTGGATCCTGTATGGTGTTTTGATGACTTTGTATGCTACCTTTAAAAGTTTGTATGTTTTCAGAACAAAAGGACCAGACATCAATGAAGACAAGGCAAGTAGACCAGGTGATCCAGCCTCTCAGAATGCCTCTGTTGCAGTTTCCTCAAAAATCTGCAGCCAGAACAACTTCAAAGTGGGTTCAGCCTCACAGACTACTCTAGCCAGAACTTCAGTTAAGCCCTGCACTCTCCCCTTACACATAGACTAGACAACAAGTGATACAGCTATCATCTCTCCCAGGACTTGACCATCATCCCAATTTTCTCAGGGTCCTCTAAAGATGCTGTCACCCCCAGACAACAGAAAGTAATTTTAAGAACATGATTCCCACATTCCTAAGAGGTGGAGTGGGTGATTTTTTTTTGGTCATTTGCTGGGTTATGGATGTTTGCCATTGTTTGGGGGCGTTGGTTGCAAATTGTTACTGGTCATGGTCAGGGAGGAAACTAAACAAGGGAGGTGGGATTCAAGGATCTCTTTATAAAAAGAAAAAAGAGGAGATATAGGAATGATAGGATAAAAGAGTAGATTATTAAATCTACTTTTAAACTAAAAAACAACTAATAATCTCAAATATTTTACATTGGTATTGATTTTTGTACATTGATACAAGTTTAAGGTCATTTTTTGTTAGAACATACTGTAAGGTATTGTACCTATGTAGCTCATTTAGAAAATGTAAAGTTCTAGTTCTTAAAACTATTATTATGGGCTGGAGAGATGGCTCAGAGGTTAAGAGCACTGGCTGCTCTTCCAGAGGTCCTGAGTTCAATTCCCAGCAACCACATGGTGGCTCACAACCATCTGGATTGAGATCTGGTGTCCTCTTCTGCCATGAAGGCAAACATTCAGACAGAACACTATATATATAATACATCTTTTTAAAAAGCTATTATTATAAATTATTTACAATAATTAAGAAATGCAGGTTAGTTGTTAGTCATCTATAACAATCAAATTTGTAGTCATGGTAGGTATGTTTTCAAGATTAAACAGATATATTTTAGATAGATAGATGGTCTTCTATCTACCTAGGGACATTTAAGATATTTTAATAACATAAGGTTTTTCATGACAGTGTGATATGTCTGCTCCTGGCAGCCTCAATCTACTTCAGAGAAGACGATGGACGTCAAAGAACCTCCATATGGAGTTTGCTTTTATTGTGGCAAAGTTAGCCACTGGGTAAGAAACTGCCTTTGCATGGACTGCTGACAGTTGCTGTCCAAATTGAGCAAAGAGGACATAAAAGAAGGTGACTGCTGAACTTTGCCAAGACAAGGTAGGACAGTCCTTCAAAAATTCCTGCTTCACAGAAAAGTCTGTCAGATATGCTAGGCCTGTAGACTGAAGATGGATGCTCCAACATTACAGAGAAACCTTGGTGACTGTCATTTCTATAGTTTTGTAAATTGTTTGCTCTACACTTCCTGTTACTCAGGGAGACACAGAGGGTGTCTGTGTCATACAGAACGGAGGGAGGTAAAAAGTCATGTGCCAAAATGTAGATTGATAGAAGCAGATTAATTAAGTTAAAAGAGCTAGTTGGGAACAAGCCTATGCTAAAGGCCAAGCTTTCATAATTAATAAGTCTCCATGTCATCATTTGGAAGCTGGCAGTCCCCAAGAGAAAGTCCGGCAAGGAAGCCTTACTACAAGAGAGAGCCAGAAGGGGTACGTGGGAGGGGTTGGAGGGAGAAAAGGAAGGAGGAATCATGTAATTATGTTTTAATTTCTAAAAAATTTTAAAATATTTTTAAAAAATAAAAGAGGTCCCAGAAGAGGCTCCTCTCCTGATGGCTTTGATGAAGCAAACTGCCATGATGTGGAGAGGACAACCTGTCAGAGAATGACCCGTGGCCTCAGGAGCTGAGTATAGCCCCATCTGATCTCACAGTCATCTGTCGGCACCCACAAATTAAAAAAAAAAAATTCTTTACAACACAAAAAACCATAGGGTAGAGTCCAGTTCAAGATCTTTGACGAGCTGTTCAGCAGTCCTGGCAATCAGTGCCCAGACAGTAAGAATTCAGGATCATAGGGGACGTGGCTATCACCTGCATCCTGTGAGGCCCTGAGGAGAGGAGCAATGAGCCTTGGTGATAGCATCTGGGTGTCATTTGGAGCCACTGACTCTGGGACACTTTGTTACATAACAGCAGAAAATGAACCCAGATTTGTGCTACCTTGTGGAATTATTGTGAGGGTTAGAAAAAAGTTTGTAAATATCTAATATACGGGCTGTAGAAATGGCTTGGTAGTTAAGAGCACTGGTGACTCTTCCCCAGGACATGCGTTCAATTTCAAGCACTTAAGGTTTCCAGCCATCTGTAATTCCAGTTCCAGGGGCCGGATGCCCTCTTCTGGCCTCTGGACACCAGGCACACATGGTGCACAGACAAAACACTCAACACACATAAAATAAAGACAAAAAAGTAACACAAATAAATGAAAAAATAAATTATAAACCACATAGACTACTATCATTCCATTTTCTTTAGGGAATATAAACCTCATCATTTATTTATTTATTTTTATCATTTTATATATACTGGTGTTTTGCCTGCATGTATGTCTGTATGAGGGTGTCAGATCCCCTGGAATGGGAGTTACAGATAGGTGTGAGCCCCCATGTGAGTGCTGGGAATTGAACCTGGGTCCTCTGGAAGAGCAGCCAGTGCTCTTAACCGCTGAGGCATCTCTCCAGCCACAACCCTCATCATTTTCTTGTGAGTCATGCAAAATGCTGAAACTTGTGGAAAGGATTGGAGGAAACCATGTGTATAGTGTGTTCTACTGCCTGGCCCATGATGAACAGTGAGTAGCATCTATAGTAATGATAATGGTTGTATTTATCCTGAAAAAATCTACACACATACACATAGAAAGACCATCTATTTCATGTCCTCAAACCACTTCTGACTCACTTTACAAGTTGCTCTTCTTGCAGGAGGACCCAAGTCCCCACATCATCTACTGTCCTGGCATTGGTGAACCTTAGGTACAGTCTGGCTCAGCATCTTCCAGTTTCAAATGAACAATCACTGGCTCAGAAAGAGGCTGACTTGTTCAAGGTCAGAGAGCACATAAGAACAGACTGGGAAGCAGAATTTGGGTATCATGATGCGAAGGCTGCATCTAGAGAGCCTTATATTTGTTTTCCTTCTGTTTTTTTCTGAGGTGTCTCCTCTACTCAGTATCCCTCAGCTCACACAAGATTAGCTCTCCCTCTTAAAACTCATCTTATGCACAGCTGGTTGGTCATCACCAGTTTTCAGCTGTCTCCTGAAGAATCCATTGCTGACTGCAGGTAATGTGTTCAGGGAGTACCGAGAGGCCAGGTTCACTGTAGGGTCTTCTACAATCATCATTTTACATGTGAGAAAACTAAGACATGCCAGGTTCAGAGGACGCATTGCTTGCTCCCCAAGTGGCTGCCACTTTTAACTTCTTCCTACTTTCAATTAGGCTTCCTCCAAGGTGAGGTCTCAATGACACAGCTTTAAACAGGATGGGCCAAGAACATCTTCTGCTCACCAGTAGCTGTCCCAGAGCTGGTCCCCTCTTCATATCTGATCCCAAAGGTCAGAAGTGAGGAACTGAATTTCATTTCAGGAAAGAAGTGCAACTCCTCTTCTTTGTCTTCCTCTTCCTCCCCTTCACCCTCCTCCCCTTCACCCTCCTCCCCTTCACCCTCCTCCCCTTCACCCTCTTCCCCTTCACCCTCTTCCTCTTCACCCTCCTCCTCTTTCCTTCCCTCTTCCCTCCTCCCCTTCACCCTCCTCCTCTTCACCCTCCTCCTCTTTCCCTCCCTCTTCTTCCTTTCCTTTGTTGTTTACATGGCAGCCATCTTGGACCCTCCTCTTGCCTCTGCTCTAGCCAAGTCCACTGAGATGGTCGGGTGTGTTCTCTCGTCACTGCTGCCTCCTCCTCTCTGTCAGTCTGGTACTGAAGATGTTTTCTTGGAGTGTTTTGATCTCTTTTAGAATTGTTTTTGACTCAGCCAGCGTCTAAGATACCTGGCCAGACACTGACAATTTACTAAATCTCTATGATAGCGACTCCTGTCCTAGGAACCCTGTAACTCTACCAGTTGCTTCTGGAATATACTCCAAGGCAGAGGACCCGAACAGATAATGATGACCTGGGCTGGATAGCTCATAAGCAGGGGCTGGTGTTTCTCTGGATTCTGGTCTTTGGGATGGGAGTGGGAAGCAAGCTGCAAAGCAGTGTCCCTGAAGAAGGAGGAGACATCTTCCAAGCAGCAGGAAGTCCACTGCCCTGAGGCTTCCAAGCCACTCCCTCCTGCCACCCAGTCTCAACTCAGAGAGTTCCAGGGCTCTAGGGATGGCCACTCCTGGCAAGCGCTAAGTGTACAGATCTGGACCAGTGAGTCGGGAGATCAAAAACCAGAGGTGATTGTAGCTCCAGAGTTCTGCTCAGCTGGGGCAGAAGACCTGTGTGTTGGAAGAAAAACTTTTCAGAAAAGCATAGTTACTGGGTATCCTGTGGTGAGCATGCCAGAGAGCACATCTATTTAGTGGGAGAGTTGTTATCATGTTAGTGTGTAGTGTGTATATCCTTCAGCTGGAGAGTTAGCATGTCAGTGTGTGCATCCTTCAGTGGGAGAGTTAGCATGTTAATGTGCGCATCCTTCAGTGGGAGAGTTAAAGGAGAGGGAGAGAGGGAGGAGGGAGTGAGGGGGAAGAAGTTTTTGAATAACTGAGTACTGCTCATGTGAACTATGAAACTGTTTGATGCTACAACAGCATCCGTAGGTCAAATTGGGATGGCTCCTGGAACCAGGTGGATCTGCTGTCTTGGCGCTACCATCCCCAGCAATCTTTTGTTGAGTCTTCATGAGGCACCCATTGAGTTTGTGGCTGCATCAAATAGCTCTTCAGCATCTGGCACACTGCACTTGGCGTCTCGCATCCTTTCCTGCATTTTGAAGTTTCCGAAGCAAGCTTTAAAAGGTCTTATTTTAAGACTGAGTTTGTAAAAGGTATTCCACAAATGGAAATGCACGTCTCTGTTAATGCTTGATCGATTTGTACCTTACGGTACTGGTGAAAAGTGAGCGGATAGTACAGAGCAACAGAAACATAATACTGTTAAGCCTAAATAGCTATGAAAGCTAAAACCGAGGCAAGACGGCACGAGAGGGAGCTCTGTGAAGCATGGGTTGGCCTGGTGGATGAGTTAGATTTCTGTTACTATAACAAAACCCCTGAGAGAATCAACATACAAGAAGAAAAGATGTGTTTTGGCTCACCGTTTCAGAGGCTCAGTCCATGGTCCATCGGCCCTGTGTAAGGCAGCACAGCCATCAGGGAACACATGGTGGAAAAAGCTGCTTGTCTCATGGCTGAGATATGAACAAAGAAGACGATTCAAAGATGTCCCATGAAAGTTTCACCACCTCCAAATACCGCCATCAGCTCCAGATCCAAACTATAATACCTGGAGCATTCAGGGCCACGGAGACAGATTTTTCTCTACACCCCAGACCAAGCATGAATGGTTAATTCCTTTTTTTTTTTTCTGTTTCTAGGCTGTAACTCATATCTTCAGTGTTCAATATGCAGAATATGAGACTAAACAAGCCCTTGACCTTGCCTTAAGTTCCCCCAGATATGTCCTATTTCCTGAAGCTTGAGCTTGTTGGGTGGACTTGGCCTGTGTGAGGCATTTTGGTCAAACAAATCATTACTAAGCATGTCCTGTGAAAATGCAGTCAGAAAGCCAATGAACTCTTTGGGCTTTGTTTCCCTGTCTTTCTGTTCCCTGTGGACCCACCTCCTGCTCTTGCCCCGGGTTCTCTGTCTCATCTCTCCTCCATCAGTGACGGCTGTGTGTTAGTAACAGAACTGAGAGTGAAATCTTTTTCTTTTTTTCCATCCCAAGGGCACTTGCTTTGAAAAACTTTTTCTACCTCCCTGGCTCCAAAATGTCCTTTGCTCTTTGTAAAAAGCACAGTTGGTCTCAGTGGCACTGATGGAAGACATCAGAGCTCTTTAGACATCATGATGCTACTGTCTCTGAGTGTGGGAGGTCTTGAGGCCAAAGTCCAGGTGTACCAGAGATGGTTGATGGCAGCTTCCTGGGTGTCAGTGTGAGCTCACAGATGACCTCCCGTCATCCCATAGTGACCCGTTGAGGCAGGCATTCATTACATCTATTGGAAAAGGAAGCAAAGCCAGTGAGATGTGCAAGATGTGTTCAATATGACCCCAACATTGGCCATTGCAACTGCCCCCACCAAGACTCCAGTGACACTGCTAGATCTCATATGTGGAACTCCTTGTTACTTCCATGTGCATAATTATTCCCTCTATTCATATTGCTGGCACCAAAGTCTTTCACACACTGTTTCCCATAACTGCCGCCCTCCTCCATGAGCAGCTTATGAATTTGGGGTGTGACCACAGAGGACTGGTGATATTTCACAACTCACTCATCTAAGGTTCAGGGATGCATGTGTCCTTTTCAATGTAACAACTCAGTTAGAGGCAGAATAGGGACCAGAACTCAGTTTTTCTGAGGCCTTACCTGATGTGGCCTTTCCCAAGCTGCCACCCTGGCTCCCTGTGGACCGACTGCCTTTGGCTAGGCTTCAAGTGCTGTGGCACGCACAATTAGGTACTCAACAAATCCATGGCAAAGCTAGTGTTTCCTAGAGTTAAGGTAATGGTCCATGTAAACAATATAAAAATAATTGAACCAAAAGAACAAAAATACAGTGCAAAGCTTTCAGAGGCTTGCGGTATCACATGTGACAAGAGGGAAAAAAAATTAGTAGAGAAGAGATGAGCCCTGAGAACCAAAGATCAAAGCCAACCTGGTGGAAAAGAGGGGGAAATGGCTTTATATGGGTTTGTTTCTCTCTTCAAACAATTTATCTCCTTTGTTCCTCAGACAAAATCTGTGAGGTAAAAATCTCCATGTGTTGTGAGATATTTTGTACACTGTGTGAAAATACATTCCTGTAATTGGTGTAATAAAAAGCTGAATGGCCAATAGCTAGGCAGGAGATATAGGCGGGACTTCCAGGCAGAGAGAGAACTCTGGGAAGAAGAAGGCAGAGTCTCCAGCCAGACTCAAGGAGCAGCATGAGCAGTATGGAGAGATGAGGTAATGAGCCACAGGACAGAATGCAGATTAAAAAAACAGGTTAATTTAAGATATAAGAGCTAGTAGGACAAGCCTAAACTAAGGCTGAGCTTTCATAATTAATAATAAGTCACTGTGTCATTATTTGTGAGCTGGCTGCCCAAAGAAAAATCCGACTACACCTGTGAGACTCATGAGGCTTTTCTGTATCAGTTTCCTGTCTTTTTCCTGCCCTTCTAACACCGTACAACAACTAACACACAGAGTCGGATTCAGGGCAGCTCTTCTGATTCTGAGTGCTGACGTCTGTTGGTTGGTGTTTTCTTCCCTTGCTGGGGAAGCTCTACCACAGTTATACCCTCTAGCCCAAGACAGAATTCCTCCCAGGGAAGAACCTAGACATTTCTTCAGGATGCTAAGTAGCCCCAGAGCCTTGAGTTCTGTCTATACTCTTCTTTGATAGTAAACATGCCCAATTTCATGGTTTCTCCCTCTGAGAGTAGATTCTAGAGGGACATCAACATGCAGATCATGGGTACGAATTTGAATTTCTGCTGCTTTTTGCCACTGTGTGGATTCAAGCATGGCATTTTTTTCAGTGCCTTGGCTTTGTTGTGAGATCGCAATGCATGTATCCCTTGGGGTTACCTTGAAGGCTAAGTGAAATGTGTCTGAGTGCTCAGCACCGTGCTTGAAAACATTCCTCAAATGTGATCATTGCATTGTACCGAGATGGAGTTGCTTTTCCCTCACTTACCTAGAACACAGTCCACTAAGTCTTAGATTTTCCTGAGTGACATAGTGACACCATCAGACTAAGAAGGTGACTCAGAATGGGGGGAGGGGGCGTCATATTGGAGGAATGGTCTGTGATTAGAGGGTGGGCCTTTGAGGCGCCCAATCACAGCCCATCCCCCCGCCACTGGGAGGCACACCGGGGACTGAGCTTTCATATAGCCAACGATTTGGTCATTTGTGCTAAATATTGAGACCCCAGCGAAACTTTGGGGCCCCTTTGTTGTCACCCCCAGTGTCACTGAACACATCAGTGTGACAGGAGAATGATACGTTTTAGTTCTCTGGGGAGAAGCTTGGAGGCTCTGCCTTTGGAGTCTTCCCAGGCCTTCTCCTGGGAGTCTTCTCCTTGTTTTTACCCTTCATCCTAAAACCCGAAATCCCAGTCCCAACTACAACAGTGGGCTGGAGTTCTGAGAGTCATTCCGGTGAGCCGATAGACAAGGGTCATGCCAACCCGACACATGTGTTTATTTGCTTACTGAAGTGGAGTCTCACTCGAGCCCAGACGCCTTCTCCTGTGCTGGGCTTACACACGTGGCCACTGTGTCCAGGTTCCTACCGTGCCTTCTAGTACGGCTCCTTTAGCTCCTTATTCAGTCCTGCTCACCGTTGTGTCGGGATGAGGCCCGCTCTCAGAAGCCAGCCTTCCCCCTTGTGTGTCCCCTTCCTCACTTGGTCACAGGGCCTCAGCAGCACTCTGCAGCGTCTGTCTGTCCCTTGCTTGCACCTCGGAGTCCTCCATGCTGCCATCTCCTGCTCTAATAACAACTCTTTCCTCTTCAACTCTATCTTATGCCGCACACGCACGCGCGCGCGCATAAGAGTGAGTGTGTGTGTGTGTGTGTGTGTGTGTGTGTGTGTGTGTGTGTGTTTCCCCTGAAGATGTTTTGTGTGGAGAGTTCCTCCAAAGTGTTCCCATGATTTGTAGCAACTGAGCAGTTCCTCTTTCAGGGTTTCCCCGGAGAAGCTGCAGAATGACTTGTGGAAAGGAGTCACTGTCAAGTGTGGCCTGTGGGTCTCTGTCGCAGCGAGGCTCTCCCAGGAGACAGGCATGCTGCAAAGCACCGACAGAGTGCGTGTTCCACACCCAGTCCCCGTTCCCTCGCCAGTCAGTTAGATACAGGGCCTGGAGTGGGGCTGGTGGGAAGCTCCTTGATGCTGAGCAGAGGAGGTGGGATGCCAGGATGGTCCTCACAGTCCCCAGGATGGAGGCATAGCTCAGGTGTGACGTGTATGCTCCTCATCCCTGGGAAGCTAGGTCTGATACCCAGCACTCACCCACGCACGCACAGGCACACACACGCACACACATACACACACACACACACACACACACACACACACACACACACACAAATGTCCGCAGTCCTTAGGTATATCCACACTTAACATCTGTCTGCCTTGAGTACTTGCACTTCCCTTTTGGACACATTTGATGACAACACACTCTTGTGACAAAAACCAGAAGGGTGGTCTGTTCCAAAGAAGACTTCACAGTTGTCTCCTCGGACAATTAAATGGTACTTTTTGGATCCCACCTTGAAAAGCCTTTCCTTCCTTCCTTCCTTCCTTCCTTCCTTCCTTCCTTCCTTCCTTCCTTCCTTTCTTCCTTCCTTCCTGCTGTATGTGCATGTGTGAAAGTGCATTTACATATGTGTGGGTGCAGGTGTGCATGCATGTGTGTGTGCACACATACACACGCACGTGTATGTAGAAACCAGAGGTCTTTCTTAATTACTTTTCACTCTGTGTACTGAGGCAGCGATCTCTCACTGATCCTAGAACTTGCAGATTTGGCTCGTCTGGCTCGCCAGCTCGCCCCACCTCCTAAGTGCTTGGATCACAGGAGTGGGGGCTCGCCTGCCTGGCTTTTGTGAGTGCTGGGGATCTGAACTCCAGCTTCATGCTTGCGTAGCAAGCTCTTTATCCACTGGTCCACGTCCTCAGCCCTCCGGCCTTCTTAGCTTAGCCTGCATCTAACCTTCTCTTTAAGCCAGTAGGACTTCCCAGGGCATAACTATTCAGACAAAAAAGCCAAAAAGAAAAAGCAGACTTCCCCACTTTCTAATAATCAGGCTTGGAGCCTGACCCAGGGACTTACGATGCCTGAGCCCCAACATGCTAGTGTCTGAGGGAGGAAGAATGGGGCTCAGTATAAGGCAGCAAGCTGCCCACCTCTCCTTTTTTCAAACAAGAATTCCACTCCAACGGCCTTGGAGGAAAGGCCCAGAAGGGAAGCCAGGTAAAGTCCCCCTAACACCATAAGAGGACTCCATTCTCTCACAAGAGTGCAATCTTCTCTCCTTCGGAGAATTCACCCCCTGTGTTCCCACCGTATCTATTCTTCACTAAAACTTTTACATCTAAGGCACCTTAAGCTTGCTCTTCTGGACATGCCCAGCACCTTTGGGTGAGTGAAGCTCCTTCCCCTTGTCCAGCACACCTCAGCCCAGCAGTGCTTTCCCCCCCCCTGGTGGGCTGGGTTACATTTAAAGGCTATCTGTCTCTGCTGTGGTGTGACCTCAAGTGACTATGGGGAATCAGTCCCCTCAAACAGGGATAATCATAGTGCTTTCTGCAGAAATTATTTGAGGATTAAATAAATCTGTATTAGTGCTGGATCAAGAGTATGGCACAGAGGAAGCATTTGAAAATGTCAGGGGTGAAAAAGAAATAGCCATCAAAAAGGAAGAGGTCCCCAGAACGGGTGATTGGTTTGTGAGCCGTGGCATCCAGAGACTGTGATCTCATCCTCAGTAGCCATCTGCTGAGTCATTTTGGAGACGGAGCAGGATGACCCATCTCACCCTGGGGCACCGGGCAGTGTTAAGATCGGTGGAAGTCGTACAGAGTTAGAGATAAATCTTATTGTAAGCCCTGTTCATGTTATGTTCCTGTAAGGAAGCAAAGATCATGGGGGTGAGGTGGGGAACGGGTCGGTTAGGCTCCCTAGCTGACACCCACTGAACTGTCCTTGGCTACCCTGCTGCCTTTGACTTGAGTCAGTCTACTAGCCCGACTACTTCAAAGCCAGGCCAGCCATGCTGCACACCCTGTGGTCTCCTTGTCGTCATTTCCCTTTTGTGATTCTCACCGGTATCTTTTCACAGTTCAAAACCACAACCACGGGTACAGAACCCTTTCTGAATCGGAGGAACTTCTGTAGTGAGTTTTGGAATCTGAGGTTATTCTTGGGGACCCCTGACGGTGAGGATCCAAGGGTCTGTTGTTCTGTAGTATGGAAGAAAGGCCTGGCTTCTGGCCCCTGCCTGTTGTGGGGAGCACCTTCCTCATTTGGCAGGCTCCCCTCCCTCCTATTCTTCCTCCCTACTGTGCCCCGTGGCTCCAAGGTCAGGACAAAAACAGAGAAGCAGCCCTGTTGGAGTGACTTTTTCCAAGAATGGTTGCTTTTCAGAAGGCGGGGTAGAGCGCTGGGAAAGACAGGAAGCCTGCCTCGCCCAGCATCTTTGATTCCCTTTTAGGAAGTGGATTGAATTGAATCTGGAGGGCGTCCGATCTGGGTGTGGAGTCAAAGCCTCGTGCAGGTTGCAGCCCGTGCTTGTGTACCGGCTCGGCTGGAGAAGCCTGGCTCAGGCTGTGCCGAGGAGGCGTTGGGGCAGTTCACTCCAAGATGATGTGAGAACGGACCTGCAGCTCTGGGCTGGCTCTTCAGAGTCGAAAACAAGACAGGCTGAAGTATGTGCCGCCAGGAGCCTGCCCAGCCATTTCTTGGCTATAAGGAGGGGAATAAGAATTGGGAAGAGGTTGTAAAGTCCAAAGCTGGAAGGAAAGGACAAGAGAGGAAGCCTTGTTGCGGACTAGCCTTGCCACAAGATTTCAATTCAGACAGTCGACCAGAGCATTCCATTTTTGTTGTCGTTCTCCTTTATGTATCTATTGTTTTGTCCTTTGTTAGGCAGGGGGTCATAGAGCCAAGGGTGATGTTGAATTCGTGGTCCTCCAGCCTCTATGTCCCAGGTGCTGGGATTGCAGATGTGAGCCTTTACACCCAGCCTGTTTCCATGTTTTTTTTTAAAAGTTCTTTCTCCCAGAAAACATATTTCTCCTGTTTATTCTTATTCCCTTTGAGAGATACAAAGTTTCCCAACTGCCTATTTTTTCAGTGTGACCCCAGTGACCTGGGAAGATGCCTCCACTGTCTCTAGCTGACGGTGCCCATCCTTACTGCCCTAGCTTGGCTGACAATTTCTCTTACAAACCTCCTCAACTCCCAAGCCTGGGTGAAGTTTCCATCTGTGGTGGGTTTAAAATGTGTCAGCCTCACTAGGCAGAACCACTTCCCTGTTTGGTTTCGGGTGCCATGAGCTACGCAGGGGTTCCCATTGGGTGCTGAGGTGGTGATGAGGGAGCAGTAGCCCTTCTGGGGCTGACCGTGTGGCCTCCCAATTGTGGCTTTCCTCTTCGGCCCGAGGCAGGAGCCACTGCTCTGGAGTCCCGATTCCGCTTCTCCAAGGCCAGGTGTGTGGATGTTTTAGTCCACGACAGAGGGACCTGGCTTATCTCCTCCCTCACCCCCAGTACTCACAGCAAGAACCCAGGCAGTAAGACATCAGCCCATCCTGTGGGCTCCGGCTGGTGTTGTGGGTTCTAGGTCATTCTTTATCTCCACACTTTATGGCAGCTTCTGTACACAACTTTCCTGTGCGCTTCAAGGTGCAGACAGCCTCATGGGTGCAGTTAAGTAGCCCCCCAAACTGCATAAGGCCAGGCCCCATAACAAACCTTCTATGTGTGCCCTTTCCTTCCTTCCCTTCCCCCTCTCCTCTCTACAGCTTGCCTGCTCTTCCTCCCTTCCTCTCACCCACCTTCCGTCTACGCATGCACCTGTGCACCCACGTACCTGTCTTCTGACTTTCCTAGCTCATCCCCAGTGACTCTCTTTCTCTGGCTGAACCTTATAAACCATCCTAATGACTCTCTTGGCTCTTCAAACTTCCCCAACCTTTACAACATTTTCTACACTGCCCTAAAACTCCCACATGGCCCTGCGTCTCTTCAGCCTTCCCTTAGGTCACCATCCTGCTTATTTATCTGAGGGCAGATAAAGGAATTTCATGAAGGTAGGAACTTTGTGTGACTCTCAGCCATAATCCTTGAATTAACATAGTCCCAGTCAGACACAACAACAGATGCTCTGTGTGTGTGTGTGTGTGTGTGTGTGTGTGTGTGTGTGTGTGTGTGTGTATGTGTGGTGTGAGTATGTATGGTGTGTGTATGTATATATACACATATATGTGTCTGTGTGTATATATACACGCACATATATATGTGTACATATGTGTGTGGTGTGAATATGTATGGTGTGTGTGTATGTATATATGTGTGTGGGTGTGTCTGTGTGCATGTTTGTGCTCTTTGTTTTGTTTTGTTTTGAGCTAGGATGTGATGCAGCCCAGGCTGGTCTCACATTTCTTTGTAGTGGGAGTGACTGTGAAATTCTAATCTCCCCTGCCCACCTCTCAAGTGCTGGGGTTACAGAAGTGTGCCCCCTGCCTCCATAAATATTTGATGCATGAAAAGTAGAATGCATTTTGTTTCCACTGAACCGTTTTTCCTCCGTTCAGTAGGAATTTGTTTTGATGCTTTAGGATGAGATAATAAGATCATTTCTTGAGCACACATGAGATGGGGAAAGTCGATATACAGCACTCACAGGAGGAAGTAAGCATTTGCTTCTGGAACCTTTTGATGAACTAAAACGGTTTAAGGTTTTTCTCGCACTGGAATCTCATACATAAATAATACCTGTGCTTTTACTGCCGGGCACATGCATTTGCTGTTTCAAGCATCTTGGCATCTCCATCTCTTAAGTGTATTGTGAAAAAGAGGGGAGCTGATGTGTTGGGGATTTTGGACTCCTGGAGTGTGGCCCCAGATAACTTCCACTCTTAGCTTATCCTTCTGCATTTCTAATATGGCTTAAAATGTGACTTTCCCAAAAGTCTGTCAGCCTTGCCCATTTCATGACCATGTAGCAATATAGCAAATTGTGGGAGAGTGTTTTGTGTTCACCTATAAAGAAGAGAGTTGAAGACAATATCTGAATCCCTGTTCTTTTTAGGTTTCCTTTTAATTAGTGTGTGTGTGTGTGTGTGTGTGTGTGTGTGTGTGTGTGTGTGTGTGTGTATCTGCAGGCATAGCATTCATGTGGAAGTCAGAGGAGAATTCAGGAAACCGTTCTCTTCTGCCACCTGTGGGATCCAGGGAACAAACTCAGGTTGTCAAGCCTGTACATACAAGTACCTCTACCCACTAAGCAATCTCACCGGCCAGGTTTCCTTTTTTTAAAAACTGTGGTAAAATATACATGGCCTACAACTGACCATCCTAAGGATTCGTCAGTGTAGTGTCTGGGCTGTAAGTGCCTTGGTATGTTGTGCAGGCATCACCACCGTCCGGGTCAGGAGCCTTTTTTATCTTTCCAAATAGACACTCTTCAGCCATTAAACACTAACTCCCCAGTCACTCCAGCCCCTGGCAATGAATATGCTACTCATGCCTTGTGAGTCTGACGATGGTAGCTTCCTCATCTAAGAGGAATTATATAGCGTTTGCCCTTTTCGGATGGGGTGTTTCACTTGCTGCAGTGTTGGAATGTTTCAGCTATGTTGTTGTATGTACCAGAGTTTCCTGTTCCTTTTGAGTGCTGAATTATACTGTATGATGTGCACATATTCCATTTTTCCAGGTGTGTACAACTTGCAGGACGTGGGCAGCCTGCAACCAAGGCTAGCTGTGAAAGTATGAGATTGTGTGTGTGTGTGTGTGTGTGTGTGTGTGTGTGTGTGTGTGTGTGTGCGTGTGACTTGATTGTGCAGGTTTCAAGTATGAACTTGGTAGGTGACAACCTTGTATTGCAATGTCACAGGTTGGGCACACATGGATCCACAATCTGTTGGCCGATATGAACTCCTGTTGGCTCTTTTGAATGATGTTGTTGCAAGCATGCTGGCACAATTGCCAGTTTAAGACCGTTTTTTAACACTCTTGGATATATCCAGATCACATGGTAAGTTTACGTTTAGTATCTTTGTTTATGTCTGTGCAAGGGTGGGCACATGTGTGCCATGGCACACATGTGGAGGTCAGAAGACAGCTCTCAGTTCTCTCCTGCCACTTTGTGGAATCTGGAAATCATACTTGTGTTATTGGACCCACGTGCAAGCCGCTCTACCTGATGAGCCATCTTGCTAGCCCATGCTTAAAATTGCAATAATGGTCATACTATTTCCATAGTGATGGGGCCATTTTTAACCTCCCTCTTGGTAGGTGACAACATTGCATTGCATCAGTGTATGAAGGTTCTAGCTTGCCCATATCTGCACCAACACGTTACTGTTGGGAGATAAACCCACCAGAGACCACCACACAGACACTCTTAAAGACGAAAAGAAAGTCTTTATTGCTGGCCAGTGGCTGTACAGGGACTTGCCCAAATCATGCAACCTCCTGTGTCAAAAAACAAAACAAACAAACAAAAAACAAACAAAAGAGTCAGCCAGACCTCAAACTTTCTTCCACAGAAGGATGTCATCATTACATGATCCAGGAGATCATGTTCTGAAACTGGTACCTTTGGTCAGAATTTCTTGGGGCAGAAATAAAGTTTATCATGTAGTGCATTGCTATGAGAAAGTGAATTCATTTCAGCCAAAAATTGAGGCACAGTCTCTCCACGTGACTTTTCACATTGCTCCCAGTACGAAATCCTGTCTAATAGACCCAGCTTGTGTCCTAAAATATGGGAATTTGGGGAGCAATTTTTTTTTTATATTTCAGAGACAAATAAAGCACTGGGAACTGGAATGATTCTGAAGCACTAGACCATATGGTTCTCAGCCTTACACAACTCCCAGCCAACGCCAGAACCGAAACTAGCCAGGCTTTGGATAAGGGGAATGTGGAAATAACGGCAATATGTGGAGGCTTCTATCCCTGCCCCTAATGCTCGCAGTCTCTGCAAGGCGAGAAGTCAGATTTCCCAGGAGGTCATGGGGGAGATGGCACCACACAGTGGAGCCAAGCTGGCCCTACCGAGAGGACATGACAAGGCACATATGGTTCTCATCCCTACAAATGTCACTCCAGATTTCAAACCTAAAAATGAAATGAAGTTGCATTTTTCAACATTTATGCCCAAATCAATAGAGAATGTGAGTTCATGCGTGGGGGGTATAACGTCACGAAGAGGGAGTCAGAGTGTCTTCCTCATCAACCTGGTACTGGCTGCAGGGATCTGGCTGATTGTCACTGAAGGACATTGTGCCTTCTAGCTCACAGATGAAACTCTGCAGATTGAGTGGTCTTCCTTAGACAGATTTATTTTATAAATAAATAAATAGGGGTGAGTACCCTACAGTATGCTGGTAGAGGTCAAAGGACAACTTCAAGTATTAGTCCTCACCCTCCACGTGTCTCACCTTCCACAGAGTCTCTTTTGTTCTCCACTTCATGTGCTGAACTCGCTGGTCCATTAGCCTCCTGGGACCCTTCTGTCCTCACTTCCCATGTCCCCACAGGCATGCAGGAATGACAGACACACTGGGATCACAGACATGCACTACCATATCTGACATACGGGTGCTGGGGATTCAGACTCCTGTCTTCACTCTTGTGTGGCAAGTATTCTACCCACTGAGATTGCTTTTTATATATTGTGGGCTCATGTAATCCTCTGGCTTAGCCTCCCAAGAAGCTGGGACCACAGAAGTGTGTCGTCTCATCTGGATCAGGTGGCTTTTGAATTTTAGGTCTTGCCTGAGAAATTGGGTAAGGGGACCCAAAACCTAAAATTTAGATAAGGGAATACCCTCAAGAGCACTTAAAAATTTTATTCAAAAAAATGGTGCACTCTTTGCTTTCTTTTCAAAATGGATGTGGGCTGTGTTAGTCAGGACGGGCTAAGCTACGCTGCAGAACAAAAAAGTCTTTCTGGAACCTTTCAGCCAAGGTGTATTTCTTGCTGCTGGGATACAATCATCACAGGTCACAGGGTGAGGGTGTAATCTGCTCACACGGTCACTCAGGAACCCAGATTTGCCACCTACAGATTTCTGGTGGCCTAGACTAGGCAAGAGCCTGCACGAAGAGCTCAGGCCTGTGGTTCAGACCAGAAGTACCACACATCATTTCTGCTTCCGATGACTGTTTGATGGCAGGGAGATGTGACATTTAGTCTTTTATGTGCCTCGAGGAGAGGAGAGCTAGTTGCGGGCCCTAGTAGCATCGATCAGATTTCAACATCTCTTTCACTCATTCCTTTATGTAACCAGCCTTCAGGGACTGCAGTTCTAGGCCTGGTGGTGAGTATGGACACACGCCAGGTGTATTCATTGCCTTCAAAAAAGATGCCGTGTGTCGGGGTGAACCGGTGGCTTGAGACTGACCGCACACGTGGAAACAATTATGCCATTGCATCATACCTGTGTTGAAAGGTGAGAAATGACTGCACAGAGGAGGGTGGAGTAACAGATCCTGGTACACAAATACAAGGATGACAGTGCAATCTACCACACAGCAGTCATCCTCTGCCTGTATCTGCTGTGCTCCACCCCTGGGACCTGGAAACGGTAGCCGGATGGGAAAGCATTAATCGATGCACTAGAGGAGAGGAAGATGGGAAACTCAAGATCATCCTCGCTGACGAGTCTCAGTGGATTCTGAGGCAGGACTCTGCTCATCATGACAGCATTGCTGGACACTGACTGCCCTTGGATTTTATTATCATACCTGAAGTTCAGCTTGCCTGAGACTCACACTAGCTGCTGAAGAGTATCCCCCAAAGACATCCGCACTGCCCAGATGATTGGGAAGATGGTGGCCAGGGCGCACAGACCCATTGAATCAGATATTTTTCTTTTCTAAAACCTGGCTGAACTCTGGGCTTGGGGTTCTGTTGAAGGCTCATGGACCTTTTCCCTTCCAGATCCAAACTATAGCAATCACTAACCTTACTCACAGGGGTTCCACAGGATAACTCTACAAGTCCCTACCTTCTAGGACTACCCAATGAGGAGTCAGGACGCCAACATTGGAGAATACAGACATTTAGTTTATAGCAAGACTGGGGGTGTGGAGTACAAACTGAAGGCTGCATCCTGTTTCCTTGATGGTATCTTTCTTCTGGCCAGTCACTTGGCCCCCCAACAGTAGCGGCCTTCTGGGCCTGTAAGGGCCAGAACTGTCTGGCTTCGTGGTCCAGCGGGCTTTGATGGCCTGCTCAGAGTTTTCCATGCTACAGTTGATAGGTTTTCACAGTAAAAAGTCTCCGATCTCCAAGTAGTGTGCTTATAAAAACCTTGGGGGCGGGGTGGGGGTCTACTTGGTCATGAAAGCCTGCTCATACAATTAACCTCCTTACAGATACTCAATTAATAGTCAGACAGAATTTGAGCAACCAGTTCTATGTTATGCAACTATAAAAAGTGTGACTCTAGTCTCAACTAACTTCTTGGGGTGAGAAGCTGGAGTCTGATGAGCATGCAAAGCATTTCTTTCCCTGGTTTTGGTAAATGCCATATATTTTTCTGCAATAGATTTGGCTGGTTGAAGCATCAGTATTACGTATTAAAGTGGCTGGGAGTGGGTCACAGTGTATAGAGTGAAATCTTTCCTTCTTAGGCTCTTAATAACAAAGAATGTTACAACAAACAGTCACTTTTTCTTGTTGCAATCTGTAGATGGAGACACTGGGTCCCTCCAGGTCCTTCTAGAACCACATCTGCCATGAGCAGCTATTGATGGATGAGGGCAGCATTTCACTTGTCTGGGACTCAGGCATTCTGGTCTCAGTCTGAAAAATGAGCAAAATGAACTTGAGGATCCAGGTTGGCCAGCCCTCTAGAGGTCTGTGACCTAGGAGCCAGGGGAGTTAAGTGCACTGTGAGTAGCGAGAGGTTTGGGATCATTTACATAATAAGGAGATGTGGCGTTTCTGCCTAACTTCCTCTTGCCTGAATGGACATCTGGCATGTCATATTCCATTTGGCATCTGTTCCTGTGTGCGATCACATATTCTAGGCAAAACAATTTCTCAGAGCAGCAGCAAGGCTGCCCTTGCATCTCTGGGGTTTGGGAGGTAACAGAAAGCAGGTGGAGGAAGGAGCAAATGAAGCATTTAATATCAACAGGGCTTGTTCCTTGGGAGGCGCGCTCTTTGTCACACAGCCTGCCTGGCCTGCCGGAGCATCCCTTCAAGGACAAAGAGACTTCAAGAAGCCAGCTACCACCAACTGCCTGTAGGAGGAGGAGACTTAGAGGACTCCTCACCCAGGTCCAAGGACTTCAGCGCGAACACAAGGCCCGCTGCTCTAGCTGCCTTTGGCTGATTTGCCTTGAAATCTTGGAAACGTCCTGCTCAAAGATGGAATCTCGTGTACTGCATCTGTGACTCTTTCTTTTTTGTCAGATCCAGGCTGTTTTGCTTCAGTCAATTTACTAATTTAATAAAAGCTAAAAAATAATTTTTTAAAAAGGCTCAGCGTGGCGGCGCATGTCTGTAATCTCAGGAATCAGGAGGTAGAGGCCTGCAGACCATGAGTTCCAGGCCAGCCCGAGCTACATAGTGAGGAGTTGCAGGAAAGCCTGGTCTACATAGAGAGATACTAGCTCCAAAACAAACAAAGGAACTAAACCTCTACCACTTGTTTAGCACTATACAGGAAACACAACCTGGTGCTGGAGTTCTAGACCACTCCCATCACTTCCTAAATAAAATGGACCCAAGCTAGGCACCTGCCTTCTTCCAGTCTTGAGTAAATCTTTAGAGACACAGTGAACTAACAAGAAAGCAACTGGACTGTCCACGTGGCCCTGACTCCACAGTGTCTGCCACGTGCCACAGGGAATTTACAAACGGTGATTCTCATTGCAAAAGCGACCTTCAGATTAAGAAACGATGTTTTTGTTTCTTTGGTTGATTTAGTGCTGTGACTTACAGGCAAAGCCCTCCGTCGGGAGATGTGGGGCAAGAGGCTTGCAGAGCAGAAAGGCAGGTCTCAATGAACAAAAGACAGCAGAGCCCCAAAGCTTAGAGAATAATTGTGTATGCAAAGGGCCACACTGCCGCATTACTGGTAGCTCGGGCAGACCATGGGAATCCAGAGCAGCCAGGAGCTGGAGCAGAGGAGAGCAGGCTTGACCCCAGGCAGAGACAGTATAGGCTGCTCACCAGGTTCTTTGGGAGGAGGGGAGGGGAGAGGGGATCACAGAGTTGGAAGACAGCTCCCATGAGCTCTGCTGAAATTACCATTAAAAGATGAATAGAAATGTGGAGAAAACAAGAGGCTGAGGAAATCGGGGGAATGTTTTCCTGACAGAAGCATTTTTAAGTGAATGACCCTGAAAAGTAGGACCTGGCTCTGCCCCATCCTCGATTCACTTCTTGTTAGTGCCTCCTGGGAATGATAGGACTGAGCTTCTTGGAGTTCAGAGGCCGGTACTGAGACACCGAATGAGGAAGCAAAGGCCCTGGGGGAGAGGGATGCTGGGCGTGTCAGAAAAGGACCAGCTAAGTCGGCCTCGCCTGGTTTCTATATTGGGTTTAAAAACAGTAGGAGATAAGGCTGGAAGAGCAACTAAGGGTCTCATTTGAGAACAGTTGACATTTCTCACAGACTTCAACTTTTACCACAGTTGTCAGAAGGTTCTGACTAGGAACAACTGTGACCAGATAACTAAGTTTCGTGTGTTCTGGGATGAGCTAAGGAGTTAGTGAACAGTAAATGTTTATCACATTTCTTATATTAGGAGGAGTGACAAAACTGTAGAGTGTTGTGGAAACTGTGTTAGTACAATTTCTGTTGCCATAGCAAAATTCCCGAGGCTGGATACTTTGTAAGGGGGGAGGGAGGGAGGGAGGGAGGGAGGGAGGGAGGGAGAGAGAGCTATTTATCTCACCTTTTTGGAGGCTGAAAGTCCAAAGGCATTGATGGCAGCTGTTGTATGGGTCCTTTTGGCTACATCACATCAGGGCAGACAGCCTCATGGGGGAAGTGTATATGAGGAAGACATCAGAAAGCCAGAGGCTGGGGAGGCACAGGCTTGCTCATTTATGATAACTTGCTTTCCAGAGAATCAACTCAGGGTCTCAGAAGAATGTAAAGTTAGTGCATAGCCACGATGCCAGCACTCAGGAAACATCCTGAACTCACCATCCTCTTGTCTAGTTCAGGATCAACCGGGATTGCATAATGAGGCTCTGTCTCAAAACTCTGAGGACCAGAAATAGAGCTCAGGGTCAGGCACTTCCCTAGAAAGTGCAAAGCCCTGGGTTTGGTCCCCAGTCCTGAAAGGAAGAAACACAGTGTTGATCTTTTTCAAGGGTGATGCTGTCGAAGGTCTAAACACTTCCCACCAAACCCCATCTCTTAGAGGTTCCACCACCTCTCGGCTCTGCACACTGGGAGGTTAGCTTCCAGCCATACAACAGTCTATATCTAAATCATAACAGAAACCAGGGGGAGAAACAGATTTGTAAACCTGTGAGTGGTACTCGATTTTAGGGAAGATATAGATAGATATGGGGTAGGAAGTAGGGTTTGTGCATAATTTGCATGTATTAGTGCAGGATTTGTATTTGAGACAGAAGTAGGATGCGTGAGAAGTTATGTCTGCTTGTTTTTTTTTTTTACACCTATTATGTTATAAAGATATTTTAGGTCCCTAAGAAGACATTTAAAAATATGATCATGAATAACAACAACAAATAGATTCTTTCCAAGCATTTGCCCAGTTTGTTGACCAAATTAATTACAATGATTCGATAGTGAACAACCTGGTCAATGAAGAGTCTGTTAATGAGGTCAAAATCTGCCTTCATTAAAAGGGCCAATCCTATCAAGGTGGATCTTTCCTCCGAGTGCCCAAACAGCCCCATTGTGGTAGATATTCTGGGCATCTCTAACATGTTCACTGCAGATTGGAAAGTCAGTCAAAAGTCAGCCATTAATGAACCAATGTGAAAGTTAACCAACTGAATACATGCAAAGTATATAACGTTTTAAGTAAAATGAATAGGGTGGAGTCAACTAGAAACTCCTAGGGGGCAAAGTTATTAATCGGAACCATTGTTTACTCTCTCACAGGAGGCAGTAACTATTTCCTAGAACCTAAACTATAAAGAGCCTTTGTCTAGATCTTAAGTAGATTCAGTCTCAGATGGAGATCAAACTTTTCAATGCATCTTATGTTTTCTGTTGAGGAAAGAACGAGGTTGGATCTGGGTCAGACACATCACGGGTAAAGAAGGTGGGTCAGCATCATAGTGAGAAATGTGTAACATGTTACGTTGACTCTACACCAGTATTGTCCATGTTTCATCTGTGTTTATGACTGTTTTTCCAAAGAGACCACCAGGAAAGCCTGTGGATCAAGCAAAACCAAGTGTATTAGGTATGTAGTGGTCAGAGGGACACCACCCTATCAGAGTCTTGCCAGTGTCTCCAAACAAAGAAGTTAAGAAACGGGTATATGGATGATGTGACAGGGGCCGGGGGATTGAAAGGTGTGTCTTGCAACACATGACATGGAATGACAACAGGTAGAGTGTAGACGTAACAGGTCTAAAGTGGGGCGTGCAGGGAGGCAAGGGTTTTGAGGGGAGTGTGAACTAGCTGCTGCCCCTAAGTCAGCCACTCCGGTGGGCTCAGTCAGCTCACAGGAGCAGGTGGTTAAGTGTGGTTCCCTGTCGTCTAACACAGGGCGGTTCTCACGCCCATCTCCAGTCCTCCATTCTCTTTTCCAGGGCTGAAAGCCTTTGCTAATGGACATCCTTGAAGCTAGGGGTCACTTCTTTCAAGAAGCTCACTTCTTTCATTATCGTTAGATAACATAATGGAATGGAGGCAGTGTGCTGCTGAGAAAGCTTGAACCCCAGATTCTCTCATAGTCTCCATCCAAAGCCTTGGCAAGAAACTGTGGGCATATCTAACCTTGCAAAATATAACAAATATGAAAGTTGCTAGGATTCTTCCTAGGGCCTGCAGATAAAGGACCCCAAAGCTTAAGTTTTGTGGCTTGGTAGTAAAGCCCTTAATAGGACTTTACCACTGGGGACTTTCTCCGGGGTTATCTTTGAATGCATTGCATGGCCAAGGATACAGCACCCAATCAAAACTCCTGCACTTCTCTAAGTCAGCGGAAGTACTCTGGGTGTGACTTTGTCTCCTGCTATTCACCGGTCACCCCATCACAGGGCTCTATAAGGTCACCTGCCTTCCTTTTTCCATCTGTCCAACGTTTCCTTTCTTTCCTGTATTCTAAACCAGGTAGGCTTTGCAGGATAAACTTTCTAGCTCATTTTTTGCTTTGTTTTCTGACACTAACCCAATCTTAAGGAAGGCACAGTATATAGATACACAAGACACATATATATGCATATGTCTAAATATTCATATGTACATATCTCTATATGTAGATATATTTATAGATGTGTATATTTTATATGTCTGAACATAGAGACAGATCTATATGCATTTACATATCTACATGCATATGTGTGTATACAGAGATATATACATCATGTATGTGTATACACATACATACATATTATGTGTTCTTTCTTCTGCTAATGGGAAGCTCCTGCTGGTCCCGCCATGCTTGGTGTCATCAAGCTTCCTCAGCACCTAACATGGCTTGTGCATTTTGTCTCTCTGGTCCCCTCTCCCTCGAACTCTCAGATGAGTCCTGCTAAGAGCACCTCCCTTTGGTCTCAGATGCCTACGCCTCTTCCTCCTCCTTTTTGGCAGATGGCTGAGCGTCCCACTTTACAGAAGAAAAAAAAATATAGAGCTCACCAGCTGGATGAGCTCTGGCTCTCTCCCCCCTCATCTCCACCTACCCTTCCTCAAAGGAAAGGTGGGTGGCTCGCCCCTCCGCCCGTTCCCCCAGTGAATTACACACATTCACCTTTCACATTCCACTGGGTCTTCTCCAAGTTTTCAATCTCTGGGAACCCAAACAATCCAGGTCGAAAGAAAAGGAGGAAGAAACAGCTCTTCCCTGTTCGTTCACTCATCCCTCGTCTCGCACTGCCACACCACGACCACGTTCTCCCATCTCCATGCAGGCAAACTTCTCCGAGTGCTCGCTTATACTTGCTGTCATCCTTTCCTGATGTGCATTCCATCTTCAAACTCTGCGATGCTGTGAATGTGTTATTTTGGCTTTGTCTGGCCGCCCTGGGATTACTAAATTTGAGAGATGCCTTCAGTTTTTCCGGGTCTGGTTCTGTCCCTACGGACCATTGGACACTGCTGTCATCTGCCCCCTCCCTGACATAACGGGCCATCCAGTCCCTGCAAGATACTGTGGCTTGGCTCAATCAGCATTCATTCCATTCCCCTCTTGGCATACCTTCCTGGCAGAGAGGAGGGGGCTCAAAGCAACATTTTCCATAAGCCCCCACCCCCATGAAGTTTCACCCCTGTAACACCCTCTCCAGGACCATCCCTTGAAACTGCTACCCTGGGTAGAGTGCACACCGAAGGCAAATGTCTTGTTGTCAGGCACTGCAGTAGGAGATGGGTTCCACGTGTTAGCCAGTGGGAGCCCCAGAGCACTGCTCCCCAGGAAGCAAACGCAGCCGTTCCTTTGGAAGATTTTTCACGGACTTGCCTTTCCCACAACTCTGTAAGTTGTTCACGGCTTTCAATCAACTTCACGTATTTGAAGTCGCTAAAGTGGACTCCACTATCAGGCTAAGAACACTGGCCAGCTTAGTGACCCAGGGCAGCTCACTTCCTTGTCTGTGACTTCTCTCACTTCCCCTCGTGACTTTCCACCTGCCTATCTCCACAGCTCAGCCTTAGGTGTCTTCATCGCCTTGCCTCTCCCCTACTTACCCATGGAAAGGCTGCCGTTGGTCCTTATACATAAGACTGTAAACACATGACCTTCCCAGCCAAGAATCCATTCTTTCTACTGCTGCCATAACAAATTACCAGAAATGTGGTAGCTCCAAACAAATATCCATTATGTCATAGTCTGTCATTTAAAAGAGTTGGTAGGTGCCATATAGTTCAACAGGGCCTTCTCCTTTGGGTCTCTTAAGACAGAAATGAATGTGCCAGTAGGGTGGCATTTCTTTTGGAGCTCTGGGAATGAATCTGCTTCTGAGCTCATTCGGCTTGCTGATGGAGTTCAGTTCCTTGTGGCACTGAAGTCCCGTTCCTCACTGGCTGTCATCAGAGAGCCCTCTCAGTCCCTTAAGGTCACTGAGCATCCCTCCTCATGTTGCCCTCACCCTCACATGCCATCAACCACGTGTCAGGTCTCTGGTTCCTCCTGCGGGTTCGCTATTTCTGATTGCCATTGAGAAATGTTCTCTGCTTTCCTTTTCATTGGTTTTCCTATGATATGTGTATGGGCAGTGGGGTGGGGGTGGGGGGTGCGCATGTGAATCGAGGTGCACAGGTACACATGTGCAAATGTATGGAGGTCAGAGGTCAACATCGGGCGTCTCCCTCGGTTGTTCTCCACCTTGTTGTTTGAGGCAGGGTCTCTCAGAGAACCTGGAGCTCACTGACTCAGCTGAGGCCAACGAACTCCACGGATCACCTATCTCCCTCCAGCACTGGAGTTACAGGTATGCCCTGCCATGCTTGGCTTTATGCAAATGCTGGGGGTCCAAATTCAGCCGTTTCCCCAACCAACCCTTTTGTGATTGTTTTTGTTGCAATAAAATTTACAAGGAATAAAATTCATCCCCGTTAAGTGTATAATTTTGTATATTCATAAGTCGTAGAACTGTCACTACTATGTAATTTTAGAACAATTCCTCCACCCTATATTGGAACCAAGTACCTGCCAGAAGTCACTCCCCATTATCTTCTTTCCCTGTCCCCTGGCAATCACTACTCTGTTTTCTGTCTCTATAGATTTGCTTGTTTGGGACATTTTCTATAAATGGAATTAAGTAACAGGAAATTGTCTATGTCTGTCTTCTTTCCCTCAACAGAATGTGCTCAAGGTATCCCCGAATCAGTACATAACCATATCTCATTCCTTTTGGTAGCTCAATAATGCTTTCACTGTGTGAGTGTGCCGTCTTTTGCTTACTCATCCGCTGATGGACATTTGGGTAGTTTATGCCTTTAGTTTTGGTGAATAATACACAGAATTGTGCGTGAACAGGTGCACACAGTTCTGAATACATGCTTATGAATGTGTTTGACTTCTTGAGGGGCTGTCAAACTGTTCCCACTGAGGGGGCTTCAGTTTGTATTCCTACCAACAGTGTGTGAAGGTTCCAATTTCTCCACCACATCAAAGCTTGTTTTCCTTATTTATTTAAATGATGTGCATTCTAGGGGCATCTCTCTGTGGTAGTAAAGTGGTAGGTTATCATGGTTTTAATGTACAGTTCCGCAGCACCTAGAACACTGACCATCTTTCCCCATATTTACTCTCTGTCTACTTTAGAACAAATCTACTCTAGGCCTTTGCCTCTCACTCTTAACTAGATTTTTAGTTTTTACCGCTGTTAAGAGCTTTTCAAGAGTTTCCCATTGACGATGGGAGACCCTTATTGGGTTCATGATTTAAAAACATCTTCCCTCAGTATCTCTTGGCTTTTCAGAATAGTTTTCAGAATAGAGTTCTGTTTTAATCTTTCAGTCCATTTAACCTGTTCTTTTGAAGGACCAGCCTGCCTCCAAACTACACTTAAAAGCCATCTTACAGGAAAGACAAACTAAGTTCATTCCTGTTTATGATTAAACCTCTGGGTTTTAAGGATTGGGCTATGGCCCGCCTGTAACCTTAACTACCAATGGTCCTGTACTGCCTGTTCCTGGGATGGCAATCATGCCTTTGTTTAAAAAGTTACATGACCCCTATGACTACCTTGTCATGACCCCCCCCCATTGTTATTACTGTGCTTTGAGTACCTGTTATGGTCTGCTCCCCCAATCCGCCTATTCCCTCCCCACCCCACCCCACCCCAGCTATAAAAACCATGCCCTCCTCTCATTCAATACTGACCGCTCATTCAATACTGACCTCTCATTCAATACTGACCTCTCATTCAATACTGAGCGCTCAAGCCCAGCCTTAGGAGGGGGCAGCCCATGTACATGAATTTTAAAAGCTTGCTTTAATTCATTTGGCCATGACAATTTGGGTCGGTGGTCTTTCTCCTCTTGTCTTTGGGATTAACACTTTCTTAGGTGGCTTTTGCTTTGGCCTCATGTTTAGGCACAAATCTCCGCTCTGAAGATCTTAGATGATTGTGTAAGGCCCATTTGAAGAACCTGGGGGTTTTCAAGCTTTAAGACTCCAAGCTTAATCACATCTCCAAAGCCCTTGTAAGGTGACACTTGGGGTCTAGAAATCCAAATCTGGATATCATTGAGGAGGCCATTCTGCCTACAATCACCTCATGTGTGTGCTCACATTTGTGTGGGTGCACTTATCTCTAGGGTGCACATGTAAGCTGACACATGGGGTCTAGAAATCTGAATGTGGATATCACTGAGGAGATCATTCTGCCTACAACCACCTCATGTGTGTGTGCTCACATATATGTGGGTGCACCTGTCTCTAGGGTGCCCATGTAGGTGCTCTTGCACATGTGTGGTCACAGGTTGATGACTGGTGTTAATCATTCTCCATGTTGTTTATTGAGGCAGGGTATCTCACTTGAACCCAGAGCTCACTGATTCAGCTGGTCTAGCTAGCCAACTTACTCCAGATATCCCATCTCTACCCTGGCCTGATGGGATTATGGGCAGGCCACCACACCAACACAACACTTATTTGGTAAGTTGGTTAGGTTTTTTTTGTCAACCTGACATACACTAGAGTCACCTCAATTGAGAAAATGCCTCCAGGAGATCGGCCTGTTGGTTAGTCTATGGGTAATTTTCTTGATTAATGATGGATGTGGGAGACACCCAGGGATAGGGGAGGCTCGGTTGTATAAGAAAGCCAGTTCAGCAACCTTCCTGTATGGCCTCTGCTTCTAGATTCCTGCCCTGATTTCCCTTCGTGCTAGATGGTAAGCTATAAGATGAAGTAAGCCCATTCCTTACCAAGTTGCTTTTTTTTTTTTTTTAATCACAGTGTTTGTCACGGCAACAGGAAGCAAACCAGAACGCTTGGGTGTTTGGAGAGCCGAACTCAGGTCCTCAAACTTCCTCAGCAAGAACTTTCCCTACTGAACCATCTCCCTGGCCTCAAGTCCTCTGTTTCATATCTACTAAAATTTATACTTATCTGTTTTCTTCCATATCCACAAAGCTTATCCATCTCTAACTAGTTTTCAAAAACTTGTAATAAATAACAGATTTCAATAATAACGAACTGTAACATTTGTCCATGAAGCCATCAGAAGCATGCTGACACAGATCTCAGTCATGGTTGGCTACTCATACTGCTGTTGTCTTTGGATCAAGACAAAAGTCCTTAGCAACGCCCATGAGACCCGGTGCGACCTGGTGTACCTCTCTCTCAATCAGACGTCCTCTGGCATTGACTCTGAGCTCTGTGGACTCCAACCAGGCTCACCTTTCTCAGGGTTTTGGTGTTGTCCATACTTTTGTCCACCCATGACTTGGCTTGGGACTTCATAGTTTTTCTTCTCTTTTACCTGGTCATTCTCCAAATCTCAGGGTAATGGTTAATTCTTCAAAGAAATTGGCTCTGGCCTCCCTGTCTGGGCCAAGTACTTTAGGTTCTCATAGCATGGCACACTGCTTCCCCTGATAGTTGAGATATTGTATCTGTTGGTGGAATTATTTGACTAGTGATACTCTCCCTTGCTAGTCTGGAAACTCAACCTAGATCTCTGGCATCGGCCACAGTAGTATCAATTAGCTTCTCAGTAAATATTTGTGGAGCAAATGTAAATTTTGGTAGCAATTAAAAAACATTAGGTCCAAGTAAAAGTAAATGAAAGCCAATTAAATGAGAACAAACAAGACGGTTTAGTCAGAGTTTGCAAGGGAGCCAGCCACCGCCACTTGCGTGATGGCAGAGGCTCAAAAGTGGGCAGAAAATCCGACGAGCCTGGCAGTGGGGAAGAGGAGCCTTCAGGTGTGCTCTGACTAGAAGCCTGGTGCCGTGAGTAAATGGGTGGGTTCGCTAAATACAGGGCATCCCATGTGATTGGTTGGAAGGCCATATTTGACATTTCCTGAGTGGCAATAACTGGAAACGGGTACAAAAGTCAGAGACCATGTCAGTTATGACTCAAGTGTTGAACCTTTGGACAATCATTTGCTGGAGATGGTAGTACGGCTTCCTGTGAGCCTGACTCATCAGAAGCATGTTTGGTTTCCTGGGCCAGTTAGCGTAGGGAACAAGCAGCATGGTTTTCCAGGGTTGGTTGCTGCAGAGTCTGGGTCCTTCTTGCTTTATATATGATCTGGCTTCGTCTAGTCTCTGTGACAGTTTGAATATGAGATTTCCCCCACAGGTTCATGTTTCAGGCACTTGTTCCCTGACTGGTGGTGCTATTTGGGGTGGGGATGGGGCTATGAAACCTTTGATGGTAAGGCCTAGCTGGCAGCAGTACTCACTAGGGGTGGACTTCCGATGGCTGTCACCTGGCTGCTATTCCTGACACTTTCCCAGATTCCTAGTTGCCACTTTACATTCCCACCTCCACAGACAAGTGGCTCCACTGTGCCTTACCAGCTATGACAGACAGAATCCTCCGAAACCACGCACCCACACAGATGTTTCTTCCCTTGTGTCTATCAGGTGTTTTGATTGCAGCGATGCAGAAGTAGCTAATGCAGTCCCCCACTCATGTCCCTACAAGGAAGGAGAGAAAGGCGTGTGAAGGGACTTAGTCCAGGTTCACACAACTTGGAAGCATCAGGCCGGGACTCCTATCCGGTACTGTGCTGTACCACCCTTTGCATTCACCTAGTCTGTGCCTGTGGTACAAACGGTAACTCTTCCTGTAACCCATGGGCCACGGCCAAGAGCCCTGCACAGCCCTCCTGGGGGACTGAGGAAAATTATGTAATAAGAAATTTCAGACCGTGGCTGATCATATGGCCTCAGTGTCATGAAAGGCTCTGTAGCTTGGCCTGTGTGTGTGTGTGTGTGTGTGTGTGTGTGTGTGTGTGTGTGTGTGTGTGTGTGTTAACTCTCTCTCTCTCTGGGATGGAAAGAGCAGAGACAACTGATTGAAGCACTTTTTCTTTAGTCTTGAGCTGGTCAATACAAAGACCACTGGACACACATGCCTCTTAAGAAGGGAACTGACTCAGACGTGGGAACAGAGAAGAAGAATTGTGGACACGGAAAGGGATCATTCATAGATGTTCGTTCGTACAAAAAATTTTTCAAGAAAGCTTTTTTGGAATTGAGCAGATTGAAATATGACTATATTTGCCAGGTGTAGAGGTGAATGCCTCTTACTCCAAGCACTGGAAAGGAACTCTATGAGTTCCTGGACAGCCTGGGCTACATAGTGAGTTCTAGGACAGCCTGGGCTACATAGTGAGAACCTGTGTCAAGCAAGCAAACAAGGAAGAAAGAAAGGGAGAGAGAGAGAGAAGGAGGGAGGGAGAGAGGGAAGGAAGAGAAAGAAAGAAAAAGAAAGAAAAGAAAAGAAATAAATGACTGTATTGAAAAATCTGAGTCCTCCTCTGTGTCCCTTGAGGAGTGGAGTCCTGATTAAGCCACATTACCAAATGAGCCTTAGCTCTACAATTCTGAGAAGAGCAAAGGTGTCCCAGGATGACACTTTCAGGACCCGTGGCTCCTTCAGGAACACGCCCATGGCAGTCAGGTCTCCCCTGCCTATGCTGACCTTCCCAGGTGGATACCCAATACCTCTACAACAACCTATAGCTCACCTTAAAACAAAGATCCTTTTTTTTTTTTTTTTTTTTTTGGTTTTTCGAGACAGGGTTTCTCTGTGTAGCTTTGCGCCTTTCCTGGATCTCGCGCTGTAGACCAGGCTGGCCTCGAACTCACAGAGATCCGCCTGCCTCTGCCTCCCGAGTGCTGGGATTAAAGGCGTGCGCCACCACCGCCCGGCACAAAGATCCTTTTTAAAACTGGTCTCAGGCTAAAATGTAATGTACCTCGTACTAAAATAGAAAGAAACATGTTATTCACAAACACACAATTTTAAAACAAAACTTTAAAATAAAAATGCCACCCAGCTAACCTAAGTAATTAAATAGACCACGCTACTGACAAGAAGTATTGTAGAACAAAAGGGCTAGTTCATCATGCTGTGGGCATGTCAACCTGTAGCAATATTGAGGAGCAACAGACACATCAAGAAGCAAACTGTACCAGGAACTTTACTTTGCATGAAAAGAAAGGGAATCATGGGTTCTTGACGTGGGGTGCACACTGCTTCTTAATCTATGTATTATAGAAAAGTTTCAAAATTATACTTTCTTCTGACTATCTTGCAATAAATTCCAGGAATCAAATCTTTTTCATCTATAAATATGTCAACATGTATATTTGACATAGGAACATTTGTAACATGTCACGTGAATCTTATTATCACACTTAATAAGATTATTATTAAGGCAGTCATCCCTTAATGCCACCTAGACCTCAATCTATGTCTACACTGCACAGTTGTCTCAAAACCACTGGATCAGGATTTGTTTGTTGTTGGATTCATGTGCCAGGTGACATCCCTGTTTGTGTTTGATTGACTGGTCAATGAGGTGTTTTGAATTTGGGAGACATTTTCTTGTATTAGGTTGCACCAAGGACTGAAAACCCGATATCTGTGGGAGTCAACCAGTGACTGCAAATGAGTAAAGTAGGTTAAAGAGTCATATGGTTTCTTTTATTTACAGACATCAGTGAGTAGGTAAGTATTCAGTGTGGACTTTGTGTCTGCAAATTCTGCATCTACAGAGGTACTCAGTCAGAGATTGGGAACATGAAAAAGTCTGCATCTGTGCCAAATGGACAGTTTCCCTGTTCATTATCTCTGAAGAATGCAGTAGAACAAGAATTTGGATGGCACTTGCATTGTTCTACTATTCTAAGGCCAGAGATGACTCAAGTACACAGGAGGGTGTTCTATGAAAGACCGTACCATTTGATACAGGGGAACTACGAAGCCTTGCATTTGGGTACCTGCAGGAGCCAATCCCACAGCATCCATGTACCTTACTTCCTAAGAAAACGCAACTCTCCATGCTCTGCCTGGGAAGTCGTGGTCTAGTTTTAATTTTGATAGGAATGTGGGTACCAGAATGATCTCATTTTCTGGATAACCCTACCAAGAATCAAGAAGCACAAAGACAACTTTTGGTAAACTAATCTAGCCACATTCTGTGGGAGACTACAGGGTGTTTGAACCATCCCTGATGGAGGCCAGAGCTGTCCATGGGGTAGTTGTGCTTGGAAACCTGGCCACGATGTCTAGAGTGCCGGCCCCAGCCAGCCAGATCTTTCAGAGAAGTTGCAACTCTGGAGGTTGGGGACAAACTCCTGACTTGAAATTCTGACAACTGACTAAAAAGAGAAGAATAGAAACACCTGCCCACCCTATTTTGGTGAGTGTCTGGTCTGTAACTCCAGAATAAATGACTAAATGGGGGAAAAAAATCCTTAACCTATTTCAAGGTTCATGGCTGGAATTCATATAATAAAAGATGGATTAGCAATTTAAAAAAAGATGATGAATTTTAATAGAAGTTTTATCTGTCATGAGAAGAGCCCAGGAAAACAATGTGTTTTTAGGGACAGTCGTGCAGAGGTGACTGGGGGATAACAAGGCACGAGGTGATGAGTCTCACACTGCAAGAACTCTCAGCAAGGTCTGCGTGTACAATTCTTGGCCTCTGGGTACAGGGCAGGACCCCTCTACAGTGAGTCTTATGATCTACAGCCAGGAGAGATTCTTTCATGATCTGCTTCAGGCGAGAAGACGGGAGAAGGGTAAGGTGACCTTCCTGCTTCTGAGCTTTCTCAGTTCCTTCAGGTTAAAATGCTCAGCACCCCAAGGCCTCATCACGGAACACAGTACTCTAATCTAAATGGGACTATAGCCTTCTCCCCAGTGCCAGCAGGCCCAGGAGCTATTCAACAGAAGGTGGAGTTTCCAGTCTCCCTGAGCAGGAAACAATCTGTTTTTCACTCTCTACTCTCACAAAACAAAATGCATCTGTGACTAAATGTGAGTGGGGGTTTTCTCAACATACCTACAATCCTCAAATGGATGCCTCTAGAATCACAGCAGTTATGTCTCCTACTTAAGTCAATTCTGATACTGCTTAACTGTGGAGGGCGTCGGATCCTGTCAGTCACAGCTTTGGTCCCAGAAGAAAGCTCCCATTCTGAGTGGGCCAGTCGCAAGCACTGGGGTACCCCCTGTTTCTGACCAGTTGCCTGTGAATCATAGCTCCTAGTAGTCCCCCGCTGTGTTGGATGAAATTGCTAGAATGGCTCAGAGAAGTCGGGAAATAGCTGTATGTATTTCTAAGCCTATGTGAAGGGCAGGAAGAAATGCATAAGGTGGTGTGTGTGGGAAGAGACGCATTACCATGCACTGGGGACACCATGCTGCAGACACTGAGCCCTTTTGCAGCTTCCCAAGCCCAGCTTTGTGGTGTTTGCAGAGGCTTATCACACAGCTATGATTGATCAAACCGTTGGCCGCTGGTGTCCATCTTGAGCTTCTGTCCATCAAGGTAGTTTGGGGAGAGAGGGATAAAGGGTTTCAACCCTCTGAGCACATAGTTGGTTGCCCTGGCAACCAGACACAACCCAATCCCATGGTTGTCTAGGGACTTTACACAAATAGCCTCATTAACGTGAACTCAGGTGTAGCTGAAATAGGTTCTTTGTAAATAAAGACCGTCTTTCACCTCTTTGGCGCTCTGCTTCAGGAACTAAGGACAAAAGATATTCTTATTGCTCTAGTCTCTTGAAAGGAGTTGTGGATGAAACCCACGATATATATTTCATAACATTACACATCCTCGTCAGTATAAACACACTTACCTATTACAGCTCCAAAGATCCAGCTACTTCTCTTCCTGGATGTGCCCAAATAAAAATGATTTTCGCATATTTAAGCTGGCAAATTATTGAAATTATATATATATAATCTCATGATTTCTTTTCTTGGTGTCCTTTTTAGCCACACTGTGAACAGACACAACCTCACCAATGTAGACTTAGTATCCTTGCTAAAAGCATTCTATGTTGAGATTGTGGTATGCCCCAAGTTTCTCTGCATTGTGTAAGACTTTTTTTTCCCTCACCTTTCCTGAAAGACTCCATTTTATGAGCAGTACTTGACTCCATTTTGAAGATGGAGGATGCCTGAGGACCTTGATAGACATGTAAATGATACCATCTGCCTGGAACCATCCACAAGGCACAAACCAACAAATAAGTTGTTCCTGAAAGTAGAAAGAGTGCCACCCTCTAAATTTGTCAGAGTAAATTGGGACCAGATGAACACATGGTTGCACTAAAATCATATCAGGAAAACCGGCTTGAGAACTTGAACATGCCAGACTGAGGAAGGGGAGCAACTCCCTATAAAAAGGAAAAGACCTAGCACTGTGTTGGTGACACTTTCACCAACTTGTCATCTGACCAATTGATATGAGCATCAAGGGACTGACATAAAAAATTGTATAGGTCCAAATTACTCAGGGTCAGAGAATCTGAGCTTGCTTTACCCAGCAGGGCTGCATAAGGAGATAATTTGACCATGGGCATTGTTACCAGGTGTTTGGAAGGTCTGCACTTGGCTGTGCAGTGTGCTTTGATCTTGCAAGGGGGAGGTCTTTTGTCCTGCCCTTGGCATTGTTATAAAAAGCCCTTTTGAATAAACAGAAAAGGCCATTGGGTAGTGATCCAGGCCCTCCCGAAGCTATCCTGTGTTTCTGTCTTCTCAACCACTAGGTCTCTCTTTCTAATATTTTCTTATCCCTCTCTCATAAGAACCCTTCAAAAGGTGGGAGCTGACCTCCCACAGAAAACTCTGGGCTGTCCCAGAGGCTTCGACTTGGTTTGGTCCTCGTTGTTGATATGGCCTAGTCAAATTGCTGACTATCCATCCACTTGTCTTTTGGGATCTGCCATCAATATGTCCACCCATTTATTCACTTGGACCTGGTCTTGCCCTTCTCTCTGCAGCTTCCATTTCAATTAACCTCCTGCAGCTCAACCTGACTTTGACATTGTGACTCCAGCAGCCTGATTGTGGCACCCTGAGTCCAGCATCCTGACTCCTGCAGCCTGAGTTCTGTGTCTTCCTCTTAATGGAGATTCTCAGCCTTTCAAATCTCTTTGAAACTCACTGAATTGTGCTGCAGCCTCTTTGAGCCTTTACAGACATTTGATAACCTAGACACACATATATGAAGATATATTGACTGTGTAATGTATTACCTGAAAGTTAATATTAGTAACTGGGGATTGAAATAAAACAAGCAAGTTTGTGTTTGCAGCAGCCAGGCTGTCAGGAAAGCAGGACTGGCTGGCAGATTGCTGTCAGTGAAGCCACCGTACGTTATGAACTTATTCAGCAAGTTCTGATGCTAGAAAAACACACGTATGTTCATCTATGTTTCTGCCATACTTTTGTGGTATTCAGGCTGGAAAAGGCTGGTGTTGGGGCTCAGAGAGTGGCATTTGTAAGCAGGTACCTACTTTGGAAGCCACTGTCAGGAACCCCATCCCAGGATCAAGCCCTAACTGAAGAAAGGAACCGAGGTACCAGTGTCTGCCTTGACGTTTGCACGGTGCTGTAGTTTAGATCTTGATGTTAGCAAAGGCTTGTTTCCCATGGTGGAGCTATTGAGAGAGGGTGGGATCCTTTAAGTGGGGCCCAGAAGGGGCTACTGGAGTGATTTGGTCTTGCCCTCATGAAATATTGTCAGTTCTCTCTCTCTCTCTCTCTCTCTCTCTCTCTCTCTCTCTCTCTCTCTCTCTCTCTCCCCCTCTCTCTGTTTTGCTCTTTCGCACTCTCTCTCTGTAAAGTGATCAGTTTTGTCCTGCTTTGTGTTCCCACCATTATGTGCTGTCCTGGGAGGAGCAGCTGATGGTGAGCAGGAGCCTCTGTCCTGGGAGGAGCAGCTGATGGTGAGCAGGAGCCTCTGTCCTGGGAGGAGCAGCTGATGGTGAGCAGGAGCCTCTGTCCTGGGAGGAGCAGATGATGGTGAGCAGGAGCCTCTGTCCTGGGAGGAGCAGCTGATGGTGAGCAGGAGCCTCTGTCCAGGGAGGAGAAGCTGATGGTGAGCAGGAGCCTCTGAGGCTGACAGCCAGTACATGTATTACCTTTATAAGTTATTTTATGAGTTTGCTTCAATACTGGAACACCAAGATGTACAGCCTTTACAAAAAAAAGATTTAATTTGCGTCCGTGTGCATGCCTGCAGAAGCCTGAAGCGGGGGGGGGGGGGGGGGGGGGGGGGGGGGGGGGGGGGGGGGGGGGGGGGGGGGGGGGGGGTTCAGATGCTCTGCAGCTCGAGTTACAGGAGGCTGTGAGCTGCCCAACATGGGAGCTGGGAACTGAGCCCAGGTTGCCTGGAAGAGCAGCAAGCATGCTTACCCACTGAGGTATCTCTCCAGGCCCAACACGGACAACTCTTAACTTACCCTTCCAGGGCTGATTTCCGAGAGACGCTGTCTGCCCTGGTTTCCTCTCTCATTCTCTCTTAACCTGTTTTCACATTCCACCCCAGAGACTCCCAAGCCTCTGCAGCTTAGGATGGTACATAAATCTCAACCATCTGGCCCTTCTTCAAGTCTCATATTTTGGTGAGTCTCATGTGTGTGAACATAATGAAGTCATATGATTTTCTCTTGTCTGCTGTCAGACTCAATTGAGGAATCTTCAGGGGGCAAGAGGAAAACTCTCTTTGCTCTGGCACACTGGTCTCTATCATTAGTTAAATGTCTGTAGCAACATGAGAAAATCCATCACCTTGTATTTCCCTGATCTCAAAGCAATGAGGTAAAGATTCGGGGGGGGGGGGGCAATCGAGTGCTTGAGCAAGTGCTGGGGTGGCTGTGGAACAGCGAGATGCTCCCACTAGATAGAAGCTATTTCCGTACACCACAGAAGTATTCTTTTACCCATGACTAACTGTGCTAACTATAAATCATTTTTGGCTCTACGACAGCCCAAAACAGATTCTTCATTTCGGCAACAAGCCCCTGCGATTATTAGCTGGGCTCAAGTCGTCATGTGTCCTTGAAAGCAATGAAGTTGCATTTCTTAGAAATGAGGAGAGACAAAAACAAATATAAAGGAAGCAAAGATTGCTCATTGCTCCTCCAAGAGCACTCTCATTGCAGGGACGTGGATTCTCTAGTGCGTGCGCTGGTCCTGGGTGTGGCTTCTGTTCCGACCTCTGCTGGCCTGGACGGAGAATGCCACCCCTTTACCCCCAGAGAGACTCTCACTGAATCCTACGCTCACACTCACAGCTGCAAGGGGCAGCCAGGTGCTAAAATGCATGGGAGGCCTTTGTTTTAGACTGAGTCCTTGCCCTTAGACCCAGAAAACCAGAACAAATCAAAAGGGAGTCCTGTGTGCTGAATGCTGCTTGACCCAACTGAAACACGCCAAACAGACCTGTTTTTCCCCTGAAGATGGGAAGTTTCAGACTATGTGAGTCAGTGTTATCAGTAAATTCTCTTTGCTTTAAGTCACTTGGAAAAAATAGCCCAGGGCTGACTAGTTCTGTTTCTCTTTTCATACCTTATAAAACTCACCACTGCCCGGCTTTCCTAAGGGATCTTTAACCAAGTAAGTCTATACAATGATGCGGAGGTATCCATCCCAAATTGGTCGGGGCAGGGGCTGCTAAACAGCTGGGTCTATCGAAAGCTGTCTCTACACACTGGTCACCTAACAGCTTCTCCACACCTGGGACCTGACTCGAGATAAAAACTAACCTGTTCCTTTAACTGCGCCTCGGTCTGCTGGGTAGTGGCCCGTTGTTCAAACCGTATTCAAATAAGAAAGACAGAAGCTTTAGTCAACCAGCTCACTTCCGTTCCGTTACTTCCTTTTCCCTGGCTATAAATGTAACCTGCCTAAATGGTGACGCGGAAGCCGTCTGAACCATTTTTAGTCCGGGTTGCCGCTCGATCCTAGAATGGCAAATAAAGCTGAGTGTGAAGGCTCACACCTGCAACCTCAGCACTTAAGACTAAGGCAGAAGGATTGTGACAAGTTCAAGGTCAGCCTGGGCTACTTGTGAACTCTGGGCTTCTTAGGTTATGGTCTCACGAAAAAAAATCCACAAAAATAGCACAAAACTGAATTTCTGACCATTTTACCCTCAACACGGAATTGAGGTCATTTTTCCTTCCTGCTTCTCAGAAGTAACTTCTGGGTTAAAGAAAATTACAGAGAGAGGGGTGTGAAGGCCAAGGTTGCCCTTTGTTCTCTAGCTGGCTCTGTGTCAATAGACAGACTCTTGTGGACACCTACGGTCCCCCAGCAATGCTCTGAGTGATGAGAAGTCAGATCCCCACAACTGGGTCTGAACACTGTCCCCCACTACAGGGTACATGGTACCCCAGAGAAGGCCCACTCTTGTTTCCTGAGGAGGCTGTGCCATCGTCCCAAAGCCCCATCCTGCTTCTGTTTCTAGGTCCACATTCCTGTACTGTGTGCACAGGAGTAAGACTTCCCAGGCAGGGCCTGTCACCCGCTCTCCCTCCAAGAGGACGCTTCATCTTCTTTCCTTCATTCTTCATGATGCCCTTCCGTGTAAGTCTACCCTCAGTAAGGACCCTCTCTTACCCACGTCTCTGCACTGACAGGGAGCATCAGCATTCTGGTCTGGCACTGTGTCCTGTGAATTAGGATGTTTGCAGAATTCCGAAGGCTAATTTTCCTCAGTTCAAGAGACCAAGGAGACTGTAACTGGGCCAATTGTTGCATTTGTGCGCCTAGATTCCTTACTTCATAATAAAGAAACTTATTCTTTCAAGCCACTGCTGTTCAAAGTACGTCCATAAACTGGCAGTCCTGTCTGGCCTCGCCTGAGAGCTTGTTAGAAAGGTCAAGATTTCAAGCTTCACTCACACCTGCAGAATTTGCATTCCAACACGCTCAGGGCGGACCGTGTGCATGCTGCAGCTTAGTCTGACCTAAACACCCAGGCGAAACCACGTTTCTGACAGTGGGACTGAGAAGGAAGACGTGGTCTGTCTCCGTTTTGGTGATGTAGGCTGGTTTGCTTGGTGGAGTGCCGTGGTTCCCCGGTATAGCTCAGGCTGGCCTCAAGCTTGCATTCCTGCTTCCACACTCTTGGCATTTCCGTCAGGTAATTCTTTGCTCAGTGAGGTCGTGCTAGGCACTGCAGGATGTTCGGAGCCTCTCCGACCTTCTCCACTCCATACTTGAAACACCAGGGCTCACCTGCCACATTTAAGTCATGAGAGCCAAAACTGTCTCCAGATGTTGCTAGTGGCCCACGTGGGGCCAAATCACTCACCCATTGCCTGGTTGGGAATGCATTGTCTTACCACCATCAGGTTACAGTATGAATAGCTTGTTATTTTGGTATTTTCCCAAAAGAAGAAGGGATGAGCAAATCTGCTGGGAACATCATATTTCAGATGTTCCAAAAGGTAGAACTGCTGTAGGGAAAAAAAAAAAAAAAAAAAAAACAACCACTGAAACAAAGAAGCAAGAGACATCCTCTCTGGAAGGTGGCTAAGAGGAAGCTTTGGAGTTTTCCACGCCTTGATGTCTTAAGGTCTGACTGGGAAGGGCATTGGTGCTGGGGGATGGTCTTTCTGTATGCTGTGAATATATGTTGTTCCCATTGGTTAATAAATAAGCTGCTTTGGCCTATGGCAAGGCAGCTTAGAGGCAGGTGGGAAATCCAAGGAGAGAGACAGGAAAGAGAAAGGCGGAGTGAAAAGATACGAGCCCTCCGACAAAGGAGCAAAAGATGCCAGTAGACCGGTAAGGCCACGGCCATGTGTCTACGTATAGATTAATAGGAATGGGTTAATTTAAGATGAAAGAGCTAGGTAGCAAGAAGCTGAAGCCATAGGCCATACAGTTTGTAATTAATATAAGCAATTGCTTTATTTATTTTTTATAATTAATTTTTTATAAGCGCAATTATTTTATCAGCGGCTATGGGACTACAGATAGGAGAGATTCGTCCAGACTGCTGGGCAAGGCAGGACTGGAGAAATTTCTGGCTACACATTGGTGTCAAAAAAAGGTATTTGCTTTGAGCACCCATGGCTGGTACCATGGGTGATGGACCCACACTGTAGTGTCCTCTCTTGGAGGGTCCTCTGGAAATAAGTGATTAAATGTCTATTCATTCACTCATTCATTTGCTCATTCATTCATTCACTGGCCCTCTGCCATGGACCAGGAGCTGTTTGTCCTGGGGGAAGGGAGGGATCCTTCTCCAGAGGATTCACTAGTAGGAGGGAGATGGGGTTGCCACGGCCGTGATAATAACATCATGGAGGTTCAGTGATCTTTGGATACAGCTCATGATTGTCACAACCATGATAACAGCATCATGGTGGCTCTGTGCTCACATCCTGCCTTGTTCTGCCTTCCAAATGAGGGAGCTCAGAAGGCTAAGTAGCTTGTCCAAAGACGCACGGCTTATGGCAGAGCAAGGATAAGAATCTACCCCATGCACAGGGCTCTGCAGTGAGCATGCTGTTCTCATAATGCACACTCTGCTCCATCAAGCGCAGTCGTACACCAGAGCACAAAGAGGCAGGCTGAGAGAGGACAATGTCTTCAAGGAGGTGACATTTGAACAGGGCTCAGAATCCTGGGTAGTTGCATGCACATGTTCACTCATCAGACATTTATAGGGCATCTCCATGGAGTCAAGACCTTGTGCTGTGGGTTTAAAAATAGATTTCACCTTTTCAAATTTTGGCTCTTTAAAAGCCCAGTTCCCATTTCTATCCATGTTATGTATAAAAAACTTAAAGTCGGTGGGGCCGGTTGTGTGACTGTTGCTGTAAAGAACACGGATGTGCAAGTAGCTGTCCAGGTCCCTGCTCTCAGGCTGTTTCCTGTTTGTTTTGTTTCGGAATAGGATTAAATTCAAGAGTGAAATGAGGGGGCTGCAGAGATGGCTCAGTGGTTAAGAGCACCGGCTGCTCCTCCAGAGGACCTGGGTTTGATCCACAGCACCCACGTGGTGGCTCACGACCACCTTTAACTCAAGTTCCAGGGGATCTAACACCCTCTTCTGAAAATGACTTCGACCCCACCCCCACATCACTGTTCTGTGTCAACGCAGGCAACAGGAATTTTCTGATCTCCCTTCCCTGAAAGCCTGTTGTGAAGGCTGCAAGTGGCAGGTGCTCTGCTCTGTGTTAGAATAAATGAAGGGCCAGGGAAGCCAAGGCCAATTTTGAAAAAACAGGTCTTGCTTTGTTAACCTATGGTCAAAGCCCCTTTTCGTCCAATCACACTTTTAAATGACTGTCTACTCCTCATTGACTCTGAACATGAAAACAAACATTTTAGCTAGAAGAAATGAGTTTGAGTATGTGTGTGTGTGTGCATGTGCATGCTCACACATCCCCCCATCCACCTGTGTGTGTGTGTGTGTGTGTGTGTGTGTGTGTGTGTGTGTGTGTATGTGTACGTACAAATACATACATGTAGAGATCCAAAGACAACCTCTTGTTTTGACTAGTGATAGTCCTTAGAGGCCATCCATCTTTTGTTTGAGACAGGGTCTCTCATTGGCCTGGAACGCTACCAGAAAGCTTGAACTTGTCCTCAAGATTCTAGGGATATGCATGTCTCTGACTCCCCTGGATTACAGGTATGCACCATTGTAGAATATTATTTTAAGATGTGTTACATTTGTTTGTGCTGTGGAACATTTGTTTGATGATGCAAAGATGTGTTGCATTTTTTTTATGTTGCATTTGTTTAACTCTGTGAAGCTGTGTTACTGTGCCTGTCTAAAACACCCGATGGTCTAATAAAGAGCTGAATGGCCAATAGCAAGGCAGGAGAAAGGATAGGCTGGGCTGGCAGGCAGAGAGAATAAATAGAAAGAGAAATCTGGGAGGAAAAGAAGAAAGAGCAGGAGAATATGGAGGATGCCAGGGGCCATCCACCCAGCCCACACAGCCATACAGCCACACAGCTAGCCATGGAATAAGAGTAAAAGTAAGATATACAGAAGAAAGAGAAAGGTAAAAGCTCAGAGGCAAAAGGTAGATGGAGATACTTTAAAGTTAAGAAAAGCTGACTAGCAACAAGCCAAGCTAAGGCCAGGCATTTATAATTAAGAATAAGCCTCTGTGTGATTTATTTGTGAGCTGGGTGGTGGGCCTCCCAAAAGAGCAAATATAACCAAATACACACCATCGCACCGAGCACTTCTTTTAATGTGGGTTCTGGGAATTTGAACTCAGGTTCCTCACGATTACAAGGCAAACACTTCACTGGTCCCATGATTTCGATTTTTTTTTAACCATAAAGAAATAATAAATGCTTGAGAATATAAGCAAATTATATATAATTTGATTTAAACACCATACAATGTATTCATGTATTGTGACATCACATGGTAACTCGTGAATACATACAACTTTTAAATGACTGTCTCCTCCTCATTGACTCTGAACATGAAAATAAACATTTTAGCTAGAAGAAATGATTTTGAGTGTGTGTGTGTGTGTGTGCATGTGTATTCTCACACATCCCTCCATGCACCCGTGTGTGTGTGTGTGTGTGTGTGTGTGTGTGTGTGTGTGTGTGTACGTGTGTACGTACGTACGTACGTACGTACAAATACATACATGTATAGGTGCCAAGTTTCAAACAGGAACTTAAGAAAAACACACACTTTTCTCTAGGTATTTCTGTCTTCACAGCTTAAGTCTCCCCTGTCAATCAAAGCTTTGTAAATAACTTGTTATGTCTTCACTCTTATGACTCTGCCTTTTGTGGTGACAGCTAAAACTTGTATGATGAGTGAGGAAGAGTGTTATCTTTATTCCTTCATACCATCCAGCCAGCAGTCTACCTCACTGCTTTCCAGTACACATCATTTTCATCAAATTTAAATTGAATTTAGTTTGGCCTAATGGAGCTTCCTCAGGCCATATTGAAATTAGGCCTAAAAGTCTCCCCATATGTAGTGAATTGTGACCCAACTTTATATATAGGCTGGGGTTTGTCCCTCCCCCAATTCCCCATCTCATTTGCTTAAAACATAAAGCCTTATCTAGTTAATAATTCAGGCCTTGAGTCTGCCCCCTTTTCTGATTGTGGGCTCAGTCACAGAGCAGACTACCTGTAACTTAAGTGGGCACCAGCTGCCAACTGGGGGAGAGAGGGGTGCCTCTTGCTTATCTGTTACTCTGATGAACTCAAAGCACACCTTGTCCTGGAAATGGACCATGGCAATTTGTTTCATACAGTGACCTTCTCTATGGCCTCACTCCCTTCCCAGACATTTTCTGGCAATCTCAAAAGCAAGATGGTAAGAACATCATAGCACCTTTGCAGTCCTTGCCACCTAGTGTTTTACCTGATAACTATGATCCTATTAAATCCATAAGAACAATCCTATGATCTATTCAAGTTCCTTAGTGATCCTTGGAGGGGTAGCTTCAGAAAGCCACCAAAACCAGTACATATGGCTATTGTAAAAACAAAAGAAAAACAAAAACAAAAAAACCCTCAATCATAATTTTGTCTTTGAGAAACCCACATTCATAATCTCAGGTGTGTCTTCCTTCCTTCCTGAGTGCCTCTGTTTCTATTAATCCCATTTCAAAATCTGCTAAAAACTTAGAAGCGACCTCATACTTGCTTATCCAGAAATCCTTTTCTGTGTGTCAGAGTCAAGGGTCTGGCTTTAGCTATGTGGAGGCATCTAAAGGACAAAAGAACTCCTCTGACCACTACTCCTAGCAGCCTGGAGATGAACTAAATCCCCGCTGCTGCTGGTGCCAATTCCAGATGCAGGCTGGCCTGACCTGCTACAGTGCCCCAGGACCCAGCTTCAGGGAAAGCTGTGCCTCTTCTCAGCTCTGTTACGCACAGAAAGAAACGAATATCCCATAGGGTAACATGGATTTTTGTTTGTTTGTTTGTTTGTGTTTTTGTTTTTCAAGACAGGGTCTCTCTGTGTAACAGCCCTAGCTGTCCTGGAACTTGCTCTGTAGACCAGGCTGGCCTTGAACTCACAGAGATCCACCTGCCTCTGCCTCCCGAGTGCTGGGATCAAAGGTGTATGACACCGCCACCCATCTAGGGTGACGTGTTTTTTATCCACCAAGTGTGAAGACCTATTGGTATCGGTATCATCTGATATGGGAATGCATAGAGCATCTCCAGAGGAGTTCCAGGGTCTTGTGCCCAGGAGCAAAGGTTTGATCAGAGACACACAGCTGCTGCAGAACCAAGAGTTTCTTAAGGTAAGGTACACTTCTGAGGGAGGGAGTGGCTGGAGCAGAGAGGTCAATGGCTCAAATAATCCCACCGTATAAAATTTCACCGTACAGGGAGTTGGGGCTCTTAAGTCATATAACACAGGCTTTGGGGAGCATCTGTATCATGTGGGCTTTTTCGGTGCATTTGTACCATACAAGCTCTTCAAAGTAATCTGTTACATGTAATTATGCATATAATTATGTCCCTGTCTCATTAATATATTAAATCTCTACCCAAGAGTATGTCTTAGTCGTATAATGACCTGTGGGTCCCCTTCAGACACTCTGGAATGTCTCTGTGCCCCTGCCGGGGGCCCATTTTCCTTGGCTTGGTGTTGAGTGGGATCATTTCAGTCTTCCTCCTTGCCAGCTTGCCAACTTGGTAAGACTCACCCTCTGTCCTGCTCTCTGGTCCCAGTGTTTATTTCTGGTATTCTCACTGTAATGTTCTTGCTTTCCATTGTTTGCCTGACATGGATTTTTTTTTCACATAATTGTTTTACTTATGATATAGCTACACAGTTAGCATAAACACAGTTAGCATAAACAGATTAAAAAAAAAATAGATTGAGTTGTCCTGCTTGTCGGAACTCGATCCACGTCTGTGGCCCAGAGCTTTGCTACACAAGTTCAACCCTGTGTCATTTTGAAAGCTGGCTTCATGTCGACCTTAAGCTTTCCTGCGACGAATCTTACTGAATTAAACTTTCAATATATAAATAGGGAAAGCCAAGTTTCCCCAAATAACCTCACACTGATCTGCTTGTCAGAGGTGTCGTGAGAGAGACCCTGTCAAGCATTGCTCCTCTTAAGTGCCTGCGTGGCTTTGTATTTCTATGTTTGGACACAAAAATTAGTTCATTCTACTGGGCCTGCCTTGTATTTCCCAAAGTGGTGTTTGTTTGGAGGCGGTCTAGAGGCATCTGAGTTCTAACAGTGAAATGTAAAACAAAACACTATTAACTCTGTCGCTGTTTTTAAGAAAAGAACGAAACAACCAAACACAACTGTGGCTTTGGGTAACTTCACAGAGCGACAAGCAAGCCATCTGCCGGTACCGGCTGCTTTGGGGATGGCTGATCACGGGGGTCGCATGAAACATTCATAGTAATTAGTGACAGCACCAAAATAGACCATCGCGGCGCTTTTCCAGTTGTTATGGTGACAGCCCCACCCCCCTCCCCCATCCCCCACTTCTTCCCTGCCCAAGGCACTCCTGCTTTCTGCGGCCTTCCATCTGGTGTGGACTCTCAGAGTGTAGTGAAATTAAATTGACCGCTCCTTTGTCGCCCAGAGCTGGGAGTGTTGGGAGAAGGGGAGGGTTGGGAGGAGGAGGAGGAGCTGGGGGAAACTGTCCCCTCTGCTTGAGCAAGGGTGGCAGGGCAGCCAGCACATCCCTGCTGACCACCAGACAGGTGCTGTCGAGGGGCCGCAAAGGCATTGACAACAGAGACCGGAGCCTCTGTGCTCACATGTGAGAGCTGCCCTTGTGATCAGTGGGTCCTTGGTCTGTCAGGAAGAGAGTCTCCCTGACACCCTTCACCCCGACCCTCTGTGTGTGGACTGTCAGTCATTCTCCTGGCATTTTTTTTTTTTTATAAGTTATCAAGTGTTGACATTCTCCTCTCTCTGCTAAAATCTCAAAACTTAGCCAGAATTTAGTTCCTTAGGGTTCTGGTCACTTTGGAGCTAGATGCTCAAAATACTGACATGTACCTGCTGTCAATCTCAACTCCCCAGAGGCTCCAGGGCTGCTAACTGAGCATCTACCCCCTAAACCCTCCACAGCCTAACCAGATATGTTTGCGGGAGGGAAGAAGGGAGATCTAGAATCGAGCTGTGGCATTCTCTGTTCTAATGAGAAAGGTGGGGCCCAGGACTGTGCCCAGTGTGAGGCCCCTGAGGAGCTGGCGGACGGACGGCAGGCGGTATCCTATCACCCAATGGGGTCACGTGATGCTGCTAGAACAATCATTCCCTTGTCAGCCGCTAGTTGAAAGAGACCCCTATTACAAATGGCAGCCTAACGAAAACAAGCTTATTAACACGGATATTTTGTAAACACATGGGAGACAACTAAGGAATGGGGAGTGTTCAAAACAGAGCTAGGTTTGGAATGAGCCTTCCTGGTTTTGGAATCAGCTCAGCCATCCTTTACCCTTGGGGCTGCATGCTCCTATTTCCATAATACAGGTTAGAGTGCCTAGACGCCTTTGACCCACCGTGTGCTAACACTGTGTCTCTAGGAAAATGACTTTCAGCTCCTCGGGTATCAGTTGGGATTCATAGGGAATCTTCTCTGGAAGGCTGTTTTGAAGACGTGGCCCTGCTCCATGGAAGGTCTGGCACACAGCCAGCTGCAGAGTGAAGGCACAGTAGCATCAGTCATTTCCATTAATTAAGCAAATCCCCACTGCTGCTTCCTGCCTGGCTCTGGTCCCATCATTTCTTAGACCCAAAGTGTCCCCTCCAGGCTCTCAATGGAGGCATGGCATACCTCTCCTTGCCGGGCAGCTGTTCAAGATCCAGCGGCAGATGGCCAGCGTCCTTGTGCCATTAACATCTGACAGCTTTTATGCCAATGGCAGGTCCATCCTGAGCAGCACGGCCCACGGCATTCAGTCTGGGGGTTTCTGCTGATCAGCAGCTCCCGTCCCAGCAGCAGGTCTGAGAGTCAGAGTCGGCTCTCAGAAGCCAGGCCAACAGGAACTCTGAGAGTTGTGACGTTCATTCTGTGTGCTGGTCCAGATGCCCTGGGCTTGACAGCTTTATCTTCAGCCACAGGGCACATCCATTCAGCAAAAACATCTGACCTCGTGCCACACGCCCATCACTATGATCACTGTCAGAGGTGCAAACTGGAAAAAAATAGTTTTCTCATAAAGTCTAGCGACTTGGGTGCCTGGACAACAGGTGAATAGATAAGGAAGTCGCTGTACATTTACACAATAGAATATTGTTCAGCTGTTTAAAAAAATGAAATCATGAATTTGCAGGTAAATAGATTGAGCTAGAAAAACAATTGCCCCAAGTAAGGTAACCCAGACCCCCAAAGACAAGAATGGATGTTAGTTTTTAAGTCTTCAATAGGCATGATACCGTCTATATAACCACAGTGGTTAGGCACAGAGTAAAGAACTAGTTGGGGGGGGGGGTCTTCCAAGAATGGAGAAATAGAGTGTGTAGTTATGGAGAGACACGGGGGAGACCGGAATGAGAGGATGAATCAGGGAGAGAAAAAGAAGAGTCTGCAACTCATTACGTAGACCACACTAGCTTCAAACTCACAGAGATCCACCTGTCTCTGCCCCAAGGGCTAGGATTAAAGACTTGTGCCACTATGCCCAGCTCCCCCTTCAAAAAAAATGTTTTTAAAATTGAAATTACATCATTCTCCCCTTTCCCTTTCCTCCTTCTAACCCATCCCATATCCCTTGCTCCCTCTCAAACTCATGGCCGTCTTTTCATGGTATTAGACAGCCAGTTGGGGGCTCATACCCGGGGAATCTCCCATCCACAGCAGCATCCTGGTTTGCCTGTAGTTCTCGGTCTACATTTTTGAAACAATTAAAGCTGCTTAAATTATAAAGACACAGAGGGAAACACGGCACTCATTAAGAGACTGCTGATGGTGAGCTGATCCAAATAGATTGCTCCGATTGCCTCTGATCTCTCATTGAAAAGAAAAAAGAAATAGAAAGTTAAGTCTAGTTCAATCTCTCCCAACATTTAATCTTCCCGTCTCCCCAGAGGAGCCGGTGCCTCACGTGGGCTGCATTATGCTTTCGATAACTTCTGTGTTTTTGAATATTCACCGAACAACACATAGGATTGTTTGCTTAAATGTGTTCTACAAATTATGCCACATATCTTTTCAGCCTTCTGACGATACAGTGTCAGTTACAAATACTCACCTGTGTGGTAACAAGAAAGCAACTGTGTACAACGCAAAACAAAGGTGTGATTTCCGTGAAGATGAGAAAAGATAGGCCATTCTGGGATTCTCCATGTTTTGATAATGTCCCCATGATTTCTGAACAGCTCAAAGAAGAATTAAAGTTTGAGACCCTGAATCCAAGTTAAGTAATGTTTTAATAATCCCTTACACTTCCAAAGCACATGACCATCTACTGAAGGTTTTCTGGCAATGTTGGGAGTCAGATCCAGCATATCACACACACGCTGGGCAAGGGCTTCAACACTGTACTATATCCCCAGCCCCGCATTATCCTATTTCAAATGTTCAGCAAATGGGCAGTGAAGTCAAGAAAGCCTTTGTGATGTAGAAACCCCGTGTAAAGTGTAATTCTTCCTGGTCCGCTCCATCTCTCTGATAGGCGGGGCACACACCCGTATACACAGGCTCACATGCAGAAAGGAGGTTCGGCAGTTTGGATGCTGTTGGAGGTTCTATGGGACGTGTTAACATTTAGGCATCTGTACTGGCCTGCCCTTAGGGTCCTGACAGGATAAATCCTCAGCTGCAGCCACTACGAGCACCCTCTGTGTGCATTCGCTACATTTCCTTATAAAAGGTGGGCCTTTGCCCACCTCCCGCCTCTTTCTCTTTCTCTTCCTTCACTCTTGCCCCCAGGGACCGGTCCCTGCCCCCTTCTCTGCCCCTTCTCTCCCCTTGCCTCAATAAATAAACCTCCACATGGACCCTGTTGCATGATGTGACTCCTTCCTGCCATTTTTAAAATGCCACAGGAGGTCCTCAGTTTGGTGATACAGGAGTGATGGCACCTTTAAGGGAAGGAGCCTAACGGGGGGCGTGCATGTCATTTGGGATGTGCCCTCCAAGAGGACTGTAGACCCTAGACTGACTGGCTCCCACTTTTATGGTCTGATTTCTTCTTTCCACACAGCACCTTCCGACCTCCTGCCCCTACCTGGCTCCACTTCCGGGTTGCTCTGTGGTCTTCACCAGAGCCAAACTGATGCGGGAGTCACGCCCTTTAACCTCCAGAACTGTTAGCTAATGAAGCCCTTTGCTTTAGAAAGGTAGCTCACCTCAGGTCGTTCACTTGATGCTTTGGTACGTGAAAGGAGAAAGGACATTATATGCATGACTGACTACACTGAGCTCTGTAACAACCCCACCGGAGTAGGTGGCTTTATGGCACCATTTTGCTGATGAGAAAGCGGAGGCCCAGAGAGGAGATATAATCTCTCAAGCTCACATGAGTCACACACGGCAAGGCAGACTGGAGGTACTCTCCAGGTCATCTCACCGCCTCATCATATAATGATTTCATCTGTTGTTTGTGTGTTTAAAACTGGACTGGATAATTGCCAGTAAAGCTTTCAGACTACCTCAGCAGCAAAGAAACTCATCAATATCATTGTCATTATAATGAAGTGCTACAATGCTGTCTTCATACTAGGCTACCAATGGAATGGCTTTAGGACCAAAACTTGAACACAAATATATAATGACTGTATTAAAACTCCGTTTGCCTGTATCCGGGTGACATAGGTGTGAGTATCAACCATGACTTTTCTACATAGAGTATAAGAACATACAAAGAGGTGTGCTCTAGGAACCTGTCTTAGTCAGTGCTCTATAGCTGTGAAGAGATGCTATGATCAAGGCAACTCCTGTGAAAGAAAGCATTAGTTGGGGGCTTGCTTACACTTTTGGGGGGCTAGTCCATTATCATCATGGCAAGAGCATGGTGTCATGGAGCATGGGAGCAGGTAGGTGTGGTGCTGGAGAAGTAGCTAAGAGCTACATCCTATAGGCAAGGGGACAGAGGTGGGGGGGGGGGGGGCATAGCCAGAAAGATAGATAGACAGACAGATAGACACTGGGCCTGGCATGGACTTTTAAAACCTCAACGCCTGCCTTGAGTGATACACTTCTTTGAACAAGGCCACACCTCCTAGTCTTTCTAATCCTTTTGAATGGTTCCACACCCTGGTGACTATGCTTTCTATGTATGAGCCTATGGGGGCTGTTCTTATTCAAAGCACCACAGGTCTTCTGCTGGTGCTGAGATTTGACTACATAGGTCTTCCTAGAGAAAAGGTGGAAACTAGCAACTTGGCTCAGAGCTCGAGGCTGAGCCTGGAAGTAGGGCTGGTTGGCTTAAGTTATTTCCCACCTCATCTCTCACCGTGGGCAACTCCAGTGAGTTGCTACTGCTACTATAACAATCAGATCTTTTAACTGGAACGAACATGGAGGAGTGAATCTTCTCCATCTTCATATCTATCATGCACACTGTGCAGGGAGGGTGGGGTGAGACTTTGGAGAACAGCTGTCCTGACTTCTATAGTTCTACACAGTTGTCACTGAGCAATGACTTTGAGGGGGAGAACTGTATCCAGTTACTTTTCTGCCATCAGAATTCCATCTATACTTTGCTTTTATGCTTTGTAGGATTTTCAGGTCACCTGTAAAAGTGTATTCAGAAACAGAAACAAACATCGACTTTATTTGATTAATGGCATAGCATTAAAATCAAGTTTCCTGGTGGGAGGAGGTGGCGGCATACGGATTCTGTGGCCCATGTTACCATCAGAGGCCATGGGGATGTATGCCTGTGGTCTGTGCTGCTGCCTGAAGTGTTGATGTCCCTGGGCCTGTGCTGCCACTGAGGGCCATGAGGATGTCCGTGGTCCATGCTGCGGCCAAGGTTCATGGTCTGTGCTGATGCTGGAGACCATGTGAATATCTGTGGTCTGTGCTGAGCCAGAAACCACGTGGAAGTCCATGATCCATGCTCCCGGTGACTGTAAAGGGCAAGGAGGCTTCTTTTGCTCGATATTGATGACTGCAGACTCACAGTTGAGGAAGAGGGACAAAGAAGGCTTCTGTGACAACCTCTACTCCCCCACGCCCCTCAAAATAAACAGTCTAGAGAGGAAGCCTTTGAACAGAACTCTTAAAAACAGTGATAGGGATGCTGAAGTGTAGCTTACCACAGTTGATGGCTTCTGGTGGGGGTGGGGAAGGATTCAATTTTCTTTAAGGGGTTGGCCACTGGAAGTTTGACCATGCGCCAGTGAATGTATGGATAACACAAATTGGACTTTTTTTTTCCTTTTCTTTTTTTTTTGGGGGGGGGGGAGGGGGAGGGGAAGGGAGTGGACCTGAGAAGGCTGGGAAGTGAATGTGATGGGATGCATTATGTGAAAATAATCAATCCAAATAATCAATAAAAATGTTATGTTGGAAAGAAGTAAATAACGTTTCTTCAGGAACTTCTGATAATAAGAAGTATTCTGCATAATCCCTGTGGTAAAAAGAGATGAGCGGTGTTGTGGCCGGGCGGTGGTGGCGCACGCCTTTAATCCCAGCACTCGGGAGGCAGAGCCAGGCGGATCTCTGTGAGTTCGAAGCCAGCCTGGACTACCAAGTGAGTTCCAGGAAAGGTGCAAAGCTACACAGAGAAACCCTGTCTCGAAAAACCAAAAAAAAAAAAAAAAAAGAGATGAGCGGTATGAAAACGTCTTATTATTGAAGTTCTCACTAATAACAACCCAGTCGACAGGTGCCCTGCGTTATGGGGGAGTTCCTGCCTTCTCTTGTGTGCCACTTAACTCCATGTTTGGTCCCTGAGTCACATTTCCCCGGTACAGAGAAGAACCACTGGCCAATTTCTTTAAATTCCTGATATTTCTAGATACAAATGCTGTACAAAACGGACTTTGCATGGCACAAGGTCTCAGAGCTGACGCGAGCTATCTTCCAGGTACCTCGCTTCACAGTTTTCTTCTGTAAAATATGAGCCAAGATTTATGCATCAAAAAAGTCACGGCAAGGAACAAATGAGCTATGTGTGAAAGCATTTTGCAAATATAGAGCCCAAAACAACCGCACCATTTTGCTAGTTACGTTTACTACCCCTCAAAACATCCCGGAGCGATGGTACAGTGCCATTGTTGGTGTAGTCTGCGTTCTTCAGCTTTTCAGGAAGGTTTGGGAAAGTGTGGCAACAAAGGATGCATTATTTAAGCTAAACCTAATGCATAACTGTGTGTCCTTGCACATACTTTGTGCATACCTCATTATGCTGCATTCTTTATTACTGTCCAGTTCCTGCCAGGTACAAACACACTACACTATACCCGAAGGTAGGGATGGGGAGACACTGTCATCACAGAAAATTGAGTTTTGAAAATAGATGAATGTCCGTATGCATATTTTTAAAATAAAGAGCAGTCTTGGCTCCTCATGCCTCTATTTCCATAACAATGGTTCCTGGGCAGGAAGTTACTATCCTGGGACACCTTAAAGACTAGTGGCTGCAGCAACAGTGAGTTTCCTCAGTAAATACGGCATGTAATCTGACGTTCTGGACTTAATCAACTTCTAAGGAAGTCCTGATAAGTTTGGTCAAGCGTTCCCTAAAGGTTTGTGTGTTCGAAGCTTGGTTCCTACCCTGTGGCAGTGAGAGGAAGGAGAGGAATCTTTAGGAAGGAGGAACTAGTTAGAAGTCTTCCAGTCTGTCTTCCCAAAACACAGGGACGTGCCTTTGAGTGGAGTCCTGGTGCCCTTGGCTGAATCTCTCTGTCTCCCAGCTGTCGTGAGGTGAGGAGCTTTGACCAGCATGTGTATCTAATGTGTTTCCTTGCCATAGGCAGGTGTTGCAATCACACCATTCCAGAGATTTCTTTCTGTGACAGGGTTTGCAAATCGTTCTCCCAGTTTCTACTGGCCTTTAGACACCGTGTTTCAGGAGACTGGTTATAAAATGTAGAGTTTAATGTCACCAAATTATTAGTCCTTTAAAAATGAGTTCAAAGGGGGCTTGGGAAAGGGCTCAGTAGATAAAGCACTTGTCATGGATCCCCAGAATCCATGTAAAAGCCAGGCAGGTGTGACAGGCCCTGGTAAGCCCAGAACTCAAGAGGTAATCCCAGAACTCAAGTACATATTTATAGGGTAGCATGGAATGCTTAATACATGTATACATTCTGTGCCATTCAAATCAGGCTAAAAATTCCTATCTCCTGCAACATTTATAATTTCTCCATGATAAAAACATTCACAATGCTTTCTTCTAGCTTCTGTTGAAACTGTGCAATATTCTTACCTTTAATCACTCTAGTGTGCAACAGAAAACCAGTACTTTTCCTACTAATATTTTAAATTGGTGCATAAGAGTTATCCATGTCTGTGGAATACAGCATGATAATTCAGTGCATGAACAATGTATAATAATCTGATCAGGGTAGTTGGCATGTCCACCATCCATTTATGATTTCTTTATGTGTTCATTAAGATTTAATGGTCATGGGTCTCCTCATGGGTTTTTGTACACATATCTGCTTCTGGGTAGCATTTTTTGTCATATGGGTTTCACAATGACATTCTTATATACATATGTCATTACCTTGATCTTATTCCCGTCATCCCATTACCATCTCCATACTCCCCGAAACGGTCCCCTTCCTCTTCCCGAACACTGCCCCCCCCCATTTATCTTTTTTTTAAATGCTACATTCCATGATGCAATATTTGTCTTTCTGGTTTGACTAATTTCTTTTAATCTGATGACCTTGTATTCCATCCATGTACCTGAAAAGGACAATTCCATTCCTCTTAGTAGCTGAATAAAATGTCACTGTGCATATAACACACTTTTTTTATCCGTTCACCTAATGGTGCCTACCTAAACTGATTCCACAGCTTGACTACTGTGAATACAGCTGCAATAACATGGGTGTGCAGATGTCTGTTATATGCTGACTTAGGTTCCTTCTAGTAAACACCTAGCAGGAGTCTAGCTAGGTCAGATGGTAGTTCTATTTTTAGTTTTCTGATGAACCTCCAAACTGATTTCCATAGTGGCTTCATTAGCTTATACTCCTACCAAAAGTGGATAAGGGTTTCCAAGGCTGTAGAATTTGTTCTTCAGCTGGAAATGTAATGGGCTTACTTATGGTGCATGTACTTATTTGTATGAGAAAGTATTTTGATGCATTATGATGAGCACCTAGCATAAATCATGTTCCATGTGCTGGAGACAGAGAGTAAGTGAGACCATTGGGTCCTCAGGCTTCATAAAGCTTCTGACCAACTAAGGATGACTGATGGGCATTTAATAATTTATTATTCTTATTTTGTGACAGTTTGCCTGCCTGTATTTCTGTATGAGGATATCAGAGCCCTGAAACAGGAGTTACAGACAGTCTTGAGCTGCCATGTGGGTGCTGGGAATTGAACCCAGGTCCTCTGGAAGAGCAGCCAGTGCTCTTAACCCACTGAGCCATCTCTCCAGTTCCAAATATGGTCATTTAGATTTTGTTTTTCAAGACAGGGTTTCTCTGCATAACCCTGGCTATCCTGGAGCTCTCTCTGTAGACCAGGATGGCCTCAAACTCAGAGATCTGCCTGCCTCTGCCTCCCATGTGCTGGGATTAAAGGCATATGGCTGTTGCCACCACCACCACTACCATCGCCCCAATGAGCATTTAGAAAATAGCCTGTGTTGTATTTTATAAGAAGAATGGAGCTGGCAGGAGTTGAGTATAAATGAATCCATGAGGACCCATAAGCACTCGATGTTCTTATTTCTCAGAAAAGACTTAGGTGGTTTTGCTGGGGGATGATCCTTCTGTACAAAAATACCCACCTAATAAAGTAGTATATTTACAAATGAACATATTGACTACATATTAAATTAGTAGTGGTGGATATTATGCATTTGAATATTCATTTTGCTATGGTAGAATGACTCACAAAATATGGAAAAAAGATAGAAGACAAATACATTCTTGCCCTATAAATTCAAGAACAAAGGCCCAAGAGTATAGTAGATTAAAGTGGAAGGAGGGTTGTCTAGAGGGTGTACTGTGCTTACCACATCCAACTCCCAGTAGCCAAGAACAGCACACTTGGCACTGTGCATGGCCATGGGGACCTGCACCCCACAAGAGGTGTATCTCTATATTTATTACAAAATACATATCTTCATTTTTATTCTGTATTTTTTTTTTTTTTTGGTTTTTCGAGACAGGGTTTCTCTGTGTAGCTTTGCGCCTTTCCTGGAACTCACTTGGTAGTCCAGGCTGGCCTCGAACTCACAGAGATCCGCCTGGCTCTGCCTCCCGAGTGCTGGGATTAAAGGCGTGCGCCACCACCGCCCGGCTTATTCTGTATTTTAATTTTTTTCATTTTGGAGCCCACCTTGATTTCTCCCTGATCTCACTGATGTAGCCGCAGCCAGCCACGCCCTACTGGGTGCCAGGGTCCCTCTGCCACGCCCTACTGGGTGCCAGGGCCCCTTGCTAATCTCCTCAGCCAGTGTGGTGCTGCTCAAACAAAACACCTTTCTCTCCCCTCCTCTCAGCACTTCAGACTCCCCCTGTAGCAGAGGATGACCTTGACCTCCTGATCTGCTGCCTCCATCTCCCAGGCACTTGGACCACAAGTGTGGACCACCATGCCGGCCCCATTGCTCTCCCTCTATGACATCTTTCTTCTCTATTTCTGAACTCTGCTTTGTGCTTTTTCTAGTTATTCCCAAGAAAGAAACAACGTGAAGTTCACATATGCTGCAACTGAAAAGCATGTTGCCGAAAGGACTTACAGAAATAGCCCGAGGAAGAGAATTCTTCCCAAGGAGAGCGGCTGGGGAACCATTCCTGCCTTCGTTCTCTTTAAATAAGGTTATTTAACATAGATTTGAAGAGAGCATGGTGAGACACATTTTGTTTTCCTGTTAATTGCATTTGAGCTAAAAAGCAGAAGTTAAAAAAAGCATTTTCTAAAATAATAAGCCCTTGGAAAGGATAAATTTAATTCGTTTAGCCCTGTTGGAGCAGAGCATAGAGAGACATTCACTATGAGGGGGTAGATTTAACTCCTCCAGCCCTGTTGGAGCAGAGTGCAGAGAGACATTCACTATGAGGGGATAGATTTAACTCCTCCAGCCCTGTTGGAGCAGAGCATAGAGGGACATTCATTATGAGGGGATAGATTTAACTCCTCCAGCCCTGTTGGAGCAGAGTGCAGAGAGACATTCACTATGAGAGTTGTCTGGGTGATGAGTTATGAGACAACTGGGAATTAACCCATGAAGCCTGGACTCTTCAAGTGACTGAAATACCTGTGTGAGGCAGGACTCTGTGCAGGGAAGGGCTTCTCCACACAACAAAGGAGCAGAAGGACCCAAGTGACAGCACTGGAAATAAAGAGCAGAGGTGTGGCTCAGGAGACAGATGCACCTACTACTCTGCCAGAGGGTCTGGGTTTGATTCTTGGTACCACATGTCAGCTCACACTGTCTGTAACTCCATTTCCAGGGGATCTGATGCTTCTTCTGGCATCTTCAGACATCAGGCACACAGGTGGTACACATGCATACATACATACACACATATATGCATGCATACATACATACACACATACATATATACAAGCAGGCAGGCAAAACACTCACATACATAAAAATATTTTTAAAATAAATGAATAAAATGCATTGGTATGAATTTAACAGAAGAGGTATAAAGCTTTTTGAATTTTTTGTTTGTTTTTTAGAAGGTTTCTTATAGGCCAGGCTGCCCAGAATTTGCTATGTATCGAAGAAACGATGCTGAACTACTGATCTTCCTGCATTTACCTCCCAAGTGTTGAGGTTTTAGGTGTGTCCTCACACCTGGTGTCTCAGTTACTTTTCTATAGCTGTGATAAAACACCATGACTAGGCAGGCAGATCTCTGTGAGTTGAAGGCCAGTCTGGGCTACAGAGTGAGTTCCAGGAAAGGTGCAAAGCTACACAGAGAAACCCTGTCTTGAAAAAAAAACAAAAACCAAACAAACAAACAAAAATCATGATGGAGGCAACTTACAGAAAGGAGAGTTTAGGGGAGGGGGTTACAGTTCAATAGGGATCGGAGCCCATCCCCATCATGGTGGTGGAGGCATGGAGCAGAGCAGCTAGCAGACAGGCATGTCACTGAAGCAATAGCTAAGGGTTCATATCATAGTGCACAAACAGGAAGCAGAGAAAATACACCGGGAATGGCGTTAAGTCTTCTGAAACCTCAAAGCCTGCCCTCAGCGACACACGTCTTCCTATGGGGGCCATTCTCACTCAAATGGCCACAACAAGCGAGCGAGACCCAAAACTTGAAACAGGAGAGATACTCACGACCCTCAGGAAGAAGAGTACTGGGCCACTGCTCACTTTGAGGTATGAATTCCTGAGCATGTTCGATTCAAGGTCACAGTCCGTAAGTTCGCAAGGGAACGATGGTGAGCACATTTCTGAGCTTGCTCACAACATTTTAGATCACGTATAAAAGGAAAGACAGGATGGCGAACAGCTGTGGTGGCTGGAATGAGAATGGCTCCACAGGTCATGTATTTGGATGTTTGGTCACCAGCGAGTGACACTATTTGAGAGAGATTAGGAAGTGTGGCCTTGTTGGAGGAAGTGTGTCACTGGGGTGGGCACTGAGGTTTCAAATGCCTTCAGATCCAGATGTAGAACTCCCAGGCCCCCCTCTAGCACCATGCCTTGCTGTATGTCATCATGCTTTGTGCCATGATGAGAATGGACTAGACCTCTGAAACTGTAAGCCAGCCCCCAATTAAATGCTTTTATAGGAGTTGCCTTGGTCATGGTGTCTCTTCACAGCAGTAGAACACTGACTGAGACACACACACACACATTTCTGGTTACACGTAGAAAGTCAAGCCTACTGATGTCACCTGAAACTATGATTCTAAGCAACTCAGTGATTCTGCTGATTCTACCTCTGTTTCTCCAGGGAGTTTTAGTTTAAAAACAAACAAAAGCAATTCTGAAGGTACAGTAATGGTAGCTCCCCCACCCGCATTACCTCCCAAATGTTGAGGTTATAGGTGTGTCCCCACACCTGGTGTCTCAGTTACTTTTCTATAGCTGTGATAAAACACCATGACCAAGGCAACTTACAGAAAGGAGGGTTTCGCACCTCTAGCAAAAGCATCTGCTTCCTTAATGACTAACTGAAGTGTGAATCTAATTAGTCTTATCAATAAAAACCGGGACTCAAATATCGGGGTAATAACCTGAAAGATCAGAGAAGCAAAGAAGCAGCCACTAGTGACTTCTTACCTCTCCAGATCCTCAGACCGAAAGGGGCCCAAGATCCTGTCTCCTCCACTCGCCTTATATTCCTGTCTCCACCTCTTGACTGTACTGGGATTAAAGGCATAAGCCTCCCAGCTGCTGGGATTAAAGGTGTGTGCCACCACCACCTGGCCTCTATGGTAAGTAGTGGCTAGCTCCACCCTCTGATCTCCAGGCGAGCTTTACTTGTCAGAACACAAACAAGATATCATACAACTAACACTTAGCACTCTGAAAGCTATAGACATTGTTGGCAGAAATTAAAGATGAAGATGAATGGAAAGACACCTCATGACAACCAAGAGACTCGTGTTATTGGATGGCAACACTCCTTACAGAAATCCAGTCATCCAGCCACACCACCAAAATTACAGCCGAGGTCCTGGAGAGATGGCTCAGTGGTTAGGAACACTGGCTGCTCTTCCAGAGGACCCAGGATCGATTCCCCACGCCCACATGGAGGGTGGCTCACAACTGGCTGTAACTTCAGTTCCAAGAGATCTGATGCCGTCTTCTGGACTCTTTGGGCACTAGGCAAACAAGTGGTGCACAGACATGCAGGCCAAGTGTGCTCAAGCACAGGTGTGTGTGTTCTGTTTAGTTGGTACTGAAAGTGGTGGGTCGGTAGTGATCGTCATTACTCCATTGCTCAAAGATCTGGATCATTTTGGGGAAAAATACATTATATACAACAAATTTCAATGATGGACACTCGTGCTGAATTGGGTTTCTAGAGGTTAGAAGGCCACTAGTATTGGAGACAAGGCTATTAAGTACCAAACAAGAAAAGGGTTGGTTCCCTTTTAGCAACCAATGGGTGGGTAGAAATCACCTTAGGCAGATGTATAGCAGCTTTGGTTTAGGGGAAGGAGAGCAATCTCTTCATGGTGGGCATGGCTTAATTCAACAGCAGTCTCATGCTGGGTTGTACTCTTGGAACTATAATCAAGCTATCAAAGCCCCATGATTACAGCCAGCGGATGGAGCATGATTCTAACCTGGTAACACATCCAAGCAGGAAGGCAGGGCTTATCCACCTATGGTTTTAAGACTGGAATACTGCCCTTTTCCTTTCAGTCTCTCATCACTCCCAAAAATTGCCGCCCCTGAGGTAGGGAGATTCCAGCCACTGTCCACAGTTGAGATACTGGTTTCTGATACCATTAGAAATGGAAGTTTGCATAAATTACTACTGCTAAAATGTGGGTATCGAATAACACAGCAATGTCTTTTTGCCTATGTGTTTGTTTGGTAGTTTTATTTTCCAGTGATGGAGATCAAATCCAGGGCCTCACACGTGCGAGGCAAGTGTTCTACCACTGACTACATCCCTAGAAATGACATAATGGATAAGATCTTGCTGCCTGTGTATTATGATGTGCCCCCTCAGTGAAGCTGTGCTCAGAAACTGGAGCTCGCAATGGGACATGAGTTCTTCTGGTGGGATCCACAAACAGGATAAAAGTGATTTTTGCTGCTCATGGAGCTCATTTTCCAGAATAAGACATCCTTTCTGAGACTCCCAAGAGCCAGAATCTTTGAATCAGACTGAGAAGACAGTTGCAGGCACCATAGCACAAGATGTGGAAACACCCATGTGCCTCTTTTGAGTCTTGATCCTCTAGTGCTCTAGCAGGAAGTGCCTTGTGTAAAGAAATCAGATTCACCTATAGTCTCTGAGGACAGGACCCTCATCTAAACAGCTACTCTACAGCTTCTTGAGGTGGCTCTGTGAGGGGTATGTCCTTAGGGAGAGGAAGGACAAGGACTCTGGTGTGGGACTATGACAAGGTTTTTCCTTCCACCACACCCAGTCTGGCTGAGCTGATAAGTGATTCATTGCTGACTTGCCTCCTGCCTCTAATGGACCAGAGACCATTAGCACCATCGATCTCCAGACAGGATGCAGACTGAGCCCCTTCGTAGACGACTTACGAGAAGGGCACTGAGACAAGAATATAGACAGACAGACTCCCCGGGCAGAGTCATGCTGAGGCCAAGAGCCCTCTGAGACCAGCCTTTCACTGGGGCAGAGACTCCAAAGCTAGAGGAATTGACTCAGGGAAGGGGTTGAGGCTGACAATTTGCTCTCAGGCGGCCTCTGTGGAAAACAATTCAGAGGTTCAGGAGAGCAAAGCTTGTTGAAATTGGGGAAAAGAAAAGGGTCTAATCAGTCAGATACATTGACACACATCAACAGTTTTAGCATTCCGGAAGTGAGGCAGGTGTACAAGTTTGAGAAGAGCCTCATCTACATAGTGAGCTCCTGGGCAGCCAGAGCTACATACCCTGCTTCTACAAAGCAACTCACTCATCTCTGGGGAAGGTCAAGGCTTGGGAGCAAGGTCCAAGGGAGCTTTCAGTGTCTCTGCCTTCCTGGCTGCTCCTGGAACAGAGGTTTCCTGTACCTTCAGCCCCATGGCTGTGCCTGCTTCACTCTTTACCAATCAGACCACAGTTCTGCGACAGTCTTGAGCCCCAATAGAATTAGGAATTACATTACAGACCTAGGAACAGGGGGCTGTGTCATGGTGGCTGAGATCCTGCAGGCTGGCCTGCACCCTCCTTTCCTGGCTATGATGCTCCTTTGTGCAGCCCCGGGTGCTGAGTGCCATCCTGAGCTACAGCAAAGATGTTCCATGCTGCTGTATTGATCCTGTGCGTGACTTTGTACCTCCTCATCATCATCATCTGCCTTGTCATGTGACCTGTCTCAGCCTGCTTTCTGTTACTATGAAAATGTTCAAGAGAGTGTATTCCTCATAAAGGTGAGCTAAGCTCATGATGTGTGAGGCTGGAAAGTCCAAGAGAAGTGGGCCAACACCTGGTGAAGGCCCTCTCACTGCATCATAACAAGGTGAAGGACATCACACTGAGAGACAGAGCGAGCATACTAGCTTGATTCACTTACAGTGCTACCAACCATCTTCTTGGGGTCCCAACCCCATGACCTCATCTAATCTTAATGCCCCCAGAGCCTCTTCCTCCAAATCTATAAACATGTAACTTTGGAACTAGATTTCCAGCACATGAATTCCAGGGGACATCTCACCCAAGGCCTCTCTGCATTCCAGCCTTCTGGGAGCTCTAACTTGCCATTTCCTGCTGTCTTAGTCAGTGTTCTATTGCTGTGAAGAGACACCATGACCAAGGCAACTCCTATATAGGAAAGCATTGAATTGGGGGCTGGCATATAGTTTCGGAGGTTTAGTCCATTGTCATCATGGTGGGGAGCATGGTGGCGGGCATGACAAGTGTGGTTGTAGAAAAGTAGCTAAGAGCTGCATCCTGATCTGTAAGGAGAGAGAGAGAGAGAGAGAGAGAGAGAGAGAGAGAGAGAGAGAGAGAGAGAGAGAGACACTCTGGGCCTGGCATGAAACCTGAAAGCCCACCCACAGTAACACACTTCCTCCGACAAGGCCACACCTCCTAATCCTTCTAATTCTATCAAAGAGTTCCACTCCCTGGTGACTAAGCATTCAAATATATGCACTTAGGGGGACATCTTATTCAAACCACCACACCTGCCATCCTTCCTCCTCCAGGTATAGACCCTCCCCTATAGACCTCTGAGTGGCTAGACACGGAGGTGGTCATGTGCTGTGTCTGTCAGGGATTTTTTCATCGTGATATAAAAGTAACTAATACAGGAGAGGCCATGAAGCCTCTGCCAGGAGGCCAGCGGCTCCCAGTCTGCTGTTTCTCTGCATAGATAGAGCAATCTAGAGACAAAGCTTCTTTGATCTGAGTGCTGGCTGACCTCAGGCCGTAATCTGAGTAATGATAGCCCCGCCTTGTGGGATTCAACTGTCCTGGACACATCTTTCTCTCACTCTTGTCTTGGTTTATGTTTAAGGCTCCTGGCTGGCTGGCTGTGTCCAGAACATGACCTGATTATTACTCTGGCTAAATCATCTAGACTTCAGGCCTAGGGGCTACTTACTGACAAATGTCTGTGGTGCTGCTCATCTGGCTGCCCCTGAGTGGGACTTGCCTGCCAATGTCTCACCTCCCAGTTTCCCACTGAAGTAGGCAATATTCTTCTTGGGACCCTAAAATCCCTGCCCCTGGTGCTCAAGTCCTGGATACCCTCTCCCATGAGGTTGTGACATTGATATAGTTGACCCGACATCTGTGATTATCTCAGATGGCATGGCAAAGGTGAAAGATTTGGCAAAGATAATCAAGTTACCTATTTTAGGCAGCTTTCCGACACTGTGGCATAGTGCCCAGGACACCATCCCAAAAGGGGCAAAGGTTTGCTTTGGCTTTGGCTCACGGTTTCAGGGACGTTAGTCCTTGCTTGCTTGGCCCCACTGCTTTGCGGCAGTGATGGTGGGAGTGTAAGGTGGAGGGGCTGGTTTCCTTCGTGCAGCCCGGAAGCAACTGGAGAGAGAGAAGGGCCGAGGCTCCCACTGTTCCCTTCAAGGACATACCCTGGTGACACAACGTAGAGCTACTAGACTCAAACATCTAAAGGTTCCACTATGTCCCGGTGGTGGACTGGGGCTGGGGGCCAAGACTTAACACAGGAGCCTTTGGGGAACTTTCAGAGACAAACCATAGCAGGACCTAGCCAGTTCATCGTGAGTTGGTGAAACTGGAGAGTATCTCATAAACTGGAGATCATTTCTGTTGGGAGCCCATGGAAAGAGACTGCAGAGGTAAGAGGTGGTCAGAGATTCGGAGCAGCCATAGCAAACACTCATCAGTCTGTGGGCCTTGAAGAAACAGCACCATGCTGTGGGAAGCGTCCGTGGTGGGGAAAAGCAGGCTGCCAAAGAGAGATTAGGGTTTCAAACCCTACAGTCACAAGGAGATGAATTCTGCCAAATACCAGTGAACTAACAGAGGACTCAGAACCTAGGTGAGGGTTCCACAGCCTGGCCGGCAGCTGGATTACCACCTGTGAGTCCCTGAACGCAGAATCTAGCAAAGTCGTGTCTCCAGATCCTAACCTCTGGAATGGCAGCAGTAGATTGTTCAAGGTGGTGATTGCGTGCTATTGTACCCCAGCCAAAACTAACCACCTCGTTTGAGTTGGCTGCCGCTTTTTCTGGCCATGCTGTCCTGTTCCGTTGTGACTCTGTCCTGCTGTAGGCCTCCTGCACCTCACTGGGTGAGTCCAGTTACATACCGAAGCGCTTGCGACCCAAGCTGCCTTAGCATCTGTTTGGGATGAGGTGTGTCTCAGGGCATGACAGTGTCCTCAAAGGAACGTAGCCATTCATTTCCTGGTGGCTTAAAGAACAACCTGAGTCTGCCGACTAGCGCTTTGGTCTCGGAGCATCGTTCCCTTGTTCCCTCTGGCCATCCAAGTTCTGAACCAGTGAAGGGGGACAGGCAAAGGCAGAAGGGTAGAGTTATAGCTAAAGAGGATGATGGTGCAGGAGGAAGGCAGCTTCTCTGGGAATGGGGTCTTCCTGCTGCCATGTGGGTGCTGGATGATCCTCAAAGGTCTGTGTACTCAAGGCTTGGTCCTCAGAATGGGCTCTATTGGAAAGGACAGTGGGACTTCTGGGAGATGGGACTTTTGGGGAAATTCTTAGCACATCTGCAAGGAGGCTCTTTAAAGAGGATTTGGGGGATTCAGGTTCCTTCTTTGTCTCTTTTGTGTCCTGGTGAGCAGCCTGGCTCTCCCACGTGCCCCCGTCAGAATGTATTACCTTCCCACAGGCCCAAGAGGAATGGGCTCAACCAGTCATGTGCTGGAACCTTCCAAACTGCAGCCCGAAGAAATGACTTACGTCTCTGTCCGTTTGATCATCTCAGATATTTGGGTAGTAGTGAGGGGAGGATGACTCACCGTTCCAGACATGCAGCCCTGCACTCAGAGGAGCAGGGCCCAGGCCACCTGCACTGGAGCATGCCCGTTCTATTCTGACTTTGACAGGAGTTGCTTCCTCAGACCCTTCGGCACCAACGCAGTTCAAGGTAGGTTTAATTGTTGTCTGCCTTGGGTCTCAATCAGCTTTATCCTTTAGGATCTGATTCTCCTCCTAGGATGCACAGGGACCAAATGCACAGTAGATGCTTATGGGGTTTAGGTTGCATGTTCAGTCTATATGGTGAAGCTTTGCACATAGTCAAATCGCCTTTTACAGTCCCTCTAGTCACCAAAATGACTTGAGTGTCGCCTTTTAGGGAGCCGATCATCATGGCTAGATGTGCTTGTTTGTTTCCTCCGAGCTCAGCATCCGATGCAAAGGTTGGACTGCACTTAAAGGGGCCATGAATATGCAAAATTGTGAACTTTTATCGGCATCATCCTGTATGGATGGCAAGGTGTTGCCAAGTGTGTAGCCTCCGGGGTTCTGTCCTCCTGCCCACTTCCAGGAGCAGAGCACATGAAATGAGTGATGAGCATATGACCTCATGTTTTCACTCTTCCGGTGCAAAACATTCGATTTGGAGCATGTATGCGGTTCCCCTTGGGGCCACAAGCAGCCACACAGCAGTTTCCATGCTGGATCAGACCCAGTCCTGGCCTAGCTCTTCCTAGCTGTGCCCAGGGATTTGGCTTTTGCACATTCTGAAGTTAATAGTTCGTGCACTGATGTCTCTTGAAGCTTGCTTGCCGTGGTAGACTCCGGGGCTCAGGTTATGGATGTAAGTGTCTGCCATGTCTGTCTTGTGTGTGTGACCTGTTTCCACTGTAAGATGCTGGAGAGCAAGATCAGACCCTGGAGATCTCACGTTCTGGAATCTGCTTCCTAGCCTGGCCTCGGCTATGGCTGGACTGAGAGAATAACTTCTAAATGTCACTTCTGGAACGTTTTAAGAACTTCGGATTTTTCATGCATGCGCCTTGAGTCCATCTCTTTTCTCTAGGTGCTCCCTCATTTCGAGTCTCTGAAAAACATGTCACTGATTTGAATGGCCCTTTTTCTTGACTTGCCAAAAGTGTGTTACTGTTTAAGTGCTCTGCTTGGCACTCTGAGGAAGAAGACACACCTCTGATACTTTCTTAGGTTTCCCTGGCTGACACACGGCTTGGGTCACTTAGAAGAGATTTCCCATAGTGCCATCCTTATAGCAGTTAGCCAAACCAAACAAGAATGAACCACGGCATTTCCCTCATTGGGAGATCATAATTTTTTCCTGGTTCTATGATAATGATTCTACCCCACATACTGTCCATTTACAGAGTTAGTAGGAAGGACAAGAACATAGATGAATACAATGGAGACACTCATTTGCTGAGGGTTCAGTCAGGACACCTGTCACCCTCCCTCTCCTGCATCCACAAACCTCCTGATGGAGTATTTGAGCATCTTTAGAGTGTCATTCATTGAGCACTGGGCATCATGGCCGTGTTAAATACTTTATCTGTACAATGGAGTGTGGTTTCTCTGCTCTATTCCTGGAGGATAGGCATTAAAATCACCCATCTGTGGTCAATAGAATCAAAGATCCAGATAGTTTAAGCCAGTAGCCTGGGTCACAAAGCTGAGTACTGTTCTAGTGAACTCCCTGTATTGGATGTCTAAGAACACAGGGCTGGAATCTGTTCATTTCTGGTTTGAGCTTTCTGGCTACGCTGTCATGGCATCGTAGCAGGATCACCGGAAAGAGGAAGAGATCACACAGCCAGACTGGAAACAAGAGAGGTTCAGAGGGAGGGACCAGGTTTGTTCAGAACAACTTGCTTTCAACCGCTAACTGGGTTCCCTCAAGAGTTATATTAATTCCTTCCCAGTATTGTGTCTCTGATGACCTAAGCATTCCCGACTGCTCCCTTAAAGTTTCTACCGAGTCAGCATTCGTTCGGTGTGAACCTATGGGGGGACATACTCAGACACATCTGCTCAAAAGCACTCCGTGAGCCAGATTCTACTTAGCTCTGAGACTCTCCTATTCTTAACAATCTTCCACACACGTGCCCGGCAAAATTCTCACGTACCTCCCATCTTTGTGCTTTTGGCTTTATTTGTCCCTCTACGCTCTACTCATGAAGCCTCTGGCCACCGCACTATCGTATTTTTTTTTTCCTAAGCTTGGGTTGAATCCTAAACCATAATTTATTCCTCAATTTGCCCTGGAACCATCCCAGCAGGCTTGGCACTGCTCTGTGTAATTTATGAGGCAAAATGGCCGCAATGTTAATAGGAGATAATGACTCCCTATGCCTTCCCTTATATTAAATATTTGTTCCTTAATGAACTCAGAGAGGACTAACTATAGGAATTTGAAGTCATGTAGCCATCTTAGAATGGAAACGTTTCTAGACAGGTGGGATTGGTTGAACTGAGTTCCCCCAGTTCACATATTGAGGTTTTAACCTCTAGTACTTCAGAATGTGACTATCAGTGTATTGCAAGAGGTAATTAAATTAAAATGAGAGTCATTGATATAATGATAGTTCAGTATAACTGTCACAGAGGAGAGGTGGCGTGAGGACACAGGGAGGAAGTAGCCATCAGCAAGCTTCAGAGGGAACCTTAATCTTGACTTCTAGCTTGCAGAACTGAAAAATCTGCCAAGTCTTTGATTCTTGGTTCTGGAAGCCCTAGCAAACCAATGCAATAGTCTTGTCAATTTTGCAAATAATAATCCCATCTGAGGCCAGTGCAGGCCAGCAAGGCCAGACAGATTCCTTGACTGGCGGGGAGAGGGGACCACCCCGTGCCTGCCTCTTCTCCTCAGTGCTTCGTGGTCAGAATGCTAAGCACTGTGATGAGATGCATGAGATCACCTTTGAGGAGCCAGATGCAAGGGCAGGGCATCAGAGCTAAAATAGCCCAGAGCCCGGCACATACACTCGAGTCCCACCATCTATGATTCAACCACGGGATGTCCATCACCCTCTCTGAGCTCTAGTTCTGTGAAGCAATAATAATGAGATCATTTCCTGGGCAGTTTTGAAGAAGCATTTGGAAAATGACATTTCAAAGAGCGCAAAATGAGCTGAGCCAGAGGCCAGTGTGGAAGGATCAAAATCTGAGGTCAGCCTGCCTCAGAATAAAAGGGAAAGAAGTAGTGGGGGCTGAGAAACACACACACACACACACACACACACACACACACACACACACACGTGCACACTCACAGACACACACATGCATACACAGGACCTGGCACTGACTCACTTCCTTTTTCTTCCCTGAAGAAAGTAAGAAGAATTCATTACAGGTGGCACCTGGTCACACACCTGGTATTGGGAGGCTCAGATCTTGGTTTACATTTTCTGAGTAATGTAGCATTTCCCTGGTCTGGGCTTCCTTCTGTTCCTACCTCCAGTGATGCAGTCCCCTCCCACAAGGCCACACCCCCTCCCACAAGGCCACACCCCCTCCCACAAGGCCATACCTCCTCCCACAAGGCCACACATCCTCCAACAAGGCTATACTTCCTAATTCTCCCTTAATAATCCACCAACTGGGAATCAAACATTCAAATATATGAGCCTATGAGAGCCATTCTCATTTAAACCACCATACAACCCAAGCTGCCCTTGAATTAAGGTGTGGTGGTTTAATGAAAATGCTCCCCATAGGCTTATGTGTTTGAATACTTGGTCCCCAGTTGGTGGAACTGTTTGGAAAGGATTGGGAGGTGTGACCTTGTTGGAGGAGGTGTGTCATTGGGGGTTGGATTTGAGGTTCCAAAAAACCCATGCCATTTCTTAGTTTGCTCTGCCTCCTCCTTGTGGATCCTGATGTGAGCTCTCAACTATTCCAGGGCCATGCTCCCTGCTATGGTGGTCGTGGACTGTAATCCTCTGAAATGGTGTGCTCCAATAACTCTTCCTTCTTTAAGTTGCCTTGGTCTGTGTTTTATCACAGCAATAGAAAGTAACTCAGACATCAGGGAGTTCCCAGCCTGTCTGACTGCAGTAACTCGGGACTTTGAGTTGACCGTCAGTGAATTCCGAAGCACCTGATATCACATATGTTGAGTGTGAGAGTCTCAACCAAAGAGTATGTTCTGTGTGACCTTACACACAGAAACCTCAGAAGATACAGAACCAGCCTTTAGTGTTAGAATCTGGAACAGTTGCTTTCCACTAAAGAGGTGGGCTGATTGGCTGGAGAAGACAGTGGAGTGTTCTAGAGTGATGGCAATGGGGTTATCATGATTGGGCAGTAGTTGCCTGGATGCAAAATTATCATGAAAAGTCTATCAGCTGAGCATGATGACCCATGCCTTTAGTCCTAGCACTCTGGAGGCAGAGGCAGGACAGTCCCTGAGTTTGAGGTCAGCCTGGTCTACACAGTTCCAGGACAGCCAGGGCTACAAAGAGAAACCTGGTTTAAAAGCAAACAAACAAACCATCAAGACTCTATGCATTTTCCTGGGCTTTCCTGGCACAGGCCTGTAATCCCAGTAACCTGGGAGACTGAGGCCAGCAAATCACAAACTAGATGGTCGACTGAGCTACATATCGAATTCAAGGTCAACCTGGGCAGCACAGTAAGACCTTGTCTCAAAATGAGTAGTGAAAGAAGGTTGCTCAGTGGTGGTATGTGCCCGGTGCACATGAAGGCCCTACCTAGGCTCAACACTCAGAATAAAAACTACATCAGCCATAAAAGCCAGCAGCTATATAACTTACTAATTTTTTAAAAAAAAAATTTAAATTTTTATTTTATGTGCATAGGTGTTTTGCCTGTAGGTGTGTCTATATGAGGGCCTTGGATCCTGTGGAACTGGAGTAACAGATATCTGTCAGCTGCCATGTGGTTGCTGGGAATTGAACTCAGGACCTCTGGAAGAGCAGCCAGTGCTCTTAACCACTGAGCCATCTCCCCAGCTCATAACTTACTGATTTTAATTACAGTCTCAAAATTAACTTTCATACACACACACACACCCCTGCTATGTATACTTGGCTTTCTGGGTCCATGGGTTCAGCACAGGAGCATTTATCCAATTACCGACCAAAAATATCCAGGAAAAATGTATCTGTATTGGACATTGGAGATTTTCTCCTTGTTGATTTCTCCCCAGCCAGCCACATGGCATTTACATGGTAATAAGTATTGTAAGTAATTCAGACATGGGCTAAAGCATGTAAGTATGCATGTGGGCTGTGTGTGAATACAACACTGCTTTATAGAAAGGACGGTTTTGGTATCCACAGGAAGGCTATGGAACAGATCCCCCACAGATTCTGAGAGGCAACAGACAAACCATTCTGAGAGGTGTCTGTAGGTATCTGTGTGCCGTGAGCCAAAGCAAAGCCCGTCTTAATGGGGTAGAGATAGAATAACAGTACCGGCAAACAAAACAAAACCAATGCCCCTAAGTCATGGTGGCTAATATTGGTTATCATTTTTACTACATCAGACTTAACTAAAGCCTAAGCAGATGGACACATCTCTGAGGGATTTTTCTTGATTGCATGATTTAAGGTCAGAAGACCCACCCTGAATCCGTGCCACACCTTCTGATGGCAGCCCACAGAAAAGGACACGGAAGAAGGAAGCATTTGTTGTGTGTCTGCTTGCCCTCACTCTTGCTGGCAAGTTCATCTATCTTACTGCTGAGGCATTCCTTTGCTCAGATGAGAGCCTACTTCTTCAGGATTCCAATGTAAACTGAAGACCAGATGAGACATCTAGCCTTGTGGATGGAACAACTACCAGATTCTTGGCCTTTCTGTCAGGAGACAGCCATTGTTGGATTAGCTGGACCACAGCCCATAAGCCACTCTAATAAATCCCATATATATAATAAATCCCCTAATATATATATGTGTATATATATATATATATATATATATATATATATATATATATACTTATATATATATTCACTCTACCAGTTCTGTTCCTCTACAGAATCCTAATACAGTTATACTCCAAGATACATACTGACAATGTCCTTAAAAGAGGCAGGTATAATGAGATTAAAATATTCAAAGAGAAGGCTAGGTGTTGCGACACTCACCCATAACCCCAGTTCTCAGGAGGATCCTGAGTTCTCAAGAAGCATGATCTCCATAGACTCTACCTCCAAACAAAAGTCTGAGGGAAGGATGATGACAATGGGAAGAAATAGGCATCATAGAAGAGGCAGGCTGATCTCGACTTTGGAAGACTCAAGCCAAGAATATTCCAGAGAGAAAAAAACACGCAGGGCAAGAGATGGTAGAGTCGCTGGGGAGCAGCAGATGGTTCCATGTGGTTGAGATACAGAGGACGACAAGAAAACAATGGAGGGCAAGTGAGGAAGGAAGAAGAACCAGTTTGTGCCCAACCATCTGGGTTTTACTAGTGAGCAGCTGAGGGACTTTAAAGAGGTTAGACCCAGGGAAGTCTGGAAGGTGGGAGCCTGCTGTTTGGTGTCAGATAGGTTTCACAGGGATCTCTGACTGGCTTCAAACTATTTCTTCTACCTCTTGAGTGTTGGGATCACAGGAGTGCACCACCAAGCCCAGCTAGTCTTTTGCTTTTATTTTTTATTAGGAGGCAGGGCTGGTTTTCACAGCTGTCTCCTGACATTTGAAGAGTGACCTGTAGAAGACCCTTGTCATCACCTGGGAGCTAGTCAGAAAGGTGGTATACCCAGTGCATCAGCTTTAGTGGAGTCAGAATCTGCATTTAACAATGTCCCGGGCAATTCTTATGCACATCAAAGCTCTGCAAAACACCAGCCTAAAGGTGAGATGATGGTCTTGAGTATAGGCAGGGATTCTGATCAGTCCTTTGCAATAGCTCCCCAAGCAACTAAGACAGTATGTGTGGATAATGGGTCTTCATGACGCTGTTGAACCTGCCTGGAAAAGCAGGCCATCCCAGAAGGAAGCCGTGAAAGAAAGAAAAAGATAAAGAAAGAATAAAAGGAACTCGAAGTTTGCCTAAACACTCTTACTTCTCCACCTCACATTAGCATCTCACACAGAAGGCCTCTGCGGGTTAGTAATGGCAGAATCGATACTTCTTGTGCTACAGTGAGTGGAGGCCAAGATTATTTCATCTGAATAATTTATCATCCCCCAGCATTAGAACTTGAAGACTTGCCAACTACTACTGAATTCTTTAGAATGTTGTAGCCCTTTCCTGGCTCCATCAGGCAAGCTCTAAAAACTCCTTTTGCCTGAAGTGGCCATGAACTCTCCTTCTCTGGGTCTCCACGTAGCTAGCTTTGTCAAGGAGAAAAAGGTAAGGCATATGGAAAATGTGGGCTAGTCTGCTCTACTCCTGGTCCACCATTGTGGGGACTCTCAGATCACCTTCTCCAAAAGGGACGGAGAAGTCAAGCCTGATGTCACCACCTGTAATCCCAGCACTGGGAGACCAAAGCTAGAGGCTCATGAGGGCTACAGGAGATTGTATCTTAGAGCAACAAAACCAAACCACAACAATAACAAACAGTGATGGGGAGTTGGAATTGGCTGGCAAGAAGGACATAGGAGTGGGCCAGAGAACTCAGTGAGGGACCTGTAGTTCAGGGTTTCCCTGCCTCACTCTCCTGACTGCTGAAGTTACAGGTGTACAGCGTCATACCTGGCCACATTTAATTGTTGGGTGCCGTTTGTTTATTTTCTTTTGAGGTAAAATTTAAAATCAATAAGATGCTCAAATCCTCAAGGATGTGTTTGTTGAGTTTTGTATCTGCCTATATCACATGGTTCAAACCTCTATCAAAGTAAAGAATATTACTTGTCAGTGAGTTCCCTTATGCCCTTTCTCAGTTAATTCCATTAGCTTCCCCCTCCTCACATGTACCACTGATCTGATTTGCATTGTTAGAGATCAATTTTCTTTTCTTTGATAGCTAACTTCTCTTTTTTATATATTCATTCGGATTCTAAAATTTCAGTGGTATTGTATCATCCAGCAGACCATGCTTGTGTTTGGTCTAGGTTTTTTTTTTTTTTCATTCAGCTTGTTTTTGAGGTGCCTTCATGTTATTTTGCGGTTCAGCCCACTATGGATAGTGCCACCTCCAGGCAGGATGCTACAAGAAGCAGGATGAGCAAAACATGAGGAATAAGTTAGTAAGCAGAACTCTTCCATAGTGTCTGCCTCAGTTCCTGCCTTGGGTCCCTACCCTGGCTTCCTTTCATGATGGACAATAACTGTACATTTGGTCATGGTTTTTATCACAGTAATAGAAACCAAACTAAAACAGTTTTAGTCAGGTACCCTCCAGGTGCTGTGTGAATTTTATCCCCTCTAGCATGGAGCTTGGCTCTCCGAGGGCACTCCCACTAATTTGTTGTCTACAGGGATTCATCAAGGCATGACTACAATGGAGAGGCCTCTTTCTATCTTGGCTGTTGGTTAGTCTGTGTTTGGCTTTTGGTGGGACAAAGACGTACAGATGTTTCTGCCACTCTTCCTGTCTTGTCTTGACATCTCATAAGATCTCCTGATGTCACAGTCTTCTCAGGAGTCTCCCACAGAGGCCCCTGGAGAAGAGCTAGCATGTTTGGGAGGACCCCTTCCCTCCTCTCGTGTTGGAAGCTTCCAGTCCAAATTGTTGTGCTTTGGTTACGGGTAAGAACTCGCTAGAATCATAACTGTTTTCTTCTTTTCTTGCTTCTTTGGGCAGCCATATCTTCCTCTACCTCTGTTGACCCTTAAATGAGTCCCTTCTTCCATGTTGGAGGGGCTCATTGTCTCATGGCCTCACCCTTCAGATGGGTCAAAAAAAAAGCTATCATGTTCTTTAGGGTGCCAAGCTTTAAAAACCTGTGTGTGAGTGTGTGTGTGTGTGTGTGTGTGTGTGTGTGTGTGTGTGTGTGTGTGTGTGCTTGAAGTGGCCAGAAAGATCCCTTTGGAGCTGGAGTTACAAGCAGTTGTGAGCCTCTTGATGTGGGTACTGGGAACTCAACTGGGGTCCTCTGTAAGATCAGTATTCTCTCTTAGCTGATGAGCCATCTCTCTAGCCAGTAAAGTGCTGGGCTTTTGTTGTTAGGGTAGAGGCTATGCTCTCTTGCTGAGCTAAGCTGATTATCCACCACATTTATTTTAACAAACACCTGCTGAATGCCTTGCTTGGCAGCTCTGTGACCACGAAGAAGACCAGAAGACCATAAAACATAGCCTTTGCTCTCTGCTCCCCGAGCATGGATTGAGTCTGAGGAGGAACAATCACAGGTATTTGGTAGTCAGGCACCGAGTCAGTCTGGGGCAGCCATGGAGGCTTCACCTGGGAAGCAGAGCTGGGGCTGATACCTCGCCGAGGAACAGCAATGTCCAGGTTGGTAAAGGAGGTAAGTACATGCAGGCAGAGAGGATGCCTCACTTCTAGTCGGTGATATGAGAAGGTCTTCAGGGGACCCTGAACCTCCAAATTTCTGCTCACTGCTGAGGTTTTCTGCCAGTGAGTCTCAAAGGTCTCATTAGGATGCAAACCCGTATATCAGTTACATTTGATGGTTGTTTCTGCAAATTCCTGGCAGAAGCAACTTCAGGGAGAAATGACTGGTTTGAGCTCATAGTTTCAGATGTGTGGGAGAAGGCGTGGCAGGGCGGTTTTCATTGTGGCCAACAGGAAGCAGAAACAGAACCAAAGGGTGGATCCCATGAGATGCAGCCCCAAGGACACATCCCCAGTTAATTACTTGCTCCTATGTGGGAGCCCAGAGAGGATGATTGCAGACCTGAGTGCAGGTGTCTGAGATGGTCTGCACTTGGCTGTGCTGGGGGGGGGGGGGTCTTTTGCTCCACCCTTGGAGTTTCTATAAATACCCTGGGGCAGAGACAGTCAGGGCCCGTGGGAATAAGTTCCAGGCCCTCTAGAGGCTATCCTTTATTTTCTATCTGTTTATCTCCACAATTTAAGTCCTTCTATCTAACATTTCCTGCTGCTCGCACTCAAGAAAACTCTGGGGAACTGTGGGGTTGGTGGATAGCCACCCCGCACTCCTACTGGGCCCTGTCTCCTACTCTGTGCACTTCTCAATGATGTCATATTAATATGAATCCATCAGGTATTAATCTCTTGATTAAGTCAGAGCTTCTACAGTCAAACTATCTCTGGAAACATCTTCATGGGCACGGCAGAGGTATTACTAATCTCCCAGGCACATCTTAATTCAATCAAGCTATCATAATTAACCGTCATGGTTATCTAAAATCTCTACCAGACTGTCTTCCCTACAAACACAAGCTTAGGCAAGTGAGCTTCCCAGTCCCCAAAGTCATTGTCACAGCTGCATGACATACGATACACTGTCCCTGTGTCTTGTTTGCTACTCGAGAGTTGGATGGTTGGATCATTTAACATTTTAAGCCCACACTTCTCATCCCCGCCCAGCACCCCTGCTTGGGAGGCGCTCAGGAAGAGATGGATGAATTGAATTGAACAGTGTTCCTGTATCCCCTGCTGGAACAGTGGCTGAGCCACTCTGTAGCTACTGCCCCCCACCTCGCCCCCGTGTCTGAACACACACCTGTCAAAAAAAAGTCCGGGATCTGTGAGGGTTACATATAGACCCTCTGGCTATTGTATTTTTAATAGACTAGCGGGAGTTATCTTATTCCAGGCAATCACCACCTCCCGGAATCTTCAAGACGTCTCTAAATGTTAACTTTTCATGAGCTAAATCATTAATAATCCCTTCCTCCGACCCGGAGACATTTTGATTGCGGCTTTCACTCTTTAAATTTTGAATGATCTCAGATTCTATTCGTGCCTGCCTCAGACGTAGTAAAAACTGCAAGGGCAGGATAAGGAATTGCTGGCTCGGCAGCGCCGGCTTCTACTGTGATTTTACAGAGCACAGACCTTCCTCCTTCTCTGAGGAAACAAGGATGGTATCTGTTTTCAAATGTGACAGTCTTTCCCCTGGGAAGTGCTTTCAAATGTGTTTGGTTCTACCTTCTGCTTTTGCTTACCTTCTTCTCTGTCATGACAGAGCAATTCCACATTTTTTTTCCAGAACAACGTGGCGTACACAAGACAAAAAGGTGCCTTGAAATTCAAAACTCTACAGTTTTCCATCAGTCGAGTGTGGGAACGTTTAGGGCTGTCAGATAAAAATAGGATAGTTTGTGTGTGCATAGTTCAGTAATGACCCTAATGTCCAAATAAATAAAACAGCAGACACTTGCAGCGATGTTTGTAGTTTTGGCTGCAGAGCTGAGGGAGAAGTAAAATCTGGAGCATCCGGGTGGGCAGCCTCAGAATGACCTTGCAGAGGGGTCATGACGGAGCTGGCTCTTGAAGATGTGTCAGAGCTGACAGTGTAAGACTTTCCCATAGGAAGTGGAGACAGGAAACAGTGGTGTGGGATTAACTGGTGCTTCTGATTTCATCCACCCAATTTTAACCAAATACCCACATTCTTTAGATTTTCTCTTTATTGTAAAGTAGAATCAAGCCACCACCAAGGAATGCACTCTCTTGGATTATGGGTCTGTGTTGCTAACTCCTTCTATATTTAACTCCCTGAGTGTTTCTGAAGGCCTGTGGAGGCCCACGGAGGTTTCCTAGTGAGATCTGAGCTTGCTTTACCTAGCAAGGCTGCATTAGAGGATGGCTTGACCATGTGCATGGTTACAAGATGATGGAAGGGTCTACACTTGGCTGAGCTAGGGGGAGGTCTTTGCTCCACCCCTTGGCAGTCTATAAAAAGCCCTTTAGAAGAGACAGAAGGGACTGGTGGATAATGATCCAGGCCCTCCCAAAGCTATCTTGTGTTTCTGTCTGTTTCTCTCCCCATTATATTTCTACCTAGTGTTTCTTACCCTTCTCTCCTCCAAGAGTATCCTAGGGAAAAAGTGGGAGTGGGTCCCTGACACTGGGCTTCCATTACTTTCATGATGTCACTTTACAGCCCTCCTGACAGATCTCTGTTCCCTCACTGTGGCTCAGCACCCCTGTTCTCCGCTCACCCATTAGAATGCAGTGAGCTATCGGAAGGATCTTTCGGATGGGGTCTGAAAATCAAGTCACAATTATCAAGCAAATGCATGAAGCTCTGTATCTTTACCAGCAATGCACATTTAATGAATGTTTGTCGAATTCCTTGTTGGACTAATGACTTTTTTTATCACTAGGACAAAACACCCAGCAGAACGACTTAGGGAAATAATATATTTGGCTCATGGTTCAGAGATTCCCATCCACAGCCCTTGCTTCTCTTGTTCTCTTGATTCTGCCTCCATCGTGAGGCAGTGGAATGTGAGGAGGAGGCTGTTCACTTCATGGCAGACAGGAGCAGAAAGGGGCAGTAACTGGGAAGCAATATGGTAGGCAGGGCCCAGGGCAAGGTAGCAATGATCTAGTCCCTTTAACCACGCCTCATCTTCCATAGTTCCACCAACTTTCAATTTTTCAACCAATTCAAATTTTGAATCCATCAATGGATTAAAGCACTCTTACACCAAAGGCCCCACTATCAACTGTTTCTGAAAAGTCCTCATGGGCACACCTTTACAAAGCTCAGCCCAGTCCACTTGACAGTCAACATCATACCTACTGTTGAGAAGTTGTGGAAAGTTGTTGTAAGCCACAGTGCAGCACGTTGAATATTATTTGGGAGGAGAAAATGCTGGGGAGCCTGAGGGACTTCCCTCCTGGGACATCATAGGACACACGAGTAGTGTCTGGGACAGATCCAGGTTTTGAGAAGTCTGCAGGTGGTGTGATTCACATGGCCTCTTAATGAAAAAAAAAGACAGACAAACAAAAACAAAAAACAAGAGACCTTGATCCTATAGCAGTTTTACAAAACAACAAAAGCTCCTGTGAATTCGTTGCTAATACCTTACCTGTGGTCTCAGTAGCAGCATGTGCAAGGGAAAACATGAAGCTTAAATCTCATGGCCTTTGCAGTAAATATACCCCTGGAGATGACATTTCAGTGGGCGTCCAAGGTTGTCTCAAAAGTTGTCAGAAAAACAAAGAGAGGATTATCTTACTTGCAAAACTATTAGTGTTTGCAAGGACCAAAGACACAAAAATGGTGCATATCATAATGCTAATTACATGGAAGCCAGCGATGAGAGATGTCATAGACATTATCAAGATGTCATTTATGTGACAGGGATATAATACGACAGGGATCCTGATTCTATTTTGTTACCGTGTTCCATTTTACCAAGGAACAACATGACCAGACTTGTTTAAATGAGTGTCCTGGAATAGGATGAAGAAATTGCCTGAACACAGTGGTGACAGATAGCTCCTGAGTTTGGAATTGCTGAGTTGATGCTTCAGTGGATGAATTAGGTCTGTAGATTTCAATGTCAGAACAGGCTGACATTGTCTGTGTAGGACACTGAGAAGCCATGGAGAGGCATTGTGGTACTTTCAATGAAAATGGCTCATATGTTTGAATGCTTGGTCTCCAGTTGGTGGAACTGTTTTGGGAAGGATTAGGAGGTGTGGCCTTGTTGGAGAAGGTGTGTCACTTGGTGCGGGGGGGGGGGGGGGGGGGGGGGGGGGGTGCTCTGAGCTTTCACACCAGGGCCAGTCTCTCTGTCTTACCATTTGAGCTATAAGCAAGCCTTCAGTTAAATGCTTTCTTTTATAAGTTGCTTTGGACGTGTTTTCTCTTCACAGCAAAGGACAGTGACTAAGATAGCCATACCACATCCTATGGACACACACACCAGAGGATCCCAGGAACAACCCTATGTCTCCCTCTGGTGCCATCTCTCTCCTTGGAGCCATGATTCAATATTCACTCATCCAATAGTTTCAACAACACTACTGAACGTAAGCATCACAGTTAATGAGAATCAAATATAAATGATATATAAATGTTAACTATTCATTTTTACTAGTGCATAGATAAGAATACTATTGTCTGTTATCATACGTATGTATTATTGAAGGTGGAAAGAAACAAAATTTGCTTTGAACTTTAGAGATATTAAGAACGCTTTTCTATTCTGCTCTGGATATTACTGTGACACTCAGTAGTTCCAAGGATCTTCCATTTTCAGTTTACGAAGTTTCAGTTAGTTTTGCTCAATTGCAGTCCAAAGTTATTAGGTGGAAAATTCCAGAAGTAAACAACTCAAAAGTTTTAAACCTTTATCACAATAGAAGTGTACGATAATGACAACTGTTGTATTACTTGCTATTCTTCATCTCCTCCGGTGCTTGGTTGATAAAGAAATTTTGTCATGGTGTTCTAGGGTAAAGCATGACACTACTGTTAGCAGTGTCTGAAGTTGCAGGTGTGCCTGGAGTGCTGGGGTGTGTCCTGGAGGGATAAAGGGCACTGTAATACATTTACCATCATCAGACATCCAGGAAGAGGGAGCAGAGGCTTCCTAAACCTCAAAAGGGGGCAGCGAGGAAGTCACCCTCAGCACTGCATGAATGCAGAAGGTGTATTTCCATCTCTGCTCTGGTCTCCTTTGAATGAACCTGGTTTGCTGGAGGATCCATGTTTGAATTTCCTCCCACCATTTCCAGATCCTGAAGTCATGGCTTCCTCACTCTAACACTGCAGGGCAGAGAGCATAGTCCCCTTTAGAGCTTTGGGAGAGACAAAGAAAGACCCTTGCCCGGATGCCATCCTTGGCAAGGTTTCTACTGCCTTCTGCTCCTGCCAGGGTGGCAGCCAGACATGACCCTCCAATCTTCAGAATGGCTTAGATAGATGCTTTCTGAGTTGGCTGGGCCTCGCCTCTGCTCCGGGACTGCTCTCTGTTCTAGGTAGCACTCCAGTGAATCTGCCAGTTCCTTGTAGCCAAGCAGACCACTTCCTTAGCTTTTCTTTTATATATATTTTTTTCATCTTCAGAGGTAGAGCCTTTCAAATAGACTCCTCTGAATCTGGGCAGGTGGCCAGCATATCGCAGCACAATGGGGAATAGTTGACAATTTCCTCGTGCTGAGTCAGCAAGGACAGGGGAGATGAAACATCCACACTCATCTTTAGGGTCCGAGGGACTGTTTTGGACTCGGTCTCTCAACACTGACTTCTTACATGTATTTCTAGTGTGGGAGGGTCAGCGCAGAGGTTTCTGATTTCTTTCTTTCTCTCCTTCCCCTTCCCTTTCTAGCCATTTTCCTTGCTCAACTCCATCCACTGTCTCTGTCTGTCTGTCTGTCTGCACCTCTCCCTCTCCTCTCTCTGTCTCTGTCTCTGTCTCTGTCTCTGTCTCTCTCTCTCTCTCTCTCTCTGTGTGTGTTTGTTTTGAGATAGAATCTTACTATACAACTAAAGTGGCCTTGAACTCATGATTCTTGTGAATCTCCTGCCTCAGCCTCCTAAGTGATGGACACCATGTCCAGCTTTCTGTTTTCTACAGTTGAAATAATCATAGAATAAACTTGAGTCTGTGGTTAAATTGTGGCTTAAAGGTTTACAGCTTTGATTTCACCTTGGAGTCTTCCTGTCCATCCTGACCCTTCGCTCAACCTTTGAGTGTTCATCTTCTTTGTTGTTTATAACTACCCAACAGATAAGCCTCACTGTCCCTTGACAGTGAGTTACGGCAGTGACCTTCACATTTACAGCCTTTTAGTTGCCTGTTTGTTATTTGTGTATTCTCTACTGTTTCATCACCCTGAAGGTGCTCCATCTCTGGGACCTTAAACTTGAATAACTGTAGACTGAAGTTTCTTGGTGCTGCCAGGTCCTGCCTGGGCAGCAGCCATTTTTATAAAGACACTCAGAAACTTTTATTAATTACAAACTGTTTGATCTATGGCTCAGGCTTATTGCTAACTAGCTCTGACATCTTAAACTAACCGATTTCTATTAATCTATATATTGCCACATGGTGTTACCACCAGTCTGCTGGCATCTTGTTCCTTGGGCAGCTGGATAGCATCTGCCCTGACTCTGCCCTTCTCTCTGTATCTCTGCTTAGATTTCCCACCTGCCTTTAAGCTGCCTTACCATAGGCCAAAGCAGCTTTATTTATTAACTAATGGGAGCCACACATATTCACAGCATAAAGACCATCCCACAGCAGATAATTTACTCAACTTATTTTCAGAAGCTAGTGGGAAGTCTACACTTGAACGTAAGGTCACTGGTTTCCGGCTTCCACTCTATGCCACTCGGAGCTGTGACTGACTTCTAGCTCAGAGAGACATATGCAGAAGAGCCACGTGCATCTTGTGAGAACTTTCCTCACAGAAATTCATTATTTTACTTCTCCCCATCTGCTGCGTGGAATAAAGGTATGGGGAGCCACAAGCTAAAAGCTCTCCTGGCAGCTACGGAACAAAGGGAACTTGGGTTTCTTCTGCTCACAAAGCTCCATAACAACCCTGCATCCTTGAGTTTCCATGAGGGAGAAATTCTCTATATTGAAGATTCAGTGGTTCTTCGGGTTTCCTGCCCCTTACAGTGGGTTTCCTGCCCCTTACAGCCAACCTCAACCCCAATATGTACAGCCTCACCCCACGCTAGATTTCCTTTCTCCATTGTTTGTGCGCCTTTGCCTTGGACCTCAAATCTGATTCTTCCAGATTTTCTCTGGGCATGGTTTCCCTCTTTGCCCAGCCTCCAGAGGCCCTGCAGCACTCATCATGAAGTGACTCAGAGCTCCCCAGGGGGCCCAGAAACTGCTTTGCTGTCCTGTCCCAAGTCTGTGTGTGGAGCAGCATTTGCAGATGGGATCCCCAGGGGAGACATTGCTTCTGTCTCTGCCACAGCCACAGCCCGGAGGATCAATTTGCCAGGATCGCTGACTGAAGAAAGAGCTGTGGACGAAGCAGAGCCCTCAGCTCCAGGAAGGGGCTGCAGCTAAGTACAGTGCCGTGCAGAGTCCTGGAAGGGACACTCACTGGACAAAGAGGCCCATGGACAGAGGAGGCCATTTTTGGGGTTGCACTAGCAGAAGAATGGGTGGGTCAGAGCCGATAGTACAAGCAGGGGCACTGTAGAGGTAGCAATGGACTCCTAGGCTCTATCTGCCCAGTCACACCAGCCAGGATGCACTACCACCTCCCTATGAGCAGTGACATGTGTCAATCATTTATTGATTCTGGTATGGATGCTGCACTGCAGGACTCTTTAATTTTGATGTAAGCCCAACAAATCTCCACAGATGGTCTTGATATCATCATAAAGTTTGGCTATAGGAAAAATTAATGAGAAATGCAGACCTAGAGGGGTCAAGCATGTCATCCTGAAGTGAGCCAAACTAGTTAATAAATATCCCCAAGAAAACGTCATCTTCCGGGATTTACTTCTGTCTGTTCTCTGTCACTCTGGGCCATAGCAAAAGGGACTGTCTTATTTGGGGGTTTCATTGCTGTGAAGAGACATCATGACCCAGCAACTATTATAAAGAAAACATCTAATTGGGGTGGCTTGCTTGCAGTTTCAGAGGCTCAGTCCATCATCATCATGGTGGAGAACATGGCGGCATGCAGGCAGATGTGGGGCCGGGGCTGAGAGCCCTACATCTTGACTCAGAGGCAACAGGAAGTCGACTGACACACGGGGTGGTATCCCAAAGGTATGAAACCTCAAAGCCCGCCCACACAGTGACCCACTTCCTCCAACAAGGCCACACCTCCTAATAGGGCCACTCCCTTTGGGAGCCATTTTCTTTCAAATCACCATAGGGACTTAGGCCCTTTCTCCCATGGGACTCCAGAATTCTTCAAGACAGAAACACAGTCATCCCTGTGTCCTGTAGACTAGAATGTGAGAGATAGTGTTTGTTGATGGACTACATGAAAGAATCCTGACTACAGACTGAACACTTCAAACTGATAAGAGACTTAAATGAGATGACTGAAGAAATGAGGCTACTCAGGCGTGGCGTGGATGCGAGATTCTCGGGGAAAGCCAGTGACTGTGCAGTCCAAAGTTGGAAGGGAAGTGGACTGTTGTTGCATGTGGGTTCCATGATGTTATTAGAGGCTCGAATGGGCTGCTCTTGTGGCTCACGCTCTTACACTAAGTGCATATGAGACAGAGCAAGTGAAATGGGTGATACACTCCTTCCCCGGAGATCTTGGTGCCACCGCACCCAGGAGCCATCCTGGCCACAGCTGATTGGCATGGGAAATCCAGTTGGCCAGAGGGACTCCCTCATGAACGGTCCTGGCTTCCTGCAGATAAGCATGATCCCTGAGGTCTCAGGTCTAATAAAGAGTTTCTAATGGCTTGAACCAGCGTCTGAATGGTCTTTTCGGGTAGATACCTCACAACAAAAACCACCACAGAGCCTGGCTGAGCGTCCATCTTCACAGACCCACTACAGTGCTGGGCCACAGCCCAAGGCCACACTGACAGAGTTTGCAACCACATGTGTGCTGGCATTTTCAAATTATATCCCCAAAACTCCCAGTGAGAGCAGATGCTATAGCAATGACAAGTTGTGCGATCTGGGGGTTGGTGACAACGTGGTAAGCTACATTAGAACGTGAATTTGCTTTCTTCTGATTTCTGCCATGTGCCTGGGCCACAGCATACCACCCAGCACAGGTATTTGCTGAATGGTTGATTACAGGACCCCTGTAGCCCCTGGTGTAGGCACCCTCTCTTTAGGATGGAAGGAGGTATCAGTTCCTAGGGACTCTGGCCGTGAACCCTTAGATGTCATCACATAAACAGGAAGACAAAACAAGATTCACTGTCTCATCAGAAGATGTCATCACTGAGCCCCCAGAGGACTCCCCTTCACCCCCTCACCCCTTCCTAGCTCCCCTTCCCCAGCCCTCAGTGACCACCACCCTGCATATCTCAGCTTCTGTGAAGATCCGTAGGTGAGCAAGATCACGTGGGTTTTGTCTTTCTGTGCCTGCCTCCTTTCACTTAGTGTGAGGTTTCCCAGGTTAATCCATGTTGTCAAAGGAGATAGGATCTCCTTTTTTATATCTTCCTTATATTGCAATACACTCTCCATGCTACAAAAAAAAAAAAAAATTAGAAATAAGAGTACTGGGCACATCTGGCAGTTTAGGGAGGGTCTGCATTTGCAAAAGCTCTGTTTGTGGCTCATAAAACTCTGTGTCTTAAGGGCTCAGAGTTCAGTGTGCCTGCAGAGACATGGTTCATCAATTCATGGTTCCCAAGTGGCTGGGAAGGCACCTCACCTTCCTTTCCCTGCCTGTGACACAGCATTATGCTGGTGGGAGCTGGAAATAGAAACCAACCTCTCCTGGCCAAGGTGCCTGCTGGGGCCGCCACCTGCCCTGACATGCACCCGGCACTTCCGCCCAGGGGAGAGTTGAGCTCTCACGTTGAACGCTGAAGCCAAGGTAGGGGTTCTGACGCACATGCCTCCTCACTGCGGTTTATCTCCCACTTAATGCAGCATGTAAACCCCATTTTACCTTTGCTGAAATGCCAGGATAATGTGATAATCAGTTTGCTGCTGCTGATGCTCGGAAGAGTGACGTCCACATCTGTGTTGCTAGGCAACAAGATGCTCTCCTTCCTGTGCATCACTGGGTGGCTCAGAGAATCACTGACTTCCCTGCCAGCAGCATCCTTGACACTAATGCTGTGCTGAGGAGCCTCCAGCTGGCTGTCTTGCCTTGACCAACAGGGATGCACTCGGCTGCCTGTCGGATCTCATGAGCAAGAGAGTTAATATGGATTGAATCTTGAAACTGGTCCTTGGCTACTTTATGGGTCACTGGTGTCCTCAGTACAGGGCACTGAATTTCATTTCTAAATGATCTGCTTGGTTCTGACTTCTCCCCTAAGTGGGTCATGGTAAATTTAGACAAGATCTTTTGAGGCTCTAAGAATTCAATTCAATTTGGAATTGACTTTTAAGGACATAACGTTCTCACGGGAAGATAGTCTCACCTTGTCATTTTGAGCTCTTGTGTTAACTAGCTACGGTCTGGGAATGGCCTCCTTCAAGTTCTCAGTGGTGCCAATAAGGCGAGAAGTGGCTGCTGATGCAGCCCCTTCCATGGCCAGGAAGCTGGAAACATTTCCTGGGCAGAAATCCAATCCCTCCGTGTCCTCTGAGACATTGGCACTGCCCGTGCAGGTGGTGAATTTGCCAACCCTGCGGCGCATCCATTACCCCCGCCGGGGAAAGTCTGCCTCAGCAAGGCTGTGGGGATCCAGAATTCCTATATGGAAACTGTTCAGGGGATTCATTCTAACTGAAGAGGGGTTAGGAAAGTTCTGGAAATAAATGGTTGCCTCACCGGAGTCTGTCCACAGCACCTGTGTTTACTCCCTGGGCCTTTTGCCTTCCCAGTTGCTGCTGTTCCTCCAGGAAGAACACACTTTGCTCCGATAACTCGGGTTCCTGTCACCTTTCAGAAGGTGAACTCTGACTTATAATCCTCCTAGCATAGCAGCAAAAAGCCGACATTCAGACCCAAATCTAGGAGGTATGGGATGAGAGCCAATGGGCTCAACACTTGGGTTTCCTGGGATGGACCCACCTAGCCGTACTCAGTCATGTTCTCTTTCCCAAAATCAGAGTTTCAACTTTCACACCAGGTGGGGTGAGTATGGCTGGGGACAGAATGATGATGACCCGGTGTTAGTGATGGAACACATGTTTTAAGTAAACAAAGGACAGCTGTGGTTCTGTGGAGGGTACAGGGTGCCCTGTCTTGTCCTAAGGGTATACACTCCTTTTGACATCCTTGGTCAGAGTGCGTGCCTTTAAGGCAGATGCTGCAGTTGGTGTCTGGAGGGTCCTTACCAGCATGTGGTACTAGTGAGAGACGGTGAGACCTTTAGGAGGTGAGACTCAGTGGGAAGAAGTTAGGACACCAGGGGTGAACTCTAGAAGGGGTTACAGGACCCAGGTCTTTCATACCAGCCACAATGTAGGTGAAGCTTGGCTGTATGCTCTTGCCACGATGCGCTGTGCTGCCACAGGCACAGAGTGATGAGGCCGAGCATGGACTAGAACCTCTGACATCATGAATCAAATAGACCTTTCTTCTGTGTGCACTGAATACCTTGGGTATTTCCATCTGTGACAGAAAGCTGACTGTGTGGAAGTGCTTTAGGCAACCCCCTCTCCATCACTGGCTCAGCAGATGTAAACACAGTAATATTGAGGCTGAGTGTGTGCGTTCTTCTCCATCAAATGTTCTAGGATTTAACAGGCTATGATCCCCTGAGAAATGGGCCCCACAGCAATTTAAAAAAAAAAAAAAAAAACCAGTCATCTGTAGCTATTGCTTTTCTGGGACAGCGAGAAACAGGATTTTGGTCAAATAGGTCGTTTAAGGCTTTTTTTTTTTGCCACCTTGACAAGAGATAAATCGAAGTCAATGGAAGTCAAGACAGGTCTTAGTGTATTCAGCTGCAGGAGCCAGGAAGACCCCAGATCCACACAGCAGCTTAAATGGGTCTCTTAGTGGGGCCAGTTCAACTACTAGGGACATGAGGGCATTGGTTGTCCCGTCTAGGAGGAGGAAGGGTTAGTTTGTTAGACTCAGAAACAACTCAGTGGTTAGTACAAACTAGATGTGTTAATATAAACTGACTCTGCCGATTGTAACTGGGTGTGCTGGCTAGTTTTATCTGACACACGCTAGAGTCACTAGAGAGGAGGGAGCCTCATTTGAAAAATGCCTCTATAAGATAGGGATGTAGGCAAGCCTGTAGGGAATTTTCTTAATTAGTGATCAATGTGGGAGGGCCCAGCCTATTGTGGGCAGTGCTATCCCTGGGCTGGTAGTCCTGGGTTCTATAAAAAAAAAAAAAAGCAGGCTGAGCAAGTCATGGGAAGCAAGCCAGCAAGTAGCCCTCCTCCATGCCCTCTGCATCAGTTCCTGCCTCCAGGTTCCTGTCCTGCCTAGGTTCCTGTCCTGACTTCCTTCAATGATGGAGTACAATGTGGAAGTGTAAGCCAAACAAACCCCCTCCTCCACCAGGTTGCTTGGGTCACGGTGTTCCATCACAGCAACAGTGACCCTGACTAGAACATTGGGTTACCTTGAGATAGCCAGAAGCGTTTCTGACCCTTAGTTCCTTCAGCTATGAAATTAGGAAAATTACCTTGATCCATAAGGTAACTGAGGGCCAGAGAGATGGCTCAGTGGTTAAGAGCATTTGCTGCTCTTACCAAGGACCCAAGTGTGGTTCCTAGTACCCACATAGTGGCTCGTAACCATCTATAAGTCCAGTCCCAGGAGATCTGATGCCCTCTTTTGACCTTCTCAGGCACTAGGCACAAACACAGTGCATATATACACTCAGGCCACACATGTACACATAAAATAAAAAAATGAGATAATTGAGAGAATTAAATGAAATGTTACTAATAGGCTATCAAGAAAGTGTCATACAGCGGGTCCTATACTATGTCATTGAGTGCTCACAGCTATCCTGCGAAGTCACTTCCCCATTTTGCAGAATGAGAAAAGAAAACTTTAGAGAGCATAAAAAAAAAAAAAAAAAAAAAACATTGATATGATGTGAAACTGCACCCATGTCTGCCAGACTCTGGACTCGTGAATCTGCTTATGAATGGAGCTCCCAACCATTGCTGAAAACAAAATCACCTGAAAGTTTTGTTTTTCTTTTTAAATTTCCAATGCTGAGGTGTCACCATGATCAGTTACATCTGAAGGTCTGGGGTATAGACAGTTGGGGACCCACGGGCTTAAGATACTCTCTACTGTTGGTTCTCAACCGCCGGTTCTTAGAATCACCAAGGGAAACATTTCCAAGATGGCAGTGACCACAGTCAGGAGCTTCTGAGGTATATCGTGTGGTCCTTAAGTCCAGTAGTGCCATGGTTGTGCTGTGATAGTGAAGTGAGCCCCAGGAGGTAGAGAAGCTAGTTGCCACCATTGAGTCTATGTATAAAACAAAGGCTTTGTTCGATGGGCGGTGATGGCGCATGCCTTTGAACCCAGCACTCGAGGGGCAGAGGCAGGTGGATCTCTGTGTGTTGGAGGCTAGTCTGGTCTACAGAGTGAGTTTCAGGACAGGCAGAGCTACATAATAGAGAGAACTTGTCTCAAAAAAAAAAAAAAGGCTTTGCTAAAGATGTTCCTGGAGTCCTTATGACCTGCATTTTGTCCTTAGGAGTGGTACTGTATTGTCTCCATTTGCCAGCTGGAGGGAGACATTTCCCCTGACTCAACAAGTGGGTGGAGGAGGCAGGACAGGCAAGGAACAGCCCCCTGAGGGTGTTAGTGCGAGCCTCCCACTGCACACACAGAGCTGGCTGACTTAGTGCCACATTCATCTATCCTCTTCCCAAAGGATCTAAAAACTTTCTTATTAGAGTCAAACAAATCAATTTAAAAAAAAAACCACAAAAATATTCTTTCCATTGCTTTAAATTCTCTTACCTTTTTTGATAATACCAAGTGGCATTTATGTATACATTGTGACAACTCTACCTTCCACCTGAGGGGACCGTGACTGTGGTCAGTTATACTGCCCTGGTGAGCAATCCCCAAATCTCAGTGGCTTAATGAGAAATCATGTTCCATTTTTTAAGGTGAATCTGGGGATGGAGGGCAGGCAACTGGGGACCTGGGCTGGTGTGGCGCTGGCACAATTGTTCGGGCAGAATAAAGAACCTAGTCAGTGCTGGCTCTTAGGTTTTCCAGAGCTAGGGGAAGCCTGCTGTCTCCCGGATACGGCGTGGTTGATGTAATCATGAACACACTGCAGCTATGGCTTCCCTCACAAGACCTGCACACTCATGAAGTAAGACACAGCAGTAAGAGGGGCACTAGTTGAGAAGGGATCTGTCGGAGTGGAAGGGGAAAGAGAGGGTAACAGGGTTAATATGCTCACAATACGTTCCCTACATGCATGAAGTTGTCAAAACTACAATAATCTTAAGATGTCCAGCATAAATGGACACACTCAGTGCTGCTCACATCTCATTGGCCAAGAGCTCTACCTACCTTAAAAGGAAGGGAGACTTAAGCCTGGCTCAGAGGGAGGGAAGAGGATGCTTATTGCCGCTGTAATGGCAAACCAACAAAATTAGTATGTAGATAGGATTTTTCTTAGCACTTCCCTGAGAGCCTGGGCAGCTGTCCACAGGATGGAATTCACAAGGATCCAGCAGTGGACTGTGGACACGACTGCCTGGGTCACCAGCTCACACTAGCAGTGAACTGGAAGAAGTTAGCACAGACTGATGGGGGGACATTCCCATGGAAATCCACGAAAAGTGACTCCTTCCACACAAAGCCAGTCCAAGCAGGTGCCAGGAGGGAGCAGACAAGTGTCTTGCCTGTAGGCCACTGCATGCTGCCAGCCACCCTAATAGATGGCAGGGTCCCAGCGGCATGACGGTGACCTTCACTTTCTGATTTCAGTTTTCTTTACAGTAAAGCTTACACAGGCTCGAATTTGATTAAAACGACAACAAAACAACCAACCACCACCAACAACAACCAAACGCAAACACTTTTCCAACCACCAAAAATAATTGATAATGATTTTGAACCTATCTTGAAAAAAATTCCAGAGAAGTGTGAGGTTTTTCTTTCTTCCCTCTGCCTGCCTGCCTGGAGAAACATTCTGTATCCTTCAACACTCTTGCCCAAACACGGCCTCCTAGACAGAACCAGTCCCTTTAGACGCTCACTCTATGCTTGCCTGCACTCTTACAGCACTCATCATGTTGCGCTACAACTTGTTTTTTTTTAAATCTAATCATTTATTTAACCCATGTACACAGTTCTCGCCATGATGCTCACTGTGTAACCAGCATCACTTTGTGCACGTGACCCACCTATGAGGCGGCTGCTGCTGTCTCTACTTGGCACATGAGATGCCCAGTCTCAGAGGAGCAGGTACTTTCAGTTCAGGAGAAAACACGGAGGCTGGAGTTGACCCAGAGAGATGGACTCTCTTGACTAGATCAGGAGCCTCGGGGAAAGAGGGCAGCCATCATGAGCTTAGTGTTCTCAAAGGTCTGGGTTAGGGCTTGGCATCGGGAACGGCTGTTAAGTGAACAGACCTGCTGATGTACGCTGATATCTAATCTTGGTTGTCAGGTTGACTCTATCTGGAATTAACTAAAACCCTAAGCAACTGGGCATGAAGTAAGGGATTTTCTTGGCTTGATTATTTGAGCGGGCAAGATCCACCCTAGAGCTGAGCCACACCTTGTGGTGGCAGTCCACATAAGGCCACAGAAAAAGGAAGCTTCCTCCTTCTGCTGCCTGCCTTCGCTCTTGCATGGTAAGCTCATCTATCCTGTTGCTGAAGCATCCCTTTGAGGGATGAGAACCTAATTCTTTGGGATTCCAATGTAGACTGAAGACCAGCAGTTCTCTAGGAATCCTCCAGGACTCCAGCTCCAGACTGGGCCAGCTGAGACATTCAGCCTGGTGGACTGAACAACTACTGCATTTTTACCCTTTTTATTGGGAGACAGCCTTTGTTGGATTAGCCGGGTCACAGCCTGTAGGCCACTCAATAATATATATATTATGGTCCAGCCTTAATAATCTTCTTCCCAGGGGCCCAGAAGAGAAGCTACTAATGGTGCGGATTATTTTCGGGAAAAGAATCTAAGTATACCGAGCTCTTAGTCCATCTACTTTATTCCTCTGGGATAAAATTCTATTTACACAGCTTCAGTTCTGCTCTCATGCCTAGTTCATTTCTTGCCTGATTTCTCTCTACATTTATCTGCTGTCCCTGCTAAGTTCTATCTTAATTCTCTCATCTTAGTTCTGCCCCATCTTGGTCTTTCTCATTTTGTTCTTCCTCATCTGGCTCTTCCTCATCTTCCACCTCATTCTTCTAGGTCTCCATCTAGTTTTCCAGTCAAAATCCTCTCTCAGTCTCTGAGGTTTACAGTTATATACCCATGCAATAGCAGTGTTCTAGCTAAAGCAGGGTCACCAGGATTGAATTCCTACAAGGTCATAAAGGCAGACAAGAGTTTTCCTCAGGCAGTGACCATCAGACTTTCTTTTACAACCAAAAAGGGGAGTGGTAAAGGAGGAGGTCAACTGAGAGCTAAAATCGGTTAATATATCAGAAAAGGGGAATTTATGTGCTCAAACTACATTCCTAGAGGTGGTTAGGTAAATGTTAGGAGTCTATAATGTTAGTATAAATACCACAAAGGCTGTATAAGAAAGGAGGGTCTGAGCTTAATTTGCCTTAATTCAGGAGATCGTTTGGCCTTGGATGCTTGACAGGTATTTCAGATAAAATATCACCAAGACTTCTTAAGCCATGGCTTGAACTTTGGAAAAGTCCTTGACCTTTCCAAGTAGTAGCTTTTGTGATAGTAGCTAGATTCCATTATATTTTCCTGTGGCTTGCAGCACATATATGCATATATATATGTATATATATATATGTATGTAAATAAGTAATATGTATACAAATCAATCATATATATATACCTATACCTATACATTCTATCATTCTGTTCCTTTAGAGAATCCTGACTAATCCATGAACCATCACTTGGTCAGGCTTCCCCACAGTTCACTGCATGTCCGACCCCATACAGATCCATTTTGCAGATTACTTTGATCTCATTGAGGTTATTTGGGAGCATATCCCCCTAAGTGAAATGACTCAAGACACAAAAAACAGTGTTGTAGAGATAAACTCCTTTTTCTCTCCAGAAATTCGGAACTTAAAATTATAATAGGCATTATTAGGTGCATCTAACTTACTATTTTATACCCTCTTATTTTATTCGTTGCTTTTATTTTAATCAATCTGAAATGGTATTTGTAAGGGACAGAGGTGAGCTGGGTTTGGCTTGTGAACCCAGAGCCAATGATGAATATAAATTCATTCCAGGATCGCTATAGGACACTGGGACACTGGGGTTTGTGTGTTTTCCTGGGGCCTTGCTGAGGGTTAGCAGCTTGCTAGGAAATCAGGGAACATCAGTCTTTGCCATGGGATAGGCTGTCCCAACCTGACGGGAACTGGGCGAGGAAAACAAGGCCAGGATCCCTTGGCTTCCATATCATTCAGATTGTGTTGCAGCGATGATAAGCGGGCCACTGTATCTCTCTCCAAACATCCCTACATCCCGAGACCTCAGTTATCCCCTTACAGAACCAACCAACCAACAAACGATACTGGCTTTTGCTAATTATTATTATTTGACATTTACAAATGTCCAATAATTGCTTACAAGTGCCTAACCTGAAACACAACACCAAAGGCCCAAGAACCTAGCTGCATGAGCTTGTGCCTTGAGGGAAGAAGGGCTTAGAGAGGAGCAAGCTTCTTAAGGGAGGTGGCCCAAGAATAAATAAGGATTTTAATTGAGCAACTAGGATGGCTCGTGGGTTCCTAGTCAGTGTGTGGGTACTCTGCAGCAGCCCCCACCACCCTGTTCTTTTGTGAACCTGACTTTAGCAACTGCAGAAACCCTGCCCAAACCAGCCTGCCTGCCTCCCTGTCTTCTTAGTGCCACAGCCTTAGACCTGGAAGCCCCCACCTCTTCCTCTTCCTCTGCTTACAACACTCTGGAACTCCTTTGCTTATCATCTGCCAGTGCCTTTGTTTTCCCATCCAGAAAACCCTAACCTGTTGGGGAATAGTTAACTAGGCAACGATGTGTTACATTTGTTTCTTCTGCTGCATTTGTTTAATGAGGTAAGGATGTGAGTTTAATTACGTAAAGATGTGTTGCATTTGTTTCGCCTTACCTGCCCTTAAGGCACCTGATTGGTCTAATAAAGAGCTGAATGGCCAACAGCTGGGCAGAGAAAGGCTAGGCAGGGCTGGCAGGCAGAGGGAATAAATAGGAGAAATCTAGGCTCTGGAGAGGAAGAACGAGAGAGAGGAAGGGGGAGAGAATGAAGGGCAAGCCTGAGGCAAGGAGCCAGGCAGCTGCCAGGCAGCCAGATGCAGAAGCAGTGAACGTAAAATGTACAGAAAGCAAGAAGAGTAGAAAGGTGTAGGCGAAGAGAAACAAGTTAAAAGAGCTGGCCAGAAAGGAGCCTAAGCCAGGCCAGGCATTCAAAATAATAAGTCTCCATGTCATGATTTGGGAGCTGGGTTGGTGGCCCAATAGAGAAAGCCTGGTACCCTACCCCTCCCTGTGGACCCACCAGGTTTCCCCATGGCCCCGATTTCTCGTCTGCCCTTCTCCAGAGCCCTTTACTCCTTCCTCCAGCCATAGTGACCTTAACACAGAGCTCAATCTACCTCCCCACAGCGACTTTGATCAGGATCTTCCCGGCCTAGTGACAGCATCTTGTTTAGACACGCCCCCAGCCCTGCAGATGCCCAAGTGGCACCTTCCTGGGGAAGCCTCTTGTGTACCTACTCCCTACAATGAAATTTGTACCTTTTTCTTTCATAAGAGATTTAAGCCATTCTCCTTCCCTAAAGTCTGAAACCTGGAGAGTAAGTGGTTTCTTTCGAAACCCAGAGGAGATCTGAGTGGAACTTGGCTCACTTTGCTTTCAGATCCTTGCTTGTCAGTGGTCTTAGATGTCTTGTAACACAACGATAAAGTGATCGAGCCCTGTCAGCTTGGTAAAGAATGTTTTTTGTTTCTTTGTTTTGCTTTAGTGATTTGGAAATAGCTTTCCTTGTTTAGCTGGAAATTGTTGGAGTCACCAATTCCTTTTGTGGGCCTGTGATGAGAAATGATGGATAGATGACCTTGTAACATTGGGCCCTAAGCTCCACCCTTGGGTCATTCCTGAACATCCACCCTTACCTGAGAAGCGTCATTCAGTTCATGTACACTGATTTCTTCATCCCCCTTACCTCCAGCCCTTCACCCCCACCCCCACCTGTTTCTGCATTGGAACCCTGGGAAGGCAGATTTAAGCCCAAGAACTTCCCAGTCTGTTTGGCTGCCTCATGCATAGGCTGGCTTCAGGGATTGGAATAGTGGCAGGCAAAATGGGTCCCATGTGGTAACAGCTGCTATATATACACCTATATAGCAAGTTTTCCTGTTTGCCCTGTATCACCAGAGCAAAGGTTCCGTAAGGCTGAGGGGCTAATCCACCTGTCTCCGCAGCTTGCAACTCTGTACATGTTATCCTACACGCGGTAGGTATACCTGCAAACCTTAATCCTTAAGCTATCCTAGTGAAGCAGGCATTATTGCTACTGGTTTTCAACCGAGCCTTAGAAAAGAGGCCTGATGCTGCGTGTGTTTGAACCAGAATTTGGCCCCGGGTCTTGGGCTCTTAGTGCCATATGGATTCTGGGGCCCCAGGTGTTTTTAAATATGCAGTGTCTTCAACTTTATTAAAATAGCTTGTCTATGACTCAGCCTGTGTTCTTGCTATACAAGACTGTTCAGAGGGGAGAGTTGCTGAAAGGCCCATATGTAATCAAAGACAATCAAGACGAATATAATAAGAATGGGGCCCCTTGCAACAAGGAAGTTTAAGGACTCCGAAGTGCCCGGTCCTGACTACTCATTGCGAACCCTCTCCTTTGGAGGGAATGCTCCAGGCTGTTCAAAGGTAACCAAAGGTTTTCTTTTGTTTTTAAAATAGACATATACTACCAACTACTAAATGGATACACAAAATACAGTGCATTATTATCCAGCCATAAAAATGAATGAAGCCAACCAGGCAGTGGTGGCCCACACCTTTAATCCCAGCACTTGGGAGGCAGAGGCAGGTGGATCTCTGTGAGTTCGAGGTCAGCCTGGTCTACAGAATGAGTTCCAGGACAGCCAGGGCTACAAAGAGAAACCCTGTCTTAAAAACAAAACTAGGAAGTCCTGCTACTTGTACAACATGGATGAACCTTGGAAACTATGCTAAGTGAAAAAAGCCAGACACAGGAGGCCACATAACATACAAAATACCACCTATGTGAGATTTCCTAAGCAAGAGCCTGGAGAATAAGAGTAGATTCATGCATGCAGGGAATGGGACACAGTTCATGCATCTGGGTTTTCATGGAGTGTCTGCAAGATGTGGTGGTGGTTGGCAAAACATTGTGTATTCACTACTACTGAAATGTACCTTTTAAAATGGTTTAAATGCCTGGTATGGTGGCACACACCTTCAATCCCAGCACTTGGGAGGCAGAGGCAGGCAGATCTCTTGAGTTCTAGGCTAGTCTGGTCTATATAGTGAGTTCCAGGACAGTCAAAGATATATAGTGACTCTGTCTCAAAAACCAAAAAACAAAAAACCAACCAAACAAACAAAATAAAACAACACAAAAGAAGGTTTAAATGGTAAAATGTATACTACACATATTTTAACACAACTTAAAAACAGCAACATATTAGACAACAGAAACAAGCAGCTGTACTTTTCAGCTGCCTTTAGAAGACATGAACGTGCACGATAACCGCCAAGTTTGATAGTCTGGAGAGCCAATACTTGATATAAAGGCTGGAGTGACACCGTGTTGTGTTTGGGACTTTTGCTAAAAGAATTAGTCTAGAGCCAGGTATGGTGGCACACGCCTGCAATCTCAGCATTGGGGAGCCTGGGGCAGGAGGACGGAGTTCAAGGCCAGCTAGGCTACATGGAGAGACGCTCTTTAAAAAATCCAGAGGGAATACAAGAGTGCATTTCAGGGGTTCTCGCCACAAGGGGTGGGGGACGCTACCCCATGAGCTTGGCGTGCTGATTTGCTTGACACAGCGACCATTTCATTGCGTGTACCAAAACATTAAATGTATTCAATAAAAATTTGAGAAATTAAGTATCTGCAAACCTCTTGGGTCATTTTATAGAAAAGAATGAAGAAAAACAACTAGAATTATGTGCACATATACAAAAACTAGATACATAATATTAAAAACCTTACCATAGCTCGTTTATCTCCTAGAGCAAAAATGGAGGGCCCAGCCTGTAGCTCCCACCCCTGATTTGACTGTGGTTTGTCAAGGTCTCCAGGCTGCTGGAGCTGCCATCCTCCATTGTGTAGGGCATGCTGATGGGCGAGTCTGGCTTCCTGGGTCTCAGGAATCTGCCACATCTTTCTTTAGGACGTGAAAACAGCTGGCCCATGAATGGTGGTTGGTGGAGATGCCTCCCCTAGGCCCTTCCCTGCAGACAGCTGCTCTGCCTTTGTAGCCGACCCCAAACCCACAGAACTGCCTTCGCATCCATCTGGACAGAGCAGTGGGAAATGATTCCATCATCCTGTCTTGCCTTTTAAAGTTTGAGCGGCTCCATAATAGACCTAAGTATTTGGAGGTTCCAGATGGCTTTGTTCATGGAGGGTCTGCAACTAGCCAGCTGCCTGATGAGGCTGTTCTTATGAAAGCTTCCCCTATCTCTCCCTCATCCAAAATGAAATGGTGCTTATATTGTCTGCACCAACCCAGGCCCTGCTGTGCCTGGGAAGTTTACCTCTTCCAATCATGTGGCACAATCCTGGTGACCAGAGCTTGTTCCTGCAACTTTGGGGGTGTCCTGTAGCAGCACACAGCCCGTATTACCTTCCAGGTACCCTCTTCCCTCTAACAGCACCCAGACTCCTTTGCAGGGCCAGCCTGTCACCATGATTGGCTCAGGCAGCTTTGAAATAGTACAGCATGATATGCTATAAGGACCATCAAGTCTGAGCTTTTTGGAAACTCTTTCTCTAGGAACCCCCAAAGTAATAGGCATGCTGGGGATCACCACTACCAATACTCAGGATGCTTGTCTGAAGGTTAAAATACAGCAGGCGCACGGTTGGAGACAGCAGTCCTGACACATGCTGTGAGACTCACTTCATCGCTGGCTCCAACTGAAAGAATGCGGGTGTGCACCTGTCGACGTCCCTTTCTGTCTCTAAGGCTAGAGACTGATCCCGAGGCTTCAAACACGCCAGGAACACTCCGCCATGGAGCCACACCCCAGCTCCCACAATACACCCACTTGCTGGTAAGTTATTTGTGGCTGTATCTAGTGTGGTTATGTGAAAATCTTTATTTTCTGCATTAAAGAAGGCTTTCTTGTGGTAAAGTGTGCAAAAGATTTACCATGTTAGCTCTTTTAAGTGTTAACCCAGTGGCATCAAGTGTATCCTCACTGTTGGACAATGTGACCATCACTACCCACTTCCAGCATCTTATCTTCGTCCTAAGCCGAAACCCTGCCACCATTTCATGCCAACTCCTCTCTCTTCTGTCTTCAACCCCCCAGTAACCACTATGTTAATTTGTCTCTATGAATGGCTGCATTAGTAAATATCACATGAATGGAAATCATACAACTAGTAGTGACAGACTTACCTCATGTCTAGGTCTTCAAGGCTCACCCACTGTGGGAGCCCGTTCTCGGGTTCCTCGTGGCTTTACCCAGCAGGTCCGCATAGAGGATGATTAGGACCACGGGCCTGAGTGCAGGTGTCTGGGATGGTCTGCACTTGGCTGTGCTGGGGGAGGAGGTCTTTTGCTCCACCCCTTGGCGTCTCTATAAAAACCCTGGGGCAGAGACAGTCGGGGCCCGTTGGAATAGGTTCCAGGCCCTCTCGAGGCTATCCTTTATTTTCTGTTTATCTCCGCAAGATTCTCCGCAATAAATCCTTCTAGTATTTCCTGCTGCTCGCACTCAAGAAAACTCTGGGGAGCTGTGGGGTTGGTGGGTAAATGCCCCACAACCCACCTTGAAGAATGTACCACAGTGTCCTCCCCCCCCCCCCCCGCCCCCCGTGTCCTTCTTTCCTGCTGCTAGCTAATATTCCACTGTGAATACACATTTTGTTTCACTTGCAGGTGGACATATGTGTTATTTCTATTTTTTTCTTTTGGCTGTTATAAATAATGCTTCAATGAAAAGCAGTATAAAGGTATCTATATGAGTCTCATTTTAACTTAGAAGCTTCGTGAATCCGCCACCGGATAGCTGGCTATGCAGTGACTCTGTTTGAGGGTTAAAGGGACTGTTACGCTGTCTTCCACGGTGGCTGCATCACTTAACGTCTCCACCAACATGCGGCCAAGGTTCCAACTGCCCCATCTCTGCACCAACACTTGTCTTTGGAAACCATTTAAAGGGGGAACTGCGGGACCCTGGGAAGAGGCCTTATGACCTCATCTTTGTAAGAAGAGAACCGTTGGGCTACGGAAACACCAAAGCCAGAAGCTCTGGCCTTTTTGAATAGTTCTGTGCTCTCCAGCAGGGTCTTCGTAATTCCAGCCTCACACCACCCCCCCACCACCAGGATGCTGGGCTGCATGTCTGTAGTGGAGATGAATGACGCTCAGAGCTGCGGGCTACTTACTCCCTTGCCCGATTAGAAGGGAAGAGGCTGACCACATACATATCCTCCTTCGGAGCCACCTTGCTGTGTGGCCCTTCCCAGCTCTATCATCTGTGGTGAGAATTTCCCAGGACCCTCAGAGTCCAGGAAAGCTACAATACTATCTCACAAGTATGTGGGCCCAGGAGATGGGTAGCCGGCCCCCTTCTTTACACCCTTTGCCTGCACTCTGCCAGCTACAGAAAACCTGGGGAAACTTCCCATTTAGAGCTATAGAAGAGAGGGGGAGGGGCATGGGGGGCGGGGAGGAAGGAGCCAGTGAACTGTGACACCAAGACCTTGTAAGGGCTTTATTTCTCCATCATCATGGTCTCAGACAGACTCTGAGGCACCATCATTTGTCTCAATTTGGCATCCTCGGGATTTTCTGTAGTGCTTTTCCCTTAAACAAGAAAATGTCGAGTGAGCTTTGTACGCTGCCAGTTAATGTTTGAACAATAATTTAAGAATGGGGCTGCTGTCTCATTGGGACAGGGGGACGGACAGGAACCGTACGGTACGAGGAACTTCACAATGAGTTACAGTGGATCAGACCGACGCACGCGCAGGTGCGGGCGGGGGCAGAGCAGTGTATGTACAGGTGCCCGAGGACGTGCGGTAGGCGGAGTATATGGGTCATCCAGTGAGTCTTAAGTCCATCGGAGGGGCTCCGTACCTTCCCAGACATGTTGATCTGCGTCCTTCCAGATTATGGACACACTTGTCTTCTGGCCTCACGGCCTTTTCACTAAAAAGAGTTTACTGAGTTGGACAGTCCGAAGCATTAAAAAAGACTCTTAAAAAACTTAGCGCTGGACAAAATAAGATTTAACTTAGAACACTCTGAACTCAATAGAGAGAAACCCAACCAAAATGGAACAGTGCAAATTTCACAGAGGCAGTCAGGATCGAGAACAAGGGTGTCTGGAATCTCTTAAGATGCACATTTTAAAACTCTTAAATCTATTTATACCTTATTTACCCTTTTTTTTGTTTAATATATTGTGTGTAAAAAAGATGGAGACAAAAATAGTTTTCTGAGCTATGAAAAAATTAGTACAGGCACGTTTACTGTTTCATTCCCGAAACATCTCAGTTTACCAGGTTGAACATTCAGCAGCCGTGTGTTTTTAAAAAAAAAAACATCCTTGGACCTTGAGAAAGCTACATCTCTCCTTTGGGGCAGGGGTTGGTGGGTGGTGATGGTCTGGGTATGCAAAATTACAGTGAATTATTCCGGTGATAATCCATGCAAGCTTGCATCACGTCACAGGTGTGGCTTCTCCTCGGGTACCTCCTCCTCACCGTGTTCCTCCAAGGACACCGACACCGGGTCTCCAGGTGACTGAGACTGGGAGGCGGTGGGGGAAGGCGGGGCCCAGCGGGATGGAAGGCGGCGGTTTGCTGGTCTCTCTGGCCTGGAGAAGCAGGGCTCTAGGGATGGCGCCAGTGCAGAACAAGGTAGTTCCTTCAGAGCCGAGAGAGGAGGGAGACAGCGTTACTCAGACCTGCAGCGTCGCCCGGCAATGGCCCCAACACACTTCAGACACATGGAAGTCAAATGGAACAGCCCAGGTGGCCTCAGCATCTCAGTGATTATGGCATGCACGGGGAGTAACTCAAAAGTGATCAGGAAAACATTCCACATGAATGACCGGAGACGTGACATGTGACCTTTTACGCTGTGACAAAAATACAGCAAAACACAGGGACATGGGTCTGCTTGTAGGGCATCTCCGGAGCTGGAACACAGAGATGATGAGGAAGCAATGGGGGTCACCTTGTCCCAGCCCCGTCCTTGAGCCCCTTGAAGGAGCCCTTCAGCTACTGAGCTAGTCTCGCAGGATCTCAGTCTACGGAGGCCTACAGGGACCTGGGGTGGCATCCAGCTGTATTAGCAACGGGATTCAAACAGAACTCTGCCACTGTTTATTCCAAGCTGACTGGCAGAAGGCTAAACAAACTCCCACAATGTGGGGAAAAAAATGTTGCAGACAGAAATTTTAATTGAGGTCTAGTTTTCTTTAATGACTCGTCACCGTGGCGGCGGTCTTACAAACTGGTACCGAGACGGTGCTCGTGTGTTTGTGTTTCAGCCACTGTAACATTCTGAGGGCTGCTGACCACGTGACACACAGCATTCAGTCATGGTGCAGCGCATCTGCAGCCGCTGGCTTGTTTAAAAGGAATGTGGCGCTACGTGTCCCTCGCCTGCATGTCAGGGAACGGGGATGTCCAAACTCGGAAGCTACTAACACACAGGAAGGTGGGGAGCTGGGTCACACGCAGTGTGAACTGCGGGTGACGCTTGCACAAAACGTGAGGTGGTATAGTACCGTGATGAAAGGCACAAAGAGGATGTCGTGGAATAAGGCCCCACAATGGAAGTCAAGAGGTGAACTGGAAGATCCAGACATGACAGACAATGAAGGACCCAGAATGAAGAAATTAGGAACAGCAGAGATGCAAGGACAGATGCTGTGTCCAGTGGGCAGGCGATGGCTCTTGGGAGAAGATGAAAATATGACCAAGGACGCTCAGAGATGGCCAGTGAGGATGTCAGGACCCGAGGGTGGGAAGGGACCCACAGGCTTCTACAAGAGCAATGGAGTAATGGGGTAGAGTCCTCCCCTCATCCCTGAGGGGACAGCAAGAAAGGGAACATTAACATTAAGACCATTCCATCAGATGCCTCCTAACTGACCTAGGAGGCTCTTCCCTGGGCCATTTATACTGATAGTACCGTGACAGCCAGGATGTACCTATAGCTACCTTGTGGATACGTGTGAGGTCAAGGTGGTGCTGTATCTGTGTCTCGTTACCTCACCTCACAGTACCTGGAGGAGGGTGGGTACGGTTTGTGAAATCCATGTCCCGGCTCCCACTACTACAGGAGTGAGCATGCGCACATTTGCCAAATATCAGTGTGGCTGCCGCTACAGATCTATCCAGCCCCTCTTCCCACTGAGGCCGAACAGAGCAAGCTCGTCTCATACCCTCCTCACTAGCACCTGTTTGTGCAGGAAAAAAATGTGCAGCCACAATGTCAAGGAAACTAACATTTCCTTAGTAAGACACCAGCACACACAATGAGCGATGCTGTCCTTTACCCAGAAGCCAGTGGGGTGGCTGTGTGGAAATGGTCTTTTCCGCCAGTTTCTTGGCCATTCAGCCTCTCCCCCTGCTATGGGGACACGACTTCTATCTGATGGTGGCTATGTCTCCCCTACCCCCAAGACAGAGTCTCGCTATGTAGCCCTGGCTGGCCTCGACATTGTTATGTAGACCAGGCTGGCCTCAAACTCACTGATATCCACTGCCTCTGCCTCCCCAGGGCTGGGATTAAAGGCGTGCGCCACCACATACAGCATGGCTCTACTTCAGTTCTTAACTTCAGGTAGATTAGGAGGGTGACTACATCCCTGACTCAAACTACAACGTGTACTTTCTCATAGGTCTCCTCAGTTCAGGCTCTGACGGCCATGCTGAGTTCTCAAAAATACAGGCAACAGAGATGTCTCTGTTATTATTCATTCAGAGTATTATTATTCATTGATACTTATCAAGGACTTACTTTTTCACCAGTAGACTTACTTGGAAGGACAAAAGATATCTGGGTTTATTCTTTCTGGCACAATTGTTTGAAAAAAAAAAATGAGCGAGAAGGCTCAACATATTATGCACACCACACCCCAGCGCACCGCCACACACCTATGCAACTGAAATGCCAGTGAGCCGTGGTGGGTGGGTCTAAAACCAACAGAAGCTGGGTTCAAAGGCTCCTCCAGGCAAGGCCTGAGATGGCCCTTCCTAGCCAATGTTTCTCTCTTTCTCCAACTGCAAACTCCAGGACGGGAGAAACGCCAGCGGAATCTACATGCTAAGTAGTCAACCCTGGAGCAGGCAAAGTGGGGTGTCTGTACTCGGGGTCCATTCCTGGGGGTGAGAGTGGATCTCCACAGATGGTGATGGATGACAAGCATGAGCACAGTCAGCTACACACACAACTCTCTGGACAGGCGGAAGCGAGAGAGAAGGAGGCACTTACAGTGTGAGGCAGGCAGGGCTAGAGTCCCCATGGGGCAGTTAGTAAGACAGTTTGGTTCTGGGCAGACAGACAGAGAAAGGAGAGAAAAACAAGTCCGTTGGAAAGTATGTTTCAAACAGAAGAACAGTACAAGTAGAGTCCCTGCTCCAAGATGGCCCCCAGGAGAGAACGGTGGTCCCTGAGTTCACTCAGAGGCAGGCAGGGTAGGGGCAGGAGGCGGCGGCCATGGCACTCAGCTCACAGGACCGTCTTCTGCCATGTGTCAACAGACTGAAGAAGGAAGCAGAGCCAGGGACAGGCAGTGGCTTCCCAGTTCTCTGACAGCACGTATGTGAGGGGTGATAGTGGTATGGCTGGATACACGGCCTGCCTTGTTCTGCTCACCACAAGCTACAGCTGTGTGTGCTCGAATGTACCCCAGTACACTTAGCTCTGGGAGGGAAGGACGCCAGATCATTCTCTTGGCACATCTCTGCCTTTGCTGCCAAGCTTCAAGAGAGAGGCCGGGGTCACTTGAGGGGTGAGAGGGAAGCACAGAAGGGACACTTCCCGTCTCTCATGTGTTCAGACCCCAGTAACATGCTACACAGGGTGCCTGGCATGGGCTAGGGAAACACCAGCGACTCCGCTGCTCTGGGTGTGGAAGGCCAGACCTGCCACAAAGTCAAAGAGGTGAGACGTGATTCCCAACGGGCCTATTACGTGGGGTCCATCCAAACAGGACTGGTTCTGCTGGCACCCAGAACAAGCAAACTGCTGAGAGAAAGGGGAAGACAGACGAACCCACAATGGCCTTGAAATGCTGCCGGTGAGTCTTCCTGCGGGCTCTTGGGTCTTGAAACTGCTTGCTTGGGAGCCAACAAGGTAGGGGGTAGGGGGTGGGGGGTAAGAGGGGTGCAGGGGAGGTGCAAGGCTCTACACACATGCTTTTCAGAGAATAAGGGCCGTGCAGAGTGACCTGCAGTGGTGTTGTGAGTTTTGCACCCCCAGGCATTGACTCCATTCAACTATGTGTTATGACTATTAAACCTCCGCATTACCCAGTTGCTCTAAGCATTTGCTGACAAGAATACAAAGGTTCTTTGGTTCCTGAACTTAATTGCTACTTGGTCTCTAATAGGAGCAGAAACTCAAGACAGGCAATGGACAATGCTTTAAAACAAGCTCTCTTGTAACTGAAAGGCAAAGTATTCATGTACAAAAAGACCCTCCCAAGCCACAGGAACTTATCTGAGGGCTCCTGAGGTTTGGTGGTCTAAACATCAAAAGAGACACCATTTGTTACCTGAGAACTCTTATCCTGTGATGTCCATTGTTGGCAGAGCATGTGACAAATCTGTCCCTAAAACTCAGACCTTGGGAAGAGCAGCTCAGGGGATTGCCGTTTCTACAGGTAACTGTCAAAACCAGCGTGGCCTGACCTGCTTCTGGTGTGAACTGTCTATTTTGAATACTCCTCCAAGGGCTGGACGGGGAACCTGTGAGCAGGGTGAGGCAAGCGGCAGAGGAAACACACCTTTCTCCTCGTGTTGTGCAAGGACGCAGTGGGCAGCCTGGGAGCACCCTGCTGGCTTCTGCCCCTGCCCTTGCCGGACGTGGGAGTGGCTGGGCTTGGACGAGGCAGTCATGTGATCACTGACTGGACAGACCTGCTCTGTCAGCGAGGCCTTGACAGTGAGGCGCAAATCCCCCCCTGCTGTCATCAGGCTGTTTCACTTGCTGTGGACATGGGATTTCCTTTCTTTCTTTCGAGACACGTTCTCATTATGTAGCCTTGGATGGCCTAGAACTCAGAGATACACCTGCCTCTGTCTCCCTAAAGCTGTGGACCACCATGCCCGTGGGTGTCCTTGTTTGTGTGTGTGTGTTTTTTTGTTCATTTGTTTGTTTTTGTTTCTTTTCCACAGCAAGAACACATGTGGGCATATGCATCAATAGAATTCAGTTGCCACTGCCATATTCTATTAGGGCACAGTTTTTACTTTATCCATTACCTGATTCCAGTGAAGGGTGGTTCATAAGAAGAAAAACTGCTGATCTGTACTGAGGCGGCCTGAGAATCCAAAAGCTACTCTTGTAGTTCCCCATCAAAGAAGTTTGTGTCTGTGTGGCCCAAATACACTATAGCATGCCCCTCAGGAAGCCACACATAAAGATCTGCAGTGTGGAGAAGTCCTGACAAGACAGGCATGCACACACGGCTTCCGCTCACTCAGTTTTCACACTTGTACCAAGTCACACAGAGAGAGGAACTAAGTATAACCCACCCCCCCCCCCCCCCCCCCCCCCCCCCCCCCCCCCCGGTACAAATCCCAGACCAAGAAAGACTAACCCAGACCAGAGGAGAGTCAGACCAAACCGCGTCCTCACCATTTTGAGGGCAGTGAAAGTAAACTTTCTTATAAGTTACTCAGGGTTTGTCTTTCTGCCTGGTCCATTTCCCAGCTCACTTCATCCCTCCCTGCCCAGTTACAAGGACTCCGGAAACCACTGCCCAGGACCCACCCCAGGCTTCCTATGCTAGGCTGCTAAAGGCAGAGCTGATGGGCAGTGGGGCAGTACCCAGTTTACCTCCATGGATCCTGGTTCAGCTGGTCCTGCTTCTCCGGTGTGGCTGTCGCTGGTGAGACCGGAGGGACTGTGGGCGCTGGCTAGTTTCTCCTTTAAGGCATGCTCCATCAACTTTTTGTTGAGGATCCGGGCCACGTTCTCAGTGAGTGTGTAGCCAGGGGGCGCAGATAAGTCCTGTCTCACGGGCGTGCTCTCTCCACCATCGTCCCTGCACGTCTCCGAGCCCACCCCTAGAGGGCTGGGCGACCTCCCTCGGGAATTAGTGCCCGTTTCCTGGCCTGGACCCAGCTCCTGGCGAGGTTCCGCTGAGCGAGAGCGGCTCCCGGCTCGCACCCCGACGGGACTGTGGTCAATGATGTTGAAGAGGCTGGAGAGGCCATCGTTGATGGTGGTGTGCACAGGGCTCTCCCTGGTGGTGGTGGAGCGGGCCCAGGCCGACTCGCTGAATCCTTTCTGGGCCATGCCTGGTGAGGTCCTGCTATTTGGCTGGTCAGCTTTTGAGAGGGGCTTTCTCTGAAGCTTGGGGGAACCATACTTTGGGGAGCAGCAGGTGCGTTCAAACTTGGCCTGCACCTTCTCGATGGCAGGGGCCACCTGCCTGTTCCTAAGGCTTCGGGAAGGAGAAGACACGGGGGTAGTGCCACCTCCGGCTTTTGGCGTGAGACACTTGTGGGGGCTGCTGGTGACGCCGCCGGCGGCCCGCAGGGCCTCAGTCTGCAGGCCCACACTGATTGTCTGGATGGTCTGTGTCCCTGCAGTCCTGGACCCGTTGGTCTGGCAGGCCATATCCCTGACTTGTGGCTCAGCGGGACCAGAGCAGATGGCATTCCTGACAGAGAAGGCCACCTCCTTCATGTCATCACTCATGTTCTTAGACATATCTAGGCTGTGCAGTGGGGAGGTGAACCCCAGGGAGGGGCAGACAGGTCTGTCTAGGGGGCGGAGGGACCCCTCCACATAGTCTCGGGGGTGCCTGGGTGGGGTGCAAGGCCACCTGTTGAGCACAGGTTCCGAATGACCTCCCTTGGCATCTGCCAGGTTCCCTCTTGCTCTGCTCACGGGGAAGGGGCCCTCGGGGTCCCCTCGGCTCCTGCCCTCCCCACCCGACACTAGACTGTCAACCCGGCGGAGAGCAGGTGGGCTGTGCAACACGTGCACCCCGGACTGCTCGGTGAGGACGTGGCTCCGCAGGACCTGCTTCTGGCAGTGCTCCGGGCTGGTCATGGTGTCCGTCGTCATGGTGACACTTGTGGTCAGGTACCAGGAGGAGTCAGGGAAAGGCTCTGTGGTGGCCTCATGTCCTACCCGCCCCACTTCGGTCCTGTCTGCCCAGAGGTCTGGAGGCCTATCGGTCCCAGTCCTGGGGGGAGTATAGTCCCAGTTTTTGCTGTTGAACTCCTCGATGTACTTCAGGTCATCGGGAGACAGGGGCGGAGTGACATCCTCTTTGCTGCTGGCAGACGGCAGGCCCTTCTCAGGCAGGAATGGGGAGACGTCCATCAGACGCTGGAATTCAGACATACAGGACACGGACACAGCCCTGGGGAAAGAAGGAAAGCAGGTGTCGGCTCTGGGCTGTGCTCTACACCAGACGTACCCACGGAGGTGCCTGCCTCTACCTACCTCTTAAAGATCGGGCCAGCCCCTCGATATCCTGGGTGGCTGATATGCTCACCCCATGAGCGCCCACAGTTGTACTGCTCTGCAATTGTGCCTACAGCCTTACCTTGGTCTGAATTTAACAGAGCTACCCCCGCAATGGCTGCACAGACACGTGGGTTATCTACCCAGTCATAGCTAATTCCAGACTGTGGTCTGGCCACTCAGCCCACTGGGGAGCATCATCCTCTACTGGCTTCCACCGACCTGTGCAGATGAACACGCCATCATCTCTAGCTACAGTGAGCCCGTAGGACGAGGCAGAGAGTCTGGTGAAACATCTCCAGGCCCACCTCTCTTTTCACCCAGCCTCATCCTCCACTGGCCTGAAGGACTAACAGTCTCCAAAGGCCACTTGGAAGACGTAGGGGAAAACAGGGAAGCGGTCAGCTTCCAGTCTTTTTTCAAACAAGAATCCAATCAGGCCCACGCAATTCGGCGTGAGGGCATACTCTCCTCTCTCAGCCTTCCTCTCTATAGGCAAGTGGTCTCTCTCTGGGTGTTCTTTCTGTCCTCTGTAGGAGGAACACTCCCTCCGACACACAAACAACTGTAAAGAGGGAAGATAGGTGAGTCACAACAGCTGGACTTCGGTAGCCATCGCCCAGTGCGTATATGCATATGGGTGCAGCTCCTCAGGGCAAGCATTTTAACTCCTCATGTTTCAATCCGACATAAATTTGTTGAATGCTTTCTACCTGCTCTTCAGTCTCCCCAGAGGCGGTGGGGTGCCATACTGGACAAGTCAGGAGGTGACTAGGGTAGTCATGCAGCTTGCCTATCCACCAGGGCAAACAAATGGTCAGAGGCTGGGGACTGGGTGTGCCCACCACCTCAGGTGACAGAGCCTCTGTGGCCTGGAGTCACTCCAACTGCGGCAGAAGTGGGAGGCAAGGCGGACACCAACTTACCATCCCGCTCGATCAGTTTCCCTTCACCTTGACAGACAGTGTGCACCCAGGGTTCTGTCTCAGCCCTGGCCATGTCAGAGGGGATCCCAGACCCAGTGCACAGATCACCCCTCCACAGAAACCTGGTAGTAACAGTAAGGCCAGACTGGGGCTCTTCCATGAACAAGTCTGAATACTCAATGATTGCTACACAGAACCACCAGTGGCGGCCACGGGTGGGGGCTTCGTGCCTCTGGGGTTAGCTGGATGGAGCACAGGCATGAGGGGCATGGACCTTAGAAGCGGCCACATAGATGAAACGAGACTAGGACGCAGAGGAAGCATGTTCAAGTGCCTCCTGATGCAAGAGATAGGGCAGGACCCACCATACGGCTAGAACTCATACGGTGCATGGCCGGGGAGGGGTCGGTACTTTCATGGTTTTGAACATTTTGATGCTACTTAAAATGTACAACCCGCATGTTGACTACATCTGAGATCAACAGAGGCAAATAAGATTTAAAAACAGAGTGCAAAAAAGAAACAGAGAGACGGGAGGCCTGGACTACCAAAAGCAAACGGCTCGAAGCCTTCACCTGGACACGGAGCTGTGGATGCTGCTGGCAATGGGCAGAGCAGTTGGAGGGACAGCTAAACTGGGTGGGCTGCTTCTGTGTCAGATACTGACTGGCTTCCTGTGTGCCCATACGTGTAAACTGCACAAGGAAAATAACATAGCACAGTCTTTCAAGAATCTGAAACTCTCCAAGAAAATAAAACAACAAAATCGTTCAAGAATCTGAAACTCTCCTATTTGTGGATGAGGCGACCGAGGTCCCAAGGCATTTAAGTCCCAGACCCAGGGAAACAGAGCAGTAAGAAGCATACGAGGATTACCCAAGCCCTCGGGTATACTTTGTATTGCCCAGGGAAGACCAGAGAAGGGCAGGACCATGCCCAGACAACTCTGTCGGCTGTGTGGACAACAGACGACGTAGGCGACAGAGGAGATGGTCACTTACAGCCTCCAAGATCACAGACAAAAAGGAGGAGGGTTACTGAAAGTGGCAAACTGACGGAGAAATAGATGGACTGGAGATAACGTGTATCCATGTACAGAAGGAAGAAAAGGCAGAAACCGGAGAGCATGAGCTCTCGAGCAGGAAGCTGGTGTGCAGCTAACACGAAGGGCCACAGCTCCGGTCTGTTTCCTTTGGGGATCACCGCAGGAAGGACTGTAACAACAAATCCCCCATGTACCAGGAGCAATGCCTCCTGAGTGCAGTGGTTTTCTGAATAGCCCATAAGAGGAAAGTTTTCCAGAGACCTTTGAAAAACTGACCTCTTCAAGCACTGGGAAGTTCTTGTCATAAGACACATATCAGCGTGTGTTCTTTTTGTTGCTAATACTAATCCACGAAGCAAATAATTTAATAGCAACTACTTACTGTAAATTATTCCGGAGAGTACCCACAAACACTGCATCAAAACGGTGGAATGTTAAGAGCAAAAGATTTCTAATTTAGCAATCAATTTTACTTACCTTTGAAGATTTCCCTTGCAACTTTCTTCTTCCTGTAAAAAAACAAATGTTTGTCGGAATCAGTCGACTTTGGCTTCCTAGGAATCCTATCTGCGCTAAAGTGACTCGTTTTGCTCTGGCCCCTTAAGATGTGGTTTAAAATGCTCACTGAGGCCCAGTTCTGGGCTACTGCCCTGAGCCCTTTGAAGTCTTCACAGTAAAGGCAGCATCCGCAGCATCATGGGAGGGCAAGAGCTTCTGTAGCCTCCCCAGGGAGGGAGGGGCCTGCCTGAGTGAGGAAAACAGACTCTAAAGCTGGCTGAGTAAATGGCTCTCCTGCATTCCCGTAGAGGACTTCCCCACTGAAGTTCAAAGAACTGGCCATCCCGAGTAAGTCCAAGTGTGTGCATGTGGGTGGAGGAGTGGAAGCTAACAGAGTGAGTGGAGAGTTGGGAGACCGATGTCCTCTGGTCCAAATCTTGCTATGGAGGTTGGTATGGGTGGCATCTTCCGGGCAGGGGCTCCTGCTTGCTGTTGAATACTCTTAGTTAGGATCGGAAGTAGAAAGACAGTGACTGCCCCTCAAGAGCAGCGGGAGCTGTGTGGTAAACAACACAAAGGCAAAGGGTGTCTATCTATTGAGAAAAGACCTGCATGCTGACATGGGTTGGAAGAAACAATCACTTGACAGTAACGAAGCCATACTCCTTGGGATAGTCACAATGAAGCATGTCCTTCCTCACAGACAGCAAGCCTTGATTTCCTCCACACAGGGGAGTAAGGGTCTCACTTGGATCTTTGGCTCTCTCGGCTACAAAGCTGGACCACGCAGATCGCCTGCAGATCTGTGGCAGGGCAGACCTACCAACAATCATTCCACCGACCTGACAGACACTGCTGAGGGTAAGGCAAATATTTGACGTCACTGACGTCACTGACGTACGTGGTTGAGCATCCCTTAATCCAAAAATCTGTAACCTGAAATACTTCAAAATCTAAAAATTTCTGACATTTGTTTTACACACAAAATAAACATATAGACTAAAATTGCCATTAGTGCTATGGGCAGAAGGTGATTATGAAACATCAATGATTTCTGTGTTTGGATTGAGTCCTATCCCCAAGAAACCTTATTATGAATATGTAAATATCCCAAACTGTGTAAAAATTGGAAATCTGAAACCCTATGGTCTCAGCATTTTGAACCATGGGCATTCAACTCACAGAATGTCCTCATATTTCAGCACTATCTGAGGCAAGTCCCTGTAAGTCTGAGGTATTTGAAAGAACAGTACCCAGTACAGTCACTGTTAATCGGATCACATGTAATGATTCCTATACTAGTGTCTCCACCCCATCATCCCAGTTTTATTGAGACAGGGTCTCGCTATTCCTATACCAGTTTTTAAAATGAGGTTTTAAAAATAAAATCAGCCAGTGCATTAAAGGCGGTGGTGGCACATGCCTTTAATCCCAGTGCTCGGGAGGCAGAGCCAGGCGGATCTCTGTGAGTTCGAGCCTGGTCTACAGAGTGAGATCCAGGACAGGAACCAAAACTACACGGAGAAACCCTGTCTCGAAAAACAAAACAAAACAAACAAACAAAAATCATCACGGGAAAATAAGTGACGTTGTGCCATAGAAATTTTGGTGGCTCTCTTTAATTCTCTCATTTGTTGATTCAATTGTTGGGTCTTTTTCCCTTTGCCTAGAATAACATATTTATAGCAGCTGCCATTTAGAGATATTTACTAAATGTTAAGAAATTCCTTAATACAGAATTATTTCTCAGCCATTAGTTTTCTAGAATCAGAAAACTATAGAATGATTTTAAGAAAAGTTGAAAATACACATTTATTTTGTCTGTTGTGTTTTGTTGACTACACTCGTTCTTGAGAGTTTTCATGTTGCATGGGACCCTAGTCCAGCACTTCTAAACCCACAACAAGATGGCTAAGCTAAACTGACCACAGGAGTAGGGTCAGGTCCACCAAACAAAACCGTCTCCATTGGCAAAGGGTCACTTGGCTCAATGCACAGGTTGTCTGGGGAACTTGCTAGGAGGGGCATCTGCCAGACACTGGCTGTATCTAATGGCAGCTCCCTCCTGCTGTTAGGAACCTCAGAGGACAAACCCAAGCTGACCTTGGCAAGGCAGTTCCTGAGGGGTGGCGGATCCTCTGGTTCATCATCCAGAGATAAAGCATCCAAGTACAGGTTCTCGCTGGCTGAGCACCTGTCCGACTCCTTCAGTTTGGAAAGCGGCCGGTCTTCAAATGGGATGGAGTCAGTGTCTGCACAGGGCCATATGGACACAGGTCGGGGCGCACGGAGGCCTCCTTGGTGTGGGAAAGGGCGAGTGTTGTCTTCCTTTTCACTGCAGAGGAAACTGCCACTTCTCCGGGGACTGTTCTCTTTCTGTAACTGCAGAAAGTTACAGAACTGTTGAAAATGGAAAGAATCAGCCTCCCTTCCCAGTGTGACAATTTTTCTAAGACCATCCTTTCTCCACTATGTTGAATTGCAAGTGTCTACCTGAAAAGGCTTGGCTAGAAGCAAATGTTCTTAAAATCATGACCTCAGTTTCAAAATGTCCTACAATAATATCACAAATGCAAATGCCTTCTAAAGAAAAGCACACTTTACCAGGACTATGGAATCTTCCTGATGCAAATATTTATGTTTTGAGGGGTTTTGCTGTTGTCTTCTTCATTTTTGTTATAGTCCAATAATTTATTTATCAATTTGTGCTCACGGGAAATTAGACTTTTTTTTTAAGTTTAATGGGAATAAGCATTGTGTTTAGTACTTTCTTTTGCAATTACCTCCAGAACTTTAGTTATGCTCCATGGAATACTGCCATGAATGGCAAACTCCTGAGGTGAACCCCATTTTCCTAACTGATCCAAGGCAGATAACAAATTCTATATATAACCCAAGTAACTGAACTGGATTGTGGCCACACGGTGCTAAAGACAACTTTAATTTTGCTCGAGAGAGTTCTAACTTAGCTGTAAAGATGACTGAAGATCTGGCCTGACTTGGTAAACTGAAGAAATAGCGGACAGACAGGTCACTGGGAGTATCGAGGAAGGGGCAGGGGACACAGTCAGTGAGGGGAGCACTTGTCTAGCGCATTCAAGGCCCCGGTCCAATCCCCAGCACTTCAAGGAGGCAGTGGCTGAAGCTGTGGATGTGTGCCTTGCTGCTTTGCAAGCAAAAGTGATTTCCCGACTCTTGCCCAGCTCAGTGGAGATGTGCAGACAGGTGAGCTGGCAGAGGGGCCTGGAATGTGCAGTTCACTCGGCAGATAAGCACTTTCTTCCAGTGGGAGATCCCAAGTGGGGGTATTTTATCAGAGAGCTATGTAAAATCACAGAGGGCCGACGGGATATCCCAGGGCTGTGGCTCACAGGCTTCGGCTCTCTTCTTTACCGCCTCTCTCTTTCTAAACACTTATAGAAAGTGCAATCGGGGCCTGAAGCTAGTCTCACCTCGGACTTTGTGATAAGAGACTGCACACTCTCCTAGATTGACTATACCCTTGAATAAGTAAATTATCTAACGATCAGAATGTCATTTGGATTTCACTGGAAAGAGTGGCTGACTCAAGATTTCCAATCCTCAAGTGCTGAGATGGTGGAGGAAGTTCTTAAAAAAAAAAAAAAAAAAAAAAAAAAAAAAAACCCTCAAACCCAGACTGGCTTTTAGGAGCATCTTTACAGGTTGTCTCTCTGAAGCCATTTGAGTCCACATCCATGAGCTTGCAGGGGCGTGGACTGGGAATGGTCAGGAGGAAGCTGGACAGGACCACAGGACCCTCAGCTCATTTTCTAATTTTGGAGGCGTTCAAACAAACGTCTTTGAACGTTATTGCTAGCCTATGAGAAGACAGGGGTCCCCCGCCAGCAGCCAAATCGTAGATGCCAGTCTGTGTCAGGTTCACTGTTATATGAGGGAACAAACAGATCACTCCAGATTTGAGCTCAGCTCCCTCCACTCTCTCCTCCCCCTTCCTAATGACACATTTCTTCGCAGTTCCCTTAATGACGCTAAATGCTTTACTTAAAAATATATATAAAAAGGAAAGCTTTTTATTATATTTCTCTAACGCATGTCAGTGCGGATGAGTTTCAACACATGATCATCTCCCAAGTTATTTTGGGCAGAGAATTAAAATGCAAGAATCGCATTGGAAGCTGTAAATGTGCACTGAGGGTGTGTGTGTGTGTGTGTGTGTGTGTGTGTGTGTGTGTGTGTGTGTGTGTGTAGGGGGAGAAGGAACGACCAAAGAGGAGAGCTATGAACAACCACGTTCTAACTCAATAAAGTGGGTTTCAAAAATAAACCCAGGCAGCCAGCAGCAGTTTGCACCGGGGCTGCTAAGTGTCAGATTTCCTGAAGAAAAAAAAAAAAGAACCGAAGCGGCTAGAGCTGGCAGTCCCTGCTGCCCAGATGCCTGTGTGCTGCTGTAATAGTATAAGGGATCCTTAACGGATAGGGTTTCCTGGGGCTGCACACCTACTGTACTTGTGATCTTGCAGCGGAATGACATTTAATGCAAATAGAAAATTTAACAGGTTTGGATTTCAGATAATTGAACACAACAAAAAAATCTCAAGAGTGTCACCTTACAACTAGGTGGAAAGAAAGAGGTCGCCTTGTGCACAGGTTTTAGAAGACGGGCTGGCTGTTCAGGTTCTAAAGGTAACTGACTCGAGAAAATTAATGGGAGGGTGAATCGTTGACATACAATGGTTCCTTTTTTTTTTTTTTTAGCTCCCCAAGTACAAGTATAGAGAGAGACATTCTGTGACAGTGAACTGGGAGCTGACCAATCCTATGGAGAAATCCAGTGAGACTCCATGAAAGTTAACTAACCCCCCAATCCAACGTGGGCCGAGATAAGAGTTCTACCAGGATAGAGGAGACACGCCTTAGCCACATTCCCATAGTTGTTCACCACACAAACCGCCTCATGTGGCATAGAAATGATGCAGGAGTTTAACGACACCGGGCAAGTATGATGCACATGTCCTGGAAGTGGAAAATGGATTTACTGCTGCTTCTCTGACTGTCCGTATCAAGTTATCACAGCCAAGGTTATTCGGCTTCCCCGGGGGCCAAGTATCAAGTGGACGCCGTGAGGAATATTCAGTTACATTTCTTGCTCGTCTATGGAATGTGCAACTAGACATGAAACCAGCAAGCAACTGGACGAGAGCTGAAACCTGTGCGTATTTCCCCTTGTACGTACACCTCCATGGGCATCTGAGCCGACCTCCTCTTTCAGAGAATGCTCACGTACAGCCGCTGTACTAGTTTTCAAGTTGGGCAGTGAGATCTCTAAAACCCTATCCCATGTGGACGACTCCCGCGGAAAGGCTAGACTTAGTTCTCAAAGCCGCAGCTGCACGTCTGCAGCATCCTTTCATCGTGGACCGACCTGACGAGCAGGGAATCCTGCACAGACGCCAGGACCTATACAGCACAGGTGTGAGGGCCAGGTGCACACCTGAAGCGCCAGGTGCACACCTGAAGCACCAGGTGAGGTGACAGACAGTTCAGCCCTGGGTCACTGCTGCTTCAGAAACTGAGTGTTACCAGATGTGTCTGACCAAGTTCTTCTTTGCTAGAAATTCCTTACTCCCCCAAAGAAACACAAAAGCCTCAGATACCTGCTTAACTGACTAAAGCAGCCTGTGACAGGATCAACAAACAGCAATGACTAGGCAAAGGGGACCCCCAAAGGCCCATGACAGGGGACACCATGGCCTTACAGGGTGTGGCAGGGACACAAAGCAGTGGCCAAGAAGTACCTAGTACCAGGCCTGTTGTTTCCTAGGAGATAAAACACTGCCTCTTGGAGGGAGAAGAAAGTGTCATGAGACTTACAGGGCCCAAGAACCACAGAAAGAAGATTCACCAAGAGTTCCCCCCCCCGCCCCCCAAGGTTATATAAGCAGTTAACAGTTGTGGAGGAAGGAGCTGCCTGGAGGCTGAGCTGCCTACAGTTTGTGCACCAGAGATGCAGCTCCTGTGAATCACGATGCTCCAGTGGGCTTTTCAGTGAGGATTCTACCCGGGAGCCACCCAGGCTCCTGTAAGGAACCCCTCATCCATGGTGCTGTACGTAACCCCAATAAACTCAGCGCTTCACTAAACGAGATTGGGGTGGAATCATACTTGGCCTGTAGTCAGAACTCCATCTGGGGCAGAGACATCTGTTCATGACTCCTAAGAAAACGTCAAGTTGGGTGTGATAAATTGGTGATCATTTTGTAAGAATGCATGCTACTGTTAGCCCTGGAGTTCTGCCTCGCGGCAGACCCACTCAACAGAGCACAGATGCTAGGCACAATCTGGCAGATTGTTCCACAGTGCTGTATTTCCAAACCACACAGGAAATGGTAACTTTCCTCTTGGTAGTATTTGGAGGATTTTGAAGTGGAGCCATATCAAATATTAACAAGGTGACTCACTGGTGATCAAGCCCAGGAAGGCCTCCGCTCCTTCTATCTGTAGTGGGCTTTCTTCCTCTCTACTGCTTCTAAGTCAAAGGCTCTGGCCATTTTTAAATCACGTGGTTCACTCTGCGTCCCTCCCTATGCAAACTTAAACTTGAATTCACCTTTGCCATTCAACCTTAGCACAGGAACGGTGTCGTACAGGTGGCTGGAAGAGCTTCATTCTCAACAGGCTCTCACATTAACGCAGGCAGTGTGAGCGAGCATTGATAATGGAGTAATGCTGTACTTTATCCTGGTTACCACTTCGAACTGACTGATATTTCTTGAGGCTTTGGGCATTTATAGGAGTGACAGGTTGAAAAGAGGCAAGGTATCTGTGGGGATGGGAATCCAGCCAGGGAGGAATTCAAAACCCTCTCCTCAGCGTGACGGGAAAACTGAATCTGCACATAACTCTGGCCCTACTGCAGCTATCTAAACCACACCAAGCGCACGCAATGCAGAGAATGATTATCTAGCGGCAGGAAAACAACTCCCTCTGCTCTCCCCACATCCATCTGAGTTTGTTTATCTGGAGATGATGAGCTACCAGATACCTCCCTTGATTCTGGTCCTATCTAATCACGGCTCAGCAATACCACAGCAGGAACACTCGCCAGCCAACAATGACTTCTAACTCAATTTGGTAATTACTTCACTAATGGGAACAATTCCATTCAGGCTGCAGCCATCACCACGACCAGACCATGTCTTCTGTGGCCATCCTAAGTGTTAGCTTACTCTGGGGAAGGACGGATAACCCGAAATAACCTCCCCTTTCAACTTTAATCTTCAAATCCCTTTAAAAGATCCCTTCTCAGCCCCTGCACATGTATATAAAGGCAAAATCGCCTACAGACTCTGCAATGAACGGATGTGTGTAATGGAAGGGTGTGATGATTCACCTTGACTGTCAACTTCACTGGGGTGAGAAATGTCTAGATTAGTAATGCTGACCTGGGTGTGTTTGTTTGAAAGCCAGGCCTTTCAATTAAGGCCACTACATCCTGGGGGTTCTGACCTAATAAATGAATTAATTCCTAGACAAATTCAAAGTTGATGGCATTACCGGAAGGTGCTGTGGGATGGTCTGTATGTCAAGTGTGTTGCTGATTGGTCAATAAATAAATCACTGATTGGCCAGTGGCCAGGAAGGAAGTATAGGCGGGACAAGGAGGAGAATAAAGCTGGGAAGTGGAAGACTGAGTGAGAGACACTGCCAGCCGCCACAATGACAAACAGCATGTGAAGATGCCGGTAAGCCACGAGCCACGTGGCAAGGTATAGATTTATAGAAATGGATTCATTTAAGCTGTAAGAACAGTTAGCAAGAAGCCTGCCACGGCCATACAGTTTGTAACCAATATAAGTCTCTGTGTTTACTTGGTTGGGTCTGAGCGGCTGTGGGACTGGCAGGTGAGAGAGATTTGTCCTGACTGTGGGCCAGGCAGGGAAACTCTAGCTACAGGAAGGTGGTAGAAGATAAAGAGATGGGGGTCCAGTTCGATGAAGTAGGTCCCTGGGGCTGTGCCCTTGGAGCTACAGCCTGCCCAGTCCTGCTTTATTATTCTCCCTGCTTCTCTGTCCACCATGAGACGAAGTAGCTCCTCTACCAGGTGCTCCAGCCACCATGTACTACCATCCAAGCACATCGCACCAAGCAACCACTGACTGGTACAAGGCTCCCACATCTTTTAAGTTGTTCTCACAGGTATTCTGGTACACGAAAGTAACTAACACACGCAGAGCACGGGAGCAGACCTCCGCTACAGGAAACGTAGCACTTCACACTCATCCTCTTAACAGAAAGCAGGAGACGGCAGCAAGCTCCTTTCTCTAGGTGCCCCTGGCCAGGGTCGTGAGCTGTCTGCAAGCTGCCCGCGCTGCTGCAGCTGCTGCCCACTCAGGGGCTGCGGCACACCTACCTGCTCCACCCGCCACAGCAGCTCCTCCTTCTGCCGCCCCCACTCCTGGCGCTCGCTGTCCAGACGCTCCAGCAGCTCCACCTTCTCTCGGTTCCAGTTCTTCTCCCGGTGATGGATCTGCCAGCGCAGGTCCATGACCAGGCCGTGGCTGTCAGCCAAGAGCTTCTGGTGGACCTCTCTCTCCTTCTTCAAGGCCCCTTTGCCCTCAGCAGAGGAGTCGAGCTCTCCCAAGCTTTTCTCTGCCTTCTCTTCCAGCTGCCGAAGAAGAAGAAAAGACTCAGGAAGACCCTCCCTGAAGCACAGCACCGGAGGGAGAAAGGAAGCTCAGGATATCTATCTACACATGATCCCAGGATGCATACTTAAGCCAAGCTGGACCGATCCCGTGGGAAAACAAAATGAATTTCATTTTTAAGGCCAGAATTAAGAATAACGGGTGTAAAATCTCATAGATTGTGGAGCACAGCTCTTACAGACCCCTTCTTAAAACTGCACCTCCCAGTCTAAGCCACTCTGTTGTCGGCCTCTACAGCTCCTTGAAGGTGATACCATGCTTGGTTCAATATCTTTGGCCCCTTTCTGGGACAAACAATGGAACCCAATATTCTTTAATAAATGTCTGTCCAATCACCAGGGGTGAAATATAGAAACCATAAAACTACCAAAGAAGAAACTGGTAGAAATGAGAGAGAAAAGACACATTATGCCAAGATGGCAGCACTAGGGTATGCATGTAGGTCTCCTTCCTCTGGGTACCCACGAAGCATCCTCTTTATCCTAAGCGCTCTCGGTTCCTAGAACCGTCGGTGCAAGGATTACACAAGACTTCCAGTTGGAAACTATGTGAGTCAGAGAATGATGGGCACCCCTAAGCAGCTGAGGCAAAAAATTCAAACAGGATAAACGTGCTGGTTGGCTCCTGTCAACTTCAAACAAACCTAAACAGATCTGGGAAAGGAGATCTTAATTCAGAAAATGCCTCTTTTAAGACTGGCCTTCAGGCGAGCCGGTGTGGTATTGTCTTAATTGAAAATGGATATGGGAGGGCGCAGCCCATTGTGGGTAGTGCCATCCCCAGGCTGATGGTCCTGAGTTCTCTAAGAAAGCAGGCTGAGCGAGCCATGAGGAGCAAGCCAGTGAGCAGCACTTCCCCATGGTTTCTGCGTCAGCTCCTGCCTCCAGGTTCCTGCCTTGCGTTTCTGCCATGGCATCCTTCAATGATGGACAGTGATATGGAAGTGTAGGCTGAAACTAAAACTCTTTCCTCCCCATGTTGCTGTTAGCCAGGATGCTTTATCAGAGAAGTAGAGACCTCACTAAGACAATTTAAAATTCTAAATTTCAAAACTGAAGGAGAAACCTCTTCTAACACACAGAAATGAAAACGTACAACAAAAACAGTTCTTGCCAGTGGAGCTGCCCTCCCAGACCCGCAGGGGAGGTTCTTTAAACAGAAGGAATATGGGACCAAGACTTGGATCTACCCAAAAATGCACAATGGAAATAGCAAATGTAGATATAAAACTCATTTCCTCCATTTAAGTTGATTTTAAACATCACTTATTCTCTGAAACAAAAAACAAAACAAAAACAAAAAACAAAAAAAACCCCCACAGATGTGATACATTTGTATTTACGGCATATATAGAAATAAACAGTGGTGGCACAGAGGATGGGGAGGGAGATGAAGTTCATGCTGGTCAAAGATCCCAGGTACGCCAAGGTATGCTGGTTAGGGAAGAGGCACCTTCAACTACGGCCTCCATCAGACTGGCGTGTGCACATGTCTGCAGAGGGTTTTCTATTCAGAGAGCCTCGGGGCTTGTGCTAGGTCACTAAGGACTGACTCAGTGGAACAGAAGAGCTGTGTTTTGCTTTGCTTCCCCGCTATGCTAGAGACCCAGCCACGGGCTGCACACATGCTTGGCAAGTGCTTTTATTTTGAAATTGGTTCCAGTCCGTGACCAAGGATGACCTCAGACTTGGGATCCCCCCTGCCTCAGCTTTCCTACAGGTATGCACCAGCAAGCCCAGCTAAGCAAAGATGATCCCATTTGTCGCTGGATCCTCAGTATTTAGAGCAAGGATTAGTTTGGGAGAAAAACAAAACAAAACAGAGATTTGGGTTCCCCTGAAAATATCTAGGTTTTTGATTTGTATTTAAGTAGAAGGCCAAGCTGCGTTGAGAAGGCAGACAGCATTAGGGGCCATTCACTGATCCTGGGCTGCGCATGTGGAAGAAACGTCCTAAACAAATGAGGCAGAAGATAAACGGTCTGTGGTACTACCTGGCTTCTGAACTTGAGGTCCTAGCTCGTTTCCTGGCGAGAAGGCACTCTTCTCCCCTGAGGCTCTATTTGTAGCCAACCCACTGGTGGATCTCAGGCTCCTCTGAGACAAAGATGCAATGTCTGAACTCGCATCAACAAATATGTCTTCCTTCTTATTTACGTGGATTCCCTCACCAGTGGTACTTCTAAAGGGATGTAATGACACCTCCTGGAAGAGCATCTTTGCACATTTCATGGTAGACTGGATGCCAGGATGAATGGAGAATCTAATAAGAAGCCTTCGCCTGAGCTGCCAGGAACCATAGCAGGGCCACGGTTCTATCATTTCATAGGTTTGGCCTGAATGACTCTGTTCCTACCTCCCCAAGGACTGTGAGCCCTAAACCTGAAGTCAGAGGACAGAGCAGGCAAGCTTGTGAAATCTGATGGTGGATGGCAGTAGGGGTGCCCAGGGTCAGTGGCAGGACAGGTAACCTTGGAGGTACCTAGGTTCACGTGGCAGGACAAGTGAACTTGAGGGATGCCTGGGCTCAGTGGTACTGCAGGCAGACTTGGGGAGGTATCCTGAGTCAAGTGGTGGTGGTGCGGGTGATCTTGAGGGGTACCTGGAGGTCATGGGTCAGAACAATGAACTTGGGGAGTCCTAGGAGAGCTGTTTTCTTTTTGTCTTTTATCACAATTGAGGCTATTTACAGGTATCTCCTTTTTAGGAGACTTTTTTTCCTTTCATGACTGAGCCAATCCATATAAAATTTTAATTAGTTTGTAGTTTGCCTCGCAACAAAGGCTAGAAAACGCATGACACACACAGACCTTGTTCCTGCCTTATGACCTGGAAGCACCCTGGAGCAGCAGACACTATACGGGAGACACCCAGAGAAGCTGGCCCGAGCCACACTCCCAAGGCTGGGCTGTAAATCCTCGCTGGAGGTGGGTCACACGGGCTCTTCCCACGCTAGCACTGACTCAGATTTCAGCAAGCTGCCCCTTCGGGGCCTCAGTTTCCTTGGTATAAATGAAAAGGAAATTGGACTTGACAAGATTTCCAAGCCATGAGTGGAAGGAAGCTCCTTTCAATATTTCAAAAATTCTAGCCGGGCGGTGGTGGCGCACGCCTTTAATCCCAGCACTCGGGAGGCAGAGCCAGGCGGATCTCTGTGAGTTCGAGGCCAGCCTGGGCTACCAAGTGAGTCCCAGGAAAGGCGCAAAGCTACACAGAGAAACCCTGTCTCGAAAAACCAAAAAAAAAAAAAAAAAAAATTCTAAAGGGCAGCCACATGTTGCCCTTTTTCAGAGTTGACAAAACCACAGCCTGAAGCCAGGACACTGGTGCACACCTTTTATTTCAGCACTTGGGAGGCAGGGAGGCAGGTGAATCTCTGGGAGGCTAGCCTGGTCTACAGATCAAGTTCCAGCCCAGCCTGGTCTACACAGCAAGTTCCAGTCCAGTCAGAACTACATAGTGAGACCCTGTCTCAAAAAGAATAGAAAAAAATAAAATAAAAAAACCCTCTACTCTGGCTTCCTGTGGTTCCGAACAGTCAGTCCACATGGCGACAACATCCTGCTGGCTGTCCTTCAATGGGTCTCCTCCACATCCTTGTTTAGCGCCCAGGGAACAGAGGAACTTGGGGGGTAAGGCACTTCCCTGACAACCTCACCCCCCCCCACCCCCGCCCTTCCCTCCACCGGGGTTGCTATGGAGAACTTAACTGCATCTTCCTCACTCATCATGGACAGGGAAGAGGGGGACAGGCACAGCGTTCAGGAGGGAGGTGGCCCAAGGGGGCAGGTACCTGCTCCAGGCGGCACTTGAGCACGGCCCACTCCACATCCCAGGCAGCCTTGTCGCTGGCATACTGCTGCTGCAGGCGGAGTCGGGCATGCTCGTCCTCCCGTAGCTCCGAACGGAAGTCCTCCAGCAGGGCCTTGAGGGCCCTGAACAGCTGCTGGTTTTCCCCCACCTGTGGGAACAGAGCCAGGGGATGTCACTAAAGAGTGTCTCTTAGATGGTGGGGGCTGCAGCACCTGCCAGGTTCCCTGCAGAAGGCACCTGTGGGTGGGGTCTACAATCACCCAATAATGGCAAGATGGTCCCCACCCTGGCCAGAGGCCTCCTGAGGCCAAGGCTCTGAGTAGGTGTGTTCAGAGAATGGACCATGGATCGGTGCTGTGGGCATCTACAGCAGAGGCGCTCTCAACCCTGAGGGCTAGTTTAGAATCAAGAAGTGGCCAAAGGCCACTGGGAGCCATTGGCTGTCCAGACACACTGTGGGACTTCAGATATCCAGGTCTCAGAGTTGGGCTGGGCACTATGGTACAGCATCACTCCAATGCCAACTATTGAAGCAGAAGTCATCGACGAGGGCCTAGAGCTCTCAGAGACACAGGGCGGTCACTCTTGGACTTCTGGTTACTACTAGGCTATGACAAGGACAAGTGAGGAGGGGATGGGAGGGGCTTTTGAGAGCTCCTAATTAAAGCCGGAGGTGAAATGCTCAACTTGCTCACACGGCGTCTGCTGATTCCAAGACTGAGCTATTAACTTATTACCGTTTGTACTTCACATAAAAGCTATTAGGCTTTCCAGACCCTGCCCAGCCTTTGAAGACACACTTCAAAACTTGGATTCCTGTTTTAGTGTGTTGGCGCGAGCATTGTATCACAAAGTCGGGCACACAGCCCCTGTAATCCCAGCGTGGGAAAAGTAAGAAAGAAGGACCACAAGTTGCAGGCCAGCCTGGGCTACACAGAGAGAACCCATCTCTTAAGAACTAAAGAGGGGGAAAAAAAAAAAGGAGGACGTTTGTCTGAATTAAATACTCTAAGTCAATTATAGCTCTTTGATATAATGGGCGGCTATGACCGGTCCTTTCCAATTAAACACAAGGCACCAAGTTCGCGAGTTCTTGATTGGATGTCCTTGGTTTGGTTTACTCGGGAAGCACGGGGAACTAAAAACTAAATCCCACCTCACACATTTAAGTGCCACCCCAGGACGTCAGAGCCACTGGTTCACACAGAATGCAGAAAATTCACTCACTGTTCTACTGAGCAAGTACACAGGCCCCCGCTCACATTCTACACGCAAGACCACTTCTCAGTCATGCACCTTCAACTATCTGTCAAAGGACAGCCATAAAGGCGGACCAGCACACAACAGCAGACTTACTGGAAACATTTATAAACTCCGTTGTGTGGTTCTCAAGTGTGTGGATTTCACAGATGACAATCTCGTGTCTCCAAGACACTTCTGAATCCACTAACCAGAAAAGACTGTTGCGCATGGGAAGAATCTAAGGTACTATGTGTATATGTTTATGTTTAACAAGTGAATCCAATCACCAACAGCATATTGATTAACTGGAAGTGCATAGCTGTCCCCGCAATTTATGAAGAAGTTACTATATCAAATCTAGTTGGTTTTGACAGAGTGGTAAGGCCTATCACCATTTATTTCTTTTTTAATTTTCTGACGGTGAACACCAATATTTACTTGTGACAAAAGGCATCAAGAGTAAAATTTAGTTAACGTTTGAAAACCTTGGCAGACAGAAAACTTTCCAGTTCTGCAGTCCCTGCTGCTATGTAACAATGTTTGCCCAGTCCTCCTGGAGATGGATGCTTATGAACATGTAAAACTCCACATCACAAGTACCTTCCAGGGACATAAGTGTAAACAGCTGGGTAAGAAAAGGTACTGCACCAGTCCTCTCAGAGATACACAGCTTCAGAAGGACACAGGGATGGCAGGGGTTAAGAGGACTGACTGGTTGCTCTTCCAGTGGACCACGGTTTGACCCCCAGCAACTACTTGGTGGCTCACAACCACTAGTTCTAGGGACCCAACACCCTCTTCTGGTCTCTGTGAGTACTACTGATACACAATGCACATACACTTGCAGGCAAATCACCCACAAACATAAAAAAGAAATACACATTTTCACATAGTATGTTCTGAAGAGTGATATGTTTTATGAGAGATTTATTTTCACCTTTAGATCTTTAAATAAAAATCACCTAACTTTTGAATCAAATGAAATGTAAGCGGAAAAATAACCATAATAATTTTGATCTGGTCTTGGGGCAGTCAGTCATCCCATTTACATGGAAGAAAACGCAGTGAACCATGTAATCAACACTTCTCCAAGAATCCCAAATCGAATAAAGGCTCAGCCTGTGATGGCTCAGCTCCTGTACCACATTCTAATAACATTAGAATCATGTGATGATTCAGCCCCGTGTTACATGACCACTAAGGACATTAAAACCAGGGCTTTACGGCCTCTTTGCAGATTGAAAATTTACTTTCTCTGGAAGCAAAGTGGGCACTTTTCGGCATTAGCAGATATTGGATCCGATAAAAATTAAGCCTTAATGTTTCTATGCACATTTGGGTCCAAGTTATCAGCGTAATACTCCACAATCCAAGGACAGTATTCGTTACCACAAAATGACCTCCAAAATGGCTTCGGGGTGAAGATGGGCAATGAGAGCAAGCAAGCCTTGTTATCAAAATCACCCAAGGACCCTCTGTGGGGTGTCAGGAAGCCAGGACAGCTTTTTGCCATGAACACACAATTTCCATGTCAATGTTTCTGGAGACTCTTGTGCTATGGATGGGCATCGTTCTTCTAAATGGTTTTTATGTACACGCATAAATCCAGTCATGACAGTCACCACTACTTATTATTTCTTTTTTAAAATTTGATTTATTTTATGTATTTTATGTGTATGTGTGTTTAGTCTCCATATATGTTGATGCACCACATGCATAGTTAACAGATGGTTGTGAACCACCATGTGGGTCCTGGGAATTGAACCTGGGTCCTCTGGAAAGAGCAGGTAGTGCTCTTAACTGCCAAGTCATCTCTCCAGCCCCTACTTACCATTTCTTATGGGCCAGGAAGTGTGCTAACCTATTCATCTATATGACCTTTTATTTCCTATCAATCTTGATGCATTTTATACCCAAAGAACTAAAGCCTAGGACAAACAGGTATGCCAAGGTCCCACTCTCTAGACTATAACTTAGGCTCATCTCCACCACTAACAGACAATCCAAGCCAGAAACATTTAAAATGTCACATTACAATGTGCCAAGTTGTTTTCTTTTCGTTTTGTTGGGGAAGTCATCCTACTCTGAGAAACTGTCGTGATGGGTGATATCACTCTGTATGCTGTGAATGTGTTGCTCTGATTGGTTGATAAATAAAACGCTGATTGGCCAGTAGCCAGGCAGGAAGTATAGGTGGGATGAGCAGAGAGAATAATTCTGGGAAAAGGAAGGGCTGAGTCAGGAGTCACCAGCCAGACACAGAGGAAGCAAGATGTGAAGGCAGAACTGAGAAAAGGTACCAAGCCATGTGGCTAAACATAAATAAGAATTATGGGTAAGTTTAAATGTAAGAGCTAGTCAGTGGTAGGCCTGAGCTAATGGTCAAACAGTTTTAATTGATATAAGCCTCTGTGTGTTTAATTGGGTTTGAGCGGTTGCAGGACCGGGTGGGAAACAGGAAAACTTCCAGCTACACTGTCGTCTCCCTCATTAAGGGAAATAATAACAGTTGAACCACCAAAAAAGTCCCCTTTCTCATGTCTTTTCTGATGCCTCCTGCTGAGATAGGTTTCAGGGTAAAAAGATGATCCAAAGTAAAAGGTAAAAGGCAAATGTATCAATCCTAGGAGGTTCTCTGTGAGTTCAAGGCCAGCCAGGGCTACATAGTGAAGACCCTGATCCATAAAGATTTGGAAAGTCATTTGGACATAAGAGCTTTTTGAACCTTTCAGGTCAGAGTCTAGCTATGCAGCTTATGTTTTATACATGGTTTATATATGGTTTATACATTTTAGTACAGGTAAGTTTTAACCCAAACAAAACAAAACAAAAATACCATTTCCCAAATCTCTTCAAACTGGATGGTCGGCAACAGTGACTTTACTATTTCCTATTCCTTAAGGCATTTAAGGGCATCCCAGTCCTTCACGGCTCATCTCTCTGGGGTAGGGCACTTTAAAAATCCAAAACTGAGATCTGTGCTCATGGGTCATATGTTATGACAGGTTCAAGGTTGGCCTTTAGTCCCCCAGATTGCCTTGCAAGCCTGTGGTACATTCAGAGCAAGTGAAGCAGGAGTATGGATAAGGTCATATACCAAGATACGTGTGATGCAATGCCAGATATTTTTTCAGAATCTGAGATTTCTGAGATACACGCATCACATGCAATTGTAAGTAGGCGAAGAGTGAAGCCACCATGAACTCTGCCTGGCTTACCTCTGAGCCATTCATTCCCTTTGGGAATGGGCTTCATCCCAAAGTAAATGGGATATATTGACCTGCCACTGTGGGGTGACCCACAAAAAGCCAGTCACAAAACAGAGGTGATGGCCTTTGTCTCTTATTTATTTCACCTACTCACAAGACAGGGGAGCTGCCCTGATTGCCTGGCTCATGCATGGCCAGTTTCCATTCAACAAAGGCGAGAGGGGAGCTTTTGTTGTGTTCAATAAAAGCAAACAAACCAATCCCAGGCAGTCCCCCACCTATTGGCAGGAAACCCCAAACAAGACCTTAAAAGGATGGATCCGCATATCGGCAACATTTTCCGAAATAAGGCATTTGTCACTCTTCATTGTTATACTGAGATTAATTCAACATTCTTCTCTGAAGTCATTATCTTTCTGCAGATAAAAGAATGGGCCCCTGAAGACTGGCCTTCAAAGTATAATCTATGGTGGGAGTTTTCAGGAATGGTACTTACTTTCATGCAGAAGTCATTTGCCTCTGGCTGGGAATGTGCCAGCGGCTCATGGCCAGGAGGGCTCTGTGCCTATCCAAGAGTCCCCCCAAGAATGAAATCAGGTGGGTGAGGGCCTCTTAAGGAGGTACACGTTTAGTAGGTTAGACACAGAGTTACCAGCTCACAAGATGAAAAACCAGGGCAGGTTCAATCAAAGTCAGGGGATCATTGTGGCAACAGAACCACTGTTCAAAGAGCATTAGGATGGACACACACACACACACACACACACACACACACACACACGCACACACTCCTCCCTTGTGGAAGGGATGCTATAAACAACTTAGTGTGGTGAATTCTAGGAGGAAGGCTGTGAGGCTGAGAGAGTCCTTTTACGAAGTACTTTGAGCACCTCTGAATTTTTACCTGTGTGTGCAGTTTCCGGAGACAACAGCCGCCAAGACACCACAAAGACCAACTGTGTGTGATCATGTGCTCTGGTCTGGATTGCTCCAGTCTGGATTGCTCTGCTCTGGTTTGCTCTGGTCTGGCTCCTAGCTAAGCTACAGAAGCTGCAAGGTCTAAAGAATAAACCAGGCCCTAGTGCACAAAGCTAAAATGTAAACACTATCTAGGCTCAAGAAGGGAACTTTTTAAAGATTTAATTTTTCAGGGACCAAATCCAAGGCTTTGTGCCTTTGAGGCAAGAGCCCTACTACTGAACTACATCTACATCCTCAGTCATTGAGGTCTGTTGTTTTGTTTTTTAGACAAGGTTTTGTTACGTAGTGCAAGTTGGCTTCTAACTTGAAATCCCCCTGCCTCAGCCTCCTGAGTGAGAGTGGTAGTGCATAGTTCTGACATGCTAATCTATTAGAAGTGCTCTTTCTGCAAGTTTCTTTATCTTGGGAAGCGGGGGAGACAGGCAGCATGGACAGCTAGAAAGCAGCAAGGCTTCAAGTACTCGATTTAGTCAAAGCCCACTGGTGGAGGGAAGGCTAGCTTTGGGGGCAGCCTCTTCAGGCTTCGCCACTGCAGCTGGACCACGGACGAAGGACCCTAGCAGCAGGGTGAATGAGGCTTAGAGATTAACGTGAAACCATATTTCTTAAGCATTTGCTGTGAATCGAATCTTATGCTAGGCTTTCCACAATCACAGTATAAACTGTGTCATATCTCTGGGCGTCAGAGTAACGTTCCTTTAATTAATTACTCTAATGCCAGGAAAACAAGCTGTTTTCTCTGTAGTCATCCAAGCCACCCCGTGACCACAGGGTTGCAATTCTGGCAACATGAATCACCTGTGTCTCAGTCCTCGGTTTCAGGGATTACTAAAAAGAGTACGAAATGCATAAACAGCCTTAGGAATGCTGGCCTCAAAGTGCCACGGGGCAGCCTACACCCCGCTTGATGTGAATGATACAGCTGGTTCTCCCCGGCTTTCAGCTTGACAGAGCAGCGAGGAAAATAAAAGCGCATACTGTGCTTGAGAAGAAGGTCACTGCCATGGGATTGTGTCACTAAAGACTGGGAGGCAGGGAACATTGGCACAACCAAATGTTTGCCAACCTGATGAATTTTGCTTCTGACCCGTACTCAGTGTGAGTCGGTACATTCGATATTTTTTAACTTCTCTGAATATGATACATGTTGCCATCTACAGCGCTCCACGGTGAGAATGTGTACAGCAAGATACAAATCCATGACTGGGGCTGGAGAAATTTTGTTACTTTTTGTTACTTGCTCATTCATCCATGGGAAAGCTGATTGGCGGTGTTTCCCATGCTACTTCTCACTCCCTGAGGTTCTCAGGGCTTGGTGGGGGCCGTGGTTCTACACAGAGGCTCTTTAAAACACATGCAGTGACTCTTGCATCCAGGCTGCCCAGCTAACAACCGTACCACTCCCTGAGAGGCAAATCTTCTAATGGAGGACGTTCGTTCACTCTCAGCGAACCAGGTGTCGTTACACAGGGCTCATTAATCTCCTGTCCTCTTCCGAACGGCACTGTGCACGCATTTGCTTTTGCTACTGCGGGCTGACAGACTCAATGAGATGCAGACCTGATTCTGACATGCGCACTCCCCCATCAGCCCATCCTCCAGCACGCTGTCTGCAGAAGAAACTCACATGTCTGCCCTACTTTGAAGAGTAACCACAGCAGGCAAGGGGAGATAAACATTCAAACGCTCTGATGGGTGGTTCTGGCTGAGTGACTTTACATTATTTTTTCGCCCCCAAGGGTAACGTTTTCCATGACTGTTTAGAAAACCGGATGTGTGGCATCTCTTCCCTTTTCCAAAGCGTTTGGATGCGCTTTTGGGAAATGCCCACCGCATGGTCTTGGTTGTGGCAGGTCTCTGTCTATTGATTGGAGCCAATCACAGACACCGCAGAGGCCCGACAATACCTCTTTTCAAAACAATAAAATGCCTACATTTTAAAGCTTTATTCATAATTTGTAATGTTCTAGTTTCTAACTAGATCACTGCTGGAAAACTTATTCCATGACCTCAGATCTCCCCGGGGATTCTGGCACACTGACGCACTTCCTGATGACTCGGAGGAGAGGCTCCTTTGAAAGTTATTATCTTCATCCTGAGTCACATTGTTCAGGGACAACGAAGGTGGGTGGGGTACAGACAACTGTTCTGACTTGTATATGAAGAGAAAGTAATATCCCCCCGGCCTGCACTCCAAAGGGCACCACTTTCTCATTGGAATCCGCACTGAGGGCCCGGTGACAGCCATCTCCCACTTGACACACACCACTTTGGACAGAGGGGACAGGTGAGAAGCAGCAGCTGCTGAACACACAGCAGGCGTAATCCAGAATGCCTGTGGCTGGAAGGCTGGGCCGTGCCCAGTGCCAAAACCTGCACCCTTACAGCAGCAAGCAGGCAGCCGGGGTGGGGACTCCAGGCTTTCTGCACAAGCTCTCTGAGAAGCCGCGTAAGCTCAGAAAGAACTCAGAGAGCCACCTCAGGATCTCAAGTCTCCGAATCAAATAGAGTCGCCACTTAGTTAGAGGAATGTAAAAATAAATAAATAAAAATAATGAAGTTTATGTTGTCAATAGTGGGTTAGGGGAGAGTTGGTCTTCAGGGTTTGTCGGCAAGACTCACTGTCACCAGACATTTAGTAACATTTAAACCCCACTCCTCTTTACACATGCTATGATTTTTTTTCAAAGTGTCACCATGTATTTTCATTTGGGTGTGTGTTTTAAGTGGCCCAAGAGAAACGTGAAATACTTTGTGCATGATGGGAATTTAAACAAATACTTCTTTATTTCTCCCTATCAACTAGGTTACCACCTCAGTGCTGTTGGCAATGACTATTCAGTTAAACACTAACCAAGAAGTCCTGTAACGTTGCTCCCAGGGTATGACAAAAGTGAGTATTCTCTCTTCTTAAAAATCTGTCTAATGAATATCTTCCTTCTGTCTAATGAATATCCAAGGACGCACATACTCAATAGATTTGATCTTACAGTGGTCCTAAGTTATGGGTTAATCAAATGAATAGATGAGCTGACACTGGAGTGAATGGATGAGCAGCCTGACGGCTGGTAACATTCTAGCCACCCCAACTCTATCCCCCAATACCGACAGGTGGTCAAGTCAGTGGAGGACTTTGCTGCAGCCGGGAACATCAACAATTTGGAATAAGATGACAATATACATGTAGTGGGTAGCTGTTCTGTCTATGACCTTGAAGCACCACCCCCAGAGATATAGCAGGTAACTGTCCTATCTGCCTATGACCTTGAGGTACATGCCCCTGGGGCGTGGCCTCTCTGAGACCCTTAAGACCTGAGATGCATGCAGGCAGCTCCCTTGTGAGACTTGCATGTGAGACAGATCCAGGTCGGCTGGAACAGCGTTCCAGAATCCTTGTCAAGTGAGTTCTTTACCTTAATAAATTCTTTGTCCTTTAAACAGACTCCGTGGATTTCTCCTTATAGATACATGGCCTAGTAGTCTCCTCCAGCTGTATAGAATGCTAGGCTTAGAGCTAGGCACCCACCTGCCTGCTGAGTGGTCCCCCTTCTGTAGTCTGCAGCCGTGATCCATGTTCACCGATGTGTACCGGGGAGTGTGGGGCATGCTCTCCCATGGGAAGGCCGCAGCCTCGGTCAGCATCCTCTTGGTCTGTTCCATCTGTCTGGTGGCCCCCCTGGACGCTGAGCTCCGCAAACCCAGGCACATTGTCTGGCTGTTCACTCTGAAAGCAGCACACAAGATCATAACTTTGCTTATATTCTTTTGTTCTACAGACTGACTTTTCCCCTGCGATCGAGTCTCATTATGAGAGGAGCCAAGACTAGCCTTTGTGTGAGACCAAACTCCTTGTCTCACACAAGCCTCCTCCTCACACTGGAACTGTGTGTGTGGCCTGTCAGGTAACCGCTCACCTTGCAGGTGATCTGGTCCTCGGTCGTTTCCCTCAGATGCTAGTTTTACTTACCACACTTCTTTCGCTTAGGCAGCAAAGGTGCTTGACATGTAAGAAACGATTAATGACAAGCCTTATGCTTTGTAGATTACGTTTGCTCACAGTGGCAGTTTTATAAATGACAGGAGGAGGAATTCCAGGGTATTGATCAACAAGAAACCTCACAACCGTATCTAGGCCTGGCTGAACAATGTGTTTCCCTGTCATGGATGCTGGGAACCTGGTTGAATTAATTTTTAAAGATGTTCTTCAATCTGAGGAAAGAGAATTACCACTCGCAGGGTAGCTCAAAGGGCTCCGAGTACTCCCAGTGCAGGAGCAGCGGAGTTAGTAGCTTGTGTGGCTGCGCTGGCTGCCCACGCTGTGTGTGTAACCGTACCATGACAGAAAGCAAGGCTGAGGAACAGGACACGCAAAGCCACGGGGCACTGGGACTTGTGCAGTCAAGAACTGGTCAGTGGTAAGCACGGCGGCCCACACCTGCAACCTCAGCAGTCAGGAGGCGGAGGCACAAGAACTTCTGTGTTCAAAGCCAGCCTAGGCTACATACAAAGATGCGGTTTCAAAAAACAAAACAAAACAAAAAACCTAAGGGGCAGGAGGGATGGCTCAGGACCTAAGGACCCTGGCTGCTGTCGCACAGAGCGGGACCTGGGTTTAGTTCCCAGCACCCACACAGCCCCTCACAATCATCTCTTAACTCCAGTTCCAGAGGGATCTGACACTCCCTTCTGGGTTCTGCAGGCCCCAGGCACCAGGCACACACATGGTGTACAAGATCTACAAGCAGGTAAGACACTTGAACACCAAACAAACAAAACTAAATAGAAAGCGACACACCCTGCTCTCTAAATCTAGGAACTGAGACACATGGGTAAACATGGACACATGCTGGAGCCCAGGCCAAAGACATGAACTCACTGAGACCCACGTGATGTTAAGAGAGAACCAACTACTCCAAGTTGTCTTCTCACCTCCGTATGCATGCTATGACATGTGTAAACATATACAAAGTGACCCACACGAGGCTCAGAAGAGATCCTTACAGAGCTGGAGGGATGGGTTCCAGCATGTAGGGACGTGCAAGGACAGAAAACATTTGTGCACCAGCTTGTATAAACCAGTGAGTTTAAATGCGACAGTAAAGAACAAGGGGTGACGATGACTTGAAGGATTTCTATCCATCCACAACAAAGGAGGAGTGAGCAAAACCGCTCCAGGGTGCAATTAAAGAAAACCTTAGAGTGCTTAGACTTGAGTCCAAGTGTGGCACTCGTGCATGCTGGGACAGGCCAACTCTGTTTCCATGGCTTGGATTGACCCCGAAGGATAAAATGAAAACAAGAGGTCACACTGGGTGGGTGGGACAGTGGTGTGGGGGCGTCAGGGATACTGTAGATGCAAATTCAACGGGCTGCATGGGTGGGAGGCATTACCTCCCTGAGGTCCTCTCCTCCGTCCTCCATCTGCTTGCCCTGCCGCCAGTGCTTCAGCAGCCACCTGAGCTTCACGTAGAAAAGGAAGATGTTCTGCCTCAGGGACCTCAGCTCCTGCTGCAGCAGGTTCTTCTCGTCGCTCCAGGTTCGCTTGTGGAGGGTGTTCTGCAAGGCCAGGCTGTGCATCTCCAGCTCTTTCCACCGCAGAGCGTAGAGGTGGTCCTCTTCCATCTTGAACAGAACCGAGAAGAAGCTGTGAAAAGGCAGCTGATTGATCCGATGGGCCGGCCAAACCCAACCAAGGTTCTCGAGAGCAGCCCTACTGTCTGTCCAACCTGGATGGTGCACAGGGGATATTAAACATGGGAGTCATACATTCAGGGTGATTAACGACCTGATGTGCAAAACCTCATGAATTTTGGGATTTAGAAGAAAGTGATATTTCAAAGGAAGGCACTGGAACCGGTCTTCCCTGTCACCCTTCCTCCAGGCTTTTTAGATAGCTCCAACGGCCATCAGGAAAATGTTACTTGGATGCATGGCTTGCAATCGACTCAGATGCCATTTACAGAGACTCCATTTCCCCTGTGTGCCTGTGCTTGGCACACAAGGGCCCATTACTATGGCGGAGAAGAAAAGAATTAGAAATACACCTCTTCCTGAGGCTTCTGGCTTCTCTCAAGCCCCGGTAGAGAATACCGAGACAACAGAAGACCTACTATGCGCTGGAAATTTAGAGCAGGTGGGCCAAAAGAACTCTTCCTGAGCATGCAGGACTCAACTGTGTATACCAGTAAGCAGATGTGACGACCCATTTCCATACTTCAGACTTAGTGTGCCCATTAAGTGTGTTCACCGCTTAGGGAAATGAAAGCACCACTGAAGAATTACCCATCTCCATCTCTGCATTAAGTTCCTGTGCTTTTTCTTTTTTAAGACAGGGTCTCACTGTGTCCCTCAGACTGCCCTCCTATTCCTGGGTTAAAAGCAAATCTCTTGCCTCACCTTTCAAAGTAGCTGGAAACCACAGACATATGCCACCACACCTGGCTAAATCATTTTGTGTGTGTGTGTGTGGTTTTTTTCAAGACAGGGTTTCTCTATGTAGTTTTGGTACCTGTCCTGGAACTCGCTCTGTAGACCAGGCTGGCCTCGAACTCACAGAGATCCACCTGACTCTGCCTCCCAAGTGCTGGGAGTAAAGGTGTGCGCCACCACTGCCCAGCTGCTAAATTATTTTTGTTTAATATCTATATGGAGCTCTTCTAAGCAGGAAGCAATTACTGTGTCAGTACTAAGCAAAAGGGTAGAGATAAAATCTTATTTTGCAGATAAAGACTCAAGGATAGCCTTTGTTGTAGTGGAAGGGCTTCTGAATCAGACCAAAATGAGGGTTGGAATGGCAGCCCTACCACTACCTTCTGACTTAACACTTAAACCAAAAAGTCAAGGGAGTGGTTTTCCTCATAAAGCGTTAGATTAATCCTCAAGAACCATACATAGGATTACAACTATGGCTGCCTGGTGGAGATAGCAATATGGCCCGATGTGATCAATGGAGGTTGATACCTTCTGAGAAGGTCCGCATGGCTGTGCAGGGACCTCTCTGGCTACTGTCCTAACAACGGCTCTACATTGGATTTCAAGCTGGAAGAGGAAACACGACTGATTTATTCTCCACCTCCACAGTCCTCAGAGTCCCAATGCTGGTTATCCCCAGAAGGACGTGACGGCATGGAGTAGGTAAGAGCCTGGTGCACTGGAAACCCAGCTCTGCAGCTCCTCACTGCACTGTCCCCAACTGGGGACATGCCAAGTGCCTCAGTGGGAAGCAAAGGCAACAGTAATGACTTCCATCATGCTCTACTGTTCCCTGGCAGCACCCTGTCCAGACCCTAGGGGACCCGTGGACCTCCCTTACACTTCTCTGTCTGCTTCCTTCTGTTGGTCCATTAGGTACCTCTGTAGCCCAGAGCTTGGCCTCTCGCTCTCTCTCCCCTTCCTTCTCAAGAAGCTAAAAGATAACACCTTCTCTTTTGAAGACCTTTTCAACACACTCCTTTACCATAAACCCAAATGCTACACACACCTGGGACTCTGCTACCGGGTCGCCAGCATCTCCAGTGACAGCCTCACCTTTCGAAGCATTTTTTGGAGCAATGAAAATGCCTACATGTGTGTGCATATGTGTGTATGGGGGGAGGGGCAGATTTCTCTCTTATGTAATTCTCTCTCTTTGGTAATAATATGTGAAACTTTACCTCTACAGGATACGTTTTGGAAAGGAGTGTGTAGCTGGGAAGACACCACAGGAGACACAAGTCTGGCATCCAACTCTGCACTTTCTAAGCTGCAAGGTATAGCAGACACTCCCTTAATCAGCCCATGACCCATTTAGAGCCTCTTGGCCCCAGTCACCATGGAGGTATGTGCCTAGAGCACATAGTCCTGGCCAAAACAAATTCTTGGATATACCAAATGACTCATTTTGCATAGTATATGTGTTTTGGAGGATCAAGGTACATCACTCGGTGCCAACTGCTCTGCTCTGCTTCCTTTCGAAGCTACAGCTCTCTTCTAAGAACGAGCACGGGGAGAAGTGGCACTCTGCGTCTAGATACCCGCTCACAACTTCATTAGACGCAAGCGGCAGGGCAGTGTCCCTGGAGGCCCAGGGCAGGAGCACCAGGATCTGGGAATCCCTTAGTGGATGAAGGATAATTAGGCTGTAACACATGATTTTTAAAAATAGGCCGGGCGGTGGTGGCGCACGCCTTTAGTCCCAGCACTCGGGAGGCAGAGCCAGGCGGATCTCTGTGAGTTCGAGGCCAGCCTGGACTACCGAGTGAGTTCCAGGAAAGGCGCAAAGCTACACAGAGAGACCCTGTCTCGAAAAACCAAAAAATAAAAAAATAAAAAAAATAAAAAATAAAAAAATAAAAATAACTACAAGTTAATCAGGCCATAGCTCAATTAGTAGCTGCTTTTTTGAAGACAACACTTTTGGGTGAGTTGATGTTTCTCTCGGACAACTCCCTTCACGGTGACAGACACGCTTCCGGCCTGACGACATTTGAAGACCTTGTTTCATGTTAGATTCCTGGTGGGCATCATTGCAGGAAAGTCCAACCAGACCTGAAGATTTTCCTGAAACTACATTTCTCCCTATCCAAGGTCTTGATTACTGTGGTTTGTAATCCGTGGGCCAATCACAGTTCACAAATATTGAATAGGAAATCCCTCCCAAATAACTACTTCATCCATCTTAAACGTGTATTCCAGGACCTTGTTATAAGGGTTTAGTTACTGCTGTTCATCTCTACTGCGCATGATTTTCAAGTTAAACAATACCAGAATAAACAGCATAGGAGAGGCTTGGTACTCTCTGTGGTTTCAGGCATCTCTGGAATGTTCTAGAATGTCCCCCCCTCTTTGGATTAGGAGGGACAACATTACTGAAAAGCGTGCCGCAGAGTGGAAAGAAAGGCGGACAGTTTTCTCTGGTGCATCTAAGAGGGAGTCTCTCAAGCGAGTGACCTGTCTAAATGCCGATGGGTCTCGGCACCTGCATGCAACGGACAACAGCATCCCCGTAAAATGCATCATGGCACTGCTCCTGAGGGGCTCTGCAGTCCCCGGAGCAGGCGTGCTGGGATCCTCTTGAAAAATAGTTACCTTCCGGATCTTGTTTGTGTATGTCTCTGTCTCCTCTTGATGTAGTCTGGCCGCCTGCACGAGCTGACCCTGTAGCTCTTCTACGGACACACTCTGCTCAGGTAAAACAGGGGAGCCCCTGAGCTGATCGGCAGGATAAAGGAAGGGTTTAGTGGAAGTGAGACCTCTGCCTCCGGTGACGACGCAGGACACACACCTGTACACGCTGACAGACACGGGGGGACACACAGCACAGAGGCTGCAGCAGTGGAGGGACCACGCCACCTCTCCCCGGGGCTTCTCACGGGGGTGGGTGGGGGGAGCCCTGCTGCTCGGGGCTCCACGGCTATTTGAACAGCCCTGCAACTTTTTGATGTAGGAGACGAGGCAACTAAGTGGGAACCTTGAACCATAACGGTATACCAGCTGGGAAAAAAAGAACAGGGTGTACCAGAAGGCTCTCTGATACCACAGCGGCTTCTAGGTGGGTTACAACGAGTATGTAAATAGAAGGATTGGTGGAAACACCTTCGTCCCACATGGCCACCATCACAGTCAGCCTCCTACATGCACTTCCCTGAGACATCAGGGGTCTTGCTAGGGGGTCCAACCAATCTGCTTACATGATTGCAGAAAATTGGGGATTTTCCCGCCCTATCCAGGGTGCCTTTAACCTCACAGCAAGGCCCTGGTCACTCAGAGTGGCTGTGGCTCCTTCCAGGACAGACACCTGTTTTTAAGCCTCTCTGTGTCACACCATGTCCAGGAACTGCACAGATCTATTAATACTTACTACACTCCAACCTAGGGATAGGCCCAGGGATCTGTACTATTACTCTTATTGATAAAGCTTACCCTTTATGACCAAATGGCCATGGAAGGGAGATTAGTCATGATTTTTTTTTTTTTTTTTAAGCTTTTCGAGACAGGGTTTTCCTGTGTTGGTTTTGGTGCCTGTCCTGGATCTTGCTCTGTAGACCAGGCTGGCTTTGAACTCACAGAGATCTGCCTGGCTCTGCCTCCCGAGTGCTGGGATTAAAGGCGTGCGCCATCATCGCCCGGCTAGTCATGATTCTTTTTTTTTGTTTTTTTGTTTTTTTGTTTTGTTTTTTTGTTTTGTTTTTTTGTTTGTTTGTTTGTTTGTTTTGTTTTTCGAGACAGGGTTTCTCTGTGTAGCTTTGCGCCTCTCCTGGAACTCACTTGGTAGCCCAGGCTGGCCTCGAACTCACAGAGATCCGCCTGGCTCTGCCTCCCAATAGTCATGATTCTTAAAGGAACATTTTATTAAAATCTGAGGCACCACTGAAATTTAAGCAAAATGTTTACCCACTAAGTTTGTACTAATTAAAAGTAGGTGATTAAAAAAAATGAAATAAAACAAAACAGGACAGGTCTCTCTACACAGCCCAGGCTGTCCTTGAATTCACAGAGATCTTCCTGCCTCTGCCTCTCAAAGAAGTGTGGCACTCCAACTCACTGGGTAGGTAGTTTTAAACACTAGGACCTAGAGTGGACCATTGTGATAAAGACATATTACCTCACTGGCTCCTTGTGCCTGCCTTTAACTAAGTTCTACTTCTCATTGGGAAAACCGTTCTAGATGTTGGTGTTACTGGGCTTGTCATCAGGCAAAGACCACACTCCTGGGACAGAAAATACAGAACTCAAAAAGGCAGAGCCCAGGCAGAGAAAGCTACACACCGGGGGTTTGACAACTTTGTAGTAAGCTTTAGAGCTCCAAAAGAGTTAAACTCACGGGGCACGGGAGTGCGTGCCTTTAGTCCCAACACTGGAGGGGCAGAGGCAGTTGGAAGCCATTCTTTCTGGCTTACATAATGAGTGAAACCCTGTCTCCAAAAACAAAAGCTGGGGGTGTCCTCAGTGGCAGAGCAACTTGCCCAGCATGTGTGAGGCCCTGGGTTCTCCCTAGCACTAAATACTTAAACTCATCCAACTTTAAGAAACTCAAGAATGGGGATCATGAAATGCTACTCACTCTGGTCTGTGAGTTGTTGGACATTGTTGCGGATTCTCTTTGAATTTATCATGATGACTAACTTCGATTCCAGTGGCTTAATTTCTTCTAAAATATGTGCCAACTTGGGTCACAACAACTTACTCTTCCCTTATGCCTGTGTGGAGCACTGCTCCACACACTTACTGTTTACTGTCCATTTGATAATCCCATTTATTATCTGAAGATCTCAGTTGAATCCCGACTCAACTCAGTTGTTCGCTGACTCATACTCTTTCATTTTTACTTTATTCATTTATTTTGAAGTTTGGTATTTTTATAAATAAAAACTCTCTGCTCGTTTCATACATGTATATAATATATTCTGCTCACCTCTGCCACCTGCAGTCCTCTTTTTTATTCCCTCCCACTCGCTCTCCTTCTCAACATTTCCCACTTTCATGTCATTTTTGTTTTCCTATAATCCCTCAGTTTAATTAGGATTGTTTGTACATGTGTGGCTACAGGATGATTTGCCTGCTCTAGCTTGGTGGACATTTTTTAACTGTGTGTTTGAAGTTCTGCACTGTGAGTTCATCTTCAAGGGGCATTTATTTAGTGGTCTCGCACATGACTTGGTTGACAGCGTGGGTGTGATTATAAAGCTCACTTTGTGCTTGCCAAAGGCATCATTTTAGACATAATCCTTGGGGATTCTTAGAACAAACTGGTAACGTAAGTTCAAATCTTGGTCCCGAGTAAGGTCAGCTACAGTTCCTTTTCCTCTCAACCCCACAGCCTGTGCTGGTGGACAGGTTCCTGGTACCTCACTTCTGCCTATCAACCCGTAGGCAAATGTTTTTCCTGCTCATCGATGCCCTGTGGTTGGCCCAATGCCCTGTCTTCTGTTCCCTTGGAGCTACTGAAGCCATTGATCACCACTGCTGGCAACTACCACCCAAAGCCACATGTCTAAGGCTGAATACTGCTGCCTGCCCACTTTGGAGTGAGTTCTAACTCTAGAAGATGCCTGAGAATTCACTATTCAAATGGATATATATATATATAATATATATTATATACATTTAATTTATATATTTATATATGTGTGCCTGTGTGAATTTATGTGCACCTGTATATGAAGGTGCCTGTAGAGGCCAGAAGAGGGTGTCAGATCCTCTGGAAGTGGCATTATACTTGATTGAAAGCTGCCCAATGTGGGTGCTGGGAACCAAACCCAGGCCCTCTGGAAGAGCAAGTGTTCTTAACTGCTAAGGCATCTCTCCAGCCCTGGTATGCTTTACATTTTATACAGTGCAATTGGGTACTTACTATTCTGGGTACCACCCACAGCACTGGGGTCACAGCAGGAAGGTTCTGCAGCTCAGGTTTTTTTCTACAGGGCTGTTTCGGGGGTGCTGGCTGCCAGCTTTTCATTCTACTCACACATTATGGATTCGAACTGTGAACACTCTCTAGATCTCAGTGTACTAGATGCTAGCCAAAGTGTTGTGTTACTGAGACACAAAGCAGACATTCTAATCAAGTTCATTATGAAGCAAAGTATATATATAATAAGATACCTTGGGAATGGCGCCCAAGACGAAATACAAAATTTATTTATGTTTTATATGCACTTTATACACATAGTCTGAAGGTAATTTTATACAGTATTTTTAATAATTCTGTGTGTGATGCTGCATGGTATGGAATTTTCTATTTATGGAGTTATGTGGATATTCAAAAGTATCAGACTGGGGCATTTTGGGTTTTCAGTTTAGATACGCTCAATCTTATATTACTTTATAATTTTATAATAGTTTTCATCTTAATAAATATTTAAAATATTATAAAGAGATAAGCCACCTCCTTCAGCAACATCTGCTTGACAGCATGCCTTTCTATTTGAGCCACACTTGTGCAAGGTCACAGAAAGAGTCCTTGAGGTCATCTGAGGGTATTTACCTGGGGCAACAGATTTATTACGGAGGGCCAGTACTGCCTAGGTAGACCATGTGCACTTAAGATTCCTGCCCTTTCAAGTTTTCTTTTCAAGTGGTGTCCCTTTTGCTAGTGAAATACTGAACACTTGTGGTCACTCCAATGTCACAAAGAACAAAATACAAACACACTGTGTCAAAAACTCCTTCCAGAATGATTCTACTTCCACACAACTGCAAACAGTCACATACATTTAGGGAACATTTGCACACAACACAAATTTCCTGTAGAAAAATAAACACTTTTCTTTATCACCAAATCCCCAAGGTTCGAATTTAACAACCATGCTTTGCTCACTTACCTATTTTGATCATAACAACAAATGAACTCACCCCGATTATTCTATTGAACACTAGACATACTTATTCTGAGACTGCCGAGACACTAGCCTTGGCATCAGACCGCCCTCAGCAGTCAGCATTCTGAAACCCACCATCCGTGCCCCTCTCCGCTCATCTACATGCTAACTTTTTTAAAAATAACTTATTTAACTCTATTTTATGTGCATTGGTGGTGAAGGTGTCAGATCCTCTGGAACTGGAATTATAGTTGTGAGCTGCCATGTGGGTGCTGGGAATTGAACCCCGGGTCCTTTGGAAGAGCAGCCAGTGCTCTTAACTGCTGAGCCATCTCTCCAGCCCAACACACTGCTGACTTTTTGATCAGCTCCAGATAAAGCAGCTTATAAATTAGTCCCAGGCTTAATGTCACTACCACGATAAACAAAAGAACACTTTTTCACTGTGACCCCCTCCACCACCCAGCAATCACTTATACAGTAGAACCCCACAACTACTCTAGGACCATGACTTCATTTCTGGTGAATTCCATTTTGTCCTGGCCATTTTTTCCCACCATTCCTTTCAAGCTCAGTATATGAGGTCCACACATGTACAAATACTTGGCACAGACCCCACGTAGTTTTCCTGGGACTGGTATTTCACAGCTGAGACATGAGGGACCGCAGATGCTGTGTGCTTCCGTGATTAAGGGATGAAGAGGAGGACCGAGTGAGAAGAGCCCTTTGAGATCCGACACAGACACTCAACCCGCTGGCACAGGCTTGGGGTCATTTATGTATGAAACCCGACCAGGGTCCATGCTTGGCCACTTCTCACTCGGGTCTATTTTTAAGGTGCCTTGCACATTCCATAGGGAATGTCCTATACAATGCTTGCTCTTAAAGTAAGGGAATCTCTTGGCAGATTTACTGGGAAACATGGGGCAAGGTTGGGGAAGAGTCCAGAGCACAGTGGGACCCTACTGCCAGTACATACCAGGGTGAACAGGCAACAGGAATGTCGATCCTTCTAAGTCTGCTTGCTCATAAGTTTTGGGGGCTGCTAATTTCTGTGCATTTGCATTAGTGAGCTAACAGGTGTGAATGAGTTCTGACTTCTATTTAAAGAACCCCGGCTCAGACACACCTTTCCTTTCCTAGGTTTGGTAAAGGGGGGCATCTGAACAGCAGGCCATTGATATTACACCTGTTTACTATCTGCTAAGAGTGGACTTTCCTTTTCTTCCTTGCTGTTAGCAATGCTGCCACTAATGTTACTAGCAGTGTCCATAGCTTAAACCTGGCCAAAAACAAAACCCCCCCCACCAAAAAAAAAAAAAATTGATCTTCCAAAGTAGCAACTTGCCCTCTTTCCTCCAGCCCTCAACAGCAGCACTCTGAAGGCCCAAACCACAGAAGGCGTCTCACAAACAGGGCTGGAGAAGTCTATCCTTTTTAAAAAAAACACTTGCATTTAAACTCTGAAAGATGTTCTTTTAATGCCAGGGTTCTTGCCTGTCGGACACTCTCCCCCAACTCTCCCTCCCCGCTTCTCTCCAAGAACCAAGGATAGAGTGCCAAAGGAGTTTTAACACACAGGGACAAGTTGGCTCGAGGACAGACCCCCGGTTATTTAAAGGGCACTACAAGAGGGGGCCGAGACAACTGCCAGCAGGGTACACCCCAGCTGCATGCCAGGCCTCACTCTGGATCAGCCTCTACACTGGGACTGGGGTGTGGCTCAATGGTAGAGCAGTTGCTTAGCATTCACAAGGCCCTGGGTTCAACCCCAGCATAACAAAACAGAAGTGTCCATGTTTGTGTCCCCACCCCCCACCCCCCACCTCCGCCTGCCATGACTCTGAAGTCTGTGTGAGTCTTCAACACAGAGCACTTCTGTGGTCAGGATGCCCTGCTAACTCCCAGGAGCCCCATGCTGCCTCCAGGGCAGGCCTCACCAGCAGTGAATTTAAAGCTGTCTTCCCTGGGAGGCTTTTCTTGCTTGCTCCTTGGAAATGCCCATAGTACAGTCTGTTAATATTCTGACCTGCCCCTTAGGGCTACCCTGCATCCTGATGTAGAAGCCTCTTCTTAAAGAAAAACTCCACTCCTTCTTCTCTTTCTTTCTCTCTCTCCACTCCCACAAGGTGTGCACCCCTCGACCCTTCTCTCTCCCTCTCCCTCATTCTTCTCTCCCTGTTGTTTAAGTCCACCCGCCGCCCTGCCCGCATGGAGTGGGTCACCCACAAGCCCGCCACTGCATCTGCCCAGCATGCCAGTATGTTTCCCTGCACGCACCAGATACCCTCAGGGTCCCCTCTTAGGCATAACACAGTCCTTTAGCATAATGTAACACTGTAACCAACGAGGCTATGGGAGTGGCACACTGTGCCAGGACAGGTAGCCTCCCTACAAGGGAGGACCCTTTTGACAAAAGGAAAAACTACAGCAGGATCAAGGGCCACTGAACAGTTAACTACATTTTTAAAAGTAGATGTGTTTACATACTTGATCCTTTTTTCTATACCATGGGAAATACCTCCGTGAATAAAAACACCAGAATGAAGGATGTGTGGGTTCTCTCCCCCCTTCTAGGGAAACAAGCTCCCTTGACCCGGCCTTCGTCAGTTTCCTAAACTTATTTCCCACCTTTAAAATATATACACTAGAAAGGAACCTGAATATATATTCAAAAGAATAGTGGTATTATCGTAAGGTAGCCGATTATCAAATGACAGTGGCCAGAAATACAGCCGTGGAGAGTGTAACTCCGGGCTGCCAGGCTCTGCTGGCACAGAACACTGGGGCAGGCTGAGAAAAACAGTGAGGAGGAGGGCCTGGTGCTCAGCTCTCTGCAAAGGCCTCATTTTTGCCATTCACAGAGCAAGAGTCAAGTCTGGAAGGCAGATCTCTCCTCCCGGGCTCTCTGAGCTGTACTGCTGGCGTTACCTCCCAGCTTGACCCGTCCACCTTTCCTGGAGACTGGCTGTCCCTCTGGATTTGACTTTGTTCAGTTTTCTCTCTGCAAACCCGTGGCTGGTTTCTGAAGGCTGTGATGCCTGCGTGCAGGCAGTACTTTGCCATCCAGCACCAACAGGACCCAGGAGGCATTCAGCCGGTGAAGAGCTCTGAGGCTTACAGACCTAGACAGGACATGCTAGAAGAGCCGGCCTCCTGAGGTGGGGGCTACAGTTCTCAAACAGTCCATCCCAGGACTACCAAGTGCTGACAAACTACGACAAAACACCTCCCAAGGACTGGGAGGTGACCTACCTGTTAGAACATTCTGCCCCTTGTTCTTTTCTTTTCTTTTATTCATTTTTTTTTTTTTTCTGGAGCTGAGGACCGAACCTAGGGCCTTGCGCTTGCTAGCCAAGCGCTCTACTACTGAGCTAAATCCCCAATCCCCCTGCCCCTTGTTCTTATGCCTCCTTTATGCTGTCCACAGCATGTGGTACATGGAGAAGCAATTCCCCCTCACAGCTTAAAGAATCATTGCATATAACCACAGGAGGAAAACAGAGCAGTACTTCGACCCACTTCACAGATGGGAAAACAAAGCCTTACTCAGGAGACCAAGCTTGTAATGGACACTTTGGCTAGAGCCCCGGGGCTCAAAATGTCCCTGAGGAACAGATGAGTGGTGCAGCACCCACTGAAGGTTGGGAAAAGTATCTTCCTGGGCTGTCTGGTGATGAGTCACCCGAGTGCCATTTTAAAAGTGTGCATCTGCACCTACCCAAGCAACTACCAGCCTTCTCAGATGGGGACCCTGTGTGCATCTGCACCTACCCAAGCAACTACCAACCTTCTCAGATGAGGACCCTGTGTGCATCTGCACCTACCCAAGCAAGTACCACCCTTCTCAGATGAGGACCCTGTGTGCTGTATGGGCTACCAAAGTACTTCTTGTGAAAGTTTCGGAGTCCTGAGACACTCACTCATGAAATCCATGGGGAAACAAGTACCTCCAGTATGTGGTCATTCTGTTAGACTTCAGTTATAAAACTGAGGAACGTCTAACTTGCAACTTAAAGTGGATACACCAAACTGTGTCTAAAAACTGTCCTGGGGAAACATTAAAGTGCCAGATGCTCATGCTCGGTGCTCTGCCTGGAGGGCCGGGAACTCTGCCACTCTCTGCACCTAGTGGCTTTCTCCACGGGATATAGTGATTCTGCTTGCTTCTGGTTAATACCAATATATGCTCAGCTCTCTCATAGGAGGGGCTTTTCCTGTCACAACCCTATGAGTCCAGACTGAATTCCCTTAGGGCATATACCTAGGTAGCGCCTTCTCAGGTGACCTGGCTTCTGAGGTTAACAAGGGTCAATGGTACTGCACAGGATGTTTTTAACACTTTTTGATTTCTACGCTTTGGAGGTGATATACATATGCCTAGCCATAGGGTGAAGATGTATATGTATGCGTGCGTGCGTGAGTGCGTACATGCGTGTGTGTGTGTGTGTGTGTGTGTGTGTGTGTGTGTGTGTGTGTGTGTGTATGCAAGCACGAGGGTAAAGATGTGATGCATTTTCTCACATGGTGGGGGGGGGCGGGGGTTGTGGCAAATGTTTGGTCTCTTTTGGCTGTGACCACCTCCGGTGGTGGCATCAGCAGCTACTTCATGACACTGTACCACTCAGCTCAGCTATGGGGCCCCTTTTCCAACCTACACAGCCAGATTTTTCTACCCAGTGAATTTGCTTGCTATTAGCGATTACCATCTGAACCTCTCCTTCAGCCCTGCCACGAGGGAGCTGCTCTCAGGCCTCAGAGCTGAGCGGGTAGCGGCTTCACAGAGATAAAGATATCCAGAATCTTCAATGCCTCAGAAGTTCTGGTCCTTTTTCTGGTGGGGAACCTGTCGCTCTAGACTTCCAACCTCACTCTGACACCCTCCGCAGCCCATTCCGTACTGGGAGTTACTGGTGACTCAGAAGCCCCTCCTGTATGGAAGTGTAATCTCTCTTCAGCAACACAGGAACTGTGTGGGTAGCTTCAACGCTGCATACCAGGTTACCATGGCAAGGGAGAAGGCTGAGGAAGCTGCTGGTGGAAAGGAGATAGTCCTGATCTTGCCCAGAGGCTGGAAGAGTGTCTCTAGACACTGTGAGGGCGGCTTGCACAACACAAGCCATGAGGAACTATGGAGGGAAACCCTAAGGAGCTTTCTTGGAAATCAGGAAAGACCCAGCCTGATTTCCATGCCTGCTTTCTCTGCTGTGGGACAGGAAGCCACCGAATGTTCAACTATCAGCGTAGCATATCTTATTACATCTCCAGGCACCCACAGGTGTACTGGTGTGGGGAGGTGGGGGGGGGGGGGGGAGAAGGGCAGGCTGCAGTTAGCCCTCACTCTGTCTGACAAGAAAGTTGCAAGTCACCCACACGCAACTACATACAATCCCTAGTTATTCAACGCAAAGATGTTGATTCAGGAAGGTTCTACTGGATTCCACATCCCTCCTGTCACATCCCCTCAGGGCCTTGCACAATGAGCCACACAGTGAGAAGGGGGAAGAAGATAGAAGGCAAGCAGACTAGCAGTGAGCCCAGCAGCTCACTTACCTCTAGGTTGAAACAGCTCTGGCCTCCCAGCCCGTGGCTCCCGGGATCCCCATCAGCACGCCGGTGCAGCTCCCGAGTGGTTCGGAGACGCAGGCCCTCTCTCTCCTCCCCTCTATCCTGACTGAGTTGCCACTCCAGCTGGTCTCTCAGTTTGGACTGTTAAGTGCATGAAGGAAGGGGATTTATTTTGTTTTGAATTTTTAAACGAGAAACAAAAGACAAAGGGGTAGGTAGGTAAGGAGGGGTGGGTAAAAACAAAAGTGGGTAGACAATGGGGGAAAAAAAAAACAAAAACTACCAGACAGGGAAAAGCATGAATGAAAACAATCAGCTTAAACACTTAAGAGAACGAAACCAAAAGGAGCATGAGCAAGAAGATGCGCTAACATGGAAAGCGGGGTGAACGCGGCAGCGGCGGTGGCTATGCGTAACACTGGGTATGAGACACATGCAATGGGGACACAGGCGCACTACCCATGAAGGACACAGGGGAGAGGCTCTGCCTTCCTTACTTGTTGAGCAGCCAAAGCCACAGTCCGGGGCGGCAGCTGGGCCATGCACCCGGGGCGCGAAGCCTGGGAAATCGGGTCCTTGCACGGCTGCTCCCCTTGGCCCTCACACCTTGGGCGAGCGAGGGAGGGCGGCAGGAGCGAGTGGCGGAGGGATTTTCCATCAACACCAGCCTTCTCAGAGCCGGCTCCTCTCCCCCATCCAGAGGGGGGTAGGTGGGCCTGGGGGATGCCTGAGACTTCTCAGAACTGCACTTGTCCCTCTGGCGATAAACTCAGGGGGAGCCGGGCGCTTGTTACTCTGAGTCTAAGTGTCCTGACTGTGGCGGGAGTTGGTATATTGTCTTAAACTCCTCACAGCTTCTTCGTCAGGGTGGCTGGTTGGTTGAGACACCAAGAAAGGGGCCATGGAAGGCTGCATCGGTCCCCCTAGCGCCTCCACTGGGCTTTAACCTTGTCACGGAAGGCCCTCTAAACCAGGAAAAGTGGTGCAATTCAAAGAGGAGAATGGGGGGGGGGGGGGGGAAGGAGGAAATAAGAAGGAACTTATAAAACAAAATGAAAAGAAAGGAAAAAAAATATGAAACCAACCGAGAGAGAGGATTTGTTTGACGCCGAGGCTTTAGTACAATGCAGGTCTGAAAATTAAAACCAAGCAGCGGTGAGCAGCGCGAGCGCCACAGCAGCAATACCAGCCAGAAGGAGGAAGGACGAGACGGAGCAGGGAGGCGAAGCCGGGAGGCCCCTTACCTGCAGGTCTGGGCCCAGCTCCTTCCCCAGGGTCCCGATGGGGGAGTCCCGGGACACCGAAGTCACGGTGGAGAGGAAGCTGGATGACTCTGTGAGGTGGGATAAGGGCGACAGACCGTCCACAATCCGGGTCATCTGCTCCAGGAAGGCTTGCAGCTCCTTCCTGAAAGCCGTCATCTTCACGTGGATGGTCTCCAGCAAGTAGGGGGGCTCGTTCTGGCTACGACCCTCACCTTCCCCTTGGACGCCAGGCGAGGCCGATCCACTGGCCCGCAGGCCTGAATCATGGATGAAACCGTCTGTGTCAGTGATGAGGCGCTCCACTGTCCGCTCCAGCCGCTGGGCCTCCTGCTTTATGGTCACCAGGCACTCGGTGTCTTCCCGGACTCTCAGGAGCTCTGCTGGGCACGGCTCACTCGCCTCGGAAGGCTTCCCACTTCCAAAGCCCGAGGTCTTCTCGCATACGTCCTCTGAGTCGCTCTCCCCACCCACGGGGCCTTCTCGCTTCGGCTGGGGCAGGCGGCCCTCCTCCCCATCGCTTTCTTTCTTGCCTGCGTCGCTCTCGGCGTCACTGTCTCGGGGGCTCGGGGCACGCAGCCCCAGGTGCGCGGCAAGATCGCACCGCTGGACGTTGGACAGCAGCAGCCGGTTCTCATACTGCAGCTTCAGGACCTTCCCATTCAGCTCATCGATCTGCAGCCTGGCCGACTTCAGCTCCTCCTGCAGGGGAGCACTGGCCCCGGGACCCTTAGACACACTGTCCCCAAGCCACCCTGACAACTCCTGGTGAGGCTCAAACTTGAACTTGCTCAGCTCGTGGGTCAGCTGCCGATTGTGGTCTTCGATCTCGGATATGGACCTCCTCAGCAACTCAGCTTCTTCCTCCACAAACTGGAGGTGCCGACGGAGCTCTGTGGAGGACTCCAGGGAGTCCCCGAAGGGTGAGGTAGGAATGCTTGGCACGTGGTCCCTGCCTGCTCCCTCTCGCTCGTGCTGAACCCGCATGTCCTCCATCTCTGCTTTGAGGCCGCGGTTTTCCACCTCTAGTTCCACGATCTTCCGGCCCAAGATGTTGGCTTCCTCCTCCACCAACTTCAGCCGCAGCTTCAGCTCTGCCTCCCTGGTGCTGGGGGGCCCACCAGCCTCCCCTGTTGGGAGCGGGCTGTCCACATCACCATAGAGGGACTTATACTTCTGCAGCTCCTGCTCTAACTCGTCCTTCTCCCGCCCTAGCTTGGCCATCTTTTTGCGCATCAGGGAGGCTTCCTCTTTGGCAAACTGAAGCTGGCACTTCAGATCCGCGCTGTCATCCTGCCAGGCAAGAATAGCCCCAGGGAGGGTTATCTGGAAATACCAAATGTGTGTTTTTTATGATCCCCTCACACCTCACCCCCGACGTGCACGCAAGCACGCACGCACGCACGCACGCACGCACGCACACCATTCTTCCTGTTGGTACCGTTGGCTTTTGGACGGAAAGGAACCATGACAAAGCCACAGTGGGAACCAGAGCCTCTGCAGATGGGGCCCTGGGAAGACCCCATAGCTTGTTTGCTTTGTCAAGAAAATGAACAGTTAGTTTTGGGGGAAACCATGCACATAAAAACCATCACACAAGTTATATACGAAGAAGGAGAAAGTTAAATGAAGTCCAACATGCATCAGGAACATGGTGGCCCCTGGTAACCCTGAGGAGCCAATATGGTTCATCGCCGGCACCCAGGGGGGAAAAAAAATCACCACAATCCCTCATCAAAGCTGGTGGTAGAGCTAACAAGACTCGGTAAGTACATCGATCCTGAGGTGACTATAAACGCCTCATGTGTCTGGTGTTCTGGAAGGTTCCCCTAGGACAGGGAGGTTGAACGAGTATAGTTGGAGCTAGCTTTTCCACTGACTAGCTGAGGTACGTGAGCTGGGGAAATTCATCCTCCCTCTTGGTATCTCTCCTTCCTCAAGTCTCCCAGAACGCTATGAGAACAGAACAAGGAGACAGACGGCAGCGGCGGGCACCAAGGAGCTTTGAAAGCTGAGGTACTATATAAGAACACACACTGACATTGAGGAGATTTTGGCTACCACAAGCGAAGACACCACCAGGGCTCCCTGCCATGCAAGAACCACTTTAGAGCCTTTGGTTCCGGCCTCTGTGTTAGCTGCTGTAACACAGCAGGAAATTAAACACAGAGACCAAAAAAAGAAGCTAAGTGTTTGCAAACCTGGGAAGTGGTTCTCAGCCGAATACCAGAGAATTCAGAGGGCTCCCAAGGCCCTTGCCTGATGGAGGTTAAAGAAGTCAACTGCCTTTTCAACCTGGGTCTCCAGGCCTTGAAGCAATCTATACTATCTTGGTCTTATGAAACTGGTTTATTCTTTGTGTTCGATAAATAGAAACGGTTAATTACACAAAGCAGCCCTGTTTGATTGGCCCCATAAATTTTAAAAGCTTGGCAGGGGCAAGGGTGATGTCTGCAAAGGCTCCCTCGTCACACGGAGGAAGTACTGACGCCAGGTAGGAGACTTGCTGCTGCCTGGGCTGTCAACCACGTGATGGAACAAGTCAGCTTTCCGTGTGTGACTGACTGCTGTGTTCCTACCATCCAGGAGGATCGACGACATCCTTGAGCTCAGAGACACCTAGCAGCTACTCTCTGCCACATCCTAGCAGCACAAAGCCACCTGGGAGTGAGATGCAGAAACTGCTTCCTTGGGGACTGCAGCTTGCTGCTGGCTCACTTTTCCCTGACTACAAACTCGTGCAAGGAGAACTGAGTGACCTGGAAGACTCAGAAGAAATCTACCAGCAAACTGCAGAAAGCATGATGTAATGGGTATCCCTTGGAGGCTTTGGGTACCCTGTGAGTGATACACCCCCATTGCTGTCCTCTGGGACCTCTTACCTAACACACACCCTCTGAGCACTACGCAGAGTGATCTATACATGTCTTCAAGTTCTGAGGACTTCCACCCTAAGGACTTAGTTTTGACTAACTAGAAGTAAGGCGACCTGCCCTGTTTCTTTTCTTGTTTTGTTTTTTTGAGACAGGGTCTCTCTATGTAGTCCTGGCTGTCTTAGAACTCTCTATGTAGACCAGACTGGCCTCGAACTCACAAAGATCCACCTGCCTCTGCCTCTTGAGTGCTGGAGTTAAAGGCGTGTGCCTCCATGCCCGGCTGCTCTACTCTTTTAACCACTAGGTAAAAATGAGTTCATGGATTGTGGGGTTGGATAGGACTTTCTGAGACGGGACTTCATGTGTTTGTAAAGACATACAGTGTACTTGATCCTGACACTAATGAAGCACACCTGCTCCATCCTTCATCCATCCATCTATCCATCCATCCATCCCTTCATTGTCTATTTACTCAGTAACAACAATTGGCATATATTTTTAAACAGCCCTGATTCCTCAGAACATTCGAAAGTAGAACAATGAAAACTACTTTCCTAGCTTCCTGTTAGACAAAGATGTGCACAGAATCCACACACACCAACAGGTCTCAGCTGTTCACATGAAGAAATGGAGTTTGAAGGAAACTATAATACTTATCAATGGAGACAAGTTGTAAATACTTTCTAACCCAATTTTTCTGGGAATTAAGTGCAGGAACTGTTAGAACTAAGTCTATCTTTAACTGGGTGACCAGAGTGTGCCCATGGGTCAAAACTGCCTAAATGATCTCACCACTACCTCCACGGCAGACAAGTCCTTCAGCAGGGACTACTGATGAGAATGCCCTTCAAACAGACACCCATCCCCTGCCTGCCTCCAGCCCGAGACTCAAGCAGGCCAGAGCAAGAGAGGCGCAGGGCCATGTTTTGTAACCCATGTGAGGTCTTGGCATCGGAGGGCCAGGGAAGATCCTGCCTGGCTCTGGAAGCAATTGTTGTGAAACAGGAGCCTAGATCAGGGACTCCCTGCAATCTCTCCTGGGGCTAAGGTGAACTAAGTGACTGGGGAAGAGGAGTCCCTGAAGATTCTGAGACTCCGAAGCTTCCCAATGTTTACCACCACCTGCTTATGCAAACGGAGTATCCCAGGGCCCTGCAGTCACCTTGATGTCTAGAAAACTTGGCCCTCGCACTAATCTCCTCCATCCTCCACTCCCACATCATCCCCAGCACCACGGTCCCCATCTCCTTAAACCTAGACCAAGGGATAGTCATGGCTGCGATTCCACAAATGGCTGAAAGATGTCCAGTCTGCCATCACCCGAAGTGATCATTCATCACTGTCCGGTCTTCTTTTCCTCGGAGAAAGAAACTATACAAAAAGCGGGTGCTCTGACACATGATGAAGCATGCTGTCATTTCTACCAATACCCATGCACACTACAAGGCCTGCCACCAGAACTAAAGCAGAGGGGAGTGGGGGAGGGGGGGACTTGAAACCTGATAAATAAGGAAGTGCAGGAGTTGGTCTCCTTCACTGCAGCTGAAGCAGGACCCACACTACTCTGTGGGGTCCACGAGAGAGAGGGAGGGGTCCCTCTACCCAAGGGAAGCTGAGCTCAGCCTGTTCTGAAGAGGAGCCCACTCCTAATGAGACAAGGTCAGCTCAAACAGCTGGCAGCTATATGTTATTAGCCTGTCACCAAAGACTTCGGTAAACTCTGCCAAGACTCCAGGGGAGGGATGGATCTCGGTTGAATCCTAAACTGGGAGTTATCAAGCTTGAGTTTCGTGAGCCCATGGATAACTCCAGACACAGTTGGAAAGCACAAGATCAAACCCATCTTTCCAAGGGAAACTATTCCAACCATGGGCAGAAGAGGCAAGCACAGCAGTGTGGGGTCAGACACACGGGGACCAGCACCATCACCAGCAGCCGGAAAGGCTTGTCAAGCAACAGAAATATATCACTGCTGGTATATATTCTTTGGCTTGCAAGTCTGCCATCTCGCCAGCCAGCACCCCAGCAGCCAACTGCTCATGTGCCTACCTTGCGCCTTGGTGCCAGCTTCCTTTGGGTTTTGGTGGCCAACCTGCAGTTCCCAGGGCGTTCCATTCCACCATTCTGCTGAATAGAAACTCCTTTCTCAATCCCCCTGCAGACCGTGTGGAGCATCTCCACACAGCACGGGTTGCTTGGGGCACAGACCCATGAAGCTACAGCTCCTGTGCCTGGTATGTTATACCCAACCTCTTCATCAGTCAGTGATTGCACTTGGGGGAAAAAGCCTTTTGCTGGGCAAGAGACAGGGAACTAGAAACATATTCTAAACTCAGGATAGCAGAAACACCCAGCAGGGGGATGCCTTCGATTTTCCTGTGATCAATGGATTCTGAAATGCGATAGTGGGGGGTGACGGAGAAATCAGTCTTATGCTGAGTCCTCAAGGGATACTGATTTTTCTGGAGGACACAGGAACCAGGGTGTGGCAGTTGGAATGTTCCCCATAGACTCCAGCATTTGAACACTGGGTCCCTAATTGGAGACACTGCTTGGTGAAGCTTGGGAGGAAATATGCCACTCTTTGAGATTGAAAGGCCTCCAGTCAACCCAAGTTTCTTCTCTCTACTTCCTGCCTGCGGTTCAAGATGTGAGGCCTCAGCTTGCTGCTCTAGCAGCCCTGCTTCTCCACCTTGGTGGTGATGGACTCTTATCCTTCTGGAATCGTAAGCCCAAACAAACTCTTCCTTCCGGAAGCGGCCTTGGTCATGGTGTTCTTATCACAACAGAAAAGTAATTAATACATGAGGGACTGATAAAGAGGGGGTTTCCAGGGACTGTGCATACAGGCCCCGATGCCCTCCTAGTAAGCCTGGCTCACCGCATCTCTCCAATGACCACTTGCTGTTTAGAGTCTGCTGAAACTAGATAGCAATAACATCTTTGTTCCCCTCAAACGCCTAATACTAAAAGCAATTTTAAAAAAAGAGAAAAGGAATCCAGTAAGGAAACTTCAAAAAAGCTAGAGAGCCCGGAAGAATACATACCCTGTATGTAAGAGAAGGCCGAACTTTCTCAGTTTTTTTTCTGCCGGAATGTTTTACTTTCCAGCAAGCCAATGTAAGGCATTGCTCAGCTACATATTTAAAACACACACACTCACAAAACAATGGCATATAAATGACCCAACCACCCAACGGCTGTATTATCACACTATGTGAATGACTGTGAAGGCCACAGCACTTTCTGGAGGTTAGGAGAGCTGTCATAGACTCCTGGACGACACTTAATACAGCTTCACACATAGCCAATTTGTTCTCTTTCCTAAAGAGCCTGCAGGTTATCAGAGCGAGAGAGAGACAAAGGGATGGAGCTGGGGATGTGTTGAGGAAATGTTTACCCTGAGAAGGTTGGAGCGAACTCCAACGTATTGGCGGTGATGTTTCTTTTAGTGCCCTAGAGGCAAAGAGGAAACTCCTAATAGGATGTCGTCCTTATTAGGACCAGAGCTCTGGGATGGAAACCTCAGCTTACCTGGCTAAGACTTTTCTTCTCTTTGTACATTTCCCGGCTGCCTCTTCTCTTCAGGGAACTCTGAAAAAGATCCAAGCGTCGCTTTGTTACTGAGGGTTGCACATTACAGCTGGCACTTGTCCCTCCTGGTGGAGCTGCTTGGTTCTAGAGAAAACAACACCCCGCTCCGTGACATTTAAATGAGGTTGTGTGTGTTTGGTGTGGTGTGCTAAGGTAGTTGACATTCTAATTACTGTCACTAGGGAGCATTCATTCCTCAGTTACTCTGTTTAATGCACAAAGAGGGCGTCTTAGATGAACTAACAGTAAAGAGAAGGCAAGAAGACAGACACAGAAAGTTTCAGAAACAGATACAAAGCAGGTCTGGAGCTGGCTTCTTTCTGAATTACATTTTGTTCAGCTAAAATCAAAATTAATTCTTGTATTCCGAAGGGTCAGATTAAAAAGTGGCAGGCTCTTATTTACAGAGAAAACAGAATCTAGGTTGCAATATTACTGACAACCCAACACCATCAAAGCAGCATCTTAAGGATCTCATAAAGCTCTTAAATTATTCTGAAAAAGTGGCCTTGGCCTATGTGCTACCTAGGTATAGTCACCGATGAGTCTCTGGAAGAGAACTCTTTCTGGATCCTGCAGATACCAAACTCCATAGATGCTCAAGTACCTTAAATAAAATGCTGTGATGTTTGCATATAACCTGCGAACATCCTTGCCTATACTATGAGTCATCTCTAGATTATTTATAATGGCTAATATATTTAAATACTATACACAAGACTACACTAGACTATTAAGGTGGTGATGAGAAAAATGTTCTATACACATGAATATTCTATACGCATACAATTTTTTTTCAAATATTTTCAATGTGCAGTTGACTATGTGGATTAGGAGCCCCAGTAAACACATCCCATGAGGGCCAGTTAGTGACATCACAAGAGACCACTGCTTGCTGTACTCAGCAAACTGCGCGCATGTATGAAACACAAACATGAGTATGACCAAGAACACCACGGGGTACCTGGGACAGATGAGCAGGGATGTGGGACTGCTCTTGCTAAGATAAAGCATGAAAGGGGACAGAATACAGTGGAGGAAGAGCAGCATCCCACAGGAAGGGGAAGGGATTTGGAGCCTGATGGCTTGAGAAGATCCCATTGGTTCTAAGGAAAGCTACAGCGAGTAATTGTGTGGGGAGGAGCCCAGCTGGCCAGCATCTGCATCCACCCCCAGCTCAGCTCAGAGGGTAAGGTGCCCTCCTGGGTTCTCCTGGCCTGTCTTGAGCTGAGCTTTGTCCCCTTGTTCCAGTGCCATGATAACTTTGAAAGGAGGCTCTTGTGCTTGTCACTCATGTCACCTTAGGAAGCTTGCTGTAGACCCTGGTGGGCGGTGGTGGCCCACACCTTTAATTCCAGCACTTGGGAGGCAGAGGCAGGCAGATCTGAGTCCGAGGCCAACCTGGTCTACAGAGCGAGTTCCAGGACAGCCAGGGCTACAGAGAAGTCCTGTCCTGAAAACAAAAACAAAACAAAACAAGAGGAGGAGGAGGAGGAGGAGAAGCAGCAGTGTGCCGAGTTCATTAACTCAACACAGTTCCCACCTGAAGTACCTCCCTCTCTGAATGCCAGGCCTTGCAGCCATTGTAGAGATTTTAGGTTAAAACATTCTAAGCCTGGCTCTCTTGTAGCCTCTAGGAGGCTGGGGAGGAAAACCAGTAACAGACGGGCAGAGACACCGCGAAGGCTAGCTGAACTACAAATTGAAACGGTGTCCTGAAGCAGGGACAGGGAAGCCTGTCTCAGTCTGGGACTCATTTTCCCATAGTTTGTAAGCTTTCCAAGGTTTTCATCTTTACCCTGCAGCTAAGGGGGGGGTCGATGTATTCCGATGAGAAGACTGAGACCAAAGCTTCTGGCGAGTCTGTCTTGGAGAATTCAAAGGAGCAGCACGGATGGTCCTGTTCCCTCAGCTTTAACACAAGCAATACAAACGCAGATCGACAATAGTGAAAACGTGTATCCGTGAGCCAAGGCCTGCCACGGAGAGCGACCCCAGGATTTACCGGCCTTCCAGTAACAGATGCCGTGTGTGCCAGAAGAAAATGAAATAAGCAGATGTGAGATGAAAGCTGGAAGCAGAGACAAAAGGCTCTGAACTCCGGTGCAGAGTCATTGGGTGCTGGAGGATGGATCACATCAGGGTGAGGCCTGCTGGGAGCAGGGAGCCTGTGGGTGGAGGACTCCTCCAGTCCTGTGATCTAACAAACCACGGACAAGGCTGGGAATCACAAGACTGCTGAAAAAGACTGAATTCATGATGGCAACCAGAGTGGAAGAAACTACAGGCCTTAACATTCACCAGAAGTCTGCAGAACCCACTGGAGGGCAAACATGAAATACTGGTGATCAATGAACGGTAACGATAAATGTTGCCCATAGGGGAGACTTGATGCTATAGAGACATTACCTTTCTTTAAGAAGACGATATCATTTTGTCCAAATCCCTCTCCCTTTACTATGTAATGTGGGAATAATATGCAATGTGTCTATAACAGGCAGTGTGTGTGTGTGTGTGTGTGTGTGTGTGTGTGTGTGTGTGTGTACTATTTGATGTACTTTGTATGTGTGTATGAGCATAGTCAGAATTTCTAAGGACTTAACAAAGTGATTCTAGAATTCATCTAGAACAGGGTTAGCAAACTAGAGCTGTGAGGCTAAATTAAATTGCTTGATCTTCAAATGTGCTTTGACGATACGGTCTGAGGATACAGCCTCCGTTCTCCCCTGGATGCTCTGCACAGCACAGACAGAGCTAAGCACTGGTGGATACAGTCTCTGAGGATACAGCCTCCATTTTCCCTGCATGCTCTGCACAGCACAGACAGAGCTAATCACTGGTGGATATAGTCTCCGTTCTCCCTTGGATGTTCTGCACAGCACAGACAGAGCTAAGCACTGGTTAAAACCATCATCACCTGCAAAGTTGACAGCATTAAACATCCCAGTCTTTGGCAGAAAAACTCTAAATCAAGAGCTACAAACTGGTCAAAATAGGCAAGGATACATTGAAAAGGAAACAATGAGGGTAGGGTCACTCTAGTAGATACAGAAATACAACATAATGGCTCGGTGCTGCAACAACATTACACAGGTTCATGAAACGAAACAAAAAGCTTACAAACAGCATTGAGGGAAGATGAGATTTTAGCAATCTACACAGGCAACATTTTAAACCAGTGAGGAAAGAATGGGCTAGCTGGTGTAAGCTTGTGGAACATTTATCTAAAATTTTCAAGGTAAAAGAAGCATTAAAAAAAAAAAAAGTGGGAGTTGGAGTGATGGGTCAGCAGTTAAGAGCATTAGCTGCTCTTACAAACTTTAGGAGTTTGACTCCTAAAACCCATATAGTGGCTCATAACCATCTGTAACTCTAGCCTCCACCCACCCACCCACCCCCCCACCCCACCCCCCGCCAAAAAAAACAAAAAATCCCAGAATTTTCTTAAACTGGGCATGGTGGCACATGCCTTTAACATCAGCACTCAGGAGGCAGAGGCAGCAGATCTGTGAGTTCAAAGCTAGCCTGGTCTACATAGTGAGTTCCAGGACAGCCAGGGCTATGTAGAAAGACCCAGTCTCAAAAAAACAAAAACAAAACAAAAAAGAATCATTTCGTTTATGACACACAATTAAAACAAAGGATTGTATTTTGTTTGTTTGTTTGTTTGTTTTCCTGCTTGGATACTTATAGATTCAACAAAAGCAGGGCACCTGGGTTAGGAAGGACCCACCTAGAGAGGCATGAATGGGATGGAAGCTGGGCTCTAACTCCAGTCCTGGCACACCCCTGGGGCTGGACCCTGAGGGCAGATGCTGAGATGTTCAGTTAGAATGCTCTTCACACACAGCACTAAGTTAAACGGGTGCTGTGGAGACACCTCAGTCACCTTTCTTTGCTTTTTACTGTGTATGTTTACTGTGCTCAGGATGACATCTTGATACACATATAGGCACGTGGAGTGATTACTAAGCCAAGCAAGTTAACACATGCAGCATTTCAGTCACTTGACTTTTGTTTGTTTGTTTTTCGAGACAGGGTTTCTCTGTGTAGCTTTGTGCCTTTCCTGGATCTCGCTCTGTAGACCAGGCTGGCCTCGAACTCACAAAGATCCGCCTGCCTCTGCCTCCCGAGTGCTGGGATTAAAGGCGTGCGCCACCACCACCCGGCGACTTTTTTTTTTATTGTTGTTGTTGTAAGAGTATCTAAAATCTACTTGAGCCAAGTCACCAGTACACAATACAGGCTGCTACATACACTTAAACCAGCCATCTGCTACACTGATCTTCAGATACAATGGTGATGCTTTTGAAAAATATGGGCGGATACAGGAAATGCTCCCGATGTGTCACAAGGAAAGTGCACGTGATGAGCAGCATCTCCACGGGATTAGAACACAAATGTCATCCTATTACAGGTGCAATCCAGGAAAGTGGGTTGAAGGAGTACACATTACAATGTTGGTGATCACTGTGACAGCATTAGGGGCCATTTTCATTCTCTTTGATGGCTCTTCACAGTCCCCCATCATCTACAGTGCATGTCACTGTCTTTGAAATGACAAAAGGCTGAGGGTACTGCAAGGTGCTCCATGTGCTCAGTGTATGTAAGCCCCCCCCCCCCCATCAAAGTCCAATATCTACGCAAATGAGAAAAGGTTAGGAAATTAAAACAACGAATACTGAAAAAAAAAAAACAGAAGGGCTGTCTCGGACCTCACGGGGGGCAGGTATGCAGCAGCCACTTATTCACCAACGTCCTGGGTCTCATCCCACAAACCGGTAGTGTCTTTTATGTGCTTGGTCCTTCGGGTATCACATATACATGTGAAGTCCCAAGGATTGGAGAAACCAGCCAAGTACCCCACTATTAATGCAGGTCCCGAAGCAGAGAGGCAAGCCACTGTGAGGGATAACTGTGTTCTCAGTAAAGGTCTCCTCCGGAGTCTGGTCCAATATGGAATGCTCGGGACAGAGGACTCTACAGAGGGGACCCTGGGGTTGGGGTGGGCTGTGTGGCACGTTTCATACCCAGCTTATTCCTGTGCATGACAAAGCGATCCATGTCTCTTCTAAAAACAATGAAAAGAAAGAGTAAATGTGGGTGCCAATTAAGTGGAAGGTGGGACTGGGGACTTGGGTACACCTTTCAGTCTGATCAACTACCAGCAAATGAACTTTGCATTGCTACATAAAGAACAAAGTTTGTGAATCCAGACCGAATCTACTTAAGCCCTTTGCATGTTGTGTTTACCACATAAAAGTCAGGCAATTATTTGGGCTTTCTTTTTTTTTTTTTTTTTTTGGTTTTTCGAGACAGGGTTTCTCTGTGTCGCTTTGCGCCTTTCCTGGATCTCACTCTGTAGACCAGGCTGGCCTCGAACTCACAAAGATCCACCTGCCTCTGCCTCCCAAATGATGGGATTAAAGGCGTGCGCCACCACCGCCCGGCTTATTTGGGCTTTCTTTATTGGGGGTGGAGGGGGGTGCATGCCATGGTACACATGTGGAGGTCAGAGAACAACTTGTGGGCGTCAATTCTCTCCTTCCACCAGGTGGGTTCCAGGGGTTGAACTCAGGTCATCAGGCTGGACAGCAAGCAACAATGCCCACTGAACCATCTTGCCAGCTCAGTTATTTGGGCTTTCATGTCAATTATCAAGACTTCCTATTTTAAGCCCAATTCTTTTAAGTAATTTCAGAATTGGCAAGGTCGGTTGCTTAAAGCTTAAAAAATGTGAATTGTTAGTAAGTGGAGGCAAAAAAAAAAGAAAAAGAGGACATTGTAAAACGAGTCAGTGTGGGGAGCCAGATGCAGAAGCAGTTTATTTTGTGTTTGTTTGTTCTTTTGTTTTGTTTTGTTTTATGATTTGGCACACAGAGAAACATCAGACTGAGACATGAGGGTGCTCTGGTTTCATTTCTGTCGCTGTGGTAAAATACCCCAACCAAAAGAAAGGGTTCACTTCCAGTTCATGATTCCAGATTACAAGCCATCACTGTGGGGAAGTCAAGGCAGAAACTTCAAACACCCACCCACAGTCAAGACAGAAAGGGCTCACCTGCTTGTTTGTGCTCAGCTCAACTTCTCCCCTGCCTAGGGAGGGGAAATGCACACTGGGCTGGGTTATTCCACATCAATTAATTAGGACAACCAACCCAGTGTGGACAACCCCCCACTGAGGATTTCCTCACGCAACTCTAGGTTAGGTTGAGTTGATAATTAAAGCTAACCATCACAGAAGGTGGTAGAAGTGTCTGTTCCTTTTAGGGTTACAGGTACAAAGATTCTATTAGTTCTCGTTCAAGTGCTAGAAGGTGTGAAAAAAGGCTGTGACCAGCCTGGCCTTCGTGCAATGTGCTCTGAAGTTGTCGCCTTTTTTCCTCCTCTTCATCTGTGGTAGTTACTTCTCCGTGGCTGTGACAAAATATCGTGACCAAAAACAACTTCAAGAGTTTATTTTGGCCTACAGTTCCAAAGGGCTAGAGTCCACAATGGTGGGGAAGGCCGGACATGCTGGTTGGAACAGAAACTGGCTGGTTACAGTTCCATTTACACAGAGGAAGCAGAGAGAGGAAACAGGAAATGGGCGAGGCAATTAACTCACAGCCTGCCCCTTAGTAATGGACTTCCTCCAGCCAGGCTCCATCTCCCAAAGGTATCATAACCTCCTCAAACAGCACCAACAACTGAGGATTAAGTGTTTAAATTCATGAGCCAATGGGGAACAGTTCTCATTCAAACCACCATGTCACCTAACCCTCTACAGGCTCCTAGGAAGAGAGTTATACAGCAGGGGCTGAGGACACACAACCCTCTGTCCAATAGAAAAACATCATAGCTGTGGCACAGAAAAAGTCCCCTTTCCTAGGTCCTGTCAAAAGGACAAGGATGATCTTATCAACCACTCTTCATTGGGCACTTAACATTGGGCACCATGCCCTCTGTTACACATCTATCATGGATTGAATGTTTATCTCCTCCCAGCTCATATGTTGAAGCCCCTAAGATCCAGGGTGATGGTGTGAGGAGAGAAGGATTTAGGTCTGGTGAAATCCTGAGGGTGCAGCCACCATAATGGGATTGATGTTACCCTAAAAGAAAGAGACACCAGTGCTTGGTCTGTATCCTGTTGGATAATCTCCCAAGGAGGCAGCCTCTGCAAGCCCCCAAGGAGCCTTGGGTAGAGCTCAGCCATGCTAAGCTGGATTTCACCAGACCTAAATCCTTCTGTCCTCACACCATCACACTGGATCTTAGGGGCTTCAATATATGAGCTGGGAGGAGATAAACATTCAATCCATGATAGATGTGTAACGGAGGGCATGGTGCCCAATGTTAAGTGCCCAATGAAGAGTGGTTGATAAGATCATCCTTGTCCAAGCCGGGCTGTGGTGGCGCACACCTTTAATCCCACTGACCCTGGACTCCACAACTTCCAAAACTAAGAGATCTGTTGTTTAAGTCAGGACTTCTTGAACCTTTTCTATTCCTGGTATCTTTGTGCCTAACAAATCTTCATGTGACTTCAAGCAATAGTTATACAGAATATGACTATAAAACCAACAATTACTGGTAACAAACAATAAGGAAACTTACTTAAAAGCAATTCTGCTATACATGGAATTTTTCCACTTATTAAAGATTAAGGCAAATCTGCACACTAATGAGGCCCGTGCGCTTGTTTACTTTGACATGATGAGCGACATCTTGGCTGAACACTTGGCAGCACAGGATGTAAAACATCTTCAACGTTTTTCAGAGTTGATCAATATTTTGATTTTATGATTGTCAATGCTAAGAACACCACTTGGCATGAAATGAAAACAATGAAAGAAGCAGAAGTATATTTAGGGCCATTTCAGAAATGGTTGGAAATTCTATCCGATTCCCAAAGCAAATTCATCAAAATAAATAAATAAATAAATAAATAAATAAATAAATAAATAAATAAATAAATAAATAAAACCCTTTTTTAAAATAAAATAAAACTCAAGTCAGCGACTTAGACAACAATCTTGAAAAACCAAACATTTTCTCACAATATAATCCTAAATGATACTAACGTGAACTTGTCTGCTGAGGAATGATGGTAGGAGAACAAAATTCTTGACTTCTGTATTTAAACCATTGCGCTCTTATAAGAGCTGAATTTTTTTTATTATCAGCAAAAAACGCTAAAATTCCTAAAACATCCTGACCCCAGGTGTCTGAGGCAGTGTCCTTTGACCTCGGGAGGTGTGACCACTCGCACAGTGAAAGTGAGCAGGGTAGGCGTTCAGCACCAAGACAACAGTGAAACCCCAAGATGAACATGCGCAGGCCCTGGCAGATATGGGGTTGTGAGCCACAGTGTAAGAAGTTGTGGTGTATGCTACCCAGCCTGGGACATTTTGTTATAGCAGCCCAAACCAACACACTACCAACTTTAAAGCTGAATGAGAGAGAGAGAGAGAGAGAGAGAGAGAGAGAGAGAGAGAGAGAGAGAGAGAGAGGAAGAGAGGAAGAGAGGAAGAGAGAGAGAGAGAGAGAGAGAGAGAGAGAGAGAGAGAGAGAGGAAGAGAGGAAGAGAGAGAGGGGGGAAGAGAGAGAGAGGAAGAGAGAGAGAGAGAGAGAGAGAGAGAGAGAGAGAGAGAGAGAGGAAGAGAGGAAGAGAGGAAGAGAAAGGGAGAGAGGAGGAGGAGGAGAGAGAGGAAGGGGAAGAATGAATTACTGGTTACATAACTGAAAAGTCAAGTGATGCTGACATGCTCATACTAGGGACACCAGCTTTAGAACATCTCATCCTATGTCCTTGGTCATGGTCCCCAGGTTGTTAGAGCAACATTCCCAAGGACCACATAGTCTTAATCTCCCAGATTCTAGGTATCTTTTTTTCCTTTTCTTTCTGAGCTCTGACTGGCATGTTTTCTCACCCCCAATATGTCTTGCCTTCCTTTGGCCAAAGAGCCCAAAGGACTATTCTAGGAAGCCACCCCACTCTTGAAGCGCCTCTTGCACAGCTACAAGATGCACTTGCTGGCACTCAGGAGGGTTCTGAAAGATCTGAGCTGCAGACAGCGCACATCCTTATTTGGAAAAGTCAGTCAGAAAACTGTCATCGGCAGGCAAAAACACCACAAAGTCAAGGAAGGAAGTTATATTAAGACACACTGAGCTGAAGGAAAATATAATTACAGAAGCCGATTCCCCACGGCCAAACCCTGAAGAGGTGAAAAGCGACAGACAAGGGCAATGGCCTGTCAAAAGCCACAGTGTCTGTGGCCACAAGGCCCATGGATGGACAGAGGTCCCCAGTAAGCACACCCAACCTATTAAATACAACCTTTCCCCAGGGAACGCAGTGATCAAAATGGCATGGTAGAACACACGCAACTGTGAGGAACAGGACCCACCACTGCTCTGTACTATATAAGGTGGCTGAATAATTCATTTAAAACCCTGTGGACACGTATCTTGACACCTACTTATTGGAAGATTGCTCTGAAATGTACTACCAAATAATATAAGACAAATGGAAGGTAATGACGGTAAATTACAATTCTCCATAGAAAAACGAGAAATCATGGTCCCTACAAAACCGTAAAAACTGTCATGGTCACTATAAAATGAGGATTCACCCAAAGCAAAGTAGTCTCTCCCCAAACTGTACGAAGAACTCCCCAACTCTTCATGAGCACACATGGGCATCAACGTCACCACCAAGCATTGTACGAAACAGCCAATCAGAGTCTGCATGTCAGAAGCCCGGACTGACTCCTTTAGTAGGGAGTGGCTAAGTAGCCCTTGCATGGTGATAAAAGTTGGAAAAGCATGCCAATTGCCCGAAGATAAAGCTGTATCTGTAAGCACAATTTGTCTCTGGGAAGAGCTGGGTGTGGTGGCGCTTGCTAACATTCCCAGAACTCAGCAGGCTGAGGAAGGAAGATCAAGATATAAGCCGGCTTGGGCTACATAAGAGACCTGGTCTCAAATCAAAACAAAAAAACCCAAAAAACCAAAACCCCAAAACAATCTGCCTCTGTCTTCCTGGTTCACCAGAAGGAAATCACCCAGTCCAAAGACAGGCAAACTATTCCCTAGCATAATAAAATAAAAAGAAAAGCACGCATAGAAAAATGAAGCAGAGTTGAAAAATTATATGAACAAATATAATTAAAACACTGTGAGCCCTTTACAAAGAAACTTCATGGGTCATTTCTTCAGATACATTGTGACTAGAGAAAGTATTTATCATTTTCACTTAATTTTCAAACACAAATGTATATGAGGTTGTGGGCTACATTTGGCAATTTTTTTTTTTTTTTTTTTTTTTTTTTTTTTTGGTTTTTCAAGACAGGGTTTCTCTGTGTAGCTTTGCGCCTCTCCTGGAACTCACTTTGGAGACCAGGCTGGCCTCGAACTCACAGAGATCCGCCTGGCTCTGCCTCCCGAGTGCTGGGATTAAAGGCGTGCGCCACCACCGCCCGGCAATTTGGCAATATTTTATAGTGATCTACCACAATGCTCTAATTTGACTTAGGGTATCGTTTTAATTAGTGTCTTTTGCAATTTAAGGATGGGTGGGTTTGACTCCATCATGGTACAGAAGTCACATCCAGCAGTGGCTGAAGGTGACTGTGTATCCAGTCAGGAAACCGAGGAGGAGAAAAGCTCTGCTATGCTTTGCACAGTCTAGGGCCAAGCCAGTGGGACAGATGGTGCTACCTTCCATGGGCAGGTCTTCCCACTTCACTTAGCTTAATCAAGATCGGCCATACTGTGAGGCTCACCACCTTCACACTCGTCAAAACTCAATGAGTTAAAAAAAAAATCCAAGATCTGTGCATTTCATTCAGTAAAGGAAAATATCTCTAATTAACAATGTATATTTAGTGGGAAGTCTATAATTTATTTTCAAATGAACCAAAAAGCTAAAAGATATAAGGGCAAATGGACACAGGAGATAAACCAAGTATGCCAAAATGTTAACGCATACTGTAAGCAAGATGAATAAAGGTGTTCATTATCAAGTTAAGTTTATCAAATGTTCGAAAATGGTCTTGGTAAAATGGGAGGGAAACATTAGGTGTGTAAGTTTTCAATGTCACTGAAAATGGTTAACATAATATTGCACAGCCATTAAAACGATTATTAAAATATTTAAAGACATGGGGAATTTTTCATAAACTCTTACTCTTTTCAGTGTAAAAAATAAAAAACCACATATAATCTTAACACGATTAAATATTTTTGTCTTGAAAATGTTTGGATGCTAATACACTTTTAAGATGCCAACGCAGGGGGGGCTGGATAGCTGGCTCAGCAGTTAAGAACACTTGCTGCTTTTCCAGAGGATCCTGGTTCAATTCCCAGCACCCACAGGGCTTCACACAGCCATCAGTAACTCCATCCAGTCCCTGGGTATCCAATGCCTTCTTCTGACCTTTGTGGTACCAGGCACACACATGGTACACAGACATACATACAGGTTAAACACTCATATATATAAAATAATAAAACAAATCTTTTTAAAATTAAAATGCTCATAGCTATTTGTCAATGAGTAACAGAATTACGAGTGACTACAGATTTTTACAAATTCCACTAAAAAGTCAAAATTAATAGATGTTCCTTGAGGCACAATGGGATTATATCCTGATAAAATAACTCACAGTAGATAGAAAATATTCTACTTTCAAAGAGTGCTTTATTTTTCTCTACCAAATGGCACAGTCGAGCAGCACAGCACATGGAGGGTGCTCGGGACTTCCACTCATGCCCACAGCTGACTGGGAGCTGCTGTCCAGCACAGCACAAGAGGGTAGTGCCCGCATCAAACACCCCTGGCCCAGGAAAAGATCAAACCCCAAGATTCCAAGGACAGCTCCTACTGAATACACGCTGTTTTTGCAACATAGCAAAGCTGATAACTCCTAAGTTAAAGCCCTTTAGTCAGGATGACCTATATTATTCTTTTGAATCAGGAAAGATTTTCATTTTAGGGATAGTGGAATCAAACATTCAACATCCTAATGAATAACCCTTTGTCTTCCCACCTGCCAGTGATGGGTTGAGACTGAGGGGCCCTGAGCCTTACACCACATAGAAATCAACAGGAAATTAAACAGGATTAACCTCCAGACAAGATTAGCTAGCTCTGTGTGGCTGGGGCCCCTCATGTACATCTTGCAGAGGGCAACATGGGGACCAATGGGCACTTGGGGCAAGCAAACGAAAGTCCCAATCTCTAATTGCCTTCCTGGGCTCAGGGTTTCCTATCTTGAGGCTTTCCTCCTAGGCGAAGTATAACGTTCATGTGACTTACTGACCCAAATCTGCCTAGATCCTTGTTATCTACAGTCACAGCCTAGTTCCATTAATCATCCACCACACTGCTCAAACACTGGCCTGGCTGGCACCATGCAGAAAATCCATTCCAGTTCTAAGGCAAAATCTCCAGTAATTCCTGTTTCCAGGCTCCTAGATCCTTTCCTCCAAGCATTTACTACGGCGCACCCCAAATGATGTGTGGGAGGTGGGGGTGGGAAGAGCTTGCCCCACGGTTTTATGATTCTTATGGACCAGAAGCTTTCTCTGAGAATTACAAATGGTTTAATTATGCAAAGGCAGTAACTAGACTACAGAGGAGGGGCAGGATGTGTGAGAAGCCCCTACAGGCTCTGATGCTGAAGAAGGGCTGGCCAGCCCTGGTAAGAGCTAGGAGCGAACCTGCGCCCGGTGAAAGGCAACCCGGGAGCAGAAGGGCTTCAAGAGCAATGCTGCCCTTGGGGCTAAGGATGGGCAGAGGGCAGAACAGATCTTGGGGCTGCAGCGGCTGGCACCAGCAGGTCCTCGGCCATCTCAAGCATGCCTTAGTGAGGAGGATGGCTAGGAAAGGGTTGCACTGGGAGCAGCATTCTTTGTAAGCACACAAACAACCTAAGCTTTATGTGGTGAAAATCCAAGAAGGCAGTTTCCTTATCTCCAGGGCTGAGTGCCCTTCTTTAAGAAAATGCTCTGGGTAGGTAGGTAGCTTGATACTCCAAACCACAAATAACTTCTGCCACCGTATTATATTTATGAGACAGAATAACTCACAATTTGGAAGCATGGTCAGCTGCCAGGCCAAATGTTTCCAGTGCAGCCCCTCAAAAGCTAATTGAGAGAGCCATGATTAGAGCCACCATTATCTGCTAGACCGACCGCCACTTGGGGAACCCGAGGCTCCAGCCTCTGATGCTGGGACACCACCACAACAGTCCCGGGAAAGGGTTCTTCAGCAGCCTGGCAGCACCAAGCAAGCTCCAACAGCTGGCACTTTGCTGAGGCTGCAGCAAGGTGGTGGGACCAACTCACTAGGCAAAAACCACACAGCCAGGGACAGAAGCGGTCTCATCGGGCACCATTCTGGGAACCCTTCTACTGACATGCAGGGCTAGAGCGCTTTTGAGCTGTGCCTGTGTGTGGTTTGTTCATGGGGGTGGGGGCAGATATGTCCATTACTCGCACAGCCTTATTTGGGGGCCTCTAAATGACATCTATAAGCAGCTCCTCCACAGCTGTGATCAAGACAACTTGTAGAAGAGTTCATTGGGGCTTACAGTTCTAGAGGGTTAGAGTCCTGGACCATCATGGCAGGAAAGATGGTAGCGAGCAGGCGGGCATGGTGCTGGAGAAGTAGCTGAGAGATCATATCAAGTTGAGGCAACAACCACAAGTCAGAGGGAACTAACTGGGAAATGGCATGGGCTTTTGCACCTTCCACAAAACCACACCCCCTTAATCCTTCCCAAACAGTTCCATCACTGGGGACCAAGTATTGAAACACGTGAGCCTATGGGAGTCATTCTCATTCAAACCACCACACCACTTGGACAGGAACTTCCTTATTTATAATTAGGAATAACAGTAATGACTGGCCCTGAGTGTGGTGGTGAATATCCCAGCACACCATAGGGGTATCTCTGTGAGTTTGAGGCCAGTCTGTTCTATATACAGAGTTCCAGGTCTGTCAGGGATAGTGAGACTGTCTCAAAAACAAAAACAAGCAAGTAATAGCAATAACTTCCTTAGAGAAAGGGTTCCTATAAGGGTGAATTACAGTCATGTGCTTAATAAGTGACAATGACAGTAAGCAGAACTTAGGGTAAAAGCAATTATGTCTTTTCGTGGTCAGAAAAAGAGTCACTATGAATCACTCTAGCTTTCTTCTCTCTAGGAGAAACCCAATGTTCAGAAAAAAAGTGTTTTCCATTCTGCGTAGAAATGTATACTTGGAGGGCAAAACCAACTCTGTGGGTTTCTGCATGTTCTTTCTGGACGATTTAGAGCAGTACCTCAGAGCTCACACGATGTCTTGTTGGGAAAATGTCTTACTATTATTGCCTGCTCATACTTATAGGAGAGACTTTAACAGTCGAACTTTCCCACAAGAAGGGATTGCTTCCATCACCACGGGAGCTAAGTAGGTCAGACTTTGCATGATGCTGCTAAGTACGGGGGAGAACCAATGGGAGCAGTGATTTCACACACAATTTATGGGGTATGTCAAACCACCAGAATACAAGTTGCAACAATGTTCTCTCCACACTGTCCGATCCTAACCATCGGAGGGGAAAGTCTAGGCTTTTCTTCAACATAGTAAAATAAAATGAGTGGGAAGGCTGACACCGTCTGAATTAATCAGCTTTGTGGGGATTCAGGTCTGGGATGGCCCCATGAGACAGCCCCAGGCAGCTTGTCTTGCATCTGCCGGGCTCTATCTCTCTATCGGGCATTTTGACCAACTCTTCTCTTTCCAATCCCCTGTCCATTTCTGGGTTTTCACTTTTTCTTCTCCCAAACTGAAAACCAGACCCGAAAAGCTCAGCCTCTTTCACAAGGCTTCCCCTTGGCTTGGTAGGAACATCTCCTGTCTTGTTCTAAATAAGAGAATCGTGATTGAATGGAGCTGTGGATCAGTATTCCAGAGTGGAAGATTTCTTCACGTAGCTGGCAAGTCTCTTCAGGCTATAGAACATACAGATTTTCTAGGGACTTTCAAAACGATTAGAATGAAACAAAGAAGAAAGAGACAGAATGGAGAAATTGAAAGGTCGCAATGCAGGAAGCTGAGGGGCTTCTTTCTAACCTGTGTTTTCTCATGTGGTCTCTGGATCCTAGAGACTGCGCTTTCTGTCACCTGTGGGCGATGCTTCTTTCTGCATGGCCGCATCATTATTGCTCAGTTCTCCATCACTTTGGGGGCCCCTGGAGGCCTACTCTCCAACCTCAAGGACATCTGTCTTCTGTCACCATTGATTCTTCTCTCTGTTCACTCCACGTGTGTACCTCCCAGCCACCACACACCATCCTTTCTTCCTTCTCCTCTCCCACAGCCTTAGGAGGACTTGATCATCTAGACTATTTCTAGAACGCCTCCACATTAGGGGCATCAATCCTGAGCTATCTAATAACATGGTGGCCTGAGGGAAGGGGAGTCAGTACCCATGTGCACATGCAGGAGCCAGGAGGAGGAGGAGGTCAGGTGTCCTGGTCTTTCACTCTCCCACCTCATTCCCAGGAGACAGGGTCTCTCACTGAAACTGGAGCTTGGCTGAAAGCCAGCAAGGCCCGGTGATCTTCCTTGTCTCTGCCCCCTTACAGTGCTGGGGCTGTAGGCCCACAGGGCCACACCCAGCTTTTTACAGGGTTGTTGGGGACTTGAACTCAGGTCCTCGTGATTGTGCTACAAGTACCCTTACCCACTGAACCGTCTCTTCCGTCTACTTTACTTCTATCATTAATTAAATTTGTTCACTGGCAATTTCACATATGTGTATTGTGTGATCTGATCACGCTCACCACCGCCCTCTCTTACTTCCCACTCACCCCTTACCAAACCCTACTCCCCTCCCTACAAAACTCCTTTCTACATTCATATCTTTTTCTTTTGTTTTGTAATCCACTGAGTTCAAATAGGGCCGTCTATGTGAGCATGGCTTTAGAACTACCCATTGGAACCCAATGGGCTCACTAGTGGCTTTGCAAGTGAATACAGACTCCCCTCCCCAAGAATCTATCTAGTTCAGCAGGGAAGAGTCCGGCCCCGTAAACAATGCCCCCCATCCATGACGGACTGTTGACAGGGCAGTTGTGTAAAGGACTGGTACAGCTGCCGTTGTGTTTGACTACAATGGTTGTGTCATCTCCAGAAGGTGGCGTGTTGCAGCCTTTATCCCCTCCTCTACGCTTTTTCATTCATCCTGTTCCTTTTTTCATAAGGCTTCCTAAGACGTAGTGGGGGAGGTGTAGACATTATTCCGGGCTGAGCACTCCTCCATCACTGACTTATTCTCAGGACCTTAAGCAGCCATGAGTCTTCTGCATTCCCCACCGTTCACTGCTCTCCATCTACTTTTAACGTCACTTGTGCACCTGCAATGGGGCTCCCTCTCTGGCTGAGGTATACATTCTGTGCTGTGCAGCCTTGCAGGTATGTGGGCATTGCTACCTATGGGAGAATGGGCAACACAAAGTCACGTGCCCATTCTGCTAGTCACCCATGTGTCCTTAACACGGTCTCCCTAATAGAAACTTTTAAAAACACCGATTATCAATGTTCCAATCACACTGTTTGCAGCAGTCAAATGGTGAGTATACCCAAATGTCTGTCAAAAGATGGGTGGATAACCACAACATGGTCCAGACCTACATTGGACTTATCAGACAAAATAAAGAAGACAATTCTGATGTGAGATGGAAACACGCACCAATACTATATGATTCCACTAGCACACGACACCTAGAATATACAAATCCACAGACACGGAGAAGAAAGCTGGGTTACCATTGCCTGGTGATGGACCAGGGGAGTAAACCAACTACTGCTTAAGAGGCACGGAACACCTCGCTGGGGTAATGAAATGTTCAGGGGATAGTAGTGATGGCTGCCTACCACTGAGTAAAACCACTGAATGACACACTCAATGAGAGCTAAAATGCCAACTTGTGCATTCTGTATACTTACTATAATAAAAACTATATAAGTAGATCCAGATTGGTCTATTTGAAGAGTTGGAAAGGCACACCCACAACTCTCATATGGGTGTCGCGGCTTGTCTGGGGTGTCACCATGAACCCTCATGATTTACTGCACTTGTACCCCCTGCAAAGCTATACATTCCCTTTTCTCTCCTTTTATGGCCTCACAGCTAAGATTAGCCAGCTCTGTTTTCAATCTGTAAAACACACGCTGGAGCGGACTCCTACTGTTTATAAACGTCGTGAAGGCAGCTTTTAAACACACCAAAGCTCTAGCAAGGGTTTTCTCCAATGGCTTCATTTTTTTTTAAAAATGGTAATCCACTTTTTATAATTTGTATTTTCTTCCACCTCCTCTATTGATACTTCAGGTCTGTCTATTCTAATAAACTACTGTAGTCATGCTTCCTTTCTAAGTAAATAATTTCTTCCTTACCCAAGAAAAGGTATTTCTAAAATGTGCTTAAAAAAAATACTAGTGGGAGAAATTTCAACCCTTCACAGAGTTATTAAATCTTAAGATTTGCTTTGCATTCATGAAAATACCTTCTGTTAGTGTCTTCTACAGTTGTTTTATATGCACACACGCACACACAACACAGTCTCGTGGAAATATGGGAAGAAGAAAAAAAGGCAGGCACAGAAGGAGCTGGAAAGAATGGAGAGAAGAAAACGGGGACCCAAATCAGGAAAAGGACCTGAGTCTTACCTTCTCTTCCTAGCACAGTTCTAGCATGTGCTCCCCTAAATCCCTAGGAGCCACAGGCCAAGGTCTAACGTTTTCTGAGACCCTGGTAGAAATAGAAAGCCTATTTTCACAACAATCAGCCATTCATGACCATTGTACTTTCTCTAGAAATGTGTGCCAATTACATGCCTTTCCAAAGGTCCCCTGCTTGGGCAGGCGGCTCGCCCTTAAATAAAGGCCTCATTATGGCACTCTGCCTTTTGAAATGTTTTCTTCTCCTGAGACTGTTTTCATGCTGATAACAAATGGGGAACCTCTTCAACTGCCCTACAAGCGGGGTTTCAGAGTGCCCTTTGGGGGAGTGCTCTCACTCTGAATTAATGATGGAGAAAAAGGTTTAAGTGTATAGGGTCCTGGTCATAGGAAGGTGATAAAAGCAAAGAGCCAGTATTCTGGCCCAATCTGTAATCAGCAGGATTCCTTCAGAATGCCTTTTTAACCTGACTCTGCCATATGGCTCAAAACCTGTTAAGGGCTTAAAACAGAATGGACTGAGCCCCAGGAAAGACATTTGACAGTGCTGCATAATTTTCTTCCTCCTTGAGAAGAGCAAGCATTAACTTGTGGACACTAGGCCTCAGAGGCTAATCTCCTACAAATCGTCTGGATTCACAACTTAAAAACCGCTAACAGTCATCCACTTTCCCCTACATCCCAAACCTCACCCCTTTGCACTGAATGACTGTCCCAGACTGTAGAAACTGGAGAAAGGGAGGGAGTTTTTGTACAAGGTTGGTATATTCTGCCTCTGCAACTCTATTTTGAACATCTGTTGTCAGGTTCCCTGGGTATCAGCAAAACGTACAGACCCTGTGTTCCCAAGCCACCGCCATTATATACTGCCTGGTCACAAACACCGAGTGACCTAAATATGCCGAAGCCTGGACAAGTTTCAGGATGCCTCAACAGCACCCAAGGCCACAGCTCTGGGCTCAACCACGCCTTTATAGATTTACCAAGTTGTATGACTTAAAATATCGCGGCAGAAGCATAATCAATCTGAAAGATGTATCCATTGTCTTCAATCACCCCAAATTTTATGGTCGAAGGAACGTTCTATAAATTATCTACAGAACCAGAAAACTTAAGATTATTTTTCCCAGGGAAATATGAGGTGAGCCCTGCCAATTGGATGAGGAAAAAACAAAAAACAACAACAACAACCACAACAAAAACCCTCACAGTGGCACACCAGCCACCATCACAGTGCTGAGAAGGGAAGTCAACGAAAAGCTTTGTCAGACACTGCTACAAACTCTCCAAAAGGGCAGCTTGATGGCTTTTATCTTCTGCACACAAAAAGTGAACAAGCCAGATTTAAAAACCCTTTATCCACATCCACGGTTTGGAAGCCAGTTACGGGAAGATTGGCCTTCTTCAAAACAATGAGAGTATTTTATTATTACTGCAAAATGCTACCACATCTCAAGATCTGGAAAATTTTATCAGCCCATCCCATCAGAAGAGATACTTCCTAACCAAACAGAACCCTCAGAGACACGAATGGCCTCTTCTGTGTTTCTGCTTCTGGAAACACACCTGTGTGTTTGCAGCAGATGTGTCCCTGCAAAAGGACCCAGGGCAGGCTGAGACATAACACCTCCTTCCTGTCCCATGTCCTCTCTGCAGGAGCCAGACTTCCTCAAGGCTGCTGACCCAGGGTCAATGGGCAGAAAATAGTCTCTCTTTGCCCCTCCACAGCCCTCCTGCCTCCAGCCACCTCTATTTTTGTTTCTGACCTGCGTTTTCTATTCATGGATTAAGGGGCCTTTCTTAGGGGAAGGTAAGGCATCACTACAGAGTTAACGTCAGTTACCACTGGGATAGTTCGCGAACCCAGCACCCTCAAGAGTGAGACATTCAATTTGCCTTTGTGAAAACTAAAATGTAAAACAATAGAAAACAAAGATCACTGCTATAGAATAATATGGCATTCCAGACTCCTGCAAGTTCAGCGGCAAGGACAGGAAGCATGCTGAGGTGACTCATGGTACCCCCCCATGGCAAGACCAAGGCAGTTAGAATACTTCTTCCAAAATGCTTGGGAGCAGAAGTATTCAGATTTCAAGGCTGCCTCCTTCCCAGATATTAGAATATTAGCACATATAAAATGAAATATCTTGAAGAACCAAAATCTAAACATAAAATTCATATACATATGACACAGGCTGAAGGTAAATTTACACAGTATTTTAAAATAATTTTGAACACAAAATAGTTTGGGGTATGGAATTTTCCATTTGTGATGCTCAAAAAGTTTTGAATTATGGAGCATTTTTGACTTTGGGATTATGGATGTTCAATCTGTATTTCTGACTCTCAACTACTCTTTCAGAAAAGCCACAGGACTTGTTTTTGTTTTCTTTCTTTCTCCAGGTTTTAATGTAATTATAGAATATAGGTCAGTTTTTTCCTTGTTTCTGAGGCTCCCGATAGCAGTCCCTGGGGACTCTACTGTAGGGCTTGGTGGCTGACTGACTATTGCATGGTGCTAACTCTGTCCCCCTCACTGGTAATCAGGGAGTCACAGTGCCTCCTTTGTGCCCTGTGAATGCCAAATCATTAGAGGACAGGACACTAGACAACCATGACCGTTAGAAATGGGTGAAAGCCACCTTCGTATAGAAGGGGTCTCTGAGGTATGAATACATCCCACCAGATATATGCCTTAGGATTTACTATAGACAGTTCTTCAGAATTAAGGGACTTTTTAAGCTGACAACACCTGGATGCTGGACAAGCTGAACATCACCATCTAACATGACAAAGACACTCCCAATTTCTATTTCTCTTCCTCCCTTGCAAAGGCTCTAAATGTTTCCTTTCTCCCCTCAAAAAAGTTTGCTTCCATACTTTGATATTGCTGAAAATCCACCTGCATACAGATTTTCATCCCTTGCCTTTGACAAATAACATTCTTTGTTCATGCCTAGTAAAGATTAAGTCCTACAGAAGAAACATGGGGAGGGCTATACAGCACTACAACCTCCATGAATGCCAAACCCCCCACAAGAGACCCAAGTATTCTGTGCCAAAGCACAGGCAGCTGCTGTGCAGGAGACGGCTGCTGTCGCACTGCCTATGGGGCAATTCTCAGTCTGCAAGTTCACCTAACAAGTGCACGAAGACAGTCACGTGAGAGCCGTGTGTTCCAACTCGCCAGGCAGCATCCAGAGACACTTCCTGTTCTGTGAAGGGCTGCTGTGTGCTCTCAAGGAGGACGAGGGTGTGTCTTTAAAAGGTGGGTTAGACATTAAAAATAGTTGTAATCTGTCACAAAATGGGTCAGGTTAACCTGGAGCCCCCAAGAGATATCCTGGAGGACCAGAGTTCCACACTGGCTCAGGGTGGTTTTCTGGGACAAGGTCGGTTCCAGGGAAAGCGAGCAGAGAAGAAAGTGACGGTCCTCAAAGTGTTCTCAGCAGAAGGGACAGCTGCCCATACTATTCATCTTTCAGAAAGAGCAGCAAACGTAAAGAGCCCCCCCCCCCCTCCCCACCAGTACCTCCTCACTCACAGAGGAGAGGGAATGAAAGAGTAAACACTGATGTTCTGTGCTCGTGCGGACATTTTCATAGCAAATGTAACAGCAGCAAGCAAGTCCACAAGAGTCACTGCAAACTTGGCATCAGAAAGTCTGGATTCTAGAACCTTCCGGTCTGTTACTTGTGTGACTTCAAACAGCTTCTTTGGTGAAATCGGGGGATTTGTGGAGAAGCTGCCACCTAACTCCAGAGTAGGGCTGAGAAGCAACCATAGCATGGTAGCATTCGGAGGGCCACGTGGCGCTATAGAGTTAATGTGGCCATCTTCACAGACAGGTTTCCCGGGGACTCCAAAGCAATGTGTGTGGTGACTAAGGGTTCCAGCCCCAGCAGTTAGTGGAGGGCGAGGCTGCTCACACCAGGGGGCCTCTTTGATGCTGCCACATAGGATGCATCAAAGAGCGAGGGCTGGTGGAGACTTTTAGATGTATTCCACCTGTAAACCACTCTCTTACCACCACCATGCCTGAACAGCTTTCTTCCCACAAATACACCTGCGCTTCACACCTCAAAGAGACAGAGCCGACCAGAATATAGACAACATGAAAGAACACAACACAGAGAAATGGGGAAGGGTAACATTGGCATACTGTCGCTCCGGGGAGCCCAGTGGGAATGGCTACAGAAACGTAGAAAAATGAAAAGGTGTGCAACCACTCCCCATAGAGACCCTATGAGATGATCCGGTTCCCTTCTGCTCCCTGACATCACCATGTTTCACAGGCTGGTTTGTCGTCCTCGGGTTACAAAGCCCAGGCCGAGGACTGAATCATTTATGCCTTCCGTATTCACAACAGCTGTGAGTATGCACATAGGCACTTCTTTATAAAGATGATTGATTTGAACGAGAGAGGTAAAGGAAGTGGGGAGAGAACTATCTGGAAGCAGGTCCCTAAGTCTACAGGAAAGCATCAGGAACGGTAACAGTGTGATTAAAAAAAAAAAAAAAAATTAACATACTCTAGAAACTTAAAAACTATAACCAGATACTATGCTGTGAGGTGGCTTTGTATCAGTCCCAATTCACAACACACTCCCAGATGTTTTTATAGCGTATGGCACAGTCTGGGGCTCACACTGCTGTGTGTGCCATGAACCCAAGGCTAGGACCAGTCTTCACTTGGACCATGTCTCAGGAACGTTGGTATGAGCCCCTGAGGGATGAGGCAGCATCCCTTCACAGCAAAGAACAGTCTTCTCAGCTGAGACAGCAACCCACTGCAGACGTAGCATCCACCTGGGCACACCAGGTCACACTTCCCGAGCGGAGGATAGCAGGGGAGCTGCCTGGTATGTCCTGAGGGATGAAATCCCGTGCATTCAAACAAAAAGTCTCAAACATCCTTCTGCATCCAGAGAGAAGCAGCAAGCTCACTTTTAAGGCTGCAAGTAAGCCAAAATCCAAACTATTTTAATTTTTTTTTTTTTAAATATGGAACGCTTCACGAATTTGCGTGTCATCCTTGCGCAGGGGCCATGCTAATCTTCTCTGTATCGTTCCAATTTTTTAGTATATGTGCTGCCGAAGCGAGCACTTAATTTTTTTTTTTTAATTTAAAAAATGGTCTTGGGGGTTGAAGAGATGGCTCAGTAGTTAAGTGTGCATACTCTCTTCCAGAGGACAGAATTTGGTCCAGTTCCCAGCACTAACAAGTGCTTGTAACTCCAGCTGCAGGGGAGCTGGCAGCCTTCTGGCCTCCACAGGCATGCGCACATGTGGCATACATTCTCACACACACATACATACAAACATATGTATTCATATATAAAAACAATGAAAATAAATCTTTGAAAAAATTTAGTCTTTACAATGAATCCAAAAATAAGAAAAACAAAACATACACACATACATATATACATATAGGTAAATAAAAATAATAGAAATAAATCTTTGAAAAAAATTTAGCCTTTACAATTGAATTCAAGAAAAACAACTGGATTAGAAAAACAAAACCAAAAATCCCACATGCTTTTAAATAGGATCTATCCGGCACCTGGCATTTTAAAAAACACTGGCATTTTATGAAAACTCTTTCCTATGTGGTGCCCTTGACACCCAGTTCCAAGTGCGCATAACGGCTTCTGTCTAAACCATGCACAGCCTCAGCCAGGCAACCCCGCTGCCTGCCTGGACCTTTGGCTCATTCACTCTACTCTCCTCCATGCCTAAGTGTGCCCAGGCTTCTGCTGAAGTCAGCAGTAGAAGCTGGGATTGGGAAGGAAAATCGGCCCCTGATTTTAGTTGCGTTCCACTCTCTCTATCCAGAAGCTCCAAAGAGCCACGTTGGAAACGCGGGTGTGACTGTCTGCCCACCTCGTCTGCTGGCTTCTCGCTGTTCTTCACGGCGCTGCACTGAGGTCCTCCCTATAGTAACTATGACTACACAGAACTGTGAACTTCTCCATGCTTTCAGAGTAGACTACACACCCAGTGTTGGGTACCAATCCCCCAGTCGTGGATCGTATTCAACATCAATTCTAGTTCTGATCTGTGACCGCATTTTCGTTCTCTTTCTACTGGGATTAACAGCTGAGATGGAAGCAAGGAAACTTTATTGGCTACCTCAAGAACCTGTTAGTCTGCAAAATAAAAATTACGACATTTTTAAAGTGTGCAATAGCATTTTCCCTGCCTGTACAGATGCGTAGCATGTGATTGGGACATGAGCCTGGTCTCCATGGAGGCCAGAAGAGGGCCTTGGATCCTTTGGAACCAGAGTTACAGGCAGTTGGAAGTCACCACCGGGGGTGATGGAAATCCGGGTCCTCTTAAGTGCTCTTAACCACTGAGACACCTCTGCAGCCACCAAATCACTACACCTTAAGGTTGGAAACAGTTTTACTCTTCATAAGCTGTTCCGGGTGCCTTCCTCTGAGACAAAGCTCTGCCAGACCTTTCTTAAGCTTTCCTCCAAATCAAACATGAAAACAACTCACAATTGCCAAAGAAAACCATAAAACTTGAAAAAGTTCTACTTGGACATCGCACTGAAAAATATCAGTTATCTCGGTCCACGCGCAACCAGTATGTGGAAACTAAAATGTTAAATAAACAAGATGGTAACAAACTGTCCAAAATGACCACCCAAATGTACAGGTGACTTTTAGAAGTAGTCGCGATACTGACGCATCTGACTCAACAATCAACTGTTTCAATACTCCCACGTAGCATGTGTGACAATATTTAATCTGACCTCATATCTAGTATGGTGCCCCCACCAGATCTCTTCCCCCCCCCCCCCCCCCGATATCAATGCCCTCTGCCTGCCTCTGCTCTCAGGATGCTGCAGGGCAGTTGGTCTGCTCCGCTGCCCACTCCCCTCACCTTCAGCTTCCACAGCCATGAACAGTCTCCTTTCAAGACGCTGTCATGCTGGCTAAATTTTGCTCCAAGTGGATCTTAAACACTATGCTTAAGTTAGTGAGATACATTCAAAAGGGAGCCCCGTGGGCTCTATCTGTCCAACTCTGGGCATTTGTATTTCTATTTTAACCTCGTCTTGCATGGTGAATGGCCTCAAACGACTTTATTGAGATGCACACTTACACGCCCTCAGCACTGTACACTGTGCCAATCTTACTTCAACCACATCATGCAATTTGCCCATAAGCCTGGTTCTGCACTGGGTCACTGGGATTCTAGTTTTGCCAGAGTTCACTTCAGGCTTCCTCTACAGTAGAAAGGCCTAAGGCTAGAGGCCCCAAGAATACAGCAATTATTTTCAGGTTACAGGCACATAGGAAATGGATGCCAAACATAGCGTCTCCATCAAAAATCATAGCGAGAATGCAGGTTTCTGTTTGGGAAAATTTTTACATGGCCACTCTTGGGCAGAGCCCAGAACAGTAGTAGCAATGTTAGTTACATGCCCCAGAAGCATGGATAAAATATCATGTTATGCTCTTGGGTGGCCACTGGAAGAGGCATGTTTAACATCTATGCCTATAAAATTTAAAACACAGAACCTATAACCTAGCACAATTCCCTTCTGGGGCCTTTTATGACGGAACCCACACGAGCTACGTCCAAACATGTCAAAAGTCTATTTAAACATTTCAGCAAAAAGCGTAGAGTCAGCGACAGTCTGAATCTTTTTCCTTTTTTTTTTTCCTGCATAAACTTTCTTCTCCTCAAAAACCCAAATAGGCATGGATCCAGTACTGATGGGGACAGTCACAGGATGGTAAACAGGTGCAGTCACATGCCTGTGCCTCCGCTGACCCAGTCTTCTTCATCTTCGGGGCACACGAGGGCAATAGTGACCTGGCACAGTGACTTGCCACAGGCACCCTGCAGCTGTAAGTGCTTCTGCCCCACCCCAGGGCTCCGCGGCTCACTAGCAACTTCATCAACACATAAACAGAGAAGAACTCTGCGGGCCTTGTTCCAGCAAAGCCAGCAGGCCCCTCAGTCACTCCTCCAGGGAACTTGTTTTATCTGCAAGCCACTGCGCTGTCATGGAGTGCTCTCCTAAGACAAGCCACCCCCCCACCCCCCCACCCCGCCCCGTGAAGTCAGGTCAGGGTCGCTGCAGGGCATTAAAAATAGGTCAATAATCTTGTCAGTCCAGAAAAACATCTTCAAGTCCCATTTCTTCTGGAGGTAGGCACTCGGGGGTCAGAGTGTATAACCTTGAGGAGCGTATGCGGTAGTCAATATTTCCTGCCTGCCCCTCATCTGATGTAAAGATGGACACTTCTTGCTTTTACACATTCAGCCAGTCAGTTGACAAACAGCTACTGCCTTGGTACTAGATATTCAGCTCTCTTTGAGAAGCTGGGGACACAGAGAAAATAGTGGGTGTGCCCTTATAAGGCAGGCTTGGGTCTAGATTCTTTCCAGGACCCTTATTCTAGCAGCCAATAAATATCTGTCATGAAATGTCACCGTCACCAGGCTAGCACTGGCTTTACCCACCCAACCCCCCATGGAGTCACAGAAGCAAATTCCAAGTACCATCTTAGGTTGTCTTGGTACAGTTGCGTCACTCAGAGCAAAGCTTAAGCTCACAGAGACGGAGTTAACAATCCCAGAAGGGGACACTAGCATCCCTACTTTGCAGCTGCAGAGGCTTAAATCCAGGTCATTAAGCCACCTGTCCACGGCCACCTAGCTGCTAAACGACAGACCAGAACTTACGTCTAAATAACGCCAAGCTCATGCTTTCTGTCTAGGCATGGCTCACCGTGACTCAGCACCACACTGAGTGGAAGGTGCTGTCCTCACAAGCGTCAACAGGCGGCCATGCCCTCCACACAATCTCCTGACCATGGGAGCCTGTCACGGTCAGAAACGCCTTTGGTTAGGTTGTTTTCTCACCACATAGACCTTTGCTCAAGCTCCTAAACGGCTTGCTCTCCATCCTGTCCCAGGACCCACTCTTCCAAATTACACTAAGACTGTGCCATGCTCTTCTACGATCCTGCTGGAGCCCATTTCTTTCAAATACATCCAACAACCCAAGCAGGACATGAGGCCCACAGGCCTTGTCTTTGGCCTACCAGACTCCCTCAGGTTCATCTCTGACCCTTCTGCATCTTGCATCCCTGGCTGTAGTGACACAGTTTGATAGACTCAGAGCAGGAGGCTTTCTTACCTTCTGACCACAGTCCTCTCCAACCTGATGGAGCAGTATTACTGCCACCCTAGGCAGCCAGCTGATCCAGGTGCCCTATGGTGCACCTGACTTTCTGTCTGCTCATCCGTGCCATGATGCCATGAGCGAGGAGATGCTTCTCAAAGAAGAACACCCCAGGAGCTGAAAACTGCCAAACAAATGCAGTATGTGCCCAAATGCCTCTCGAGGTCAGCTGGGGCAAGTCTCTGTATGTAACAGAACTAAAGGTGGAGACAATGCGTGTGTCACTTGCAGGGAAGCATCACGAGCTGCTGATGCCATCACAGGACCTCATTTGTCCTTATGTGAGAGAAACTGCTTGGGAAAGATTTAACTCTGGACGACAGGGAAGAAACAGTTGCGACCACTTGGCTAGGCGATATAAGGCTGCCCTGTGAGCCGCATTTTACTAACCAGGCAGCTCCTCCCCTGAAGTCTCGCCTTGATCCATCAACACTGCAGAAGTCAGAGGAAGGTCTCCTGAACTAAAAGGTAACTCTGAAGAATACAGAAGCTCTCCCTCACTGCACTGCCCCAAACACACACATACACCTTGTACCTTCTCTGCTGTCAGAAGCTTCGGGGGCTGTGGAGATGGCGAGTGAAAGGGCCCGCTACGGGGGCCTGACAACCCGGGTTCAAGGCCCAGAATCCACATGCTAGAAGGAGAGAACTGACTCCCACGAGTTTTACCCTCTGCCCTCCACACTTGCACCATGGCACATACACTAAACAAACAAATCAATAAACATGGTTTTGAACGCGACTGTCCTGTTTTTCTGGTCCTCTGAATTCCCATTCCCCCCTAGTCATAAATCTATTTCCATTAACTATTTGTGTTTTCCTAGTTATAACTGATGGTTTCCTTAAGTCCATTGGGATTTTTGTTTAATTGTTTTCTCCAAATAGGGATTCATAAAATGCCTCACTGTCAACAACAACAACAACAACAAAAAAAAAAAAAAAAAAAAAAAAAAACAAGCAGAAACCACGAGGGGGCATTTTTTTTTCTAAACTGAAGTAGAAATGTTTACTCTTCTAAAGAAGGCTCTTGGCCAACCTCCTGGGACAGAAACAGCAGCTAATCACAGGCAATGCTGTGAATGTCCTGTGTTCAAGGCTGTGTGGAGCGAGCCTGACTTGCTGGATGCTTCCTTCCATCATCCTCACGGCTGGTCTCAGCTATTCAGCTTACATGCAGCCAGTCACTCATTCAATGCATGCACGCAGCTAGTCACGCATTCATTCATGCATGCGACTGCCCATGCATTCAATAGATGCTTTCTACGTGTCTACTGGAGTTAAATTAAGAAGTCACCGTACGGGCGGTGGTGGTGCACGCCTTTAATCCCAGCACTCGGGAGGCAGAGCCAGGCGGATCTCTGTGAGTTCAAGGCCAGCCTGGGCTACCAAGTGAGTTCCAGGAAAGGCGCAAAGCTACACAGAGAAACCCTGTCTCGAAAAACCAAAAAAAAAAAAAAAAAAAAAAAAAAAAGAAGAAGTCACCATAATGGAGAGAAAAATGAGTGAGATGATGCCTTCCTTCGCAGAGCTGTGTCTACCTTATAGGGAGGTCCAGCTGTTCCTCAGGTAAGAACAAAAAGAACTCCACAAGAGAGCAACCCCCCCCCCCCAGCTGTGTTCTTCAAGGGACTTGGGGGCTTAATCGAACAGATTGCAAGGAAGAAGGCACACCATATGAATCAAATGATGTGGGGTACACCTCAACAAAGCATGTACAGGGGGTGTCTAGCAAGTGCCCAAGTGAGTCACTAGGTTCTTGGGAACAGAAAGGAAGAAGGTAGAAAGGGGTTAACTGGGCCTAGCCATGGGGGCGGAGAGGACTGTTACGGAAGGCTCACACGGCAGCTTTGTGCAGAGCTTCCTGGACGGGAGGTACTGAGGCAGAGGTCCGCCATGGAACTACCAAAATAGAGGTCCCAGGAGTCTCGGTTCCACGGAGGTTGAGAGAAGGGAGAGAAATGACGAAACCAGGGAGCTCTGTGGTGTAGTGGCTGATTGGGGTGCTGGGTCATCCTCCAAGGAGAGGTAGCCAGGGTTAGGCCTGAAGATCTAGACTAGAAGGACCAGTGGCACTCACTGTCAGCACAATGCAGTAGTGACGAAAGGGACCGAGCGGCTCCTCAAAACCCACTGGGGTCAGGGGTGCTCCAGCACAGAGTGCGCATGCAAAGGCAGAAATAATGGAGGCCCTAGCCGCCGCTCAGGCCATCTATCGTGGGGGAGGGCGTTAGGCGGAAAAAAAAAAAATCACCGCAAATGAATTGCTACCAAGAGAAGCAGTCAAAAGGAAATAGAGAGCGAGCGCGGGCCACTGATTCTGTGCTCACAAGCTGTGTGTCACATCAGGTTCCATGAGGATAAGGGATGGTGCACGATTTAATTTCTCTGCCACCCTCAGTGTTGTGAGTTGACCCCAAGAAAAATATGTTCAAGTCCTAACTCTGATAGCAGTGAATATAACCTAACTCAGAAAAAGAGTCTCCACAAGGTGATCAAGTTGGGATGAGGCTACAATGGAGGGCAGTGAGTTTGAGCCACTGTGGCTAAGAGTCTCACAAGCACAGGGAAGAGAAACACACACACATACACACACACACACTTGGAGAAGGCTGTGCGATGAGCCGGACACACACAGAGACGGCTGAGTGTCAGCCGATCGAGACACTGAAGTGATACAGCTGTGACAGTACATCCAGGATGGCTGGCCCCGGCAGAAGCAAAGAAAAGGGCAGAGACACTTCCGTGGAGCCTTCAGTGAGTCTGGCTCAGCTTGATTTCAGGCTCCTAGTCCCCCGAACTATGAAATAATAAGTATCTGGTTTTAAAGCCACCAATTTATAGTCTGTTGTCCCAGTAACCTGAGGAAAGTCACAGAGCCAGTACTATGGAGCAGACAGTGCCCGTGGAGCACACTAGGGAAGGCCTTACTCTGCCAGTCCAATGGCTAACTACCCTCTCAGATTTCCATCAGGAAGGCTGGGCCATTATGGAACACTACAGAAGAATGCTTGCTGTGATCCAAAGCAGGCTCTGGCAACAAAGGCCAGTGTGAGGAGAGAGGAAGGAACTGGTCGGTATAGGTTCTCAGGCTCGGTCTTCAACTGGCTGCCCTGCTCCCATCAGAAACAAGGTCCCTAAAGACGTTCATTAAGAGAAGGTCATGGGCTGCAGAGATGGCTCAGAGGTTAAGAGCACTGGCTGCTTGCTCTTCCAAAGGTCCTGAGTTCAATTCCCAGCATCCACATGGTGGCTCACAACCATCTGTAATGAGATCTGGTGCACTTTTCTGGCCTGCAGGGATATGTGCAGACAGAACACTGTACACATAATAAATAAATAATCTTTAAAAAAGAGAGAGAGAGAGAGAGAGAGAGAGAGAGAGAGAGAGAGAGAGAGAGAAGGTCACACTAGAGTAGGTTGAACTGGATCCCCTTGGGACTAGGGTCTTAGAGAATTTCTCTCTTCTCTAAGAACAGAACACCCATCCCCACACATTACCCAGCTTTTGCTTTTTCATTTGCACTAAGCAACATTTAAAGTCACAAAAGGACAGATTTCCTATCGGAAGCCTTAAGAGGTCAACCCAACTTAAAAAAAAAAAAAAAGTCCCACTGTTTGTATATGTAACTGTCAGTAATTCATCCATTACCTTTAGATACAGTGAGGTAATACTGCAAAAAGATCCTGATAACTCTAGGGCCCAGCCCACTCCTCTAAGACACAATTAGCAAATGGCCTAGAAAACTGATCATCCACATAGGAAAAATGGAACAGGCACTCTGCTTATATTGACCATGAAGATAAATCCAATTTGATTCAAGAACTTAATTGTGTGAGTCAAACATCCAATTACATTAGAATATGTTCTTGAGCTTGGAGCATATAGTATAAGGAGGAAGCCCATAAATTTAATCACAATATAATATAAATCTCTATTCTTGAAAGGTGGCACAGGATGGTGAAAAGAGGCCAATCTGGAAGAACATTTGTAAATGATACAGGGATGCTTGACCGAGTGCATAAGGATATCCCAATTAGCTGGGCAGCAGTGGCGCACACCTTTAATCCCAGCACTCGGGAGGCAGAGCCAGGCGGATCTCTGTAAGTTCGAGGCCAACCTGGTCTACAGAGCGAGAACCAGGACAGGATCCAAAGCTACACAGAGAAACCCTGTCTTGAAAAACCAAAAAGGATATCCCAATTAAGAAAAATAAAAGAGTTGGGTGTGGTAGCCATGTGCCTTTACTCCTGCAGAAGCATGGAGATCTCTGAGTTTGAGGTCAGCCTGATCTACAATAGTCAAGCTTCAGGCCAGCCAAGGCTACAGAGTGAGGCCCAGTCTCACAAGCAACAACCAAGAATGAACACAGTAAGATACACACACACACCCCAAAAGATGCTCTGACGTCAGAAGCCAACAGGAGAACGCAAACCAAATTCATAAGCACATACTGTGCTATTCAGCAGCAGGCAACTACCAAGTCTAACCACTTGTCACAGACACAAAATAAAATTTTCACAAATACATAAACTATATTACAGCCAGTGTGAAAATTACTTGGTATTACCTAAGGAAACAGAACATGTAAACAACTCGAATGGGCATTTCTTCAAAGATGAGGAAACGGTCAATAAGCACAAACAGCACTCGGCATCAAGGAAGTGAGTGAAAACCACGGAGAGACCTTCAGTCACAGAATGGCTACCGTCAAAAGGATGGAAAAATAAGCCAGGTGAGGCAGAACACGCCTTTAATCCCAGCACTTAGGAGGCTGAGGCAGGGGGATCTCTGATCTCTGAATTCAAGGCTAGCCTAGTCTACATATGGAGCTCTAGCCCAACAAGAGTTACCTGGTGAGATCCTGTCTCAAACATATTAAAATAGAATAAAGTTTAGGCAGGACTTTGGAGCAGTTAGCACCTTTGTTTATCACTAGCCACAATGGCGCAGCCACTGTGGAAAACATCACCATATTTCCTCCACAAATTAAAAGTGAGGCTACCATAGAATCCAGCAGTTCTACCTCTAGACAGACACCCAGAAGAATCAGAAGTGGGACTAGTTTGCACATCTATGTTCATGGTACAAAAAGGGGGGAGTGACTCTCATGTCCATCAATAGACAAACAGATACACAAAAATGTGGCTCAATCACCCAATGGATCATTATGTAGTTCCTGAAAGAGCGATAATTCTGATACATCCTGCCACGTGGACTGAACATGGAGGACACCATGCCAAGTGACATAAACCATTAAACTCAACAGTAGAGTGCTGGCCTGGCATCTAGCAGGCAGGAAGGTTCACTCCATATCTGCACCATGTCTCCACAGCTTTGCTTACTCAAAAATAAAAACAGTAATCTGCATTAAAGGAAAAGGACATCCATTATTATGGGCTCCTTCAGCTTGCTATTTTATGTTCCACATTGTCTGTTTGGGGAAAAAAAAAAAGAATTCAAATGTACTAATTATTGTGTGTGTGGCTATCTGACATTTGCTTTCTGAAAGTCAACATACAGGGAGGGAGAAGGATAAAGGGGAGAGATAAACAAGAATGTAGTGTTGACCATGACTGGGCTGGGCTGCAGGTTCTTGCAAACTCATGGTACTGTCCTCTCCAAGGCTATAGATGTTTGAAAACTTCCACTATTAAGATTAAAAAAAAAACAATGAAATCCAGCGAGCTTCCATTTGTGTCAATACATCTACCTCCCTAACTCTAACCCTGGGAAGGTGGATCCTGTTTCAATGGTGTCGGCCCCTGGGGATGAGCTGAGTCAGTCCAGCAGCAGGGATTTCTGCACTGCATTTCAGAACTCCTGAATAGCCAAGGCCAACTGAAGAGGTCAAGGGCAGCAGGACTTCCCTGAAGACCCCTGCTGCTTCTCAGCAGCTTCCTTGAGACCTCACCCTCTCCTCTAAACAAGCTCACCTGCCAGAGCATGCCCGATCCAGAGCTCCACCGAGCCAAGAGCGCACAGCCCTGGCTTCCAGCTGCCCCGAGCCAGCTTGTTTCCAAAGTCATTTAACTCTCCATTAACTTGATTTGATGAGTTCCTGGACGGCCACCAAGTGCACTGAGAAATAAAAGTCGCAAACAGCAAGCACATCATAATTTAACCATAGCCATTACGGGTCCGTGCGTCTGTGCAGCCTTGGCACCGAAGTAAATCACTTTGGGTTTTGTCTTTTTCCTCTCCTCCTTCCTGTCTTGTGTTGCGTTGCTGGGCGCTCAGTTGCAGTCTCTCTTCGGCTGCTATCCCATTTTTTTCCCCCATCCAACAATCTCTTACCTAGCTGCACAGTTTGCTGTTACCATCTATATAATTTTGGTCCTGGAAAAGCATCCAGTTCCTTCTATTAGTGGATCTGACTGAAACACATCTCTTAAACATCTGGAGTGCTAACAATGGAATCAAAGGCACTTGCTATTCTAAGTAATTCATCTGAAGTTAGGAAAAGCAGAAGCTGAAACAAAGGACATTGATGAATGGTTAAACCCAGTGTCCTCATTAATTCTCCACAGAGGGTTGGGAAGGGAACAGCCAGACACAATTACTATGGGTTCATTAACACCCTTGTAATTAGCCAGGGTCCTGTAGACCACAGCTCTGACTTCCTCAGACAACCCCAAACTCCTTCACTCATCCACTTCAAAATGTCTACTGTAACTCCATCTTTGCAAGCATCGAACTGTGCAGTACACCGGACACTCTCTTAGAGCTTAAGAAAATCATGGCCCTGCCAACTAATTCTGTAAAAGGAGAATTTAGGGTTGTTTCCGGAAATAGTTCAATCAATGGTGAGAAATCCTAAGAGGCAAAAAAATCTGGTTTAATGTTCACTTTCAATTCAATGAACAGAAGCAATTGCAGGAGATAAGGCCAGAAAGGGCCCTCAGACCCTGCCCCAGGGAGTCTGCTTCCTACAGCCCTACCACTTCCTAAATCAATTATCCAAGATTCCTGCTCCTTAATCTCCCCAGGCCTGGGGGTATCTGCCTGATAAGGGTGATAAAATAATCAATCAGCAACCTCCCAGGGCTGTTAAGTGCAAATAAAGCCAATACTGGGCCATTAGCTCATTCTCAAGGAGCTCTCTAAGCTTAAGCTGATTCAAGAGCTGAACACATTGAAAGAGCTATAACCAGAGTTTAAAGTTCCCAGCCCTTGGAAACGGCAGCATTGAAGGAGAGGGAAATGCTAATTGTTCCATTGTTGAGACGCATCAAATCATCCAGTACTCCATAAATACGTGCAAATAGTATGCCAATTAAAAAAAAGAATACAAGATCAGAAACACAGAGATCTCAAAGTTTAAAAAAAAACTATTGTTTAAATAAATAATAAATATTGTTTTGTTTAAAAAAAAAATGACTGGAGCCAGGTGTGGTGGAGCATGCCAGTGGGGTGAGGGTTGGGGACAGAGGCAGGAAGAGCTCAGAGTTTGGAGCCAGTCTTGTGAGAGACTCCCAGGACTACACAGAGAAGCCTTGTCTTGAAAAACAAACAAACAGACAGACAGACAGACAGACAGGTGAGTTAAAAGCACACTATACAGACAGCTATTAAGTTTTTAAGATTTTTTTTTTGTGTGTGTGTGTGTGTGTGTGTGTGTGTGTGTGTGTAGGTGTGTGCACATGTGCACACGTGCCAAAGGAGGTCAGAAGAGGGTATCAGATCCCCTGGAGTTGGAGTCACAGGCATTTGGGAGCCACATGATACCGATGCTGGGAACCCAGTTTGGCTCCTATGGAGGAGCAGCTCTCCAGCCCCTCCAGCTATTTCTTTACAAGGATGACTAAAGCGCTTACCTCCAAACTGCAGAAGGCAGGAGGAGAGAGGACTATTTAACAAGGAGACAGTGTTGTTGTAACTGCCCTGACAAAGACGCATGACTCCTTTCTTCTCCTCCACAGAGAGCTCACCGGCCCTTTGTACTGGCACACACAGACTCCCTTCTGAGCCCAGGGCTGGGAAACAGGGCTCCACAGGGCTTTCTGTTCCCCTGACCTTGGAAGTTCTGGATCCACAGTCCTCAGGGGATACATTCAGGTCTTCCCAGCAATCTTATCACACAGACGCCTGAACTCCCAGGAGTACCCACATGCATGCTTATACACATTTATGATAAAGTTCAATTTGTAAATCATTGGTCACACTAAGAAATTCGGAACAATAAAGCCGAACAAGCTGGACGTGGTGGCCGGCCTCTTGAATCACAGCCCTCAGGAGGCAGAAGCTATTTGATGGGTCTCTGTGAGTTCAAAGCCAGCCAACAACAACAACAAAAAACCCACCACCACAACAACAAAAAACACAACAACAAGAAGAAGAAAGCCCAATAAATACATAAATAATAAACAGGTGTGACTTTTTTATATCTTTATTTATATAAATAAATATAGGTGTGACGTGTCACTGCTATAGGAAATGTCTCCCTGCTTGATACTTTCTCTAAACCGATCCTAACACAACCTTAAACTCCCCTGCCCACGCCCTTTACTAAATGTCCAAATGCAGCCTTAACGCACAAACTCAGAAAACCCTTTCGGTGAATACTGGCTGTTCCTGAGTCTGGTTTGAAAAAAAAAGGTCAGCCCCAACATCTTATATGGGATCACCCTGCTCCAGGACTTTACGGTCTCATCAAAGAGAACAAGAAGGATCCAGCATGGATTCTTGGAATGTTCTGTGCCATAATATGTGCCCTCAAGTTGCTAACTCAGGAAGTATTTGGGTATGAAATACATTAGGGTTTATACAAGTGAACCGCAATACATGTGCATGCAAGCAGCACACACAACAAACACACATACATACATACACACATACACACACACAAAGAAAATACATGCACCACAAAATACATGCACTCACATATGAACAGCTCTGAAATTAAGTTAAGGCCAATGGCTTGTCATTGGAGTCCCTGGTTGCAGGTTTGATTTTAATGACAGACCTTCTAATCTCTGGCCAAGCCAGTAAAAAATGGTTTGTCCCCAGAAAGTAGTCACTCCTGGCCTATGTGTGACATGGATTTTTAAAGTGTGCAATAGAACTGTAGGATTCTTCACCTTTGTCTGTTTATTTTGAACACATGCAGCCTTACACAGACCAGCAGACACGTGCACACACTTCAAACCTAACACCCCCATTTTCTATGAGTTTCTCTTTGGAAGATGGAAAGACATTTTGATTTTTAAAAGTGCCTTGGTTCCCTAGACTCACTGTTAGTCACTGTGTACGGACCGCTCTGCCACCGATATTGTGTGCCCGGGCAGTTAGATCCTACTTGCCCTGGGGTTCAATTTTCTCACCAAGTTGGGTGAACATGCCCCACCTAAATCACTGGGTTGTCCTGAAAAGGACAAAGACTGGTACTTACATCACTGAGAGCCACACCCTAGTGGCTTGGGAACTTTCAGGGGGTGATGGCAGTTCTGGCCCTCCCACCTCCATTGGAATTCCCAGAAATGTGCAGAGTAAGACCCCCTAGGCTGGTCAACTAGCTTTAACTCTTCCTAAGGCAACATGCATCCTGCTGCCCTGATCCGATGGCTTTTTTTTTTTTAAAGAGCTAGTCTCTCAGGCCTAGCATGGTGGTCCAGCACTAGGGAGGCAGAGACAGGTGGCTTCTGTGAGTTCCAGGACAGCCAGGGCTACACAGAGAAACCGTGTCTTGAAAAACAAAACAAAACAAAAAAACAAACAAAAAAGGGGGATTAGGTGGGGGTGGTCTCTCTACATAGCCCTAGCTGTCCTGGAACTTACTATGTAGACCACACTAGCCTAGAACTTACAGAGATCTGCCCGCTGGCATTAAAGGTGTGCACCACCATGTCTGGCCTGATGGGATGTCTTCAAGGAAGAAGGCAGAGGGAACAGTAGCTGCTGACTACTTTTTGTAACGGGTTCCAGGACTGTCATATTCCACCTGGAATGACAGGACCACATGCAACCAGCAGGAACTACTCCAGAGGGAAGGGCAGAAAAGGAGAAAACCAAGATGGTGGAGAGGGGCGAGATCAAGAGGAGTGTTGGTTTCCAGTGAACTTCAGACAAGGGTCACCTTCCTGTACACTAGAATCTGGCCTCTGATTTGTAATTAATGGAAAGGAAGCTGTGGCATTATTGTCCTTTACAACTTCCGAAGTCATAAAAATATAAAACCCAAGACTGCACTTTCTAACTCACCGGAGTAATTACATAGTGTAGCTATGATGTCTGGGCCTCCACTTTGATGCAGCAAAGAGGTCATTTGCCTAAACAAGCCACTCCAAATAAAACCTCAACCACATAAAGCACCAGTTTGGGGCAGCTCTTGTTTTATCCTTCTTGACTCAGGGAACCTTGCACTTCCCCTCGAGTGGGACACACTTAAACTAAAGAGAGAGAGCAGTACAACTATGAAGTTGTACACCGCTGTTAAACTCAACCGACCAGGGGAGTTGTGAGAACCACAGATGCCTGGTCCCACCTCAAAGGACCCTAAGTTATGACCTGGGTGTGGTATGGATATCAGGAGTCTTCAAAGATACCCAGGGGGTTCTGATATGCAATCAGGGTCAAACAGTATGGGGTCTAAGGACTCTACCCTTCATAGGCATTTTACATTCTATCCCCACCCAAGAAACCTATGCTACAAGAAGCAGCTTGCCCTAAGATGTCCCTTAGGACTGTGCCATCGTCTTCCTATAAAGCTCCAGGTATCACCTCAATTATTTCACAGGTATCGTACAAGGTTTTGCAAGAGGTCAATGTGTTTGCTACCTGCTGCTCATCTACCTGATTTAAAACAAAACAAACAATAAAAAAAAATGCAGGCCAGCGCACCCCTGAGAAAATGTGCAAAGACTAGACTTCAGATTCCACAGGAGAGCTGAGGAACAAGATGTGAGAACAGATGTAAGCCTGAAAACAAGAACAGGCTTCTGAGATGAAAAAAAAAAAAAAGAGCCCTGTTCAGCCACCTCACAATCATGTCAAATAAGCCATTCAAGAGGAAAGAATCAGCAACCCCTGTGGATGGTAAATACACATAGATAACATCATGGCTTTTGCATGCACTTGTCTAGGCCAATAGCTCTCAACAGGGGCCAGCGGATCCCCACCCCTGCTCCAAGACATTGAGCAGTATCTGCAGACATTTTTGATGGTCCCAAACTTGGAGCTGTGGCAGTGCTGATAGCATCTAGTGAGAAGAGACTAGAGACGCTGTGAGGTGTCTGATATCTCATGGGGACAGCTCCTAACACAAAGAATTACCCATCCAAAATGTCATGCGCTCAGAGGCTGAGCAAGGCTGTTCGTTCTAAGCAGATACTGGGAATGGATTCCTCCTACAACCACCCCCTCGTGTACACCATGATGTTTCCGTGGGGCTCCACGACATGTGGGCCTCAATACTTTGGTGATCACACGGACAGCATCTGTTTACAAGTCAGTCCAATAACCTTGACCCAAAAATGCCTACATTCAAACCCCTGGAAGCAGACAGGAAATGCTTGGCGTGCCTTCAAAACTAAGGCAAATAGCCTGGTCACACCCCCATAGTGACTCAGGTTCACTGGGGAGAAGGATCCTTCCTGCTTTCCTCCTACAGGGATGCTGGTGGGATGCCGTACTCCCTCCCCATCGCTCAATTACAGGGTCCTGTGGCATACAATCACACCTTTAAAGCTTCATGGTTCATATATTTTAAAATGATTAATCCATGGAACACGTTTTTCAGCAATTAGTTTATGTTTCTCTCATGCATGAGAAAAGAACAACAGTGCTATTTGTGTGACTAAACACACACACAAACACACACACACACACACACACACATACATACACACACACACACACACACACACATCTCCAAGAACCTAGTCTCCACAACTGAGGTTGTCTGGCAGTCCCCTGGAGGAACGCCAAGTGTCCAGCAACCACCCCTCCCCAAGCTCCCCCAAACATTGTTCTTGCCTTTCCTAGTCCCCTCTCCCCCACTCCTCCCCCTGGAAGAGATGAAGCCAAAAACACCACAGGAAACAAACCACAAGTGTCTGTCCTGGATGCTCAGAATTAAATGATAAACACAAATAGGTGTTTAATAAATCCACACTGTTTTGACTGGATGACCCACTCACATCAGCACCCAGAGATTAATAGTTTCGGTATACTGCTGCAAACCATCTGATGGGCATCCCCGCACTTCCCATGTTCCCTGAGTCTAATGAAGCTGCTGTGGGCCACAAGCAAGTACAACCAAGGCCCACGCCCCCATCCCCACATGAAATTCCTCCATTAACACAATTAACCAAGCTGTATAAATCAAGGAGGAGGAAAAGTGTGCTATCCTTTCCCCAAACGAAGCCCATCTCTAGGTCAAAAGGTCAATATATTGAGACAGGTTCTCACTGGGTAGCGCTGGCTAGCCTCAAACTCTATTATACAGACCAGACTGTCCTCGAATTGACAAAAATCCCACCTGCCTCTGTCTCCCCAGTGCTGACATTAAAGGTGTGCACGACCACACCTGGCTTATTTTAATCATTCTTTTAAAAAGCAACTAGAACATGTCTAGTTTGCTAGAATTCACAAGTCCCACTCTGATGCCCAAGGATCAATAGATAACATGCTGAAATGCTGCCTTCTATTATCAAAGATTCTCATTAAAGGAGGGCTGGGGGACTGGAGAGGAAGAAATGGTTGGAGCCGGAATCCCTGCAAAAGTCTGTAAATCGAACTGATGCTCTGATGCAGACAATCCAAAGGACACAGCCATTGCCTTGAGAAGCTGCCAGGGCACCATGATGCTGTGGGTGACACTCCACCAGCTCACAGGGCCAAATTGGCACGGTATGACCCCAGTGGAGCTTGGCTGGATATTCAGGAACCTTACAATCAAGAGCAGCTCTGCTTACCACTGGCCAAACATGAAGCTTTTATGACTCATAGCCACTGTCAAAAAAAGTAAACTTAACCTACAGTAGAATTACTGGTTCACATGAACTGTCCTGGGGTAATCATTTACAGAATCAGAAATTCCTTAGGAAGAGATCTTTAAATAATGGCATGGCTCTTTCTTGAGCAAAAGTAACATATTTTTGTTTTGTTTTGTTTTTCGAGACAGGGTTTCTCTGTGTACTTGTTCCTGGCTGTCCTGGAACTCGCTCTGTAGACCAGGCTGGCCTTGAACTCACAGACATCCACCTGCCTCTGCCTTCCAGTGCTGGGATTAAAGGCGTGTACCACCTCCACTCAACTCAAAAGTGACATATGTTTAATGAATGCCCAACAAGCAGGGGTGGGATACAAGCATATATACCACAAAGCAAAGAGGTGATTGGTGGTCCACAAGTCCAGCACACCACTGGTTGGCCTAGACAACATCAAGAAAGCATTCGCTATGGAGGTGAAGATTCAAGCGTGTGCCCTTTTGCAGAGAACCAGGAAAAAGAGCAAATATGCCCAGCTAATTTTTTGGGTTTTTTGTTTTGTTTTGTTTTGTTTTGTTTTGAAAAGGCTCACTATGCAGCTCTAGCTGGAACTCGCTGTATTGACCAGGCTAACTTCCAACTCACAGAGATCCACCTGCCTCTGCCACCTGAGTGCAGGGATTAAAGGCATGCGCCACCACCATGCCAACTAATTTTTGACAAAAGTACAAAAGAGATCCAAAGAGAGGGAAAGTGTCATTCCCATGTGGTGCTGGGGCAGCTGGACAGCCACAGGTACAGAGGAAACAAAGCCCAGAATCTAACCCATATCCCAGACAAAACGTAACTCCAACTGAATCGTGGACCTAAATGTGAAACTACAAAATCTTAACGTGGGATAAGGAGGGACACAGAAAACATTCCGTCTACAGCTGGGACTTGAACTCTTACAGCTCGTGACCATAAAAGGAGACAGCTATAAACGAGACCTCACATGAAATGAGGAGCTTAGGACTGAGTGAGACCCTGTGGAGAGGATGAGAAGACAAACCACAGAGATGGAGACTGTGTTTGTGGATGGTGTGTCTGAACAAAGGACGGTGTCTGGAACACAAGGAGAATTCTCAAAATGCAATAGCAAAATAAACAGGGAATCTAAATACAAAATTCAATGAGAGAAACACAGGAAGAGGCAGTTTTCCAAATGAGATACAGATGGGAAACCGAGTGTGAAAAGATGTGTGGCGTCATTAGCCATGGAGAAGTGCAAATCAGAACCATGGTGAGATGTCACGTAGAATACCTCTATGAAACACTGTGTCTGCTGGGCACCTTTAGTCCCAGCATGCAGGAGCAGAGACAGGAGGATCTCTGGGAGTTCAGGGACTGCCTGGTCTACACAGTGAGTTCCAGTACAACCAGAGCCACATAGTGGCTCAAAACAAAACGGTGTTGCCTATGCTTGTGAGGGTGTGGAGACCTTGGGATTCCTGAGCATCACCAACAGTGGAGACAGCCACTCTGAGGACGTTCTTTACAGAATTCAACATGCAACTAATATACAACCCAGAATTATTACCTTGGGTGTTTATCCCAGAGAAATAAACCTCATGGATCCATAGACACTAGCACACAACTCTATGTTATTGTGAGGTAGGGACACAACTGTCTTCCTTTCCCTCCATGCAAACTCAAAGTAGATCATGTCTAAGACAAATGTGTGAGGTTCTCTCACAATGATCCAAGACCAGGTGGGGCTGGGTGGGGCCAGGTGGGGGTGCCATAATAAAATTCAGTGTTGATGCTTGAGCCAGAAAGCATCAGATGAAGAACTTTGAGCTCTGTAAGACTTTCTGACCCTTAGATACCAGCTGAAAAGGTCAGATCCTAGGCTACCTACAGCACCTGCCCAACTTGGCTAAAATAAGTTGTTCTCACCACCCAGGATTCAATTACTTGGTACTATCATTCCTGGAAGTCAAAGGAAAATTTCACTCGTGTTTAGACTATTTTATTATAAAAGGATGCAACTCAGGCATGACTAGCTGGGAATGCTGCCTGGAGCTGGGTATGGGGACAACTAGCTTGCAGCACCCTCACACTCGCTCTGCTTTGGGAGTCCCAGAAGGCTTTGCTACAAAGGCATGGTTGGTCATAGCATTGGCTATTGATGATAACCTGACCTTTGATTACTTTTTCTTTTCTTCCAGCATTAGAATGGAACAGAGCCCTGCATGGTTGGCAAGTTTTCAGCTTGGCCACATCCTTAGCCAGATTAATATAAATATCCTTGAGTGACTCTCTCCTTGTTCCTGCTCCTCAAAGACAGAGAATAAAGCCTACAGTTTCCTTGGCCAACTACCTTGAGACAATGCAGAGGACCCCAAATATCTGTCCTCTCATAAGCTCATACTCTTATCCCTTTGGAGATCCCAAACGTTTTAGGAGATTAAGATGAGCTAGGAAGGAGTGTACGGAGAAAACAAGCACAGCTGTACACATGTGGTCCATCGCCAATGTTTGCGACACACGTGAAGGCGGTCCCGAGTGGCAGTACCCAATGACATCATCACCGTCTCAATTTGTGAAAAGATACCCGATAGATCTATGTATGTGCACAGGCTAAGGACAGACCGTTCAGAAATTTCCTTCAGAGTCTATGTGACTACATCATACCTATCAGTTTGACTTCCAAATTAATCACAGCATGAGATTAACAAAATAATAAACAACATATTGGAATAAAAACACCTGCATTATCTATTTCTGGAGTTTCCATTTTATCTGTTTTCTGTGACAGTTGGCCTACAATAATGGAAACATTGGAAAGTGAAGCCACAGATAAGGTAGGTCGAATGACCTGACTACATCCTACCTAGTTGAGTGAGACCTTGATAGTTTTGGAACTCACTCACCATGATGCTTATGTACTCTATCTTTCCAGTGTACCACCACTCCCACACCCCCTCACCTCACCCCCACCCCCACTCCCACCCCCCACTTCCCACGGGATTTGTTCACTTAGTCTAATCCTCTTTAATGTGAGCCCAAAGGAAAAGGAACACTTCTCGAATGACAATAAGCCATGTGATCTGCGAAATGACACTGTACCGAATTCCTACCCTACAGAACTAACCAATATTTCCAGTTCCAGGCAAAGAGTTTCATTCCTCCAATTTTCCACAAGCATCATTTAGTAGTTCCATCACATGGAAACATCTGTTCAGAGTTTGGAATGTTACAGAAAGCTTCTGTGAGAGCTGGTGTTTCCAGGAGAATCTTAAAGAATGATACGAGACTGCTGGCACAGGGGTGGTCAGGAAGAGAAGGCACAGACCAAGGCCCTGGGTGGAAGGTACGGCTTGGTGGAGCAAGATGTTGAGGCGGGTAAGGGGCCCACACCACTCCCTTGGAAGGAGAACCTTCCCTCTGTGTTCCTGTAATGTTCTCATTAGATGAAACAACACAATAAGTACTTCTAAAAATAGAAATTAATTACATAGAGAAGCATCAGTGGGTCAAAGGAAGGCACAGGTACCTTTTTCCAACTACTGATGACAGACCGGAGCTGCCTTGCCTACTGCCTGCCTTGACGCTGGCTCCAGAGCCCTCACCTGAGGTCCTGACCCTAGTGATCAGCCCCTTCTAGCTACAATGAAGAAGATGCCCAAGGGAGCTATGGAGGAAGAGGAGAATGGTTGACTTCTCCTGTCTGCTGCAGCATGACTAGTGACCATTTAGGACGCCTTGCCCTGAGAGAGTGGGCCCGACGTACCGGACACTGTGAAAGTCCTGCAAAAGTCAACATGCTGAAGATGTGTTTGGGAGCCTGTGGTGCTCCTGGCAAACGGTGGAACCTTCAGGAGGCGAGAAAAGGAAGGTCACTGGAGTGTGCTCTTGAAGAGGCCATTAGAGTGTCGGTCTCTGCCTCTCGACCACCACAAGACTAAACAGCTTTGTTACAGCCCACGCTCCTTGCGATTTTTCCTTCATCATAGGCCTCAAAGGATCATGGGTTGAAATCTCTAAATATAAGTATCAAGGTAAATCTTTCTTTCTTTTTTTTTTTTTTTTAATGCCAAAAGTTGTTTATTAAAGGAGGGAGGAGGTCTTGAATACAGGCTAACGGCACAATGGGAAAACCCTGGAGGGCAGAAGTTCGCCACAGATGTTTTACAATCTTGCATCTAAGCTGTTAACGCCCATTATGCAGGATACACAGACAAGGAACTTCCCTTAAGCATTCAGGAGGGTGGAACCCGGCAGGGAATTATCATAGGGAGGATATCAATGTCAAGGTCAGCAAGCAAGGCAACAGTTACCCAAAATGGGGGCCAGGGCCCTACAGGTCCCCCTTTTACTAATAAATGAGCTTCTGACTTAGGTTGCATGGGACGTCAGCAGGTCACCTTACCCGTCATGGAGACGCTGCCTAGGTAAACCTTTCTTCCTGTAAGTCAATTATCTCAAGGTTTTTTTGTTTTCAGAGTTGCAGGAAGTCGACTACCATCCCTTAGGTCGTGGTACAGATCTGACCTGGCCTTGCACATAGATGAGACACACACAGTCTATGCTTACCTCTGCCTTCCCCCATTCCCCTCACCACTGTGTTCTCTTTCTCTGTCATAACAAAACCCAAACAAGGTGTTGGTAAAATCTTTAGCAACCAAACGTAGTGAACTAGCATAACCCAAGAAACCAGAACATTCCAAATGCTTCAACAGGCCAACCACTCTCCCTCTCGGATCTCTGCCATAGTTCCCTGTGAAAAAGCAAATAAACCCACCCAGCACGTAGCACACAGCCCAGCTGAGCTGCCTGGGAGGATACTGGAGAGGAGCGGCAGGCCGTTCCCTGGCCTAGAGACTTTAATGCAAGTATATCTGGATTTAGAAAAGAACCATTTCCCAATGACCTGTCCTCCACTCTTACCCTCCGCAGCAGTGAATCGGCCACTTGTGTATTTACAGCTCCTGAACTGAGGGCACCCACTCTTTCAGCCGGCCAACTACAGCTCAAGCATTCGACACCTTTATGCCATGTCTTTCTGCAGCTGGTGCCTGTTAAAATTCTCTATGAGTCTCTGAACTCTGCATTTCCCAGCTGGGGACTGGATAAAAGACAGAAATGGTTCACAGGAATGAAGGTGGTTTCCCCGCAGGCCTCAGACACTGTACACCCACACAGTATACATACACACATAAGAGACAGACAGACACACACACACACAGAGCCAGAGACACAGAGACAGACAGACACCATGGGCCGCCTCTTCTCAGGTTCTAGTATTAGGCAAAAGACTTAACCAGACACCATTAATTCCTCTCCCTCCCTCCCTCCATCCCATTTTACTCCATTATTAACTTAGCAGGACACACAACTGAGATATCACTTAAGTCACCAGATTTCTCCCCCTTCCTATACCTTAGCTGGAATCTCCCCGCCACCCACTCCCACACACAGTCACACATGAAAGCATACCATGACCAGCGAAGGAAACCAGAGACTGCTTGGTCCCTTCACAGCTTTCCTGAGTGAGTGCAGAGGGTCTACATTTGGACTTACTAGGTTTTAAGCCAGGGATGGTGCTCCGACCCAAAACATAACCAGGGTCCTAAGGAGTGATCCACTGTAAGATTCTGCCTACGGAGAATTTTACCATCTTCCCCAAGCAAATCTTTGCTTACTGGGGGAACCATAAAGTCTGAAAACACCAGCCATGACATTTTACTGCACTGTAGTCGAAGGACAATAGCTATTTATTATTTTTATGTACCTCCACTTGCAGACTCCCTGGCTGTCAGACAGTCTGAATATAACGGCACATAAACCAAGTCCTAGTTTAGAAGACTAGATGTCAAGGAGCAGACAGAGGAGAAGCTGGGACACAGCAGAAGCCAGAAGGGCCAAGCCCTGAGCACAGTGGGGGCTGAACGCAATAGGCAAGGTGGGAGGCAGGCAGGGAGGCTGCAGACCCACAGGAGTTTGAAAGTTTGAGCTGTAGTTGGCCGGCTGGAAGAGTGGGTGCCCTCAGTTCAGGAGCTGTAAATACACAAGTGGCCGATTCACTGCTGCGGAGGGTGAGAGTGGAGGACAGGTCATTGGGAAATGGTTCTTTTCTAAATCCAGACAAACTTGCATTAAAGTCTCTAGGCCAGGGGAACAGCCTGCCACTCCTCCCCAGTACCCTCCCGGGCAGCTCAGCTGGGCCTTGCTGTGCTGGGTGGGTTTATTTGCCAGCCAGTCTAGCTCACTCAGGAAGCTCCAGGTTCAGTGAGAAAACCTGTCTCAGAAAATCAGGTAGTTCCAGAGAGAAAGACATCCTGCATCGGCTTCTGGCCTCCACATTCAAATGTACGCACATGTAGATATACCCACACACAAACGTGTACACATCACACACAAGTGTGACAAAGAGAAAGAAAGAAAAGGAACAAGTTGACAAACGTGCTATTTAATGAAAATAAACATTGCTATTAGGTATGTCAGCTAAGAGGGGTGACTTTCAAGAAATGAAACTAAAATGATAACAAGGGTAATAGGAAAGAACAGAATCAATTAGCTCTTTAAAAAGATGTGCCTGTTACTCAGGAAAGAAGCAGGCATAATTTTAAACTTCAAATCAAACGTGCCTGTGAGATAGCTGAGTCAAATGAACAGAAATAGAATATATAGTGTCCCAACTGAGAGAGAAAACATGGGAACTAAAAATTCAAAGAAAAGGCAACATTTAAGAAAACAAATAAACAAACAAAATGGAAAATAAAGAACATAAAATGCAATGATAGAGATAAATTGGTCCATTTTTTAATAGCCACAATGACATAAATGCATTAAATTCATTGGTTCAAAAGTACTTCTCAGATACTGTTTCAAAAATATAGCTATATTCTGGATCATAAAAAATAATAACCTAAAACATAATCATAGAAAATCAGAAACTAAAGGAGCCACAGAAAAGCTATTCCAAGCAAGTGCCAATAAAATACATTTATTAGAGATGATAAAATGAGAAAACTGGAGACTTAATAGCAAAAGCCAGTAGAATAAAGGCGTCATTGCCAAGTGATGAGGGTAATTTATCCCGAAAGTTCTAAATCTACTTGGATTTTAAAATATAGCTTCAAAATACATAAAGCGTTTGACACAGTTTGCATTACAATCATAAGAAAGCCAAATTATAAAGTACCCAAAAAACTTGAACAACACTATTAATGAATAGAACATACTTTACAAACTGCAGCAATACAAGGATGGACTGGAAATCAATTAAAAAAAAAAAGCCAACGGAACAAGACTGAAAATACAGTAGACTCTGTAGACAGAGGAACATGATTGCATCAAACCTTTACATTTGTACACTGAATGTATAAAATGTTCTCCCCAACCCCATGGGTTACAGGCCAAGTTTTAAAACCTCACTCTAATGGAATTACATGAAAATCTCCACCCAGACTTAGAGTAGCCCTGGTCTCTCAAGCACACAGAAACACAGTATCCAACCATTCATTTACTAAGCACCAACCCCGCAATGATGTCACATCCAGGGTCTGGAAGGCAGCCTGCACAAGCCCTCTGGCTTCTAGAGGCTCCTGTGACTCCTATAAAATAAAATATACGGGGCCGCTTGTTTGAACCAAGCTCCCGCCACAGGCTCAGTGAGCCAGAGCAAAGCCCAGTAAAATTCTCCAGCTAAAGTTCCACACACCACCCTCCAGCTGCGTGCCTACCCGACCGTCGGAGAAACCAGGAGACACAGAACAGTCAAATAACACGGGCAAGCCAGTTCCCACTGATGATGTGACAATGCCCTCTACGCGACCGTTCATAGGACAGTCACCCGAACGCCACCCACCAGGCTTCTTCCCTAGTCTTCTCTTTCCCTGTCCCTATGCCACAAAACCCACATATCTCTATCCTTAGAAATTGCCAACGAGGGGCTGGAAAGATGGCTCAGTGGTTAAGAGCACTGGCTGCTCTTCCAGAGGTCCTGGGTTCAATTCCCAGTGCTCACATGGCAGCTCACAACTGTCTGTAACTCCTGACACCTTCACATGGACATATATGCAGGCAAAAAAAAAAAAAAAAAAAAAAAAAACCAGTGTACATAAAATACATATAAATAAATTATCTTTAAAAAAAAAAAGAAATCGCCAACTAATTTGGCTACTTATTTGGACACTATTGAAGAATGAAAAAACATAAGGGTGGCCATCTTGGAAAAGTGGAAGCTAGCCAGGCCTGGTGGTTCATGCCTTTAATGCCAGCATTTGGGAAGCAGAGGCAGGTGGATCTCTGTGAGTTCGAGACCAACCTGGTCTACAGAGCGAGCTCTAGGACAGCCAGGGCTAGGCAGAGGAACCCTGTCTCAAAAAGAAAAAAGCAAAAGTGGAAGCTAGGCTGAGTTCACCCACTTTTACTTTCTGACATACTGTGGCAGCTCTATACAGAAACAACACCGAGGAGTCCAGGACAAGTACATGCTTGAACTCTGCAGCGGGGCAAAGGGTCTGCTTCCCGGGTGCAGGGACCGTGAGTGAGCAATCACAGAAAGCAACCAGGAGACCAGGCCAAGCAGGTCAGCCCTCCTGCCTTCCCATCTATCAACGGAACGGAGAAAGTGAGCTTCCCATGCCTTCCCATCTATCAATGGAGAAAGTGAGCTTCCCATGACCCACCTGCTTTCATTTAAAAAGGACCAGAGGGGAAAGTCCTTTGTCACCCTTTTGACAGCCCTTCCCCATCTCCAGTCTGCATCCTGGGTGGGGGAAGGAAGGCAGGGAGAGACAGAGTGAAGGCCAGTTAGTGAGTACAGGTCCCCTGTGTCACGCCAGGAAGTCAAACAACGGAGCGCCCAGGCAGGTTTGTTGAAGACTGAAGAGATACTGTCAGAACTCCGGGAGTGCACATGGTCACCCACATCTTCGCCCAAAATATCGGTCAAGTACGACAGAAGAAAACCATTTCGAAAGAAGTTAAAACTCACTCATGTAACATAAAACCACCCATTTCAAGTGTAAGTCAATAGCATTTGGTACATTCACATGTGGTATAAAACTGCCACCTGTCTGCTTGGGTCCAAAACATACCCATCCCTCCCCAAGGCAATTCCAAACCCATCTGCCGACAGCTGGCCCTTCCTTATCATAACTACTGGAAACCATTCACCTGACTACAAAATGTTTGCAAAGCCAATGGTCACTGGAAAAGCAGAACCGAGCCCAGAGCGGGCGGCAAGTCACTGACGACAGGGGTGAGAGGTGGTGACTGTTACCGCCCAAAGCCCCAGGAACTACAGGACCCTAGGAGAGGCAGGAGGAGGCGTACAGTAGTAGGAAATGTTTGGGTTTGCTGGTGTCTACCAGGCCCCCGAAACAGGAAAACCATGGAGCTTTATGGAAGGACCACAACAGCAGGGCCGCTCGGGTCCTCTGAGGCCAGGCGGCTTCACACAAGGACTCTGTTATTCATGGGCAGGAAAAGCCCTTGCCATTTTAGGTCACCGTGCATCCATTTACAAAGTGTCACAGGTGAACAGTGAAGAGCCAACTCAACTGTGTGTGTTTTTAGCTTTTGTGACAAGAATCCATCTATGGAGACAATAGCTGGCATTTCCCTGCAGTCTCTCCCCCACCACCTTGGGACCCTACGTCCCCTGGCTCCGTCATTCTCTTCGTCCAGTACCCTCTGCCATGTCTAACTCTCCTGAGACTCTTGTCTGTTACACAATCCTTTACCAGTGTGGTATAAAAATATCGTCCCACCGGACTGACTGCAGCTCTGGGGGTGAAATGCTTATTCCATCTCAACGGAGCCGCCCCTCTGCATCATGTTAACCCACAGGGAGGGGCTGATCCCTCCACTTCACTCCACTGCCTGAGCCAGCATGGGGCTCCAAGACGACCCCTGCTTCCTCTAGTTTTTCTTCTTGTGTCAAAAACAACAGCAGTCATTTCTTCCTCCCAAGGAATCCAAGTCTTACACAATCCATCTAAACATATGCAGACTCATCCCTTGCTTAAAATATATATGTAGTCGGTCTTCTGCATCCGTGTGATCCACACTGGCAGATTCAACCAACCAGGGGTATAAAACAGTCCACAAAAAAATACTGCTGTCACCATGATTATGTAGACTAGATTTTTATGATTCATCCCTAAACAACATTAACGAAATAACTATTTTTATAGTGGCTATATTGTTAGACATTATGAATAGTGTAGAAATGATTTGAAGTATGTAGATGTGTTCACGTTCTATCAAAAGACTACCATTTCTATGTAAGAGACTTGAGCATCTGTGGACTTCAGTTCCTGTGGGCATCCTGGAACTTCCTGGTATCACATATACATACATACATATATTTTTATACATATGTGTGTACATGTGTTACCTACATGTATACAACTAGAATATGTGTAGTTACATCTATCCAGATCAATCGTATAAAATATACTTCTGAATTATTGTCTATGCACACTGGTAGGTAGGGCTCGACCTATAAATCAGCACAGTTTCAGAAATATTAAGACCAAAGGAAAAGCAGGCAGTAAAAGGTACCAATGACAGTGAATGAGGCAAAAGATCCATCATTAGAGGGCAAACTCCCCCAGCCTGGGGATGAACCAGGCAGCAGTTAAGAGGTGTGCTGCACTCATGATGAATATAATCTTTCAGAAGCCAGCCTCCTGGGCTGTGAAGCCTCGCAGCGCCAGCATCCTTATCCCCAGCAAGCCGTGATCGCCACAGCTTGGTATTCCCATCTCTATGTTCATTCCCTCACTCAGCATGTGTCAGGCACCCATCCAGGCTCAAGGATCCCACAGCGAACCAGACAGACAAGCCCCTGCCCCGTTCAACAGAACTCTCATTACAGAGGGGCATTAGTGAAAAAACCGGACAGATGGGAAAAAAAGAAACCGTGAGCAAAGGCGGTTGGGGATACAAGAGATGGCAACATCATTGCTTTGCTGTGGTCTGTGCTCTGCAAAAAAACCTTGGGCACCCGGGGGGGACTAGAGCGTACGTGCATGTCTCCATCCCCAGAGCTCAGCACCCAGCCTGAACAAGGTGTGGTGCCGGACATTCGGGTGGGAATGACTGCACGAAACAAGAAATGTACCCAGAAGACATGAACTGCTAGATGAGGCTCTTAGCAGGTCATATGGCAGCTTGAACCAGCCTTCCCCAGTATTTTTTCACTTCATCAGTATGCAGGGTGTTTTTCCAAGAAAACACTCAGCTTCAATCTTACGCCAAAGTCAAAAAGAAAGTCGTCAGGATTTACATTGCCATATGCAAATGAAATATTTTTTTTCTAGACAACTTTGCTAGAATAATCACTCTGTAACATTCGAAAATATCTATACCTATATATAGATATCTATGTTGAATCATATTGGCTGAATAATATATAGATATGTGTGTGCAAAAGAGCATATTTCCAGAAGGTTTTGTTGTTGTTATTTTGAGACAGGTTCTTACTATGTAGCCTTGGATGGCCCGGGAGCTGGCTATGTAGATCAGACTGGCCTTGAACTCATAGATATCTGCCTGCATCAGCCTCCCAAGTGCTGAGTTTAAAAGGCATGAGCCACCACACCCAGCTGTTTATAGAGTTTTGATAGACAAACAGAATATACTCCCCAGCTCATTGGAAGAGAAAAAAATTCAGGGGCGGGGGAGTTAGTGTTTAATTCGGTAATAATACACTGCACTTGGACACACTGAAGGGATTAATGGCCAGCTCACTTAATAGAAACGACAGGAAATGAATTTAGGGTTCCAAAGCCTTTTATGTAAAAGGCCAGATAGCAAATATTTTTGGCTTTGCAAGCAACCTACAGCCTTGGTTACATAATCTCCTTTGCAGCTGTGTGTTTATGTGACTTGTTTTTTATTTGTCTACAATGAGAAAAAAAAATATACACATATACATACATACATATACCTTTTCCTCAGCTCCTGAGCCAAATAGCCTTCCACTGTTTATTGACTCCTGTCTTCCGACCCAAAAATGAGATGTTAAGGCGTCCCTAGTTCCTAAGAAACCCAAATAGTATCCCCGTGTTTCTTCATTACCTCTTTGAATCTCTCCAGCTCATTCTGGAGGGCCTGTCTGGATATCTCCACCTCGATCATCTGCTGCCGGAGAGTTTCATTGTCGTCTTCTGCCTTAGCACGCTTCTCCTCCACAGTCTCCAGTTCGTGGTGCAATCTGACAGACACGTCTTTGGCGACCTGCATTGGACACACGGGGATAATCATCAGGATACGCGAAGTCTGGGGGGAGGGTGGGGATGCTAAGGGAATATTCAGACAACCTCAGAGGAAGAATCATTAGCTTAGTCACAGCAAGAATGCAGGAAATAGGTGACAGACCTACATTTAACAGAAGAAAGTACTACAAGCTGAGCATCCCTGACCTAAACAAAAATCAAACATCTGAAATGCTCTAAAACCTGAACCCCTTTCAGACATAAATACTTTGAATAACAAATACAGTCTTAATGTTTCTATTGCTGTGATAAAATAAAAAACACTGTGACCAAAAGCAGCTTGGGGAGGAAAGGGTTTATTTCATTTACAATCCCACATTACAGGGCAGGAACTCAAGGCAGGAACCTGGAGGCAGGAGCTGAAGTGGAGGCCATGGAGGGGTGCTGCTTACTGGCTTGTTCCCCATGGCTTGCTCAGCCTGCTTTCATATACCACCCAGGGATGGCACTACCCGCAATGGGCTGGGCCCATCATCAATCAAGAAAAGGTCCCGCAGGTTTGCCTATAAGGCCCGTCTTACGGAGGCGTTTTCTCAATTGAGATGCGTCCAGCTTGTGTCAAGTTGACAAAACACTAGGCAGCACAGATACTCAGTGTATACTTTAAAACATGAAACTACATTATAAAGGAGAAGATGGCTTTCATAATGACAAAGCCACCCTGGACAGGGCTGTTTCCTCAGGGTGGATCAGCAATAATGCCAGTTCTCCTGGCATGCATATGCTTCCTGTCAATCAAATCAATAGTAAACCTAAAACCACCTGGCAGTGGTGGCGCATAGCCAGGCAGTGGTGGTGAATGCCTTTAATCCCAGCACTCAGGAGGCAGAGGAGGGAGGATCTCTGTGAGTTCAAGGCCAGCCTTATCTACAGAGTGAGTTCCAGGACAGGCTCCAAATCTACACAAAGAAACCCTTTCTTGAAAAACCAAAAAACTAAAACCAATAAAAAATAAGAATTCTCTATGAGTAGATGGTCCATACAGTCAAGTTTTTAAAGATGTCTTCTGTGGCTCTTGTGTGGTTAAAACCTTGCAATGTTCAAAGCAATTAAACTCTTTTACTTCCTTTTTTTAAAGTATTATTTATTTTATGTGTATGAGTGTTTTGCCTGCATGTTTTACATTGCAGTGCCCATGGAGGCCAGGAGCTAATGCCAGATTCCCTAGAACTGGAATTGTAGATGGTTGTAAGTCACCAACCATGTGAGTACTGGGAATGGAACCCAGGTCCTCTGCAAGAGCACCCAGTGCTCTTAACTCTTGAGTCTTCTCTCCAGCCCAAAGCTCCTTTACTTTCTAACAGCAAGTGAGGAAAGACTGTAAGACAACTATAAATCAGCCAGGCGGTGGTGGCGCATGCCTTTAGTCCCAGCACTCAGGAGGCAGAGGCAGGCGGATCTCCGTGAGTTCAAGGCCAGCCTGGGCTCCAGAGTGAGTTCCAGGAAAGGCTCCAAAGCTACACAGAGAAACCCTGTCTCAGGGGGAAAAAAAAAAAAAAAAAAGACAACTATAAATCACCCTTTCTCACACTGACTGGCATTCCATTAGTGGTTGGTAATTGACAGAAGCGAGGATTATTCCTGACATAAGGAAAGCCAGATGAGACTTCACACTCTCAGAACTTGAGACGTTCTGTATAATCTGCATCTAGATAAATGATTGGATGATGAGGTCATGACAGCTTTGCAGTCCATAGAATGAGCTCAGTCCCACCTTTAACCGTGGTTTTCATTCTTTCTCGATCTCTTTAAAATATTTAATTTCATTTTATGTGTTGAGGTATTTGCCTACATATGTCTGTATGCCACATTCATTTCTGGTGCCCTCTGAGACCAGAAGAGGGCACTGTATGTTATGGGACCGAGGTTACAGATGTTTGTGAACCACCATGTGGATGCTGGGAACTGATCCAGGTCCTCTGCAAGAGCGGTAGGTAAGACATATTGGGTGGGTGGGTGTCTGGAGTTACCGCTTCAGATTTCTAGGAATGGGATGCCGAGGGAGCTCACTCACCTTCAAGTCTTGCTCCAGGCTTCTGATAAGTTCCCCGTCCACCTGCCCTGTTTCCGCCACTTTCAGACTTTTCTGCTCAGCCTTCCTGAGTCGGTACTGTAGGATCCTGCAGTTCTTGTTAGCACGGTCCAGCTCTCTCCGGAGCTCCTGCAGCTGATAACCGTCCTCTTCTAGATAGCTGTCCCTCATCTCTTCCATCTCTGCACGGAGTTCATCCAGCTCGTCCTAGGAATCCAGACACCGCAGGTGAGTCAGACCCTAGCAGGAGCTAGCTAGAAGGATATAGCTCTCTCCATCCATGCGCCCACCCCGCTCCACCCATCACACTAAATGTCAAATGCCCACACGGACCCATCAGCTTGTGGCCATGCCAGATAAAACAGCAAGGGACCAGTGGAAATTCTCACATGAAATGATAATGTCACCAAGTACTCTTCTGAACTAAAAATCTAAAACACAATCACCATGACTCCTTACAGCTTCTAGAATTTACTCTGTTTCCCTTTATTTCCTTATATAACCAGAAGTGGAACCAGCTTTGCAAACAACTAAGCCTTCAGATTGAAGCCAAAGGCACAATTTAGGTACTAAGGCAAGCCAGACAGACCTTCTCCCTTCGATGGACATAAAGTTTAGTAGGATAATAACTGCTGATGGCCTTGGAATTACAGCAATCCTGTGGATGTCTCTGAAATCCTATTCTACAATACAAATGTCAGCACTCAATGATTATCTAATGAGAAGCATTTTCCACTATTTCAAATATACACTGAGTTCAGTTTTGTTTTGTTTTCCTAAATCTCCTATCCTGCATTTCCCATAATTCCTGTTTTTACTATCTCTGAATGCAAACACATTACATAAAATGATCGGGCCCACTATTCTACACGGAGCTCTGGCCTTGGGCCCCTACACAGATCAGTCTGAATATCAAAATGAAATCATACTCTTTCCCATGCCACCAAACAAAACTGTGTTGTTATGTGACCTTCGGAAAAATCAGGATGTCCCTCCCAAACAGGCCAGTCTCAATGCCATGGTAACAAACTCCCTGGTGCTCTCATCTACATCGGGAGGAGAGTAACCTGCAGTAACCCGAGCAGAAGCTGCTATTTTCCTCGGGTTCCGTCTCCGTGGTCCCGTCTTGCAGTCACTCCGAAACACCCAATCTACTCTCTGTTCTTTGTTTCTGCTTCCTTCAGTCTTTCTGTCTATAAAATCAGCCTCAGCGCGAGGAACTCTAGAGTCTCAGGAATGAGGTGAGCTTGATTCTAGAATTGCAAATAAAACCATTTCCTCATCCGAGGCTTCGCCCCTGGCTCCCAGCTTCCCTCCCACCCTACAGTCCACACTCCAGGAAGTATTATCATCATCTCAGGGGATGACTGACTCTCCTCCCAGGCTCCCAAATCCCAATCCTAATTCAGGTTTGGGCCTCAATCCCAAACATAAACAAATCCTTCCAAGGCTCCAAGCTTCCTAGCAGGCCTCGAAATCCCTCGGAGGCCTATTCTACAGCTTTGTAAATTCAATGACTCCAACCACCACCAAACCCTTCAGGACTTCATTTCTTTCTCAAAGTCCTGTCCAACACCCCTTCCCACCACACTGGGCCTCGGGGCTCCTCAGGGCCTGTAGGCCTCACCCGCCTTTCCTCCCTTCTAGAAATGTTCCAACCTAGATCCACCAGAAGGTGTAAGGTACATGGGTTAGGGCCCCCTGACCAGCCCTGGGGCGTCTGTCTCTGTCTCTCTCTTGTCTCCTTCTATCATCATTTAGTATTATAGATTTTTCTTTCATGTTTTTCAACCTACCCTGAAAGTGAGCTTTGAAGGCCTGAAACCTTGTCCACTGGCCCTTACCCAGGGCAGCATAAGGCTCACAGCGGGCTCTCAGAAAAACATTCGTGAGATGAACACACAGGAACATCATCACGTAGAAAAGACCGAATCTTCTAGACAACAACGGAACTCAAACCTTACTGCAGCAGTGCATTGCTCTGATCTTGAGGCCTAGTCAAGAAACATCCCCACCCCACGCCGCCTCAAACCAGTAATTGTGGTACAGTATACGGAATACACATTCTTTCGAATATGAAACATTTCAAGAAAGAGCAATCTAGGAAGAACATTAAGGAACGCATTCTAGAAATTTTCATAATTTGTTCAATATTTGGTGATTCAAATGCCTACAGAGTAAGAGAAAGAAGCACTCGGTTACTCCTATTTATTTTCTGCAATTAATACTGAGGCTCAAGAAAAATAGGAAACTCTCACCCACCCACACTTGAATGCCCTCAATAGCCCTCTTTTGCCCTGCTATTCAGTTTGTTCCAGGGTTCTGGGGGAGTGTGTGTGTGTGTGGGGGGGGGGGGGGTTCTCACCACCCTCCCTAATCCTGATTTGTTCTTAAAACGGGATTTTCTTACAATAAAGGACACGTTTCCCAACATCTGAGCCTTGGTTTGACAAGACCCTGAACAGAAAGAAATATCCTTAAAAAAAACGAGATTATCTTGGGTAAAGATGAGGTAAAGGAAACACGAGGAAATACCGGTGGGCATGCTTGGAGGAGGAGGGCTCTCCAGTCAACCTCAGCTACACACAAGGGTTTCAGAACACAAATGTGGGAGCCCATCCCCCTAATCCGAGCTTGCAGTTTCCTACTATCCTGATCAACAGGATCCCTGTGGTTTGCCGGCCAGCTAATCTAACCAGTGAGTTCCGGGTTCAATAACAAAATAATAAAGTGAAGATCAATTGTCAACCTTCTGGCATCCACAGGAACACACATACATGTATATGCCTGCCTGAACACACCCATGCAGTGCACACAAAAAAATACTACATACACATACAGAGAGAGAGAGAGAGAGAGAGAGAGAGAGAGAGAGAGAAACCTTCACCCACTTTCTAATGCTCAAAAAAAAACCCTCACCCTCTTATAGAATATCTTATGTGAACATTGAAAATATCACTATAAATCTAAACTATTCTGCTGGGTGTGGTGGTACACGCCTTTAATCCCACTGCTCAGGAGGGCAGCAGTGGAAGGGCCACAGTCGACATCAGGGGTTTTCAACCTGTGGGTCATGACCTCTTTAGGTTTGTCTAAAACCATTGGAAACACAGACATTTGCATTATGATTCATAACCCTAGCAAAAGGACAATTATGAAGTGGCAATGAAAATAATTTTATGGTTGGGGGGGTCAGCACCACATGAGGAACGGTAGGTATTAAGGGGTCGCAGCCTTAGGAAGGCTGAGAACCACTGGTCTACATAGTGAGTCCAGTCTTGAAAAGTGACTGCAAGACGGGACCACAAACAAACAAACAAACAAGACCAAGGCATTAATGCCTGGAATTACCTGTTCTGTCCTTTAAATGCTGTACACATAACAAGATAGAAGAGACAGTTCTCCGATCTAAAAATGTCCCTTAGTTTGCCCACGTTACAACGAGGGAACTTTGTCCGCCCTACTGCTGGCTCTGCCTGAGACATGAGGAAATAGCCATTACTAGCTACAAACAGTCTCAGATGCTCCTTGATCTCTGTGAAGGAAAATCCCTGGAAAGAAGCTGTGTCTGGTGTGAACAAAACTCCTTGAAGGAGGCTGTGTCCGCATAGACTGGTGGACGGACAGGCTGGAGTTTCAGTACTGTGGGGAGATCAGGATTTTGTAGGTTCAGAGGCTGACTAATTTATCTTGGGCCAGTGCTTGCCTTTTAGGACAGCCATTCTGTACCTGAACTAACACCTCATGATAATAAAGAAAATCCCTCTTACAGCTATTAACAGAGCAGTAGCTTGTGCCAAACCAAGAGCTAAGCACCCTGGGCCTATAGAGATGCCCAATCGCTGTACCTGCCTCTCTGGTACACCCACCAGTGCGTTTTTAAGTTGCCTTCCATAGGACTTTCTTTGTGCTGTGAAACTATAAAAACCTGGTGAAACTGCTTTCACGTTGGAACATGGAATTTGGAGTAACCCAAATCTGTGCTCCTGGGCCATGGTCATTCAAAATGGCTCCAGGACAAACTATTTCTTATTCCCTTTAAGGGGAGTGCAGTGATTTTTTTTTTTTTTTATGCTGACACCTCCAAATCACTGAACAGGCCATATGTAAACAGATAATTTTATTCTGGGCACAAATAACTACCAACATGAGTAGAACTGAAAACTATAGAAAGACCAGAATTATTTTTCATTTCAGTCACTGTTTCTATAACCTCAGATTTTACATAAGTTTCTGAAACAGAAGGCACCCTATATTATGAACTTTACCCTCATGGCTAACCCTAAAATAAACCTCCATTTTTAGAGACAAAGAAAACAAACTGAGGTGAGGCCCTGTAATCTCTGTCTCAGAGCTAATGAAAGAGAGAGTTGACTGCCAAGATGGCCGTCTACTACCACAGACACTCCAGCTTCTAGTAAATACAACAAATTAGCTGTTACAAGCAGGGCAGACGAACAGTAACAAACCTACAATTGTACTTTTTAAAAACCCAACACCCATGTAAACTAAGAAAAGTTGCCTGGCATTTAGAGCCTGAGCGTGGATGGCACACATCCACATCCATTAGAGCAGCAACTGGTACTCAAGAAAACCCGGCAGCAGCTAGGAGAGATGCAAAGATTCTCATTCCCAAAGCCAGGAACCTGAGAGTTCAAATGTCTTCCTGCCATAGCAGGCCTGTTTCAAAGGCAAACTGAGGCTGGTGTTTCAACTCTTTCCATGGCCTGGAAAGATGTGATCTTCAGGTCTAGTGAAAGTCAGTTACCACAGAGAGCATCAGCCGCTTGAAACACAAAAGGAATGATTACTTGGACCAGGGTCATGGTTTGTGGATTGTGATTTTTTCAAACTAACACGACATCACATCAACTTACTGAGGACATGCTAAACTTCAGAAGACAGTGTGTTCCTGACCATTAAGGCGTCTGTCATTTTTTTTAATTTTTAAGAATATCAAACACAGCAGAACATGCAGTATTTCTGGCAGATATAATTTCGATACAGTAAGTAAAGGGGAAAATGCTGATGTGCCCCCTGCCACATTTCTTTCTTTTATTAGGATCTACTATTATTTTTATTTGTGTGTATGTACCTGCATGAATTTATGTGAACCACGTGTGTGCAGTTGCCCTCAGAGGACAGACAGCAAGGAATCTGTGGTGAGCCGCCCTGTGGGTGCTGGAAATGGAACCCAGGTCCTCTGCAAGAGCAGTAAATGCTCTCAATCACTGAGACAGCTCTCCAGCACCCTGATGGCCTTTTACACACAGGATTTATAAGGGAGATGGGGGAAACACTGTCCTTAATCAATAGGGTTTTGTTTTTAGCATTAGACTGTTTGGGTATATTTAAATATTAGGTCATAATCTCATGGAAAAACTATTCTAGTTTGTAACAATGTTTTTATGACATAGTTTGATGTGTAAAAAAAAATTACATTGTATTTATTCTTGGGGGGGTACACACCACATACTCAAGGAAGTCAAGAGAATTAACTTTCAGAAATTGGTTCTCTCTCCTTCCACCAGGTGGGTGGCAGGCATCAAACCCAGCTTTGGCAACAACGGTGATTACCTACTAAGCCACCTCCCTGCCCATTAACTATATTTTTAAAATATTGTATAAAAAATGGATTCTTGAGGTTGTGGGAAGCTGTCCAACGTTTCCCCCGGCTGCAGAGAACGAATCAAGACATCAAATTGGAAGAGATTTGGATACCATGTGTGCAGGCGAGTAAAACAACAATTTCATCCACAAAAACCAAATCCAGGGTTTCTTGGTATAATTAACCAAAACTCTAGCTCATACTAACGATTATGTTCAAATCTCATTCAATCAAAGATTAATGGCATATATGCATGAAAACGCCATAATAAAATCCATCCATCACTTTGTACCTGAACTTAAAGATTAGTAACTATTCCTAATAATTCCTTGTAAACAGACCTATTGGGGACACTCACGGTCCTTTGGTTACTGTTGCAATAGTCTCCTCTTCTGGGAGTTTAAGGCAGAAACTGCTGTCTTTTGTCATAGAGGAATAATCCGCCTCATTTCCTTTGGGACAATGGAAATGTTCTGTGCAGAGGACCAGCTGTAGCTGAGCAGGCCCAGGGACTGCTACTATTGTTTACCAAGTGACAGTCCGGCCAGCAGCTGAGTGGCTACTGTCCCGGACCACAACATCTTGCCACCTAAGATTAGCATATTGATGCTTTCATGGCTGAATAAAGAATGCCTATATGAAGCAGAATGTCGGCAAAGAATAAAGAATACTATCCATGTTAACAAACCCCCTCCCCCAAAGAAAAAGGATGGGGGGGAGGGGGGAGGGAGGAAGAAGGAGCTGACCCTCCAGAGGCTAAGATGCCAGTTCCTGTCCACACCAGCACCCCTCCCCTGGGCCATGCTGAGCACCTGCCACCCAGCCAGCCAAATGTCAGCCTGAAACTAAAAATCTCCCCAAAACCTGCAGGATGTTCTCAGTGGACAGGGGTTCAATTCACATCACCGCCCCCAAACCTGAAACCTCAATGATCTCTCTTAAGAAATCACTCCTTCCAAGAAGCCAGTTCTCTGCTCTCATTTTCTTGCAAGTAAAAGTGATTCCTAGAAAATGACTGAGAAAGCAGAGCAGAGAGCCTCAGCTCTTCCTACCCTAACACTGGGCCACCACGCAGGACATCGGGATGGAGTGTCCCCCGTCCAGGGGCAGGTTGTGAGTCCACCACAGTAATAAGTAAGACTGCTTAAGAGCATTTTCGAAACCCGCCCATGAACTCGGTGACTACCTCGTGAAAAGCCCGTGGAAATGGAAGGCATAATTAATATGTTGACAATGAGCGGCCCTGCTTGTCTGATTGTCCCAGGGCACTCAAGCAAAATGCCAGGCAGGGAGGAACCAAGCCAGTGTTTTGTGAAGTCTCTCCTCAGCATTAAGAAACTTGTCTAGGTTTGTCTAAGAAAGACCCAAAGGCGCTGGATACCTATGCTGGCCTTAATTTCTGCATATTATCTGTGAGTTCATCAGGGGTCAAAGGACACCCCAGGTGTGTTTCTGCTTGTATTTTCGTGCAAAGGCAAGCCACCTGGACTGAGGCATTCTGCTTTTTCCCATCTAATTATCTAGTGCCCTTTGCAGAAAAAACAGACATATAGGGTCAGAGATGACCCTACACGCTCCACACAGCAGAAGAGAAAACATGTATTAAACCAAGACATGCTCTTTCAAGTTCCTTACCAACAAGACATCCTCTAAGAATGTGGGCCTTATTTACTTATTCCAGACACATCAGTCAATTCTGAAAGTTCTGCACCGCAATGTAACAACAGCTCTCTCTCTCAGAAAATAATGCAAAGGCTGGGTGGTGGTGGCGCACGCCTTTAATCCCAGCACTCAGGAGGCAGAGCCAGGCAGATCTCTGTGAGTTTGAGGCCAGCCTGGGCTACAGAGTGAGTTCCAGGAAAGGCTCCAAAGCTACACAGAGAAACCCTGTCTCAAAAAAAAAGAGAAAAAAAGAAAGAAAAGAATGTAATACTTCGATGAGTCATAACCATCCAGAACCTACACACATAAAATCTCTGCACAAAATTTCTTATTAGAGAACACTGGTGTGGACAGATGCTGTGACCTCAGGAGCTCTGTGCAACAAGAACACATTACTCTACCATGGTGGGGAGGAGGAGGACAAGGTACCCCAGTGTGGCATCAGTAAACAAAAGGAAAAATTAAGTTTATATTGTACACATTCCAGCTGCAAAAAACCGAATGACTATGGCCCACACCTCATGAGGTCACTGCTGCACCGTCCAACCAATTTCTATGCAAGGGGGCAGGCTCACGGATTGTAGGGAAGTCCATTAGGATTCTTATTCTTTTGAAAACTGAACTACTGTACCATAAGCTTCTGAAGGACCCAGCATATACATGGCATACAGACACAGGCAATTATTCTGGCTTCCTGCTGTCCTTCAGACCCCTTCTAACCAGTTCTTCCCCCTGCTGTCCAAGGAAAGGCTGAAGGATGGACTCCACAGGCTCAGTGAACAGACGGCCAGGACACTTGCTCCCTGGGAAGCCGCACTGAACATTTCTTGCAAATCAAATGTTACCAGTGGGATTTCTGTGGCCCTTCAAACACAGGCCAGTGAGACATGCTCATTATGGGCCTTTCACCTGAGAAGAAAACAGAGGTCCCCTGGGAAAAAGCTTAAAATAATAAATAAATAGCTCTGAGGCACTGCATGGTATACGCCAGCTCTGCTGGCAAGTGGGGTGCAGCCTGGTATGCAGGCGCTGGAGAGCACCACTGGAGAAAAGGGAGCACCGCTTTTTTGACAGGGTAACCCTGGGCAAGACGCAAGTGTCGGACAGCTAGCTAGCATCCTGCCTGTGGAACTGGACTTGTTGTGATAAACATACCAGCAGCAGCAGGGTCTGGAGGGTGCAGGGCCGTAGTATAGCTCTTGCTTAGCATGTTGGAGGGGGTCCCCCCAGTTCTACACCTACCATGATGGGGTGTGGAGGATGTGGGCAAAATCCAGTCCATGTTGTGAAGGTCCAGTGACACGTCCGAGCCACATAAATCAGACTCCCAGGTCAGACAGCTGCTTTCATCCACTGGGGATCTAATCATGTGTTTAAAATCAAGGAAGCAGGCAAGGCAAATAAAGCGGTTACCCAAGAATTAACTTAGAAATGAGGTCTAAGTCGCCTGCTGGAAGATCCAGGATGCTGTGACAGACAGTTTCTTTAAAGAAAACTCTATTTTCTGCTGCTCAGCAGTTTTAATTTGGATGCCTGTGATCTGATCAGAACTACTGCAGGTCATAGGCCGTGGGTTAAGTTTACAGCTGGGGCTCGCTTTCTCACCCTGCGGGACCTTGTGCTCACTAGGCATCTGCACAGTGCTGCCTACTTTCACGAGAGCCCCACACCACATGGCTAGCTGCCTTTTCTTGTCCACACCTTTGCAATGCACTCTGCTATCTATTACATAAGAGCCAGGGACAAATGCAAATACCTTACTGGAAGCGTCCTGAAGTGCTCAGTTCTGGCTTCTGCCTGCCTTGCTTCGCATATGATAACCTAACCACTGGACTCAGGAGTAACTTCTGATTTGGGTTCAGAGGACCCAGAGTGAAGGCGTTAATTCCAGCTTGAACTGTACATTTCACTACCCTCACCTTGAAAACCTGAACCTCCGTCCCAGCCTCAATCAGGCAGGTTCAACACCTGCTAACAAATCACACCACCCACTGGATACAGCAGGGGCCGCCTGGCTCTGCGGAGAACCTTCAACAACATCTTAACAGAGGAGTGAAGAGATTTACACTCTTGGAGTAATTTCCTGACCTGAGGATTACCACAAACTAGGTCACTTTCACTACCACCCCCCTTTTGTCTTCTCTTACCAAATCACCCCAGCTGTCTTTAACTCACCGCCCCCCCAACACTGTATAAACCCTCTGCTCTGCAGGCCAGCCCTGGAGAGAAGGTGGAGGCTGATTGCTTATCTACCCCATCTATCCCATATCCCAAGGCTAACATGACAAGACCATGGCTAGCAGGCCCCATTGGATAACACTCGGGAGTGTGAGAGGCTGCAGTTCCTTGGAAAGAGCCAGGGTGTCCTTTTCTGACACAGGTTTTGAAAACCTCCTTGTGGTCACTTACAAAGGGCTGCTCCCAAAAATATTACTGTCCCGGAACACAGGCCACAAGTTCAAAGCGTTTCTTCCGAATTTAAAAGGTGTTTATCACTAAAAAGGACCAGCCCCCTCTGCTATACCCCGAAGACTTCGAGGAGAGCAGGTAAGGGGCCCAGCTTTTTCTGAACTCATAGGAGGAGCTGCGGGTAAGTCTGGCACCTGGAAACCATACCACACACAAAGGCACGTGTAGGGTCACAGCTGGGCATCTAGATAACCCTCAACAGGTGACAATATAGGAGTCAATGCACTCAAAACGACTTAGAGCCACCCAAAAGGCATCGGCGAAGAAGACACGCAAGACTTCTAAAAAAAAAAAAAAAGAGCAAAGAGCAAAAACAAAAACAAAAACAAAACAGACCTACAGGTCCTCTCACAAGTTTGGGGTTAAGTTACCAGAACCTAGTGGATTTGGGGAGCAGTGGGGGTGCAAAGAAGAAGAGGTAAGGTGTTAATGAGCTCCCCGCCCACCCACCCAGACTGGGCAGCCAGAGGATCCGGGGTCGGCCTCCGAGACACCTGCCACCCCAGAGGCCACTCACCTTGAGGTAGTCATTTTCCGACCGCAGTTCCTCCATCTCCCTCAGCAACTCTTCTTCCTCAGCCACCACCAGGAGCCGGGGCTGCTCGCCCAAGTTAGGCTCCCTGGGAGTCCCGAGAATCGTCCGCTCCGGTGGCGTTCGGCCCCCAACATCCTCCACCGAACCGGGTCCCGGGGACCCTGAGGGGGCCCCGCCTGGGCTGCTTCGGCCCCCGAGACCGGCACCAGCGACAGGGGGCGCCGTGAGCAGCGCGGGGGACTCAGGGCTGCCCGGCGGCGGCCCGCGGGCTCCGGAGGTCTGGGTGGGTGCTCCGCGCAGGGGCTCCCGGTCACTGGAACCGGTACCCGACTCGGCGTCGCTGCTGGCGGCGGGGAGCAGACGCTGCTCATCAGACAAGGGTTCGGAGGCGCAGTCGGAGAGATCCGAGCTGCTGTCCGTGTGGCTGATACGCGAGCCGGCCACCGAGGTCACCGAGAGGGTCACGGCGGGGACCCGGGCGACGGGAGCCGGGGGCCCGACGGTGCGAGCTGGAGGAGTCCCGGGGCTGCGCTTGGCTTTGCGGCCCTTCGCGACGGCAGGCGGCGGCTCGGCCCCAGCCGGCCTCCCGACCCGGGACAGGGGTTCCGCGGGCCCCGCGCGCGCCGCCCTCCTGGTCCCCGGGGCGGCCTTGGCGCCACCCGCCGACCTGGCTCCGGCGCCCGGCGGCGGCTTGTCCTTCGCGCCGGGGACTACGCCGCTGCGTCGGGAGAGGCGGCCGGCTGCGGCCGGGGGCCCGGGCGACGGCGGCGCCTTCCCGGCGAGGTTGGGCGAGCGAGGAGCGGCGGGAGTCGGGGCACGGGCCGCAGAGGGGGTGGCCGTGGCGGGCCGCGTGTGCAGATCCTTGAGGAAAGGTCTGGCGGGCGAGGGTGCGCGGTGCAGCCGCCTCCTCTCGGCCAGCGGGTGCAGGTGATGGTGGCGGTGATGCTGGCCGGCTGGCTGCGGCTTGGAGTCCGCGGCGCCGCCGCCGCCCGCGGGGCCGTTCAGTGTCTCCATGGCCCGGGCGGCGGCCGCGATCCGCGGCTCAGGCGGCAGATGCTCCGGGCGGCGGCGGCGGCGCTGGCGGTGGCGTGCAGCCTCCCCGCGCGCCGGGTCATCACTGACCCCCTGCCCCGCCCGGCGTGCGCCCCGCGCTCCCGCCGTCCCCCTCCCCCTCCCTCGGCAGACCCGGGGGGGAGTTGCTCTCCCCTCGCTCAGGTCAACGGGCGCTCGGCTTCTCCTCCTGGTACGGCCGCGGCGGCCGTTCGCATCCCTTGCACCGTGCGAGCGTGCGGAGCTCTGGGGCAGCCGCGGCCCTGGCACAAAAAAAAAAAACAAAAAAACAAAAAAAAAACACTTGTCTGGCGGCGGCGGCGGCGGCGGCGGCGGAGGCGCGCGCCGGGCTCCTGCGTTCCGCTCCCCGCCCACTGCCAGTCCGCGGGGGACCGGCAGCCACGGCTTCTGCCCGGCGGCTCAGGCGGAGAGAAGCTGCACGCGCGTTCCCCCCCACCCCGCTCCGTCCCGAGCCCCGGCGCGCACGCCCCGCCCCCTGCCCGCCAGCCAGCCGGGCAGGGGGCGGGGCGGGCTGGAGGGCGGGGCCGGGGCTCGGGGGGGGGGGGGACGCCGAGCCCGCGTGCCCACGCGCCCTCGCCTCCAAAGACCACTCTTTGCCTTTGGATATACTGGGGACACCACCCAGAGCCGGCTAGGGAGGGAAGGCGCTGGGGTGAAGGGAGGGAAGAGGGCGAGCGAGCATCGGCCACTTGGGGACACTGAAGGTGCGAGCGGTGTGGAGGGCCCCTCTGCAGTGGGTGCCAGCTTTCTCTCCTTTCGGCCCAGCCCCCCCCCCCCCCCCCCCGTCCTTCTCCTGCCTTCCCTCATCAGTTCGCTCCCCAGAGCTTCTTTAAGGATCCCTGGGTACCGGATGCAGCGTCAAGCCCGGCACAGCGCTCCACAGTTGGCAGCCCCAGTGGCCTGGGCAGCTCCGAGAGGGAGTAACCGCTGTAGAAATAGGAGAAGAGAGCGGTTCGCAAAGCTTGGGGTCTGAAAGGGAGCTCACATTTATAGTTCCTGCGGCCTGGAGCCAGGCGCTGCTGATGCACGCTTTATCGTCCTAGTAACAATCCCGAATTGGAAACCCTGTCTTCAGAGTGAGACACGGGCGGGCGCGAGGAGGTGAAGCGGCTTGTCTGAACTCCGTGGCTGAGCCGGGATTCAAACCCAGGGCTGCAGGGGTCTCGGCCAGATACATTCGCCTTAGAGCACCAAGGAACCTGAGTACCGTCTCCGCCCCTCCGTGGGCGAGACGCTTGACCTTGTGAGTCTCGGATTCCTTCCTCACCTGTAGAATCAGAGAATGAAGATTTAATTTAATCTGGATGTGTTCCGACTAAATGAGGAAATAGGAGAAAAGTGCTTTTGACAGATAGTGAGCGTGGTTCATGTCCCAGGCTTTGCATGGGCAATGATAGATGTACCGAGGACAAGCTTAAATCATCCTTTCTCTAGCCTTGGCGTTTGGGAAACAGGGGGAATCCTGTGTTTTCCTGAAAGGGGCCAGTCCACAGCGCGGCGTATGGAGGGCAAGGCTTAGAGCTAAGGCTGTGGAGGGGAGAGGGGAGGATGCTGAGCCTGATTCATCTTTGCTGAGGAAGAACCCGGAGCAGCAGGATGAGACAGAAGGAGGTGAGTGGGGCAGCTGTGGCATAAAGAGAAGAAAGAAGGAGTGGACAGACTTGGAAATGTTAAAGAAAAACTGTACTCCAAAGTCTGTAATCTTAACGATATAATGGCCCTACTTAGCCGGAACTGTCCGAAGCTGCAGGAGAAACTGACTTTTTTTTTTTTTTTTTTTTTTAAGTATAAATCCGGAAAGTCATGCTCGGGGAAGATACCATGTCTTGGGGCTTAAGCTCAGACCCTATTGACACCTCCTCCACTCTGCTGCACTTACAGGCCTGGACTTTCCGAATCGCTTTTCTGGAAATCTTTTGAAAGGGAGACTCACAAAATATAATCCGTACTGAGTAGCCTTTGAGTCGTATTCCTGAGTTGGTTCGATTGTGGGCCAGCAGAGAGACTAGAGGCCGGCCGGCCGCCACGCTTGATTAACCGTGTCCACTAGAGGGCGCTCCAGTGTCCCCCTTCAGTACCAAAGTGGCCACTCCAGTCCCTTGCAGGTGACCTAGAACTCCCACATTCCTGAAGAATTACGTTCAGGACTCTAAGCACAGCATGCCACCTCTTCAGACTATACACAGTCACGCAAAAATCCACCCAAAAGCGTTGTCTTCCAAAAAACTCCGCAAGGCTGGTCCCCAACTTCCTTTTCCTTTAGAGAGGACAGGTTAGGGTGGTGGATGCTGCTGCACCTGGCCTGGGGCATTAGGTAATGCTTTGTTTTCCTGTTTTCTGTGAGTTGAAAGAGTCAGGTGGTTGTGGGGCTGCTGAGATGGCTCGCTGGAAACAAGTGTTTGCAGGGCAAGCCTGTGGACTGGAGTTCCAAGCCCCGCCCCCAGGTAAAAAGCAGAGCACGTCTGTGGTCTCCTTTAACTCCTGGAGGGAAGATCTGGTAGATAGATCCCAGGAGCTCACTGGCCAGCCAGCCAAGCAGAAACAAATGTGCTCTGGGGGCTCAAGAAAGTGAAGCAGAGAGAGAGAGGAAGACAACTGCCCTCCATACATACGTGTGCATCATGGGATGCACACTATACATACAACACCACACACACACACACACACACACACACACACACACACACACACACACGGTTCTGCCGCCTGTGGGCAAGAAAAAAGTCGACTGTTATTTGAAAAGAGATTTTTTTTTTCTGTTATCAAATTAGTCTAAAGATTCATGATTTATAATTTAAAGGAAACTTAAATTCCTCATTCTGTAGAACAACCACCAAACAAGATGTGCCTGTGCCTGGTTGGTCCCTTTGCCCTCAGATGTAGACCTTTCCTCAGCCCCCCATGTGGAAGTGATGAACCAGACTGCCTCCATCTTAGGCTTTAAAGCCATCTTATAGTAAAGACAAATTAGGTTCGTTCCTGTTTGTGATTAAATCTGTTTCTCAAGGATCAGGAACCCTATGCTCCACCTGTAACCTTAACTACAAAAAGTCCTGTACTGCCTGTTCCAGGAAACAGCAACCATGACTTTGTTTCAGAAAGTTGTTATAACTGGGGGTTGGGGATTTAGCTCAGCGGTAGAGCACTTGCCTAGCAAGTGCAAGGCCCTGGGTTCAGTCCTCAGCTGGGGGCTGGGGGGAGGTAAAGTTGTTATAACTGGCTTGCAACCCTACTCTTGTTTCAAAAGCTTGTTTATGACCACCTGTTGTTACGATCACCTTGCAATCATGTTTTGTTTCAGGAGGTCGTTAGGACTAACTTGTTATGTTCTGCTCCTGTAACCCAGCCTGTTTTGCACACCAAACCCCCCATTTGGAAACCCCCTACTCCTGAGCCATGAAAACCCTGTCTTCCTCTCATCTGACGCTGACCTCTTGAACCCTGCCTTAGGGGGAAGGCACTCGGTGTGCACAAATAAAAAGCTTGCTTTACTTCATGGCTGGCTTTAATTAATTTGCCCATGATGATTTGGGTCGGATTAATTTCCTCGAACCTTTGGGCGTAACAGAAGGTGGCCAGCACAAGAGTGGTCTTGCAGGCTTCTGCCATTGTGGACTGGGTTCGGACAGGGGCCCGCTGTCAGGAGATTGGAGTGGGCCAGGAAGAGAGGAAGCAGGTACTAGGCTCTGTTCTCAGCCTCAGGTGGCCTCTCCAGCAGGGGCCAGTCTGAGTGGCATTCTGAGTTATCTGGCTGTCCCTGGGTGATCTGCGTCTTCTGGTAACTGTCCCATCACCTGATGAAGGAGATTCTGGCCTGAATTCTGTGCTCGCCCATCTCTGCACCTCTTCAGTGCCTCCGTTTTGACTCCGGGTTCCTTTGCCATCTCCGTGGCCGACTGTGCATGGGAACCATGCTGTCTCTGGAGTATGCACTCCAGGGGTCAATTTTTCTTCCTCGGCAGAGACTGACGTGAAGTTCTTTGAAGTCGTGCACTCAGCACCATTTATAGCTAGCTGTATTGTCACCTCCTTGTCCAAGAGCAGTGTGCTGCGGTGGCCAGGGCTGGGGCACGGATAACAGGCAAACCTGGTTCCAAGTCCTGCCAAAGTTATTTGTTCTCTGTGAACTTGGATGTGGACTTGACCCGGATTTCCTTTGTCCCTCCCCCCCCCCCCCCCGTCCTCCCCCACCCCTTCCCTTTCTTTTCCTTCCTGCCTTCCTGCCTCTTTCCCTCCCTCCCCTCTCCTCCCTCCCTCCCTTCCTCATTTTGCTATGTTGACCAGGCTAGCCTTATTCCTGAGTTCATGGAATCCCCCTGTCCCCGAGTTAGCTGGGACCACAGCCCAGCCGTGTGCTTCTTTGGAACTCTGAGCATTCCTGTGGGAGTCAGTGCCACTCAAGAGAATGGAGCTGTCACTGTAAACACCTGCGCTTGTCTTCCTCGTAACAGTTGCTTCTAATTAAAGGGTCCTTAGTTATGTATTTTCTGCTCTGTTTATATGTAAATTTTATTTAGTAAAATACGCAATTTATTGTGAAATGCCCTTGGTTTTTATTATTACCACTACAGCATTATGTAAGTTGTTGGTGTGTGTGTGTGTGTGTGTGTGTGTGTGTGTGTGTGTGTGTGTGTGTGAACTTTTTACTGGGGTCTGTCATGGTTGGGAAATGTCACCTTATGGCATGCCTTTCCTCCCCCCCCCCCCCCCCCCCCCCCCCCCGCCATGTCCATTCTCATCCTTTTGGGATTATTCCCTTCCCATGCCCCACCCCGAGACGAGGTCTCATTGTGCATATCCCTGGCTGTCCTGGAACTCTGTGTAAACCAGTTGACGTCAAACTCACAGAGATCCTCTGCCTCTGCCTCCCGGGTGCTAGGATTAAAGGCATGCGCCACCACGCCAGTCCTAGCTTTTAAATAAATATATATGTCTAGAGTAATACACATATAATAGTCCTCATTTCATGTAAAGGACATTTCCTAAGGGTTGTAAAAATGCACTCGGGGCTAAGGAGCGAAAACCACAGCCTCTTGCCCAGACAGAACTGAGCCGAGTTGGAGAGTATGCCCCCTGGTGGTCGACGTTGGAAGGACATCCTCTCCGGTCGGGAGTTCAAAAGAGAATTTCAAAGTTAGCCTCAGGTGGGGCGGAGATTAGGTCACAATGGGAGTGGGTACCCTGTGCAATTTAGAATAGCTTCCAGGAGATCCTAAGAGGCTTCTTCTCATCAAAGGCTGCAGAACTCCCTTAGACAAGCTTTGGCATGTTTGCCAACCTTGGAATTAAAATTTTGGACTCTTTTCCTCTGGCAACGTAAGTGCTAAATTTTTTAAAATTATATTTAAACGCTGTTCTGGGCCTCTAAGCTTGGTGCACAGAGAAAACGTGTTGTTAAATAAGGAAAAGTAATGGGAGCTCTCTTCCCTGGTCAGCACCGTCCGTGTGCAGCTACGGTTGTCAGTCTTGATTTAGAACGTTGCAATTTTCGCTGCCGCACACTGCAGGCTGCCTTTTGCCAGCTTTTGTTGTAGTTCACCAGGGCTTATTTCTGTTTCCACAGAGTTACTAGCCCTTCAAAACATGGATAAAGGTGGGAGGGCTGGGAAGGCAGCTCAAGGATAACATGCTAGGGTAACCTTAGCACGTGTGCGGTCCTAAGTTCCAGCTCCAACACCACAATAAATAAATAAATAAATAAATAAATAAATACATACATACATACATACATACATACATACATACATAAATACATAAATAAATACATAAATACATAAATAAATGCATAAATAAATAAATACATAAATAAATAAATACATGAATGAATGAATGAATGAAAATGGAGACGATACCAACAACCCTTTCTTTCATTTGTCTTAAAAGACTTATTACAGCGGGGCATGGTGATACACGCCTTTAAGCTCAGCACTTGGGAGGCAGAGGCAGGCTGATCTCCGAGTCCGAGGTCAGTCTAGTCAACAGAGTAAATTCCAGGACAGCCAGGGCTATACAGTGAAACCCTGTCTCAAAATTTAAAAACAAAACAAAATTATGTGTGTTTGTGCACCTGCCTGAGTTTATGGTCACAGCATGCACACACAGGCACATGCAGAGGTCAGGGAGCGTCAAGTCCCTGGAACTGGAGGAGTTACAGGCAGCGGTGAGCTGCCTTGTGTGGGTGCTGGGACCCGAACACGGCAAGTCCTCTGCAAGAGTGGTAAGCATACTTCACCACTGAGCCATCCCTCTAGACCCCTGGAACCATTTCTTCTTGGACTCTGGCCAACTTTCCTTCTGATTTTTACGTATAATGAAGAAAGTAAAACTAGAAAAACGTATGTATAGAAAGTTCCAGAGCAGATCATACTATGAAATGAGCATCCTGATGAATCAGGAGATGAGACACTGTGGGGTCCCATACAAAAAATACACTTTATTGTCTCTACATAAAATTACTGTCTGGCTGGGGCTGGAGAGATGGCTCAGAGGTTAAGAGCACTGACTGCTCTTCCAGAGGTCCTGAGTTCAATTCCCAGCATCCACATGGTGGCTCACAACCACCTGTATCAAGATCTGGTGCCTTCTTCTGGCCTGCAGTCATACATGCTGTATACATAATAAATAAATAAATCTTAAAAAAAAATTACTGTCTGGCAAATATTGCTAATAAAAGTTGAGGTGGTGTGAGTTCTAGGCCTGGAAAAATTCTTTGTCCACAAAATAACTCAGTCTTCCCAGCTGTTAGAGACTCCACCTATATAATTAAGACTCTGAACTTTAATAACTTTATAATATACCTTTCAGATTTATGGATCTAAAGGTTGAAATGAACTTGCAGACGCTAATTATCAATATGGGATTATCCATGGTAAGTTGTAGGTCACGTCTGTTCGTTCCCAGACAAATCAGACTGGAAGATGGTGAGCTGGGGCTGGAGTTGAGAGTCTGTATTCCAGTCCCAGCACAAGGTCCAGAGGCTTATGACCACCTGTAATTCCACCTCTGAGGATCTAATTCCTTCTTCTGACTTTCTTATACACATGTTATATACCCATGTTCAAAAGACATATGCATATACATAAATAAAAATTAAAAAATAAGATGGTAGGGCTGGAGAGATGGCTCAGAGGTTAAGAGCACTGGCTGCTCTTCCAGAGGTCCTGAGTTCAATTCCCAGCAGCCACATGGTGGCTCACAGCCATCTACAATGAGGTCTGGTGCCCTCTTCTGCATGCAGAATACATTTGTATATGTAATAAATCTTTTAAAAAAAATAAGATGATAAACACATTGTAATGGATGACTAATATAGTGAGGAAAGTTAATATGATGGAATGCATTTATTGAGAGCTAACCATGTTTTATGTAATTTTCCTTGTTGAGGTAAGGTGGACAGTTGAGGTAGAATCTCAATATGTGTCCAGGCTGGCCTTACACTCACCATCCTCCTGCCTCAGTCTCCTTAGTGCTGGGATTGCAGTTTTATGCCAATCACATTCAGCTTTAACTTTAGAATGCATTTGCGTTTAAATATCACTCCCTAGAATTTGGGAGCAGAGAAGGATTTTAAGGAATATTTCCTGTCCTCACGTGTCCCCCTGTGTTTCGGGGACCCCATATCTGGCATCTTCCAGTTAGTGCTTGGAAGCAGTTTCCCCTATGATGCAATTTATTATCCAGACCATGGAACATTTATGACTCCATAATTACATGGATAGCAGGTAAGAACCAGACCCGGCCTGGGCAGCTCAGGCTGTGTGGTCACTGTATGATTAACGCACATTCCTCAAGGAAGGAATGTCTCATGTCAGGCTGACTCATCCTTAGGAGACATGGACACTTTTCATTTTGTTTAACTCTTTCCGATAGACCTGGGGTAGAAGACAGGAAGAAACCCAGTTCACCTACTCACTCACATTCATTGGAAGACTATTGATCAAATACCTACGGTGCTAAATTTCGTATAGACATTAAGAGTTCTGAGGCTGGAAACCACAAAGCATGGTGCCTGCCTTTGGAGGTCTCCTAAGATAGGAGCTGTTATGCAAAAGAAAACAGCTGTCACTGACATCCAGAATTTTTCTCCACTGTCATCCAGGCCTTCATGCCTGGCTCTCTAGGCCCTGTGTTTCATCTAATGTAAACTATGTCAGAGTCTCAGTATCACAAAGGGCCACTCTGGGACCATGCAGGATCAAAAACTAAACAAATCTTGAATCTTACGTTATCCAGTACTATTCATTTTTCGACACACAAACACGGACGCATGTCAGGTCACGAACACTATAGTTTATATTGTGAATCTTCTACATTTGCATGCTTTTTGTTACCAGAACGGCGGAAATATTGCTGCCCAAAGAACTCAACTGTTTTTATTTTGCTTTGTGAGAGTCATATGTCCTACCAATACTTGTCAGCTTTATGGGGTGAAAGGATGATAAACTCGGAATGGGGTGGCCCCATCTCTCTGTACATGGCCGTAGTTGGGGGGGGGGGTGCATCTCTCCCTACATGCCAGTACTTGGAGGGGCCCGTCTCTCCCTACATGCCAGTACTTGGGAGGGGGCCCATCTCTCCTTACATGCCAGTACTTGGGGACCCCCATCTCTCCCTACATGCCAGTACTTGGGGACCTCCATCTCTCCCTACATGCCAGTACTTGGGAGGGGGTATCTCTCTGTACATGCCCATACTTGGGGGCCCATCTCTCCCTACATGCCAGTACTTGGGAGGGGGCATCTCTTCCTACATGCCAGTACTTGCAGCATAAGGGACTGGTTAACCCAGGAAAGCAATACGAGTAACAAAGCTTGTCACAGGGTCCCACGTTTCTTGGAGCTCACGTCCCTCTGTGTTCTCATCGGTACATCAGGTAGTTTCTTGTTCCAGAGACAGAGTTGCCAGTCCAGTGCCCTTCCTTACTACTCAGTCACAGATCCAACACTCTTCTAATTAATTGGAGTCTCACTGAACTCTAGGCCTCATGGGTCCACTGGGATGCTGTGCTCAGGGGTCCCAGGGACACAGTGTGAAAATAAAATCACAAAGGACAGCAGACACGAATCCTGTGCCGTGTCTCACTTTGCTCACCCATGTGCTCCATTTTCCCTGGGGACTGCACTGAGGAAAATCACAGGTTTGGAGATAAATGTGCTAAGAATTTCAAGTTCAGTGTAACAGTAAGTCAGTAAACTAACTCAATGTAGAGAGAACGTAGCCCCCAAAAGTTCCTGCCGGAAGCTCAATGATCAAACTCGTGTTAATGTTTTGTGGAGGTGGTAATTAGGATTAGATGCTGGCATAGCGACTTTATAAGAAGCCGGTGAGAGCCAAGGTAGCATGCTTACCACGTCTCCCCACAGGACGCCATCCACCAGGTTATAACGCACCATTTGCTGGTGCCATACAAGCTTCAGTTGTTTATAAGTTATCTTCGGGTTTTTGGGTTGTTTTTGTTTTATAGACTGGGTTTCTCTATGTAGCCCTGAATGCCCCAGAACTCCTTCTGTAGTTCAGGAGGGCTTCAAGCTCATCCATCCATCCATCCATCCACCTGCCTCTGCCTTGCGAGTGCTGAGATTAAAGGCGTGTGCCACCACATGCAGCAAGAACAAGCCTTTCTAAGCATAAAAACCCTGGGTTTTTTTTATGCTTAGAAAGAAATCCTATGGGGCAGCATGGGTTAAACACTTAAAAGCACAGCCGTCTGTGTATCCCACGTGACTGAAGTAGTATGGAATCCACGTGGCAGGTTCTCCTGACACAGATCACATCCGAAAGTCAGGGCTCGGAGATGACCCCTCACCATCCACTGTGCCACTAGACACATTGCTCTCTGTCTCCCTTTTCTTGCTTAAAAAGTAATATTGAGGGGCTGGAGAGATGGCTCAGAGGTAAAGAGCACTGACTGCTCTTCCAGAGGTTCTGAGTTCAATTCCCAGCAACCACATGGTGGCTCACAACAACCATCTGTAACGAGATCTGGTGCCCTCTTCTGGCCTGCAGTCATACTACATAATAAATAAATAAATCTTTAAAAAAAAAAAAAGTAATAGTGATATCCAACTCAAGATTATTGTATGAATTCTAATATGTACAAACATCTAGAATCATATTCATTAACATCTGGTGTGAGTGACTATCATCTATTGGTAGTGGAGAAGACTGTGTAGGTCCCACTGATTTCCCACTACCAGATTCTCTTGAGTAACGCCTGCCAATAAACCAACTTCCCGTATGAACTTGTGTGTAGATAAGGAGGTGCCTAAGGCCTTCAGTTCCCATCAAACAACAAAAAGTAGGTATTTTGATTTGCAAGTTGAAAAAAGCAAGGTCTGCAGGTGGTGGGTTTCGTGACTATGATGGTAGAAGCAGCAACTGAGTCCATGGGAGGGAAAGTGGACCGGGCTGAGTTTGGCAGGTGTTATTTTCTAAGTTTCGCAAATGAAGAAGCCATAGAAAAAGGAATATGACCATTTGGGGCACAGTGAGATGATTCAGTGGGTAGAGGACTCAGTAGGTAGACATGTGCCCCTGATCCCCACAATTATAATTTGATCCCCAGGACACACACACACACACACACACACACACACACACACACACACACACACACACACAAATATATATACATAACTGTAATTTAAAAATATTTCTGAAGAAATAGCTGTTCTTCGGGTGGGGGCGGTCAAGATCATGACGGGGAAACCCACAGACAGCTGACCTGAGCTCATGGGAACTCACAGACTCTGGACTGACAGCTGGGGAGCCCTCTGAATGTGGGTGACAGTTGTGTGGCTTGGTAGTTTGTGGGTCCCCTGGCAGTGGGACTAGGATTTATCCCTGGTGCATGAACTGACTTTTTGGAGCCCACTCCCTGTGGTGGGACACCTTGTTCAACCTTGATGCGGGGGTGGGGGGGGGTGGGGGGGTGGTTTGGGTCTGCCTCAACTTGATATGCCATGCTTTGTTGACTCCCCATGGGAGCCTTACCCTCTCTGAGGAGTGGATGGGGGGTGGGATGAGGGGGAGGAGGTGAGAGAGAAACAGAAGGAGGGGAGGGAGAGGGAACTGTGGTTGGTATGTAAAATGAAAAATATTAAAATTTTAAAAAATGATCAAAGAAAGAAAGAAATTAAGAAAGAGCTATTCTTCAACAGAATTGCATTATCGTGAGCCCAGGGGAAACAGCCGCTGTTCACATTCCCTGAACAAAGCTCCTCAGTCTACCTACCCATAGATGGGTTTTCTCTGGGTCACTGTCTATGACCCTGATATCAGCACTATTCATTAATTTGGAACGAGGTCATTTTGAACCAAGAAGACCACAGAAAATCGGCTTGGGGATGTGATTAGGTGGCACAGCCAGGCTGTGCACTCCGAAGTATAGAGGTGTGTCCACACTCTCCCCAGCTCTGCTTTGTCTTCTCACGTGTACTGTTGGCTCGTCCATGCTCATGAGGCTATCAGGCAGCCAGCCCTCAGAACTGCCACGGATCTCTGCTAGGGTGTAGTGGGCCGGCTTCACAAGGTACCCAGAGGAGAAAGATGCTGATGAGGCAACCGAAGGGAGAAACTGATGGTTATCAGACAGATGACGCCCAGAGATGTCTTGCTTCCTCGTGGGAAGGTTAACGCTAGACTCTGGAACCAGGGACGGTTCTGGAATTAGCACGCACAGGAAAGAAGGCTGTGTATTCATCAAGATTCTGGGTCTTAGCTGGGCATGGTAGCGTGTGCCTTTAATCCCAGCACTTTAGAGGGAGAGGCAGGTGGATCTCTGTGAGTTCGAGGCCAGTCTGGTCTGTAAAGTGAGTTCCAGGACAGCCAGGGCTACTACACAGAGAAACCTTGTCTCGAAACAAAACAAAAAAGATTCTGGGCCTTTGGGCAGTACCTGGGGTCCACTTAAGGATGAGTTCTGTATGAATTTAAAGTTGAAAAAGCGTGGAAGCCATTCTCTAATTTTTTAAAAATAATTTACTTAACTTAATTTTATATGCCTTGGTATAAAGGTATCAGATCCCCTGGAACTGGAGTCAGAGACAATTGTGAGCTGCCATGTGGGTGCTGGGAATTGAACCCAGATCCTCTGGGAGAACAGCCAGTGCTCTATAACCACTGAGCCGTCTCTCCAGCCCTGCCATTCTCTGATTTAAATACTGAAAAGGACTGTGGGCTATGGGGCAGCAGCATCCCCACATGGTGGTCCACAGAAAAGCTGCTCACAAAATGCTGTAAATGGCTTTCTTCAGATCCTTCAGTTCTGAGGGAACAGCATTTGAGAGGCTCAAGAAGCGGGGGAGACAGCTGGATCCTGAAACTCCGAGAAAACAAAGACCACTAGTCCAGAAGAGAAGAGCTCCGTGATTTCCCAGCTTCCAGCCAACCATGCTTCTGTACTTGCATGGAAACAAAAATGTTCCTCCATGCCACTTGAGGAGCTCAATGGACAGGGGTCAGCTCACTGAGAACGCCCTTGGGTGGTGTGCTGTGGGATGTTCTGTATGGCAAATGTGTTGCTGATTAGGCAATAAATAAAACACTGATTGGCCATTGGCCAGGCAGGAAGTGTAAGCGGGACAAGGAGGAGAATAAAGCTGGGAAGTAGAAGGCTGAGTCAGAGAGACACTGCCAGCCGCCACGATGAGAAACAGCATGTGAAGATGCCGGTAAGCCATGAGCCATGTGGCAAGGTATAGATTTATAAAAATGGATTAATTTAAGATATAAGAACAGTTAGCAAGAAGCCTGCCACGGCCATACAGTTTGTAAACAATATAAGTCTCTGTGTTTTCTTGGTCGGGTCTGAGCGGCTGTGGGACTGGCAGGTGAGAGAGATTTGCCCTGACCGTGGGCCAGGCAGGAAAACTCTAGCTACAGTGGTACTCACACACCATTGTGTCAATAAGAAGTGCAACTTGACCCACACCTTCTAAAGCTCAGATGTTGCTGGAGTCAGGATGATTGGATCAGATGCTGCTTTGATGAGATACCCTAGGAAAACCCTTGCTGATAGCAGAGATGCAATAACCACATCACAGGGTTCATGGTATCTTTGACGGGCATGTGTACGGTAACTTAGTTTATGTATTTAAGTCCTTTTGGTCCCTATCCCCCATAATATTTTCCCACATTAATGAGCAGAGAGAGTTGCCACAGCCCTGTCTTTGCTCTGTCTGGTTTTTGTTTTGTTTTGTTGACTTAACACAAGGCAGAATCATCTGGGAAGACAAACCTCGGTTGAGAAAATGCCTCCATCAGATGTCTATAGGTAAGTCTTGGGGCACTCTCTTCATTAACGACTGATGTTCAAGGACCCAGATCACTGTGGGTGTGCCACCTCAGGCCAGGTGTTCCTGGATACTGTAAGAAAGCAGGATGAGCAAGCCATGGAGAGCAAGACAGTAAGCGGCACTCCTCCATGGCTCCTGCTTCAGCTCCTGCCTTGAGTTCCTACCCTGGCTTCTCCTGATGATGGATGCAACCTGAGAGTTGTGAGATAAATAAACCCTAACTAAGACACCATCTGTACAGTCAGGGTTCTCTAGAGTCACAGAACTTATGAGATGAATCTCTCTCTCTCTCTCTCTCTCTCTCTCTCTCTCTCTCTCTCTCTCTATATATATATATATATATATATATATATATATATATATATATATATATATATATATATAAATGAATTTATTAGAATGACTTACAGGCCGCAATCCAACAATGGCTAGTTATGAATGGAAAATCCAAGAATCTAGAAGCTGCTCAGTCCCACAAGGCTGGGTGTCTCAGCTGGTCTGCTGGATCCTGAAGAAGGAATAAATGTGCTGACAGGGGAGGTTAAGCAGATGAAGAACAAACCCTTCCTTCTTCCATTGTTCTTATATAAGTAGAAGGTGTGGTCCAGATAAAGTTGTGCCTTCCCGCCTCAAGGTCTAGATCAAAGGCGTGTTATCTTCTTGCCTCAAGATCCAGATCACACCTGTGCCCTCCATTTCTGGATTATAGTTTATTCCAGTTACAGTCAAGTGAAAAACACAAACAGCCATCACACCATTTATCGGTCCACTACTTTGTACCCAGTCCTGTGCTGCTGAGCCTCCAGCAGCTCTCCAACTGGGTTCAGTCATATCTGAGGACCTACATGCTGTGGGATGGTCTGTATGTCAAATGTGTTGCTGATTGGTCAATGAATAAATCACTGATTGGCAGTGGCCAGGCAGGAAGTGTAGGCGGGACAAGGAGGAGAATAGAGCTGAAAAGTAAAAGGCTGAGGGAGACACTGCCAGCCGCCATCAGGACAAGGAAGATGTAAAGTACCGGTAAGCCACAAGCCACGTGGCAAGGTATAGATTAATAGAAATGGATTAATTTAAACTGTAAGAACAGTTAACAAGAAGCCTGCCACGGCCATACAGTTTGAAACCAATATAAGTGTCTGTGTTTACTTGATCGGGTTTGAGCGGCTTGGGACTGGCGGGTGAGAGAGATTTGTCCTGACTGTGGGCCAGGCAGGAAAACTCTAGCAACACCTACATGACTCTCTTTTGCATGGGCATCATCTTTCTGCCTCCAGCAAACCCTCTTTGAACTCTGTGGCCTCTTTCACAGTCTGTAGCCATTCTGTCACATAATTAAACACATGTACATGTGGTCTGAGAGTCAGTTGCGAGTAGAATAAAGCTACGATGGCCAATGGTAACACCAGCAAGGGACATGGAGACTACTTGGTAAGTTTCAGCTAAAGAAACTGACATAGCCGGGCGGTGGTGGCGCACGCCTTTAATCCCTGCACTAGGGAGGCAGAGCCAGGCAGATCTCTGTGAGTTCGAGGCCAGCCTGGTCTACAGAGTGAGATCCAGGACAGGCTCCAAAACTACACAGAGAAACCCTGTCTCGAAAATCCAAAAAAAAAAAAGAAAAAAGAAAAAAAGAAGCTGACATAGCTTGTGAACTTGTAGCTAGTAAATCAATGTTGACAAGTGTGTTCACCTACGTTTCTGATATAATGTGTTCTCAACATTCTGGAGCTGTGAGTTCTTGTGTGTCTTAATCCCAGGAAGAGTATGGACGGTTGAAAGATCGATCCTGCATTTCTACTAAGAAGACACTTCAGAGGACAGAGCAGGAAGAGGCTTCAGGAAGAGCCCTAGGCTGGGCGTGCCTGGGCATGTCTTTAATCCTAGTATTTGGGAGACAGAAGCAGGTGGATCTCTGTGAGTTTGAGACTAGCCTGGTCTACATAGGAAGGTCCAGTCCAGCCAGCGCTACATAGTGAGACCTTGTTAGGGTGTGGGTGAGAAAGAGCCCTTCTGTAAATTGCTTTTTGTTCCTACAACTCACTACCAGGTTCTAAAGGGTCATCTTCATCCTCCTTTTGTTGAGTGTCGACTATGTGCCAGACATACAATAGTGACCCTTGTGACATTGTGACCCTATGACCTTGTGACCCTTCTCCCTACACCAATCCACCCTGCACTTCTACATAAGTTCTCTCGAAGCCTCTGGGTGGAGGCCCACACTGACTTTTCTGTCAGAGCATGCCCAGCCAGCATAAAGCACTTAGGGAGAATGCCGAAGCAAGATTTGTGATGCTGAATGCAAGTTTCCATATTTATCCTGCCCAAACAACTTAGGCAAGGCTATACAAATTTCAGGATAAATCTGGAAACTGCATTGCCAGTTGCTGAGAATTTTTTCAAATAAAGGACAAAAACATATTTTTGCCATGTGAGAATATAACCACCCACCTCCAGATATGTCAACCTGCATGTGCACATTCAGAATTTTTAAATTAAAAGCAAACTATACAGCAACAATCACTATTAGATGCACTATAAATTTCAAATGACAGTAAAATGAGAAAAAAAAGACATGAATACATTTTTAAGCTCTTAACTCAATACCAATATCACTTTTACTGCTATTTAGAAAGCTCGTATGGGGGACGGGGGACGCAATATAAGTACTTTGATAATAGTAAATCTGATCAGTACCTAGAATGCTAATTACAATTTATACAATGTCTATTTTTTTTTCTAATTTAAGAAATGTAGCCTCAGCCAGGCGGTTGCATGCCTTTAATCCCAGCACTGGGAGGCAGAGGCAGGCGGATCTCTGTGAGTTTGAGGCTGGCTTGGTCTACAGAGTTTCAGGTAAGGCTCCAAAAGCTACACAGAGAAACACATCTTGAAAAACCAAAAAAAAAAAAAAAAAAAAAGAGAAAGAAAAAGAAAAGAAAGAAAGAAAAAATGTAGCTTCTAAGGATATGGTGGCATATGCCTTTAATTGCAGTACTCTGGAGGCAGAGGCAGGAGGATCTATAGGAGCTTGAGGCCAGTCTGATCTACATACCAAGTTCAGAGCCAGTCAGGATGACATAGCGAGATCCTGTCTAAAAAAGAAAAGAAATATAGCCTTTTATGTATAATAATGGGAACCAAACAGCGGTTGTTCTTTGCCAACTTAAAAATTAGAACATACAAGGCTGGGAATGAGCTCAGTGGCGAAACATTTTCTTATAATGTGTGAATTCTTAGGATTTATTCCAGCACCTCCAAAGGATGGTGGGGCTGGGACACAGCTCAGTGGGTACGAGCACTTGCTGTGGAAGCATGAGGACCATGAGTCTGAATCCCCAGGACTCACATCAAAAGATGAGCATGCTCTTGGCTACCCACTAGAACTAGGTGTTAGGACCCTATTGTGGAAGACACAACTTACCTTGGTTGCAGGACAGAGAAATCAAGCTGGAACCTGACCTCAAATCTACCCTCTGCTGGCTAGTTTTCATAGAGCTGGAATGTGCTGTGCAGGCCACTGGGAGAGAAGAGCCCCCAATGGTCTTACCCAGTGGTGATTTCTTCATGCCGCAACCTGTCAGGCACAATGCACCCACTGGGACAATAACAGCAAGGAGGCTAAGGAGGTGAATAACCACTTCTGGATTGGACCTAATTTCCTCGGGAGGGAATTCGTACCTATTACTATAAATCCGCTCAAAAGCCCATGGCTCAGGAGGGCATAAATACCAAGAGGGCCCCTGCTACTGTTATCTTGCTGAGTAGACATGCTGCCAAGGTGTCTTCTAAATATTTATGTTTATACATAGATTAGTCCACCCTCAACTTTGGCTAGAAAGTGTCTGTCTACAGGGATCAGTAGTTAGTACAGAAGCTCTTAACCAGTCAAAGTCCTGAGAGTACGTGATAATTGAGTGTTCAGCCCTATGGGACATCTACATCACATATATCACACATGAGAGAGAGAGAGACAGAGACAGAGACAGAGAGAGACAGAGACAGAGAGACAGAGAACACCTTGAACTCTTCTGAACCAAGATCTTCTAATGTACCTTGGAACCAGGCTGACCTCAGCTCTCAACCTGCTTCTGAGGACTTTGCCAGTCACTAGCAGAATTCATCTGGGCATGTAAGTGTAGTCACTTCTCATAACTAACTTGGTGGTAACAGTAATGAAATTCCCCAGAGCTGCTTGAGAGAGTGAAGAGACTGAGCCAGGAATGGTGGTGCCTGCCTTTAATCTCAGCACTTGGAGTTGCAGGTTAGCCAGGGCTAACGACAAAAACAAGAACCCACCAAATAAATGAGATATTGCTTATAAAATCCTTTGCACTTTCAAAACCAGAGCAAATTCCTGGTGGTGATGTGACCCCTTTGGGCCCCTCACTGAACCTCCCTGGGTTCCAGTGTCCTCAGTTCTCCATTTCTTCTTCCCAACAGCCTAGAAAGATTACAGAGGATCATAATTAGCACATCCAGCAGCAGCCGAGTTCTGCAGCTCAGCTACTCTTGAAATTACCCTGTTTATACGTAAATCTGGGTCCCTGAGCCTCGCAGGCTTCATCCTTAAGAAAACAGTGCCTCTCTCAGTGTTGACATTTCCCATTTCCTCCGCAAACTGTTCACTGAGGACCCAAAGGCACACAAAGTGCCCTAAAGAACCAACAAAGGGCTGTTTGAATTTTCGATGTTTTTCTTTGCCATCAGTGAGTGATGAGCTCAGAAGGGACCCCACATGGGAGTATGAGGTGGCCTTTCTGGAAGAGGTGTGTGCTGTCAGGGGGAGCCTGTGAGAGTGTTTCTAGTGGAATGGACTGCCACAAATAGCCAGCATAGCCTTTTAGATAAGAAGGGTTTGGTGGATGTGTGTGTGGGGGTCTGTGCTGATGAGTGGACCTCCTGCGTGTGCTCTGTGCTCTGCTCCTGAACTACACTCCCAACCTAAAAGGGATTTAATTTACATGAAATTAGAGCAGCAATAAGGGCCTATTAAAGGAAAATTCCTGGTCCACAGCGTAGTCTCCAGCCCTTGGAGACCTAACATTCCAGTTGTGCGGGTCAATCCATTGGCCAAGACCCCACCCCTCGGGAAGGAGGCTGGCTCACCTTGCGCCATGCTAAAGAGGTAGATGGGGTAATTATCCCTCTAATGAGACACTGTACTTTTTGTTCCAGAATTCCCACCCTAACACAGTTCCTACCAGCTGCCCTCATTTTCCAATGAGGTTTGTTAGCATTGTTCTTCCTTTTTCATTTACTTTGTTTCCTTCAGGCTCTAGCCAGAACCTAAGCATGCTCTCTCTGATACATGGGCTTCCTTACCCTTCCTCTGAAGTCCTCTCCTGGCCACGTGGCTGCCTGATGATATGCGGCAGACTTCCCATGCCAGTAATGTCTATGATATAGTTCTGCTTTTTTACCCCCACGTCTCTCCTCCATTATCCTCCGCTGAGCAGCTGCAGAGGTTTACAGCTTCCCTGCCCTGGGGGTTTTCTTCTAAACTGCTTCCATTTGGGACCATTCTTAAATTATTTTTATTAATGAGACTAATAATCCTAAGAGGGGACCCTAATTTCCCTGATACAGATCCCTTTACCCAGATGGGACCCCCCACCCCACCCCAAACAAAAAAATTCCTGGTAATAAAATCACCATCAAGGGTGTGTGTGTGTGTGTGTGTGTGTGTGTGTGTGTGTGTGTGTGTGTGTGTGTGTGTGTAAAACAGGAATCTGCAGGTCAGGAACATTTGCTGGGCAATTCCCACCTAACCACCCAGACATGCACAACGTCATTCAGCAAATAAATTCTGCCAAACACGAAGAATACTAAGATGACTAGTCATAGCCTTGGACCTCAGTTAGGAGCCCATCTGTAAGTAAGGATCGCTATTGTATTACATCAGGGAATATGGTCCTTGCTGTGGATGTAAAGGAAAGAAAAGTCAGTGCTCTCTTGATAATGGTAGGAAAGGCTGGTGGGACCGAGCTAGTAATCTGGCGACCCCTTTTGGCTTTTCCTCAGGTTTGTTCCTGCAATCATTACATCTTTCTGCGCCTCATTCTAAGAAAGATGCTAACAGTTCCTACCATCATCTGTCAAGTTTTGAGGTCTCCTTTTAGGAACATGACTTTGTCCCAAGCTTACTGTGTCAGTGGGAGACCTGTATGGTTTTGGGGAATCTCCAGCTCGGGGGCCCCATTCCAAACCCTGACCAGATATTTGGCTGGGAACTCGGCCCCACTCCTTCCATTCCAGACCCTGCCCAAAGAAAGCCTTGGCTCCTCCCCCACCCTCCCCGACAAGCTCCTCAAAACCGCCCCTACAGGGTATTTAAGGTCCAGTCCATAGACTTTTCTCATGGTTTCTCCTCTTACCCAGAGATCACCTGGGGATGCTTGGCTCATTAAATCTGGAGTTTTAATTTGGTCTGATTTGGCTTATTGCATCGGCGGAGATACCCACTACCGGGGACTTTGAAAAATACTTATCATCTGGTGCCCATCATGGCCGAAAACCAGAAGCAAATAAAAATTTTGCTGACTTGCTTGGACATGTTGCCTCTGAAGAAAACCCTCATTAGCTTCCTCATTAACTTCCCCTTGAATGAGAAGACTGTGGCTGGTCAGCAGCTTGTGGTTCTCATGGATACAGGGTAAGCAGCGGCTGTTTATGCTCCCCAACAAGACTCTATAGTCTGGCGTGGAAACAATAAACAAATGAAGTTTTCTTTGGGCCACTGTCTAAACTTCAGTCGTGATAATTTATTTATTAGAACAATGCCACTTTGAACCAAGAAAAACATAGACAAGAAGTGTCCCTGTCACTTCCATACAACCCTATGTGATTGATTCTTTGTGAGTTCCGGTGTCCTCAAGACCGGAGTCCTTAAATTGAGCTTGCCTGCATCACCTGGTACCCAGAGTGCTACAGTAGTTCACCTATGGGACTTCTCTATTCAGTGAGTCTGCGTAAACACAAGGCTTGGCATGTCTAGTAGGATTGGTATGCTGCTGAAGCCCACCTGAAGTGTAGCAACCTCAGATCATTTCAGTGTGAGATTTAGTAGACATTTCATCCAAAGAGAAAGGATTCTAGAGGAGCAATGCAATTTACTCCTTTGTTTTTGTTTTTGTTTTTTTGAGACAGGGTTTCTTTGTGTAGTTTTGGTGCCTGGTCACATTGACTTCTCTTCTATCATTTCTGTTGGTAGCTTTGGCTCTTGCTCTGTAGACCAGGCTGGCCTCGAACTCACCGAGATCCACCTGTCTCTGCCTCCCAGAGTGCGGGGATTAAAGGCGTGCGCCACCACCGCCCAGCTGCAATTTAGTCTTTTTTTTTTTTTTTTTTTTTTTTTTTTGGTTTTTCGAGACAGGGTTTCTCTGTGTAGCTTTGCGCCTTTCCTGGAACTCACTTGGTAGCCCAGGCTGGCCTCGAACTCACAGAGATCCGCCTGGCTCTGCCTCCCGAGTGCTGGGATTAAAGGCGTGCGCCACCACCGCCCACAATTTAGTCTTAATAAGACATTATACAGGAAAAGAAAACAGTCACCGGGTGACAGAGACCATATGCAATCAGAGAAGCAGGTTTGTTACAGATCAGCCTTGTGCTACTTGGCTGAGTGAATGGGTGACAGGTTCCCTACGATGAGTTTTAATCTCATTAAAGTTTATCATTAGATCTATTTTTTAAACCAAGAATGTTAATTTGAGATTCAGTCCCCAAAACTACAAAAACAAATGAAGGAACAAAACCCATTTCTTTGTGCTGGGTGGCACAGGTCTGTATTTCTAGCACTTTGGAGGGTAGAAGCAGAAAGTTCAAGGTCATCCTCCCCTGCCTAGGGAGTTAGAGGCCATCATCAGCTACATGAGACTCTGTCTGAAAAACAAAAAGAAGTTAAATTCTTCCCAGAAGAACACTGGGAGTCATATCTTGCTGTGGAACAATCCTTTTCTACACTATGAATATGTATTACTCTCATGGCTTAATAAAAAGCTGACAGGCTGGTAGCTGGGCAGGAAGTTAGGTGGGAAAGCCAATCTGAGAATGATGGGAAGAGGGAGGGCAGAGTCAGGAGATGCCAGCCAGCTGCTGAGCCAACAAGACAGGTAGAAAATGAGGTAACAAGCCATGAGCCACATGGGTTAATTTAAATGTAAGAGTTAGCTAGTAACAAGCTTGAGCTATTGGCCGAGCATTTATAATTCATATTCAGCCTCTGGGTCAATTATTTGGGACTGGGTGGTCGGGACAGGAAACATCTGTTTACAATATCTCACAAAATTACATTCTGTACCAGAATAGATTTAGATCACATCGTCTTATACACTGGAACACAAGGTCTCTTGAGTTTCTATTATTTGAAAGATGGTTGTTCTGAGAATAAACAGTTCTCTGGCTTCTGTGAGGTGAAGATATTTCTGGTCTCCTGTACTGGAAATCCGGCTTGCCTGCCTCTGCTCCCTGCAAATGTCGTCTGGTCACATTGACTTCTCTTCTATCATTTCTGTTGGTAGCTTTGGCCACCTTTAGTAAAGGTCTGAGCTATAAACACACAGGACGTGACAGCTCTCACTGGCTCTTTTTCCCAGTCCCTGTGTCCTAAAACTCTTGGGAAAGGAAAATTGATGGACCCAGATTAGGCCAATTCTCTGCCTCTGCCCCACCCAAGGGGAAGACGTAGGAGACCATGTGGTGATATTTTAATTGTTCTGAAATGTGATTTTATTTGTATGTTAATAAATAAAGTTTGCCTGGAGATCAGAGGTCATAGCGAGCCAGGGACAGCAGTCAGGCAGTGGTAGCCCACGCCCTTAGTCCAATCACATGACAGGCAGAGTCTCTGTGTGGTCAAGGACACAGCCAACCGTGGTAACACCAACCTTTAATCCCAGTACCAACCATAGAGACCAGGAGGTCTGTATAGACAGGCAGTGATGAGGAAGTCATGTGGCTGGGTTTAGAGCCAATGAGAAAGCAGAACAGGAAAACAATAAAAACACAAATCAGACATTAGAAGGTCTCTCTCTCGGGGGAAGCTACTGCTGGTGGTAAGCTAAAGCTAGGTGGCTCTTGCTCTGATCTCTTTGGCTTTAACTCTGTATTTGTCTCTGTGTTTCTTATTTAATAAGAAATTTGTCAAGGCAGGCGCAGCAGCGGGTGGCGGCCGAGACACAGTTGCAATAAAGACCAGAAACTGAGCTGAAAAGTTAGTGAAAACAAGCTCTTAATCAAGAGCTTGGAACAGGGACACCTTTAATTCCAATACCCGGGGAAGGAGCTATCTCCGTGGGACGGACCAGAATGGATCTGAACACTCTGTCTGAGGCCAACCCAGGGCCCAGCTGCTGATCCTGTGAAACCCAACAACTGCGAAACCCAACAACTTGGAGGTGTTGGTGAGACTACCCTGCTCAGCTGAAATCCATCCAGGAGAGGATTCAGAACCCTACAGTTTGAAGTCTGAGGAAACAAGTTCAGGTGAGGAGTTGAGCAAAACATGACCTGAGAACACAGAAGAAGGCACTGCCCAGCCACCGAACCAGATCACCAGAATCCTAAGTATACACTTCACGACTGAGAACAGGTAAGCTCCTATCTCCAGACCAACAGATCAGGTCCCTAGCCCCTAGGCCCTACCCATCGGAGTCCCAGAGACCAGACAGCTACCTTTCCCTGCTCCCCCACCAAAAAAAAAAACAAAAAAAAAAACCAACCAAACAAACAAAAAAAACTAACCCTACGAATCTAACAACCACTGAAACCGTAAGCACAACCTTCACCAACTGGGGAACAACTGCTCCCAGAGACAGAACCCATTAACCCTGATTTGACTAAGCTGCTCCCAAAGAAACAGACCCAACAGCACCAATTTAACCAAGAACTCCTAGTGAACCAAGACTAAAAATTAGAACAAGAGAGGCACCTTCAGATACAGACACCGCCTATACCGAGCAGAGGAAGAGATGAGTAGATGCCAGTGCAAAAATACAGGCAACAACATAAAGACCTATATGACAATATCAGAACCTAGTGATTCTACACCTGCAAGACCTGAACATACCAAGACAGAAGAAATCAATCCTAAAAATGACTTTAAGAAGATGATAGAGGCCCTTAAAGAAGAAATAAAAAATTCCCTTAAAGAGGAAATTAAAAATTCCCCAGCCGGGCGGTGGTGGCGCACGCCTTTAATCCCAGCACTTGGGAGGCAGAGCCAGGTGGATCTCTGTGAGTTCGAGGCCAGCCTGGGCTACCAAGTGAGTTCCAGGAAAAGGCGCAAAGCTACACAGAGAAACCCTGTCTCGAAAAACAAAAAAAAAAAAATTCCCTTAAAGAGGAAATGAAAAACTACATTAAAGAGGAAATGAAAAACTCCCTTAAAGAGGAAATGAAAAACTCCCTTAAAGAGGAAATAAAAAATTCCCTTAAAGAAATGGAAGAAAAAACAAACAAAAAATTGGAAGAAATCAAAGAAAGCCAAGAAAAAGTAATTAAACAGATGAAAGAAACATTCTAAGATCTGAAAAATGAAATTGAGACAATAAAGAAAACACAAGCTGAGGGAATGCTGGAAATAGAAATCCTGACTAAACGAACAGGAACTACAGAAACAAGCATAACCAACTGAATGCAAGAGATGGAACAGAGAATCTCTGACACTGAAGACACAATAGACAAAATAGATTTGTCAGTCAAAGAAAACACTAAAAACAAAACCTCCAAGAAATTTGGGACACCATGAAAAGACCAAACCTAATAGGGATAGAAGAAGGAGAAGAATACCAACTCAAAGGCACAGAAAATATATTCAACAAAATCATAGAAGAAAACTTCCTAACCTAAAGAAAGAAATACCTATGAAGATACAAGAAGCTTACAGAACACCAAATAGGCTGGATCCAAAAAAAAGTCCCCTCGCCACATAATAATCTAAACACACAAAACAAAGAAAAAATATTAAGAGCCGCAAAGGAAAAAGACCAAGTAACATCAGAATAACACCAGACTTCTCAATAGAGGCTATGAAAGCTAGAAGGTCCTGGACAAATGTTATGCAGACACTAAGAGACCACGGATGCCAACCCAGACTATTATACCCAGCAAAACTCTCAATCACCATAGGCGGAGTAAACAAAATATTCCATGATAAAACCAGATTTAATCAATACCTGTCCACAAACCCAGCCCTACAGAAAGCACTGGAAGGGAAAATCCAACCCAAAGAAGCTAAACACACCCATGAAAACTCAGGCAATAGATAATCCCACACCAACAAACACCAAAGAAGGACAACACAACCCAACCACAAAAAATAACAGGAATTAACAATCACTGGTCATTAATATCCATCAATATCAATGGTCTCTCAACTCACCTATAAAAAGACACAGACTAACAGAATGGATAAGAAAACAGGATCCATCCATCTGCTGCATACAAGAAACACACCTTAAATTCAAGGACAGACACTACCTCAGAGTAAAGGGCTGGGAAAAGGCTTTCCAAGCAAATGGACCTAAGAAACAAGCTGGTGTAGCTATCCTAATATCTAATAAAATAGACTTCAAACTAAAATCAATCAAAAGAGATCAGGATGGACATTACATATTTATCACAGGAAAAATCCACAAAGATGAAGTCTCATTTCTGAACATTTATCCCCCAATTATAAAAGCACCCACATTCATAAAAGAAACATTACTAAAGCTTAAAACGCACATCAAACCCCACACATTAGTAGTGGGAGATTTCAACACACCACTCTCACCAAAAGACAGATCTACCAGACTGAAACTTAACAAAGAAATAAAGGACCTAACAGATGTTGTGACTCAAATGGACTTAATAGATATCTACAGAACATTCCATCCTAACACAAAAGAATATACCTTCTTCTCAGCACCCCATGGAACCTTCTCTAAAATTAACCACATGCTTGGTCACAAAACAAATCTCAACAGATACAAAAAAATTGGAATAACCTCCTGTATCTTATCGGACCACCATGCCTTAAAGTTAGACTTCAACAACAACAAAAATTATAGAAAGCCTACAATCTCATGGAAACTGAATAATGCCCACCTGAAACATCAATGGGTCAAGGAAGAAATAAAGAAAGAAATTAAAGATTTTCTAGAATTCAATGAAGATGAAAGTACAACATACCCAAACTTATGGGACACTATGAAAGCAGTGCTAAGAGGAAAATTCATAGCTCTAAATGCACACATGAAGATGGAGCAATCCCATACCAATGAATTAACAGCACAACTGAAAGCTCTAGAACAAAAAGAAACTCACCCAGGAGAAATAGACGCCAGGAAATAATCAAATTGAGGGCTGAAATCAACAAAATAGAAACTAAGAGAACAATACAAAAAATTAATGAAACAAAGAGTTGGTTCTTTGAAAAAATCAACAAGATAGACAAACCCCTAGCCAAATTAACCAAAAGGCAAAGAGAGAGCGCATCCAAAATAACAAAATCAGAAATGAAAAGGGAGACATAACAACAGACAACGAGGAAATCCAGAGAATCATCAGATCATACTTCAAAAACCTGTACTCCACAAAAATGGAAAATCTGGAAGAAATGGACAATTTTCTGGATAGATACCACATACCAAAATTAAATCAAGACCAGATAAACCATTTAAATAGACCAATAACCCCTAAAGAAATAGAAACAGTCATCAAAAGTCTCCCAACCAAAAAAAGCCCAGGACCAGATGGTTTCAGTGCAGAATTCTTCCAGATTTTCAAAGAAGAACTAATACCAATAGTCTTCAAATTGTTTCACACAATAGAAACAGAAGGAGCACTACCAAACTCTTTTTATGAGGCTACAATTACCCTGATACCCAAATCACACAAAGATGCAACAAAGAAAGAGAATTACAGACCAATCTCCCTCATGAACATTGATGCAAAAATACTCAACAAAATATTGGCAAACTGAATCCAAGAATACATCAAAAAAATTATCCATCACGACCAAGTAGGATTCATCCCAGGGATGCAAGGATGGTTCAACATATGAAAATCTGTCAATGTAATATACCATATAAACAAACTGAAAGAAAAAAAACCACATGATCATTTCATTAGATGCTGAAAAAGCCTTTGACAAAATCCAACACCCCTTCATGATAAAGGTCTTAGAAAGAGCAGGAATACAAGGAACATTCCTAAACATAATAAAGGCAATTTACAGCAAGCCAACAGCCAACATCAAATTAAATGGAGAGAAACTCAAAGCGATACCACTAAAGTCAGGAACAAGACAAGGCTGTCCACTCTCCCCATATTTATTCAATATAGTACTAGAAGTTTTAGCCAGAGCAATAAGACAACAAAAGAAGATCAAAGGGATACAAATTGGAAAGGAAGAAGTCAAACTTTCACTATTTGCAGATGATATGATAGTATACATAAGTGACCCCAAAAATTCTACCAGGGAACTCCTACAGCTGATAAACTCCTTCAGTAAAGTGGCAGGATACAAGATCAACGCAAAAAAAAAAAAAAATCAGTAGCCCTCCTATACACAAACGATAAAAGGGCTGAGAAAGAAGTCAGAGAAACATCACCCTTTACAATAGCCACAAATAATATAAAATACCTTGGGATAACACTAACTAAACAAGTGAAGGACCTTTTTGATAAGAACTTTAAATCTCTAAAGAAAGAAATTGAAGAAGATATCAGAAAATGGAAGGATCTCCCATGCTCATGGATAGGTAGGATTAACATAGTAAAAATGACAATCTTACCAAAAGCAATCTACAGATTAAATGCAATCCCCATCAAAATCCCAACACAATTCTTCACAGACTTGGAAAGAAAAATACTCAACTTCATATGGAAAAACAAAAGACCCAGGATAGCTAAAAGAATCCTGTATGATAAAACAACCTCTGGAGGCATCAAGCTCTACTATAGAGCTATAGTAACAAAACCAGCTTGGTACTGGTATAAAAACCAACATACAGACCAATGGAATCGAATTGAAGACCCTGACATTAATCCATGCACATATGAACACATGATTTTTTACAAAGAAGCCAAAACTATACAATGGAAAAAAGAAACTATCTTCAACAAATGGTGCTGGCATAACTGGATGTCAATATGTAAAAGATTACAAATAGATCCATATCTATCACCATGCACAAAACTCAAGTCCAAGTGGATCAAAGACCTCAACATAAATCCAGTTACACTAAACTTAATAGAAGAGAAAGTAGGAAGCACTCTTGAATGCATTGGCACCAGAGACCACTTCCTAAATATAACACCAACAGCACAGACCCTGAGCACAACAATTAATAAATGGGACCTCTTGAAACTGAGAAGCTTTTGCAGGGCAAAAGACACAGTCAATAAGACAAAAAGACAGACTACAGAATGGGAAAAGATCTTCACCAACCCCACATCTGACAGAGGATTGATCTCCACAGTATATAAAGAACTCAAGAAACTAGACATCAAAATACTAAACAATCCAATTAAAAAATGGGCTAAAGAGCTAAACAGAGAATTCACAAAACAAGAATCACAAATGGCTGAAAGACATTTAAGGAAATGCTCAACATCCTTAATCATCAGAGAAATGCAAATCAAAAGGACTCTGAGATACCATCTTACACCTGTCAGAATGGCTATGATCAAAAACACTAATGACAGTCAATGTTGGAAAGGATGTGGAGCAAAGGGAACACTTCTCCACTGTTGGTGGGAATGCAAGCTTGTACAACCACTGTGGAAATCAGTATGGTGGTTTCTCAGAAAATTAGGAATTGAACTACCTCAAGACCCAGCCATACCACTCTTGGGCATATACCCAAGGAACGCTGATTCATACCACAAAGATACATGCTCAACTATGTTCATATTAGCACTATTTGTAATAGCCAGAACCTGGAAACAACCTAGATGCCCGTCAACTGAAGAATGGATTAAGAAAATGTGGTACATATACACAATGGAGTACTACTCAGCAGAGAAAAACAATGAAAGCATGAAATGTGCAGGCAAATGGATGGAACTAGAAAAAATCATCCTGAGTGAGGTAACCCAAACCCAGAAGGACAAACATGGTATGTACTCACTCATAGGTGGATTCTAGATATAAAATAAAGAACAATCAGACTACAACCCACAGAACCATGGAGACTAATTATATAGCATGGGGGACCCTAGGACGACTGTGGCTTATAATAAGTTTTGGTTTTACTCAATTACTGAGCAAGCTTCACTGAAACATTTCACAATTAAGATGGGAATACATACCGAATCAAGCTGGTAATAGAAAGGTAGATAAATTGATTAACTTGAAAAAGTAAAAAATGAAAAAAATAAGAAATAAAAGAAAAATTTGAACTGTTTAAAAAGGAGCCAAACAAACATATTTTGCTGGAGAAAAAAAAGGGGGAACTGGGGACTCATCATTCCTATCCACATTCTATTCTTTCCCTTGTTTTATATATTTTAAATTTTTTATTGGTGGATTCTGCTGGAGTATCCACTACAGATAAGCACTGGAGGTCTCCTGTTGCAAATCACCCTCTGGAGCAATGGAAGGATCTTTCTACTAGCACTTGGAGAAGACCCGATCTGGTGTTGGTGTGGGCCCGGGGTTCTATTTATGTCTTTCCTCAGGACAATAAGGTTCCTCTTTGGATTCCTGAGCACTGTGTGTGCCCTGTGGCTGCTGCTGAAACCCAAAATGACAGAGATCTATTGGGCTTTAATGAAAAACTCTCCCCTTCTGATGCCAATGGGAATTGAGAGCCCAATATGGCCAGCTTTGGCAAGCATTAACATAAGCCTAGGAACTGTAGCCATGCTTTTGGATTCTCCAGAAGAGCTGCCAGCCTAAGTCATGCTGGGATCAAGAAATATGGGCCTTGGCGGTTCATGTTCCTGGCGTTGTATCCATGCCAGTGGATGTCCACACACTCCAGAAGAGAATTTGACATTGCTGCTGCCATTGTTGCTGTTATAGCAGTGGCGGATACTGCTGCTACTGTTTCTGGGATTACCATTTCATAATTGCTTACTACAGCTAGCACAGTGGAGACCCTGGCAGCAAAAGTAGCTACCACAGTTAGTTAATCTTTCATTCTATTGGGCATGCTTGTGGGGCGTTTACCCAACCACCCCCACAGTTCCCCAGAGTTTTCTTGAGTGCGAGCAGCAGGAAATATTAGATAGAAGGATTTCTTGCGGAGATAAACAGATAGAAAATAAAGGATAGCCTCGAGAGGGCCTGGAACCTTTTCCAACGGGCCCGACTGTCTCTGCCCCAGGGTTTTTATAGAGACGCCAAGGGGTGGGGCAAAAGATTTCCTCCCCCAGCACAGCCAAGTGCAGACCATCTCAGACACCTGTACTCAGGCCCATGGTCCTAATCATCCTCTATGTGGACCTGCTGGGTAAAGCCACGAGGAACCCGAGAACGGGCTCCCACACATGATAAATTTAATTCAATAGTTATATACATTTTGATTGTCTTTGAAAATTATAAATTTATAAACTCAAGTTCCATTTGCTTTTGGGATACCATATTACAAGGACTCCAGTTTGCAGTAAGGCTTGTTAAGGAAGGGAATGGCTCAGTTGTCTTTAGCCTACTGGCTATGGGTGGGATAGGACCTCTGTTGGTCTTTTCTGTGTCGAACACACAGATTGCAAGCCCAGTGTCACTTTGAGATCTTTGGCAGCAGTTAACTCTGCAGCTCACACACGATTAAGCCTGTATGATAATGAGTATTCAGAGAAGGGTAATGCCTGGGGAGCGATCACCAACCTAAGACAGAGCGCCTGTGTGGCCTGGGCAGGCGTCTCCATGACGGGTAAGGTGACCTGCTGACGTCCCATGCAACCTAAGTCAGAAGCTCATTTATTAGTAAAAGGGGGACTTGTAGGTCCCTGGCCCCCGTTTTGGGTAACTGTTGCCTTGCTTGCTGACCTTGATCTTGATATCCTCCCTATGCTAATTCCCTGCCGGGTTCCACCCTCCTGAATGCTTAAGGGAAGTTCCTTGTCTGTGTATCCTGCATAATGGGCGTTAACAGCTTAGATGCAAGATTGTAAAACATCTGTAGTGAACTTCTGCCTTCTGGGGTTCTCCCATTGTGCTGTAAGTCTGTATTTAAGACCTCTTCCCTCCTTCAACAAACAGCATTCGGCATAAAAAAAAAAAAAAAAAAAAAAGAAATGAAATGTAACCTCTTTATGACTCTTGTATTTCCTGAAAGATTTTGTTGGGTTATATAAGTGGTGGGGAAGAGAGAATAAAGAAAGAGACCATCAAGGAAAAAAAAAAAGAAATTTGTCTACAAGACCACAGCCAACAAAATGTCCTTAAAGAGGCATCTGGAAGGGAGGCAGTGACAACCACATGCCACTCTGCCTTTGTCATACACAGGACATTACAAATCACATAGTGGATTCCTGATACAGCATGTAAGAGCCAAAGTTGCATGTTAAGTTTTAATTCCTATGACCCATGAAACAAAAATGACTCTGATCTGCAAACCCCTTGCCCAAGAACAGATAGTTCCTGAAATGCTGGAGGCTATTGTTTATAGGGGATAACAAGCCACATGTTTTCACTCCCCTAAAAAAGGTTGTTTGACCCATCTGCACCGATGTGCTTGGTCACATGTGGGTGGGAGGTTCTCAGGCAGGAAACATATCAGGATATATACTAGCCCCTAATTGGACCTGAAGGGAAACACAATTATGGGTTTTCCTTCTCAAGCTCTTGCCATACTTTATTCTGTGCCATTTCCTGGGAACCTGGGTATGGACCTGGCCAGAGCCCATCCACATGGCCAGTATTTAAAGCTTCCTTCAAATTTGGCTTTAAAATGTGGTAGTGGTCTTGTTCTTGACCAGTGGGATTAAAAAGAGGAACCGTTAGAGACAAAAAAGTATTCACTGACACGTGTCAAATCACAAGAAGGAAGACCTCATTTGGGACCACTGTGATTGGTGTGCAGTGTGGAAGAGAGGTTTGGTTCAACTCCAAATACAGCCTGGGCAAGTGGGGAAAGGCGAAAGTCATGGGGGGCGTGGTCAGCAGAAAAAAGCATGGGGTTTGATGGGGCTACGGTTTAGACATGTGTGGTGGTTTGGATGAGAATGGCCTCTATAGGCTCATATGTTTGAACACTTGCTTCTCAGTTGATGGAACTAATTGGGAAGGATTAGGGGACGTGGCCTTATTGGAGGAGGCATGTCATAGGGTGAGAGGGGAAGGCTTTAAAGCTTCTAAAGCTTCCTGCTTAAGATTCAAGAGTGAGCTCTCCTCTGCTGCTCCAGCCTCCTGCCACCACCACCTACTTCTGCTCCACCATGATCACTCTGAAACCGTAAGCCCCAAATAAACCCCTTGGTCATGGTGTTGATCACAGCAACGGAAAAGGGACTGATGCAGCTATAGTCATGAGGCTCAAGTGTTGGAGGTTAGGTCCCTACTGAGGTCATGACGAGAGGTCTTTAGCTCACCGGGGCTGAGCCCATAGAGGGGATGATTAAGGTAGCATCTGTGGTATCCTTGGCTCCTGTAAGAGCAAGGTGCTTTAGGAGCAAGTTTGGTTCTTGGTCACTCTGCCCCACTTCAATACATGGTCTATCCCTCCCACATGTGCTCTGTCACAGTGCATCTGCCACTAGACCCTTGTCTGAGGGTCTCTGTTGCTGCAACCAAACGCCATGACCAAAAGGCAAGTTGAGGAGGAAAGGGTTTATTCAGCTTACACTTCAGCATTGCTGTTCATCACTGAAGGAAGTCAGGACAGGAACTCAAACAGGGTAGGATCCTGGAGGCAGGAGCTGATACAGAGGCCGTGGAGGGGTACTGCTTACTGGCTTGCTTCCCATGGCTTACTCATCCTGCTTTCTTACAGAACCCAGGACCAGCAGCCCAGGGATGGCACCACCCATAATGGGCTGCGCCCTCCCCCACATTGATCACTAAATGAGAAAATGCCTTACAGCTGGATCTCATGGAGACATTTCCTCAGCTGAGGCTCCTTCCTCTGATGACTCTAGCTTGTGTCAAGTTGACACACAAAACCACCCAGTACAACCCTCAATAAACTGAGCCAATGCCCGTATTCCTCCAGAAACATGAGCTACATAAACCTCTTCTCTTTGTAAATCCACCTCCTATGGGTCTTTCAGTACAATAAGAACAATGGACTATTAGAGCCAGGATGACGGGGACTCTGGCTACACCAACCTAAGAGGATTCTTCATGAGAACAGGTTAGAGTCAGACAAGACTGGAAGGACAGTGGACAATGAGACCCGACCCATCTCTGGGGACAGGGCTAGTTAACTAACTTAGGATTCTTTGCTAAAACTAGATATTACAAGGAAGCCCATGGAAGGGCCCAGAAAACATTCAGGAACCTAACTAAAGTTAGAATCATTTTCTCTCTTTACCTCATCTGCCTTTCCAAAAATTCAGTAGTTTAGGGACTTAGGCAGAGGTCTCTGGTTGATGGGTTCAGGACTTCGCTCTCAGCAGCAGGGCCCTTCTGAGCATTCCCAGGCTGCAGAGCGACTGTTTCACCCCTCTGCCCCACAGAGCAGGTGGCATCGCAGGACACTCGGGAACAGCACACATTCTCCTTCACACTCTGCGCAGGGGTGACTATTTCATTAAAGATTCTTTTTTACAAAAAAAAAAAAAAGGTGACAGAAAAATCATGGATGTGTGAGATTGTCTCTTGATCCCAAGGGCCTAACCCACATCACTGGCTGGAATCTAAATGCCTAAATACGTGTGCTTTGTGTCCAGTTGTGAACAAAGAAAGGTTTGTAATCCCAGCAGAGACAAGGACTTGAGGCATCTAGGAAAGAGTCACATTCAACTTGACCTTTGTTCAACCATGTTCTCTCGACTTCTCTCCTCTTCCCTCAAAACTGTCTTCTCCCTCCCCTTTGTGTTTGTTTGAGTTTAAATCTTGTCAATGTTTCTAGGATTGTCAGATATGAGAGGCCACTTCTTTAAAAACTGTATGTGAGCGTTTTGCCTGCCTGTATGCCTCTTTACCATATGTGTGCTAGAGACAACTGCTGGGATGACTTGGACTGGATGGAGATCCAGACAGTTGTGAGCCACCATGTGGGTGCTGGAAATCAAACCCAGGGCCTCTGGAAGAGCAGTCAGTGTACTTAACCTCTAAGCCGTCGCTCCAGCCCAGAAGCCACTTTTGTTGTTTGTTTGAGACAGGATCTCAAGTACACCAGTGTAGCTAGAGTTTTCCTGCCTGGCCCACAGTCAGGACAAATCTCTCTCACCCGCCAGTCCCAAGCCGCTCAAACCCGATCAAGTAAACACAGAGACTTATATTGGTTACAAACTGTATGGCCGTGGCAGGCTTCTTGCTAACTGTTCTTACAGCTTAAATTAATCCATTTCTATAAATCTATACCTTGCCACATGGCTTGTGGCTTACCGGCATCTTCACATGCGGCTTGTCATCATGGCGGCTGGCAGTGTCTCTCTCTCCCTCAGCCTTCCACTTCCCAGCTCTATTCTCCTCCTTGTCCCGCCTATACTTCCTGCCTGGCCACGGGCCAATCAGTGATTTATTTATTGACCAATCAGCAACACATTTGACATACAGACCATCCCACAGCACCTCCCCTTTTCTTTTCTTAAAAAGGAAGGTTTTAACCTTTACACATCTCCAAAGTCAGCTTGGTATATTTGGGAATTTGGGCGTAGCTTTTCTTACTACTTCCTGCTGGAGGGGGGCGCTGTTTGTCCCGCCTATACTTCCTGCCTGGCCACGGGCCAATCAGTGATTTATTTATTGACCAATCAGCAACACATTTGACATACAGACCATCCCACAGCACACCAGATTGACTTTGAAGTTTGAACTTTGTGTATAGTTGGTCGGGAGATGGTGACCTTGAACTTCTGATCCTTCTGTTTCAATCTGGCTTGGCACTGTCCCCACATCCAGCTTACCACATGTTTTAGTGACTTTTCTACTGCTGTGACAAAACATCATGACCAAATAAAGAATAAAAGAAGCCAGGCAGTGGTGACCCACATCTTTAGTCCCAGCACTCGTGAGGCAGAGATCTCTGATCTCAGAGTTTGAGGCTAGCCTGGTCTACAGAGTGAGTTCCAGGACAGCCAGGGCTACAGAGATAAACACTGTCCCCAAAACCAATTGTCAAACAAACAAACATACGTAATGTGGTAGTTTGAATGTAATTGGTCCCCCATAATCTCATAGGGAATGGCACTATCAGGTGTGGTTTTGTTGGAGGAAGTGTGTCACTGTGGGGGTGGGCTCTGAGTTTTCATATGCTCAGGATACTGCCCAGTGTTTTAGTCAACTTCCTGTTGCCTGCAAGATGTAGCACTCTCAGCTCCAGCACCATATCTGCCTGCACACCACCACATTCCCTGCCATTGATGATAATGGTCTGAACCTCTGAAACTGTCAGCCACCACCCCAACTAAATGTTTTCTTTATAAAAGTTGCTGTGGTCATGGTGTCTCTTCACAGCAATAAAAAAACCCTAACTAAGACAGACAAATAAACTAAAATAAAAAAAGAATTTAATCTGAGGTTTCACAGTTCCAGGGAATTGGAGTCCATGACCATGATGGCTGGTGGGAAGCCAGGGAGCATGGCAACAGGCAGGCAGGCATGGCACTGGAGTCTTAGCTAAGAACTTACACCTGATCCACAAGCATGAGGCAGAGAGAAAGCCAATTGTGCCTTTTAAAACCCCCAAATCCACCCCTATCTTCCAAAAACCACACCTCCTAATTCTCCCCAAACAGTTCCACCACCTGAGGACAAAGCATTTAAACATATGAGCCTCTGTGTGTGTGTGTGTGTGTGTGTGTGTGTGTGTGTGTGTGTGTGTGTGTGTGTGATTATTTTTTGTTGGTGGTTTTTGTTTGTTTTGAGATAGGGTTTCTCTGTGTAACAGCCCTGGGTGTCCTAGAACTCACTTCTCGAAAGAAAACTATTTTCTGTCCTTCTGAGACCAAAACAGGAAAAATACACCTTGCAGGTTTAGAGTTCTGTTTGCAATTAAGACAGTTAAGAATATGTTCCTGTTTGTTCTGTGTGTGTTCAATCCATCTGCACCGGATGTGCATGTGGGTGGGAGGTACTCGGACAGGAAATAAATCAGGATGTACGCTCGCTTCTGATTGGACCTGATGGGAAATATGGTGGCCTTATGGATTTGCCTTTCATAAGCCTCTGCAAGGTGTTCTGGGAACCCAGAGATGGACCTGGCCAGAAGTCATCAACCAGGCCAGTATTTAATGAAAGCTTGCTTCAAATTTGCCTTTAGTTGTAGCAGTGGTCTGTAGGATACTCCTCTGGGCTCATTCCCTTCCCCTCTACATTACTCTACCTTCTTCTCCTCTCTGAAGGAGGGTATGGAGACTCCAGGCCTGGGGGCTCCAGAGTACTCACTGTCTTCCTTGGGTGCACCTTTTCTCCTGCTCATCTACTGCTACTTCAGAGGACAGACAAGATCAAAGGGGTGAGGATGCGTGGATCGTGGATCGGCTTGCCAACCCATACTCCTAGAGGGCGGATGACAGAGGGAGAGCTTGCTTGCTCTTGACTGCCACTGAGGAGCTGAGGAAAGCAAGTCTGGGTCCACCCGTGCTCTGAGCGGCGCTCTCTCCAGCCCTGCTCAGTGGAGCCCACCAGGCTGAAGGGCAGGTTGGGTGCCGACCCTGTGTGGGAGTCTCTGAAGTGTGCCCCAACTCTGCTTGTTAGTAAGACATTTCACCTCTACCCAGGAGTCCCTCCTTCATGGGAGCAGATCTGCCACTCTTCGAAATTCCTTCCAAAGTCATCCAAAATGGGGAGTGGTGATGGCAAACCTTCTTCAATCTCAGCACTTGGGAGGTGGAGGTTGGAGGATAGGAAGTTCAAGGTCATCCTCAGCTAGTGAGTTGGAGGCCAACTTGAGTGGGGAAGAAGAAAGAAAGAATGGGTGCCTATTGATATGGAAATCCACTGCTGCACACAGCACCCTTCCCCTTCGCGGCCTCCACCGGGGACTCAGCACTTTGCATACAGCTGGAGCCCTCCCCCTGAAGCCAGGAGCCAACTGGAGCTCGGTGGGACAAAGGAAGGCGCTGCCGCTGCCAGAGCCATGGAATAAAGACTTAGCCCATCACAAATGGTCCGGACCCCTATTGTCCTGCCACACTCTTCTGATTTTTAAATTTTAATTAACAAAGCTGAACTGGGAGGCCAAGTCTCCGTCTTCGACTTAACCTGTCTCACATTCCATGCTAACCTACAGGAACATGATAAAAATAAAGTGATCAAAATAAAAGCGATCAGCATCAGGGGTCATCACTTCACAAACCAAAGCCAACCCCCCACTCCAACCCACCCCCGAAAAGTCACAATCCCGACGGAGGGTTTCTTAGTGTGACTTTCAAAACAAAAGCACTTTCAGCCTCTTTCTTGGGGTGGGGGTGGGGGTGCCTCACAGCTTAAACAGGCTCCTCACCGAGGCAGAAGTTTCTGGGGCCCGGGGAGCTCAGTCATTGCATATCTGATGGGTCCCAGGGCCCCAGCACCCTCATTCATCATATGATCCGATTAGCCTGCAGTCCTGGGAGATCAGGAGCCCAGCTGCAAGTGCAAAGAGAGAGGGTGTGGTTTCCAGTCTCCGCGGGTCTCCGGGCTGACAGTGGGGGCTGTTCTCCTTGGTAAAATCCACGGGAACCAGAGGAGGAGACATTTTTAGCGGAGTCCCCCCCCAGCCTTGAGGTAACCCTGTGGACTGTTACAGGCTGACCTTCCATCCTCATCCGCAGCCACTGTGACCAGCCTCCGGGTTTCTAGTCTTTCCAGTCAGTGCCACAGATTCACCTCAAGTTTGATTGTCACTGTATATTATTTAATTTGTACTAACATGTAAAAAGGCAATAGTGCAGTTGTCTTTTCATATGTGAGTTATGTGCTTCGGTAAAGCAATGAACGCTAAATGCTCATTACAGTACGATCATGAAGCTTGTATGTGTGAATAGTTATCTTTCTCTCTCTTGGAACTATGGCAAAGCAGCATTTCCCAAATAGACAGAGTAAGCTGCTGATTTAAATGTGTCTGTGTATTCATCCATGTACCTATTCAGTAACATCACTGATAAACAAAATCACTGTTGTTATCCAGCAAGTCACTCCCCACCTCCCGCCCTGCCTCCTTCCTTGGCAGACATGATCAATCATCTGACAGCACCCACTTAGACACTCATTGACACCCTCAGGACACACCTGCCTTCAATCACATCCCGATCTACAGGGAGGCTGTCCAAGAAGTAATTACAACACGCCCCAACCACCAGGCTTTAATGGGAACAGTCTACACTTCCTGTCCCTGCCCCACTTTGCCCACAGAGCCTGGCTCACAAAGATCTTTCTTCTCTTGTGCTGAATCAGGATTGTTAAAATAAAAGAACAAGTACAATACTCAGGAGGCAGAGGCAGGAGGATGTCTGTGAGTTCCAGGCCAGCCAGAGCTACATAGTGAGACCTTGTCTCAAAAACAAACAGAACAAAGAAATAAGTAAACAGATGAATGAAAACATAAATATGGTCCAAATAAGTATGCTTTGATATGGGTATGAATGAATATTTCTCTGAAATTGGTTCAATTCAATTACACCACACATTATAAAATATAGAAGTTCACTGTTGTTATTTTCATAAATCGATAATGAATTATTTAGAAAAGCAAGGAGATTATATTTTATAATCACCAGGATTCGTCAGTTGTATTGGTGTGAATTTTCAATATTCAAGACAACCATCTAGCTGGTCGGCAATGGCACACGCCTTTAATCCCAGCAATGGGAGGAAGAGCCAAGCAAGTCTCTGTGAGTTCGAGGCCAGCCTGGTCTACAGAGCAAGACCAGGACAGGCACCAAAACCACACAGAGAAACCCTGATGGTTATGATAAATGGCACCGGTGGTGGCGCTGGTTACTGATGGAAAAGTCACGGGCCACAGCCACGTGGCACTGCCCCTCGTGGCTGGTCACTGCCCGCAGTGGCCATGCCAGCGGAGGAGCGTGCTGATTAAAAGAATCATAGCCATGGTTACCTTTTTAGAGCTTTATTGGGAGAGGGAGAGAGAGAGAGAGAGAGGAAGAGAGAGAGAGGAAGAGAGAGAGAGAAAGACAGGGGGAGAGAGGGGGGCCGACGGGGGAAGGAGCGGAAAAGGAGAGGGGACAGAGAGCCCACCCGCTTTTTAGGCCAGGAAGCCGTGGAAGGCTGATGACGTAATTAAGGACCAAATCCTTACAATGACTACCAGAGTTATAAAGAGCTGTATTAGAAAGAAAGAGGATAGGAAGGAGGAGAGCCAGGCCTGGAGAGACAGGAAGATGGCGGGAGCAGAGAGAGAACACAGAGTGTGGGGGTCAGCGTCTGGCTTTTTAAGGCGGGGATTGTGTGAACACTCGCCAGCTGATGATGTAAGATGTAAGACACAGGACCCCAAGCTGTGCATGTACAGAATCCTAACAAACCCTGTCTCGAAGCCCCCCTTTCCCCCAAAAAAAAAGAAAAGAAAAAAAGAGAGAACCATCTATGTAGCCTGTAGAACCAGAAGCCAGGGCCACAGTCCCCACTAAAGAACAGGGCACTCCTGGGTTGACAGTGTTTTGCTGCAGAAGTACCCTTTTATTTTACTATTTTTAAAAATTTTTAATGATTTATTTTTATTTTATGTGCATTGGTGCTTTGCTTGCATGAATTCTGTGTGTATAAGGGTGTTGGATTCCCTGGAACTGGAGTTAAAGTTGTGAGCCACCATATGGGTGCTGGGAATTGAACCCAGGTCCTCTGGAAGAGCAGCCTGTGTTCTTATCCACTGAGCCATCTCTCCAGCCCGTTTGTTTTTTTGTTTTTTTTTTTAAGTCTTCTTTTTCCAGATATCGGTCTTGAATAATGTCTATGGGGAGACAATGCTCTGAGCAGGCAGCTTCACCAAAGCTGATAGGACAGAGTCCTTGGTCTGAAGTCCCCACAGGATGCCTGGTGAGTCATTTGCATGCTATTTAAAAAACAAAACAAAAACCTGCAAAACTAGTCTGTGGTAGGGGAGGTAGGGGAGGGTGGCCTCTCAGGAGGGTAGTTAAGAACTATTTAAAGCAGAACTAGAAAGGACCGAGGTGTACCTGACATTTGTGTGTTTTGATAAAAGTATATAGTGTTGTGTTAAACCAAATAAAGGGCAGGAAATGCTAAACAAGGTTTGGCCTTTATTTGTCTATTTATTTGCGCGCGCGCGCGCGTGTGTGTGTGTGTGTGTGTGTGTGTGTGTGTGTGTGTGTGGTCCCACCCCTAACACAGCTTCCACACAGAAGCCAGAGGCCAAACTGTGGGAGTTAATTCTCTTCCTTCACCAAGTGGGTTCCAGGATTGAACTCAGGTAGCCGGGGTCTGTAGCAAGTACCTTTTCCCACCGAGCTAGCCCAAGATTTAAGACAAGGAAAGCCCCAGAGTGAGTGAGACTCTGTGCTCAGTTCCCAGTTTTGCAAACAAACCATTGACGAAAGTGAATGAATGAATGAATGAATGATGAAGAAAGCATTGCAGATTGCCTGAACTAGCACTTAAAGGCATACACCAACTTTTAGCAACTAGAGCTGAAAGGCTTACCTAGTCCTCTGTCTGGTGGTGGTGGCGGCGGCACACACCTTTAATCCCAGTACTTGGGAGGTAGAGGATGGCGGATCTCCCAGTTCAAGGCCAGTATGGTCTACAGAGCAAGTTCTAGGACAGCCAGGGCTACACAGAGAAACCCTGTCTCAAAAAACCAAACCAAATCAAAACAAACAACAACAACCAAACCCTTGTTTGTCCCTTGGACACTCAGGATTATGCTTAGGACCCAAACAAATACCCGAGTGTAGTCCCAGTTAGTTGGAATAAGACTTTCAATTGGCTTAAACTGTGTCTGAGCGGTCATCGCGGGTGCGCTCCTGTAACAGATGACACACATTACACAGTGGTGCAGATGAGGAAAAGCAAATACAAACACCTGAAGGGAACCAGCTCCCGGATCTTAAAACCGAGGCTGTCGGATGGTGAGGAGATGACATCGTGATGACTTTAAAATCCGAAGACAGGCTCAGGCCACTTGGATTCTTGGAGCCAAGGAGAGAAAGGAAGGGATGAAGACTCAGGCCGGCTCCCTCTGCCTGGAGACTGGGGCAACGCAAAGAGTGACCTCCAAACAACAAAGCCAGGCTTGTGTTTGCTCAGAGAAGGCAGAGCCTGGGGCTCCAGGCATGCAGGACACCTGATAGTCTCATATCTAGGACTGCCGGGTGCTTGGGGACTCTGTGCTGCTTCCATTGAGTGTTCTCCCTATGAAATCAGACCTTTCTTGGAATGTGAGCATGCGTTTAATGCCAGTGGCAAGGAGCCATCACGAATGATGCCAGACACAGAACGCCCAGTCATTTGGCTCTCTGGGGCAGGCAGGCTAGGTTGGGATGCTGCAAAGGTGCTGTGCGCCTTGGGACATTGCTTTCCAGCTGTCCTCCCCTCCACCTGGAAGAGGCCTTCGGGGTGCCCTGTCCTTGGCTCACCCTGTAAGAAGGGAGTCCTGGGATGGCTGCCCAGGGGCTGCACACACAGGCATGAGTCAGGGAAATACTCCTCACAATGCCTCTTCACCCAGACTACACTCAAAGCCCTACTTCTGAGGGAGAATGGCCCTTCTCTGTAAATCCATGTGAGTCTGAAGACCAAACAGAACTAAGGCACAGCCACGCACAGTACAGCCATGCACGGCATAGCCACACAATGCTAAACTGCTGCTGGAACTCATTTTCAGCAAGTCCTCAACCATATGGTGTGGCGATATTTTATTTGTGCTTTAATAAATGAAGCTTGCTTGGAGATCAGGGGGAAAAACAGTCATTTTAAGTAAACAAAGAAGTCAGGCAATGTTAGCACATGTCCTTAATCCTATCACTTGGCAGGCAGAGATCTGTCTGGATGTCTGTGAGTTCAGGAGAGTACCTAGTATATGTAAAGAGCTGCTATAAATCAACAAGACAAAGCAAAGCACTCAAAAGAGAAATAGGAGAAATGCGTTAAAGATCACAGTGAGGGCTGGGAGTATAACTCAGTAGTAAAGTGTTTGCTTAACCTACAGGAAGTCCCAGAATCAAAAAACAAACAAACAAAAAACAAAACAAAACCCAATAATGAACAACAAAAAACACAGTGAGATACTACTATCTGCCTATCAAAATAGGGAAAACTGAAAAGGGGAAGCAGCTTCAAGTTAGTAAATTATATTTGTATGATTAATAATTATATTTATTCCATTATTGTTTAAATTTACATGATAATCAAATTATAAGATCCAATTAAAATATTTAAATAACTTAATTATTCAGCTGCTGGTTTGATCATTATTTTTGCTACATAATAATTATTGCAATAACATTACATACCATCAACTCAATTACAGAATGGACAGTATACTCGTACAATATGTACTGGTGCCGATATTGTAGGAAATGCGCGTCAGTTCTGAGGCATACCCATCGTCATCACAAAAAGAACCAGAATGATGTCAACTCTCAACGCCTCTAATACGGGATGGGGGAGGTTATGGTTTATTAGCACGGTGGACACTGTGGCATCTGCAGTCTGACAGACTTTAAGTATCATCCCCATGATCTCACCTCTGGGTGGAGCCATTCGGGGAGGCTGTAGGGGCGACCATTGAGTCTGGATGCTTATAGGGGCTCAGGGAGAGTCACTGAGAAAAACAAAAGCATTGCAACCCATCGTTTATGTCCTTTTTAAAAACCATGGGTCAGGTTCTGCAATCGGTTCCCCCATCAGAACAGAATACCAGAGAACTTCAGGGCGGTCTGGTCCTGAGCCTCCAGTGACAGCGGCTGTTCTGAGGCAGGGGAACTTCCTCCTAGAGAACCCAGCTCCTTACCCACTTATTGCGCCTGCTTCCTGTTTGCCCCGCCACTGCAACGTGGGGCTGCTCCTAGTGCTCCAAGTCCTCAGAAGAGAAACTGGGACAAACTTAGCCTCCCTTCCCTCCCCGCTGAGAACGTTCTGTGGTTAGCTGGCATCAGCAGGACCCTAATTCTACCGTGTGCACTGGCCCCGGGTATCAGGCTTCCAGAAGTCACAGGACACACTCGATCTCTCAGTTTCCCACTCCCAGCCCCTTCCCTCCTCATACAGAACCAGCGCAGTTTCCTAGGCGAACTCCTGCCGCAGCCTCTCAGAAAATGCTGTGTAGAAATGACCTCTGGGTCAGCCCACTGGCTCCTTACCCATCACACTCATTGCTGGCTCCTTTCCTTCACTGCCCCTGAGGTGACTCTTAGGGTTACCAGTCACCGCTAAGTGCGGTCCTTAACGTTTCAGATGCGAGATGGCTCACAGAGGTTGAAACACTTGCTGCGCAAACGTGAGGAGTGGAGTTGGAATCCCTAGCACCCATGCAAACGTTTGAGGGGAACGGTGGTGGCTGACCTGTAATTCCAGCCTCAGAAGGCAGAGACAGGGGGATTCCCTAGGGAGGCCAGCACGCTAGGTGAGCTCTGAGTTTGGCTGAGAGACCCGGCCTCATTGAATAAGGTGGAAGAGCGGAGGATGGCTTCGCACATTAGCCTTGAACCTTCGCGCATTTGTTCACCTCCCCCCACAACTTCACGTATGCACACACACCACACACACATGAAAACAGAAAAGGAAGGAAAGGGAAAGCAAATAAATGCCAGGTTCATTTAATAATAACATACAGTTTGTCCGACACAAACTTGTCTACCTGCTCTTGGGAGGCTGAGGCAAGAGCAGATAAGTTTGAGGCCCTTCTGGGCTGCAGATAGGCAGACCCTGCATGGAAACAGACAAGCAAACACACACACACACACACACACACACACACACACACACACACACACACACACACACACTCACACTCACCCTAAACCCAAACAAAATACAGTTGTCTTCCTTAAATAGTTTTTAGGGAAAAATACACTTTGCTCAAAGAATTACCTTTAAGATTATTGTACACTGTTTACTTCTGGAATTTCTTTCTTTCTTCCTTTTTCCTTTCTCTCTCTCTGTCTCTCTGTCTCTCTGTCTCTCTGTCTCTCTGTCTCTCTCTCTCTCTCTCTCTCTCTCTCTCTCTCTCTCTCTTTCTGTCTGTTTTTTTCGAGACAGGGTTTCTCTGTATAGTCCAGTGTCCTGGAACGTGATCTGTAGACCAGGCTGGCCTCAAATAGAATTTCTTCATATCTAAATAAAAATCTTCGGGGCTGGAGAGATGGCTCAGATGTTAAGAGTACCGACTGCTCTTCCAGAGGTCCTGAGTTCAATTCCCAGCATCCACATGGTGCCTCACAACCATCTGTAATGAGACCTGGTGCCCTTTTCTGTATACATAATAAATAAATAATCTTTCAAAAAAAAAAAAAAAAAAGGAAAAAATCTTCTGTCCTATATTAGGACATCTTCCCTACATTCAAACGGAACTTATTAGGTAAAATTATGCTAAAATCTAGGTTACAATAAAAAAAAGCCGGGCTGGAGAGATGGCTCAGAGGTTAAGAGCACCGGCTGCTCTTCCAGAGGTTCTGAGTTCAATTCCCAGCAACCACATGGTGGCTCTCAACCATCCGTAATGAGATCTGGTGCCCTCTTCTGGCCTCCAGACATACATGCAGGCAGAACACTATATACATAATAAATAAATAAATTTAAAAAAAAAATAAATAAAAAAAAATAAAAAAAGCCCACACGATCCTCTTATTGATTATATGTAATTCTCAACGATGAGTTTCAATCATGCATTCGCTTTACATACAGTGTAAAACGTTCAAGATTCTGATTTAGGAGTTTACAGAAGCAACCTTGCAACACAATCATTGGTGCTCTGCCTCCACCCAGAGGAATCGTCGCATTACTGCAGCGGCAAAACCAAGCCGGCTGGAGACTGACGAAGCTTTTGCCTGAAAAGCACAGGAAAGGCACACAAAGTCCGGATTCAAGGTGCATCCGACACCATCCCTTCTCCTGAGGAGCATCAGATGAGAGAAGAGCTTGATTGCGTCGCGACAGGTGACGTCTCGGCGCCAGAGCGCAGCAAAGAACGCCAGGGGCTTCCCTGCTCTCTGCTCAGCTACGTGGGGATGAAGCCGGGAAAGGCTTTTGCACTGTGTGTGTTTTTGATAAAGTTGAGCATCACATTTTGAAGCTTGTGTTCACACTGTAGCAGCCCGGAGTGTGGGCAAGCTGTGCAGATGATTAAGAACGTATGTTTAAGAAGCAGCGGGCAGATGGTAGGGCTGGTCCAGGTCTGGTGGAAGATGCTTGGATGCGTGGGTAGGGCTGGTTCAGGTCAATGGAGATGCTTGGATGCGTGGATGACCCCCAGGTCTTGGGTGTTTTTGTTTTTTTTTTGTTTTTCTTCTCATCACTAAGTATTCGTACTGGCTTTTATAAAACAGGTTAACACAAGAGAAAGGACACGGAAGACACCAATATTCAAAAAAACGGGAACTGGCCGGTGGCTAACCTGGAGGCCGCTTAGCTATTGAATTACTCTTTAAACTAATTCTGTAATCTACCTTAGGAGGTTCCAAGGGATTAGGGTCTCCCCAAAAGATTTCTGTTTTTTAGCCAGGATTTTAGTTTCAGACTGTCATATTAATATTTATGGTTTAGAATCTATTTTGAATTAGGTTCAGAGTTATTTTTTGATTATTTTTACTTTTTAAAATAATTTATTTCTATTTTATGTACATTGGTGTTTTGCCTGCATGCATGTTTGTACGAGGGTGTCGGATCCCCTACAACAGGAGTTATAGATAGTTGTGAGCTGCCATGCGGGTGCTGGGAATTGAACCCAGGTCCTCTGGAAGAGCAGCCAATCCTCTTAACCACTAAGCCACCTCTCCAGCCCTTATTTTTATTTTATGTACATTGGTGTTTTGCTTGTATGTATGTCTGTATGAGGGCGTTGGATCCCTTGGAACAGGATTTATAGATAGTTGTGAGCGGCTATGTGGGTGCTGGGAATTGAACTCGGGTCCTCTGGAAGAGCAGCAGTGCTCTTAACCGCTGAGCCATCTCTCTAACCCCCTCAAGTTAATTTTTAACTGATAAATAAAACATAAAAATTGTAAATACAGAGTACCATGTGCTGTTGACTTAGTATTGTCTTGAAAAATCCCTTTAGCATATTTATTACTTTAAGTTATGGGTATGTGCCCATGAACAAAGGTGCCCACAGAGGCTAGAAGAATTGGATCACCAGGAACTAGAATTATACGCAGTTTTGAGTAGCATGACAAGGTGGGTTCTGGGAACTGAACCCTGGTCCTTTGGAAGAGCAGGACACACAACTAAGCCATGGAGTCCCCTCTCCTGCCCTCAGTATTGTGTCTGTTTGGCTTTGTGGTGCTGGAGACTGAACCCAGGAAGTTTTTCTTTTCTTTTTTTTTTTTTTTTTTTTCTTCAAGACAGGGTTTCTCTGTGTAGCTTTGGAGCCTGTCCTGGAACTCACTCTGTAGCCCAGGCTAACCTCAAACTCAGAGATCCGCCTGCTTCTGCCTCCCGAGTGCTGGGATTAAAGGTGTGTGCCACCACCGCCCGGCAAGGAAGTGTTTCATACAGAAAGGTATAGACTCAAGTTACTTTAAAAATGTCTCATGGGCTGGAGAGATGGCTCAGCGGTTAAGTGCACTGACTGCTCTTCCAGAGGACCTGAGTTCAATTCCCAGCAACCACATGGTGGCTCACAACCACCTGTATTGAGATCTGGTGCCCTCTTCTGGACTGCAGGCATACATGCAGGCAGAACACTGTATACACAATAAATAAATCTTTCAAAAAAAAAAGTATCTCATGATCCTCTCTCTAATGAATTGCCTTGTCCATGTGTCAAGTTAATTCTCCATACCATGTTGCTTCATTTCTTTCTCCATCCCATTCCACTCTTCTCCTCTGTCTGCCCTAGTGGGGTCTTAGAAGAATTATTGAAACCAGGTAGAGTAACGGGGGCTCTCTGATTTTTTACAAGGCTGTTTGGCTGGTCTGGCTTACTTGCCTCCGTGTATAAAATCCAGAATGAGCTTGATTTCTGCAAAGAATCCTACAGAGTTTGATTGGACTGGACTGAATCCACTCAGCATCATGAGGAAATAGAGCAAGCAAGAGCCTGCAACCCCTAAAAGCAGCATTTGTTTTCAGAGTCCTGGAGTGTCTGCCCTAGAGACAGGAGGTCACCTTCAACTATGCGAAGGCTGAACCACAGGTGTGGGTGAGTGCGCGCACTGACCACCCAGCTGAAGACGGAATCCTGGGAGGTGAAGATGCCTTCAGCTTGAGGAGGATGCCAACCCAAAGCTGCCTGAGTGAGCCACCAGTTAGAAGAGCAGAGACTCAGGTTTAGCTTAGTGGCTGGAAAATGGAAGGACTTGGAATCTCTCCATTTTTTCTCATTTGACTCTCTAATATTTTGACAATGTTTTTAAAAGCAAAATTCCTTGACAGTTCCAGGACAGTTGGCGAATTTCTAAGCAATCTGTGATGATGATTGCCTGAGAACCAGGGAGGTACCTGAGTACATAGTCCTTAATAAGGCTTTCTCACAACCCCTCAACGGGCGTGAGCTCAGGTTTGCTGGCAAGGTGCCATCACATAATGGCAGACACCTGTCAAGAGTTACGCCATGGCTCCGGGAAGGCATGTCCTCTCTAGAAGCGTGTGGCCACATATCTGAATAAAATGAAAGAGGCCAGGAATGACTGTTGGAAACGGGCCAACAAGTCTCCCACTCCTTAGGAGCAGAAAAAGACATGCCTAGAACATTCTGAGGACACTGGCATTAGGGGCTACAGAAGCCAGACGAGAAACACGAAGAGGATGATTTTATTGCCACTTTGGGGGTGATGATGACATAATTGGTCAGCTGGCGTGTACATCAGTGGTGGAGTAGCTGCCTAGTATCTGTTTGATCCATACTGTTGGGTCCAGTGGATGAGAACTCACAGGCTTGCAGTGTGTTCATGTACCGAATGCCAGAGAGCCTTTGCGGGGACTCAGTCTAGGACCCCTCAAAAATCATCCTCGGTTCCTAGCTCACCCTTCGTGAGCACATTGAATAACAGTAACCAAGATCTGGTCTCTAAAATTAGTTTATGTAGGTTCAAATATTGACTATTTAGACATCTAATAACCTTTTGACAGATCATTAAACTTGTGTGTTTCAATTTCCCTGAGAAGTGGGGATAATAGATGAAAACCACCCCCACCTCCCCAACCCAGTTCAGGGCCTTGTGAGGATAAGTATCTGTAAGTCTCATGTAACGAGGCCCAGCATCCAGCAAACAGTAATTAGCTGCTGCCATCAGCCCTTATAATGTTAAAAACATCTAAAGATAACTTTAGACCAATTGGGATTGTAGGCAGGTCTGGACTGCTTGATGTAGGTGCCAAGAACCAAAATCTGGGTCGTGTGCAAAAGCAACAGGACACTGGAAAAAAGGAACGTAGCAGAGACCTACATTGTCATTCCTAACTCTGCCTATGGTAACATCTGACACCATCAGAATGCAATCAGGAAACGGACGTGTGCACAGGGCTGTGGCCTGCTTCTGGACCTTACTGAGTTTTACTGTGTTCTGGGCTAACGGGTATTGCCAGGATGAGGTCCTTAAGGGACTGAGAGGCCACGGCAGAAGTGTCAGCTTAACTAACCAGCACTAATAAAAGCTCAACTCTGGTTGCCTAATAAGGTTTGAGACAGACATGGAGACCAGACACTGCTCAGGCCTGCCTGGGTAACATCACTTACTTCTCTCTTGGTAAAATATACCCTAGGGTGCAATGAAATATGCATTTTAATGCTTATTTGTTGAACTGTCTTGGCACTTGCACCAACTTTTAAAGAAACGAACCTTGCAAGGTTTAGGGAATTTTGTGTCTTGCCCATTGTTTTTATTTTATTTACTCTTGTGTATGACTTGGACCTGTGGGTGCGTGTGGTGGCCGGAGGACAGCTTTCTGCAGTGAGTTCCGAGACACCTTTATGTGTGTTCCAGGGATCAAGTACTTTTACCAGCTGAACTATCTTACCAGACCTTGTCTTTTAACTTTTATTTATCAGGGCTGGAGAGATGGCTTAGTGGTTTAAGAGCACTGGATGCTCTTCCAGAGGACCTGGGTTCAATTCCCAGCTCCCACACAGCAGCTCACAACTGTCTATAATCCCAGTTCTATGGGATCCCCGTTCTCTGGCCTCTGTGGGCATAGATACACGTGGTAGCCAAGTACACAAAACAGATTATCCATATTTATGTGTATGCCTGTGTGAGTGACACGTACCATATGAATACAGATGCCTTCAGAGATCAGAAGGCCTAAGATCCCTTGGAATTGGGATTGCAGGCAGGTGTGGACTGCTTGACGTAGGTGCTAAGAACCCAAATCTGGGTCGTGTGCAAAAGCAACAAGCACTCTTTTTTTTTTTTTTTTTTTTTTTTTTTTTAAAGATTTATTTTATTTATTATGTATACAGTGTTCTGCCTGCATGTATCCCTTCAGGCCAGAAGAGGGAGCCAGATCTCACTACAGATGGTTGTGAGCCACCATGTGGTTGCTGGGAATTGAACTCAGGACCTCTGGAAGAATAGTCAGTGCTCTTAACCTCTGAGCCATCTCTCCAGCCCGCAACAAGCACTCTTAATTACTGTTTGTCTAGCTGTGGGTTTTGTTTTTCAAGACAGGGCCTCACTACGTAGCTCAGGCTCGCTCTGAACGTCCATCTTCCTTGTGCCACCACACCTGGCACCCTCTGAGACTTAAACATTTTGCACCAGCTAGCACTCAATACAGGTTGGTGCCCCTAGGAAGGAGCTCCAAGGACCCTTGCAAGGGAGCTCTCAGGAGCTCAGGGTACTCAGACCGCGAGGGGGATGGGCAGAGTCTAGAGACCGCTGAGAAGGGAACAGCAGCAAGTGTGGGATGTCCTGAGGAGCCCCGATGCTCACATACTGAAGCTGGGGTCCCAGAGAGCCCCACCATCAGAGCTACCATGGCGACCTTCCTTCTCCTCTCAAGTTCCTTGCATTTCTCATCAGGTTTTATCAGGATGAGGTAGAGCTCAGCAAACATAGCTTGTCCAGGGGCAGAGTGGGCTTGGAGGCATGACCAAAGGGACAGGGGAATGAGTGACTAATTGTAGACAAAGGCATGAGGGCCTTTAGGGCTCTCTACTATGCTGACCCATCCACACCATTCGTGTACAGGTGCTCGGAGTCTTTAAGCACATTCTTGGGAGTGTCAGCATACCTGACATCCATCTCCACAGCCTTCCACCCTCCTCGCCAACTCCTCCCACTACGTCCTGGCTCTTAGCCCCACCCCCCCACCTGATAACCATGGTCTCGTCTACGAATTTCATGATTCTACTTCACAGAGTAGAGTTATAGAGAAACCATTCTGGAATTGTCTCACTTCATTCAGGGTAATGACATCAAGGTTCTTCCATATGCACAATAGCGTATGGTGGGCTGACTTTTCATTAAAAACATTGTTGGTTTTTGGGGGGTTATGAGCCAAGGTCTTGCTGTGTGGCTCTAGCTTGTGTGGAACTCACTAGGTAGACCAGGCTGGCTGTGATCTTGTGGTGATCCTCCCTCCTGCACGGACACTGAGTAGTATCCTCTGTTTCTGTAAGTCCCATGTGCTTACTCCTTGTTCTGTTGACAGACATCAGGGTTTTCCTGACTTTTGATGACTATAAACACCGATGCGGTGGGCCCCGCCCCTGAGGGCCCCCTCCCCGAGGACACCACTGCCATGGACATTGCTGGGAAACTCTGATACCTGAGCTGTCTCCTGAGCACACAGACTTAGAAACTGAGTTGCTGGACTGTCCAGGAGATCCATGCTGAACCCTTCCAGAAGCAGCCAGGGTGTTTTCCATAGCAGAACACATTATGTTTTTCCCACCTACACTCAAAAGATTAAGATTTGGAGGGCTGGAGAGATGGCTCAGAGGTTAAGAGCACTGCTTGCTCTTCCAAGGGTCCTGAGTTCAATTCCCAGCAACCACATGGTGGCTCACAACCATCTGTAATGAGATCTGGTGCCCTCTTCTGGCCTGCAGGGATACATGCAGACAGAACACTGTACACATAATAAATAAATAAATCTTTAAAAAAAAAAGATTTGGAGCTGGTGAACAATGCGGGCATGCATAATTTATAATTGCATAAATATATGGGCGATTCAACTGTCATTCATAAATACAAAATTTTATTTGCACTTCATTAGTGTAGAAAGACCACGATGCTTCTCATACCACAACACTCAGGACACACCAAGTTATTCAAATACATACTTATTTACCTTGACTAAACAAAACAGTGCAGTTTAACAAAAGATATACCAAAGATAGAGTTCACAAATTCCTTATCAGACCCTCAAAAAAACCCCAAAAAACAAGAAAACTTGAACACAGTCTAGGCTTAATAGGAATAAGCTTCGCCATCAGTGGGAGAAGTCCATCATTACAAAGATACAGGATGCTTGGGCAGATGCATGTGTGTTTGCTGATGGAGTAAAATGTAACTCTTTAAACCCCTTTAAACAGGATTTGTGTAGGACAGCAGTGTGGCTTTAAAATCTTTTCTATAGTTTCAAAAATTTGTCTTCTTTATTTTTATTTCCTTTATCTCCCCCACCCCCCTGTGATGCTGGGGACTGAAGCCAGGGCCTCATGTGTTGGGCAAATGCTCAAACCCTGAGCTACAATCCTTGCCCAGCAGTCTTTTCTCTATTGGATCTTAGTCATTCTTAAAAGCATGTCCCGGCCATTGGGAAAACCCCAGATTCTGCAGCCACAGGACCCAGTCCGATCCAGCCCGCTACCTGGGAAAACCTCTCACGACATAACGTGATAGATAACCCCGTGGCAGCTGGGGAGGGAGCTTTGCTTTGGGGCAGACACACCCCACACCTCAAGATGCCATAGCCGGAAAGGCTCGTAAATAAAGAAAAAGCAGTTGTCCCATCTCCTTTTCCCAGGAATCTTCAGTTTTGGAGATTTCTCTTTGAAACAGAAAGCGAAGCACCAGGTCCTCTCTTCTCACCGGAGTATCTGCCTCGTAGTGTAATTAACAAGGACATTTACAGTACTCAAGAGATATTACACCTTCTCTCCCATTCTTCAGATTGGAAGTACTACGCCCCCCAGTGTACGCACACTACACACTGGGGTAATGAGGAAATATAATTTGAAGGGAAGTATGTAACTTATAACCCGACCTTACCCAGGATTGCATATTTGCATATTTACAAGTTAGTGTGTAGCTGACTTGGGTTACAAAGTGCGAAAGGAAATTGTCACATGATTGTAGTGCAGAACAGAATGTTTCCCCTTCTAGGACTTGTCTGCACTCTGTCTCCAAAGCAGCAATTCAACAGCATCGGACATGTGGTCTAGGTGGAGGCAGCTCTGGTGGGATCTCAGGCTCTGGTTGTAGAGACAGGATGCTATTGGATAACTCGTTTCTCAAAATGTCAAGAGGCATCTAAAGGACAAGGAGAGAACACAAAGACCTCAGTCTTGCAAGCCAGAGGCAATGGTCTCAATTGTACAGCCTTTGTTTTATGTGTATGGGCATATGTCTGTGCACCACATGCCTGTTACCTGATGAAGCCAGGTGTGTGTGTGTGTGTGTGTGTGTGTGTGTGTGTGTATGTGTATATGTGCTGGGTCCTGGAACTAGAGTTACAGATGGTTGTGAAATGCTGGGTGGGTGTTGGGATTTGAACCGGGGTCCTTTGGAAAAGCAGCCAATGTTCTTAACCACTGACCCATCTCTGAAGTATTGTTTTATGCCACTGGGAGAGGCTGGGAAGCAGCTTGGTGAGAAGTATTTGCCCAGCATGTGTGAGAAGACCCTAGGCTTGATCCCTAGGAGTGTGATAAAAACCACACATTATTTGGACAGAATCTACTATGATGAAAATTTAACAGATTAATCAACAGAAAGCCAGTCCATCGTCTAAAGAAAACAGGAGCAACCTCGCCAGGTACATAAACAGCCATTTTATCAGTTGCTTCTGAATCATGTCATGTCTGTGACAATCAATGAGTTGGTCCCCCTGGGGCCCAAGTGACATAATCAGTTAGTGCTTAACAGTTAGCCCTCTCTATCTGGAAGGATCTACACTGCCAGATTCAATGAAACTCTGAGGAAAAGTATCTGGGAAAAAAGAACTGTGCCTGTAACATGTACAGCTGTCCTTAACAACACACGCTGCGGCTGTCTACAGAGCACTGTGAGTCACCTAGTGATGGCGTTTTCAGGGTTCCTAGAGTCACCCCTCTGGGGGACACCAGCTAGTGGCTGTGAGATGTCCAAGAGACCACTGCTGCTCAGTGAGGCATCCTCTGTGACAGTTCCTGTCTAGGGAGGGGCCTGAGGAAGACCAGTAGCTGTGGTCCTTCTCTAAGGAAGGCTGTACACTGCAAAGGGGCTCCAGATTCAACTTAAATCTTTGGGAAAAGAGGAAAAAAGAAAAGGAAGTGTCATATAGACACGGTACTTTATTTACCTGCAGTGCAGGAGACTGAGCGTAGGGCTCGTGGCTGCTAAGCAAATGTTGTAATCACAGTGCTACACACTCAGCCTCACTCTATTTATATGTTGCTAGGCAGGGATCCAGGGCCTCGAGTTTGCTAGGCAAATGCTCTACCAATGAGCCATGCCCCAGCTTCTCATGGTCATGAGACCTTGTGTAAGTCACCCTAGAACATTCTATCTCAAGGAAAGGAAACAGACTATCAACCCTAAGGACTCCGAAACCCTAGGCATGAGCAACAGCTGCCAATGCAGCTAGCTGAGCAGGCACATGTATTTATTTTTACCTTTTTCAGAATGTCATCAACGAGTTTCAGAAATATCTCATCCACATTGAAATTGTCCTTGGCGCTGGCTTCACAGAACCGCATCCCAGTTATCTGCTGTGCAAACTGAGAAGACATGTGCTCGTTTTAATCACGTGGTGCAACCCAGACCTATGTGGGTGTGTCAGGCCGGGCCTCTGACAGGACCACAGACTCTGTGCTTTACACTAAGGGAGGGGGAGCTCAGGGTCTGTAAAGTCCCATCTATGTTCAAATATCAGGTTCGTGTGTACAGCAAAGTCCTGTAAGTAAATAGCAATATATATAACAAAATCTCTAGAGACCTTTAAATCCAATTATGTGTGTACGAGTCTAAATGTATAGTGATCTGACATTTAAAATATGAGTATCAATGCTTCTCCATGATTGGATCCTTAGCGAAAGTCAAGGCAGGAGAAAAAAAAAATCATGAAAGCAAATTCTACAACCTAAGAACAATTTTTCTGTATAAAATGTCAAGTCACATAAAATACAGTATATACTGATGTGAACAGTTCGAAGGGTGGGCCTGGGCAGTTACCATGGCACTCTGTACTCGGACAGCACATGAGCGAGCCGTGAGCGACACCCTGCAGGGCACGGCGTGCTTGGGAGCACCCGACGTGCTTCGGAGCACCCCACATCCACGCACCTTTTCTCCTTGCTGCCTGGAGATTTCTCTGTCTGCTTCACAGTCCAACTTATTTCCAACCAAGAGAAGCTCAGCATCTTCTGAAGCATACTGTGGGATTTCAAAGACGTCACACACTGACAGACAAATGCAAACCCACACAACTTGTCATCAGTTTCTTATTGTTCATTCTCCTCCACTGTCTCTGAGCATCTCCTGAGGTGGACAGGGCTCTCAGTGTTTTGGAAAGCACCTTCCGAGAGGCACCAACAACTACCACGGTCTTGGCCTTGGCCTCAGCCAGTCTTTAGACTCTGTGAAGGAAATGACTAAAAACAACAGGCAACGCTATGTACTCAGAAATGGTCCTCAACTGTAAAAGGCCAAAGGTCAACAAAATGGGGAAAGAATGAAGCAAGGTGTGTAAAACAAAGCAAGTCTTTCTGCTCGAAGAACACTGAACGGCACAGGAAGGCCCTCACAGGAAAACAGCTGGTGACAAAATGGAGTCAGTCCAAGATTTTACACTTACTTTTATGCTATAAAGAAGTTAGCATTAACTTTACAATCCAAAACAATTTTAAGCTGTATCTGCAAGGTTTTAAAAAATATAGGTCCGTTAGTATCTCTTGAATAATTCATTCCACTTTGTGTACGTCTAAAAAGTCATTTGAAGCAGACTGCATTGAAGGAACCTGGGGATCATGGCCAAAGTACTCTTGAGGCTAGGAGAAGGGGTGGGAGGCAGCTCCCTATGTGGGTGTCTTGCTGACATGGAGGTGTCAGCAAGAACACCAACCTTACTGGCTGGGATGATGGGACAGCCTGACCCAAGCTGAGCATTCCGGAAATGATAGCTCTTAATGGCTTTGGTTGTGTACACTTTTGACCCCAGCACTTGGGAGGCAGAGGCAGGTGGATCCCTATGAGTTCAAGGCCAGCCAGGGAGGGCTACACAGAGAGACCCTATCTCAAACAAACAAACAAAAAAGAACTCTTACACAAGGAACTATAGATAGAATACAGGACAGGCAGAGAGGAGAACACTCCTCACTAGTCTTCTGAATAGGTGAACTCAAGAATTAGAAAAACCATGTGGAAGGAAGGAAGGAAGGAAGGAAGGAAGGAAGGAAGGAAGGAAGGAAGGAAGGAAGGAAGGAAGGAAGGAAGGAAAGGAATGGAATATAGATACCCACCACTAGCAGGCCTGGCCCAGACTCCGACTGATGGTAACCTCCAGCGAACAGCTGGCTTAGCCTCATTTAATACCAACCAGCTTTGTACTTTTGATTTTTCTGATTCTGAGTCCCTCCCTAACGCCTGATTTGAGGTGGCTTTACAAATCACATCTATCAGTCTCTCACTGACTCTGCTGTAGACGACACTCCAACCCCTACAATGTTAGGAGACTAAGAGTTTGGATTTTCTTGGTTTTGTGCATGTGCATGCATGCTCTATGACACGTGTGTGGAGGTCAGATGACAGCCTGCAGGAAGGACACAATTCTCTTCTTCTACCACGTCAGGTCACCTGATGAATTCAGGTCATCAGGCTCGGAGGCATCTTTACCCGCTGAGCTCCCCCACCAGCTCTGGGGTGATGGGTTACCAGGTTACTCTTGTAGGGACTTGGAGCTGGCTTTTTTTTTAAACCCGACTCTTGACTTGGGCCTCTGATGAATGATGTTTTGATGTCATGAAGACTCAAATCCTTCTTCTCAGATGAGGAGGTCTCAACAGCTAACACCATCACCACTGCATATGAAGAGCCACACAGCAGATCACTGATCCCTCCAATTATCCTCCCCCACATCCTCAACCCTCTGCTTTTTTACCTCATAATATCCCTAAACCTATCCATGGGGGGGGGTGTGTTGGAGACTAGGCCTTCTCTGTGCACAGTCACTCTCTTGTGGCATGAGGGTAACCGTGTACTCAGTGACCAATGCCGAGGGCAGAGCAAGTGGAGGGCAGAGCCCTGCTTCACTCTTGTTTGTTGTTGGTGAGTTTCTCTGTGTAGCCCTGGCTGGTTTAGAAGGTGTCACGTAGACCAGGCTTGGCTCAAATTCAGAGATCTGCCCACCTCTGCTTCCTGAGTGCTGGAATTAAAGGTGGGTACCATCATGCCCAGTCCTATTTCTTACACTGGTCCCTAACATACCATGAAGAGGCACACAGGGAAAACCTGCTTAGTAAAACCAGAAGTGCACCTTTTCTGGCGGCTACATGACATGCACAGTGTAGTCAGGTTTAGTACAACTGTACACAAATAAAGGAATTAAACATCTAATTATTGCCTAAGGGGACAGAACCTCTCAAATTGTGGTCAATGTACATACACAGTCACATTTCAAGCCAGCTGCTCTGTCTTCTAAAGGTGCACTGCTACACACATTTCCTAGCACAAAATACAGTTCACATTAACCATGAAGACACAGAATTTCCTGTAATGACTCAATTTTAAGCTGAGAGAAATCTTCTATTGTTCAAAATGAGGAACCAAAGAACATCTACAGTGCTGAGGATGATTAGGCCCCTGGATCACCCATGGGCACCATAAAGTACATAAAGAGTGTCCACACAACCTTTCCTGCTTAGTCTATAGAGCAGACAGAGTAAGTAAGGGTTCTGACCAGAATGAAAGCTTGTTTTCTTTGTTACAAGCTGATTCTAGGCAATCTATTTCATCCCTGCTTCACCTCTAATGAGGTTGTGTATGGATAAGATGATGTTAGTCCACTAAGGATGCTCGGTCACCCTGTTCCCCCTTTCCTGTCATGAGTCGTGATATGATGCCCAGAACCTGAGAGTTCACAACAGGAGGATGTGACACGTACCTTATCAATCATCTTCATCCACTTTGGCAAATCGTCAAAGGTCTCTTTCTTGGTGATGTCATACACTAATATGATCCCCTTGGCACTTCTGTAGTAGGCTGAGGTAATGCTGTTAAATCTCTCCTGTCCTGCTGTATCCCTAGGAAACAGCAGTAAAGATCAGTTCCCACAGTAAAGATCAGTTCCCGCACCAATGGATAGGCAGCCCACACGCTGGTGCAAACACCCACTTCGCTCCTCCTCCACCCCAGGGGTACGGGGTACTCTCCCCAGCCTGACATGCGGACAAGGAAACGTTCAGGCCGTCTTATACTGTGAGGAGACACGTGCTTTATCTGTATACAGATTAACAACCAAATCACATAAACGGAGACAGATTCCCCGCTGAGATCCACAGTTTATCCAGACTAAAGTCACAACCGGAATGTCAGGACATCAAAACATGGGGTCATTTGCTTCTTTAGAAAGGGAGACAGAGCACTTACAAAACTGCTGTAGTCCCACTGCAGACTTCTCTCTAACCTGCCTTTGGTGCCTGACTGAATGCTTGCAGCAGGAAAAAACATTTTTTTAGGATGACTATTCTGCATCCCCCAAATGCAGGCTGAGTTATTTTCTACTCTTCAAAGCACCAAATTGTGTTCAACCACATATGACTGAGCAGCAGGGAAAGCGAAGAGTTGATTCCATTCAATGGGTTATTAGCCAACTGTCTACTGTACAGCAGTATGGAGCCACTTTATTTATCTAAAAATTTTAAAGATGTGTTTATTTGTATGAGTGCTTTGCTGCATGTCCATGTGCGTACCACATATGTGCCAGATCAGAAGGTGGCATCAGATCCCCTGGAACTGGAGTCAGGCATAGTTGTCAGCCACCATGTAGGAACTGGGAACCCAAGCTGGGTCCTTCGCAAGAGTAACAAGTGATTTTAACCACAGAGCCGTCTCTGCAGCCTCCACAAAGATAATCAAGTATTGAAGAGGTGTCACATTGGAAAGCTACAGAAAATCCCAACACTCTCTCCCCACCGTCATCTCCAGGAAGACTTTCTTTCTTTCTTTCTTTCTTCCTTTCTTCCTTCCTTCCTTCCTTCCTTCCTTCCTTCCTTCCTTCCTTCCTTCCTTCCTTCCTTCCTTTCTTTCTTTCCTTTCTCTCTCTCTCTCTCTCTCTCTCTCTCTCTCTCTCTCTCTCTCTCTCTCTCTCTCTCCCTCCCTTCCTTCCTTCCTCCCCTCTCCCCCTCCTTCCTTCCTTTTTTGTTTTTTGAGACAGGGTTTCTCTGTGTAGCTTTGGCGCCTGTCCTGGAACTCACTCTGTAGCCCAGGCTGGCCTCGAACTCACAGAGCTCCGCCTGCCTGTGCCTCCCGAGTGCTGGGTTTAAAGGCGTGCGCCACCACTGCCCAGGGGAAGTTGAACTTTCATCACAATGGTAAAGAGCTCATTTCAAGCTGGTGGCACTGGCCCACACCTTTAGTCTCAGCACTTGGGAAGCCGAGGCAGGTGGATCTCTGTGTTTGACACCACCCTGGTCTACACAATGAGTTCCAGGACACCCAGAGTGGTTGGTTACACAGAGAAACTCTGTCTTGAAAAATCCATTATTAAAAAAAAAAGAGAGAGAGAGCTCATTTAGAGAACTTTGGGTTTTTTGCTCTCAGCTAAATCATCACTGACTAGAGTACTGTGGGATCTTATTTTTACCTGTCTCTTCGCTTTTGGTTCAAGCTGAAAAATTACTCTAACTCTGTTTTTTTAGTTTGGTAATTTAACATTTTAAAAGATTTATTTTTAATTGTGTGCATGCATGTGTACAATGTCTGCATGTGTACCTGAGGGCCAGTGCCTCAGAGGCCAGAGGCTTCAGACTCCATGGAGGTGGAGTTACAGGTGGCCGTGAGCCTCGGCCTTGGTGAAAAGAATCAGACTCTGTCCTCTGAAGGACAACAGCCAGGCATAGGGGCGCACACCTTTAACCCCAGCACTCAGGAGGCAGAGGCAGGTGGAGCTCTGTGAGTTCGAGGTCTATAACCCGAGTTCCAGGAGAGCCAGGGCTACACAGAGAAACTCTGTCTCTAAAAACCAAACCAAATCAAACCAAACCAAACCAAACTAAACCAAACCAATCCACCACCACAACAAAAAATTCCCAAACAGGGCTGGAGGGATGGCTCAGAGGTTAAGAGCACTGACTGTCCGTCCAGAGGTCCTGAGTTCAATTCCCAGCAACCACATGGTGGCTCACAACCATCTGTAATGAGATCTGGTACCCTCTTCTGGCGCATAGGCATATATGCAGACAGAACACTGTATACATAATAAATAAGTAAATCTTAAAAACAAACAAACAAAAACCCAACCCAACCAACCTATCCACCCACACATTAGTTGAGACAAGATTCCCCTACAATAAAGACTGGGCTGATAGGTAAAGAGAAACAGCCAGCCAAACATTTCTTTCTTTCTTTTTTAAATAAATATTTATTTATTTATCATGTATACAGTGTTCTGCCCACATGCCAGAAGAGGGCACCAGATCTCATTCTAGATGGCTGTGAGCATGTGGTTGCTGGGAATTGAACTCAGGACCTCTGAAGAGCACTCAGTGCTTTTAACCCTCTGAGCCATCTCTACAGCCCTGCAACCATTTCAATCCTATGTTCATATCATGGTAGGAGACATATTTCAAGGCTTCAGGTCCATTTCCACACAGTAACTTAGAGAGACAGTTCAGCATTAAGAACGCATATTGCTTGTACAAAGGACTCGAGTTTGGTTCCCAATGCTCCTATCAGATGGCTCCCAACTGCCTGTAACCACAGCTCTGGGGGATCAGACTAGACAGGCACCTGCACTCATGTGTACATATTGACTCAAACACACATATACACATAAATTCAAGAAACTACATGTTACTGGACACATTTTATTTTAGTGGCACATTAAGTTTTTGTGTACATTCATGAAGAAATATTTAAGTATAGAGAAAAAAAGTGGTCCTTGAAACATAATTGAGGGATTAAAAATGTAACAATATGTAACATGAAAATGTGACAGACAGCTGAAGCCTTTGGGATTTTAAACGTGCAGGACTCCAGTATAGTATTTTCATTAGGATGACCACAAACAGAAATGATCAAGAAGAAAGGCGTTTGTCTTAACAGCTTGTTTGTGGCAACCAATTGGCTCCAGGGAGGAAAGCCAGGTTCTGTCCTACAGCCCAACACATCCACCTGGGTCCTGAAATGCTGCTCCCAGCTACACTGCGGTCTTGAAGCCCCAGCTGATGGCAGGAGGACACGCCGGACAACACACAAAACACAGCACAACAGCAATGGCGTGGAGACTGCCCTGGACCCTGAAGCATGACAAACAGTAGAGGCTGAGCATCTTCAATCTAAAAAGCCAAATGTCCCAAAATCTTTTTGAGCGCCAGCATGATGCTGATGCCACACATGAAAAATTTTATATCTGACCTCAAGAAATGCAGGCACACTAGAGATGTACAAGATTATCTTCAAGTACATGTAAAATGAGTTTCACCTTTAGATTTGGGACCCGTACTCAAGTTATTTCATTGTATCTATGCAAATATTCCAAAATCCAGAACACTTCTGGTCCTAAGCATTTTGGGTAAGAGTATCCAATCTGCACTTTTATTGAAGAAATAATCAAAGAGAACCACGACCCCAGAATTTTTTTTTAACCAGCAAAATGAGTACAAAAATTATTTCTATCATTGAGCTATTCCTCTGGCTCATTTTTCACCTTTTAAATAAAATATTTCAGAAGAAAAAGTCTTTTGAGTATGGTGTGATTAATCAAGTAGCTGGCGTATTGTAGAAATAAGATTCACTCTGAAAATCCCTTCAGGGAAAAGGTTGTGTGGAGTGTTGATCAGATTAAGCAACTCTGGGCACTGGTGAGTCACAGGGCCTGTCTGGCTGCGAGAGGAACAGCTAAGGGTAAGTAAGGCCTGCACTGGATTTGTCGACACCATTGCTCGGGCTGGGTTCTCAGACTAAGCATCCCATTCCCATCTGTCTCCTGGGCTGCTGAGATGTGAGTGAGCTGCTCCTGGCTCCTGCCACAAGCCCCTTCCACCATGAGGGACTGTACCCCTAAACCATGAGGGACTACACCCCTAAACCATGAACTGGGACAAGGCACCCTGCCCTTAAGTTGCTCTGTTAAGTACTTTTCACACACAAGTCCCACTTCCTAACCTGCCACGAATATTCCATGCAGAGTGTGCAATCAACTTTTCTGTAAATCCAGTGCACACCACCACTCTTCCCCAGTGCACACCACCACTTTTCCCCGTGACATCCCAGTGCACACCACCACTCTTCGCCGGTGACATCCCAGTGCACACCACCATTCTTTCCCAGTGCACACCACCATCTTCCCCAGTGCACACCACCACTCTTCCCCAGTGCACACCACCATCTTCCCCAGTGACGTTCCCAGTGACACACCACCATCTTCCCCAGTGACACCCCCCATGCCTGCCAACAGCTGCAGAAATTTACAGAGAGGGCAGAGAGCAGTTTCTGGAGAATGCTTTCCCATCTAAGAGAAAAGCCGTCTGAGAGGCCACGTGGCTGAATACATACTACCAGCTCTCATGGACCAGGCTTCCATAAGGAAAGCCAGGAACTGATCTGAGTCGAAGCCACTGTGGGGGAGACCAGACATAACCAACAAGAGGCACCTGAACATTCAGACGCAGCTAAAAAAAAAAGTGTATGTGTGGAGACGTCAATTCAGAGAGAGATTTAAAAAAAAATGTATATGGGTGAGAGCGCCCTTGGAAAATGTGTATGTGTGAGGGCACCCTTGGAGATCAGAAGGTGCCAGATCTAGAACTGGAATTACAGGCAGTTGTGAGTGAGCCATGAAGTGTGAGTGCTGGGAACTAACCTCAGGTCCTCTGCAAGAGCAAGGGCTGTTCTTAACTGCTGAGCCATCTCTCCAGCCTCAGAACATATTCTGCCTGTCATCCACTCAAACCAGCTGTACACACATTCTAATATTAGCTACATTACCCTTCTCAGGGAAAAAGAACACAGCCACAGATGCTAGGTACAGAGGTAGATGTGTCCTGAACCCTTCAAAAGCTGTCCTGAGCACTTCTAGTTAGGAACAGTGGCTAGTGTCGAAGATTAAAATGTCATGTATATGGGTGCTTTCCCTGCATGTGTGTTGTGTGTACATGTATGTGCCTGGTGTCCAACAAGGTCAGAGGAGGTCGTCAGATCCCCTGGGACTGAATTCACAGACAGTTGTGAGCTACCACGTGGGTGCTAGGAACCAAAGCCAGATCCTTTGAAAGGGAAGCATTCTCTCTCTCCAGCCCGTGGGAGATAATCGGATGGACAGCAATGAACTAAACAAAGACTGTTACCTTTTTCTGGACTAGTGTAAGAAAAACCTATTTTTTTGTTATCAAATACTTAGGCAAAACTGTTAAAAACAAACAAAACCATAGAACCCCCGAAGCCCTTCTGTGGGGTAGACAGTTGCAGATGACCACATGAAAGTCATTACCTCAGGACACCAGGAGAGCAAGGCTGGCTCGGTTGCAGCTGGGCCCCAGACAAGGACATGGATGGAGGATGGAGACATGCCACTAACAGTCAAGCGTTAGATGACCGGTGAGACCACAGATGCGGCAGCGGTTAACGTGGATGAAAGCAAACACACACAGACGGTGGACAGACAGTCAGAGCTGAGGGCCACCTGCCAAGATGAGTTAGTAAGCTGAGTGGTGCACCTGAGTTAGGAAAACCACCACGCAGTCTCCACACAGCTCAGCGGGGCTGCCACTCAAGCACCACGCGCCAGACCCCGCCCTTTGTTCTATAGAAGCAGCTAGCAACCTGGGGGATTCTGGATGCCACTGTGAGTTGTTAATAGGGAAGGGAAGGATTGAAGCCTCAAGTACAGTTAGAACACAGCTGGTCTGGCCTCTTGTTCCAATGTTGAGCTGAGAAAGGATCTCGCCTCCTCAGATGGGGTTTCTGGGTCCCCTCTGGTATGCAGAAGATGCCCCAGTCACACAGCACCCACAGGCCAGCAGGAAAGGGGATACCTGCCACACTAAGTCCACACTTATCAGCACAGGGCCCGAGCTGTTGTGTAGGTGATGTGTTTTTCCCTCCTGACGATATGGTTACAAACATATTGGGCTCCTTTGAATACCATGCAGCAATTTTAAAGACATGAAGACATGCCTTTCCCCCTACCAGTGCTAGGGATGGAAGCCAGGGCCTTGTACATGCCAAGCAAAGAGTTCTACCACTGAGCCACACAGCAGTCCAAGACATGCAATCAAGTAATTATTTTAATGATAGCAGTTTGGAGACATGTCAGTGATCGGAAAACAGAGGCAGAGAGGCTCAAACAGGCTCTCAGGACAACGCCCCACGTGCAGATGGAGTGGGACGTAAGGAGCCGTTTCCAGGAAGAGCTGGTTATCTGATTTTAAAATGAGCGAAGGAAAGCAGATGAGGTGAGATGGCTCAGGGTCCCTTTTAGTAGCCAAGCGTGTGGACTGTTAAACACCCACACAGGGCGTAACCGGGGCAGACTGGACTTACCATATCTGTAATCTAATTTTCTTCCCTCTCAGTTCGACAGTCTTGATTTTAAAGTCAACACCTGTAGATAAAACAAGCGAATATGAGGCAAAAATAATAGAGATGCAGTGCATCACAAGAACCCTACTTGTAAGTATGACTCAGAAAACTAAAAGGATCGGTATTGCCAGCATTCCAAGGGGTGAGGGACGGATGTGCAGAGACCCGCAGCTCTGGGCACTCTCCTTCTCCACACTTGACCAGGAGCCCACGCCTGGCTTATCCTAGCCCCTGCTATTACATGTCATCTATGACTCCTGGTGCCAATTAAAAACCACAGCAACATGTACAGAGGATGCCAATTCAGAGATAAAGATTCTTAGATGGAAAACTTGAAATTTAATCCTGATTTCAAGCAGCCTTTGTTTGCATTTGGTAAGTTATTAACATATTAACATTTTTAGCCCTCACAAGTGCTGGTAAATATGCACATGACGCAGTATATTACTTAGGAACAAATTGTTAGAGACAGGCTGGGCAACCAAGTAAGGCCTCAGCACACACACACACACACACACACACACACACACACACACACACACACACACAAAGGAAAAAAAATCTACCCATCTAGATTAGCATATTCGATTTTAATTTCTATTCATTTTAATACTGCAAGCAAACCACCAAGTATAATATTTTTCCTTAAAATCAGACCAGTAAGCTTCAAATAAATTTGAAAAATCCAAATTTCATTTGTGTATCTCATCTGGTATCTTTTGTAGTTATAGATTTTCCAACACAGTATTGACAAGCGGAGGAGCGAGGAGATGCTGCCTAACCACGGCACCAGAGACGGTTCTCTTCTGGATCTATTTCCCAGCAGCCTGCCGGGACCCCAGAAGGACGATCCCAGGCAGTAGGCATGTGCAGGTGACCAGGGCCAGCACAGTGACTCTGCCTGTCCTCTGCTCATCCATTTTGGGGCCTGAGGCAGCAGTGGTCAGATGAGGATCTGAGGTGAACAGAATGACATGTGACTGGGTTTAAAATTAGCAACACACTAGACATGTTCGTAAGACTGAGCTGGTGGGCAGCCCCTAGATGGACAGCAGAGAAGTTCTGTGAATATAAAATGTCACAATGAGATGGGTCCACTATGTATCAACTCTTGTTTTTATTTTTGTAATGTAATTATTTTGTAATGTTGTTCATTTGTTTTTTGTTTGAATTAGGGTCTCTCTACATAGCCCTGGCTGGCCTGGAACTCACTCTGCAGACCAGGCTGGCCGAGAACTCACAGAGACCACCTGCCTTTGCCTCCAAGTGCTGGGATTAGAGGCGTGCGCTCACCACACCTGGCAATTTCAATTCTCAACCCTTCACACCAGACTGGCAAGGCGGACCGACACAGTGTCACCTTCCACTCTCCAGCTGACTGCTTCCCAAAGGCAGATGGCTCTTAGGCACAGCCGTGAACCTGAGAGCAGGTCTGTGCAGGCCCATGGCCTTGAGCAAGGCTCCCAAACGACTCACCCCAAGGTAACAGCACCTTAAAGCGACACCTCCGAGTACAACCACACTGTCGGCTCTGCCTGTGACATGGCACAGCTTGGTGACAAACCACTGTCTTCACAATATTAACCTAAATGTAGGACTTCTTCGCCACATGAATCTGCGATGTGAATTACAGATCAGAGTCAAGTTGCCATGACTACAATTTTATTTCACATTTTAAGAAGTAAACGTTTACTTATTTGTTTATTTATTGTGGTGTGCGAGAGTGGAGTCGGAGGACGATTTGCAGGAGTTGGTTTTCTGTACCGTGCCTACCAGGGGGCAGGTCGTCCGGCTCCAAGGGTGACGGGAGCTTTGCATACAGCCATCCTGTCAGCTCCCTTGATTTCACTTTTTTTTCCCTACTTCAGATGAATTTGTTTTCAGAATCTGAGTTCAAGAAGATATAACTTTGGTAAATCTGTTATTTTACTGAAAAGAAGTGGCCAGCGGCATCTCTCCTGAGTTCTGCTTCCGGTCACCTAACAGAACTCAAACAGCCAGGCAGGCCACCCGTGCTAAGTCAGGTTGTGCCTGCACATGTCATGTGCTCGCCACGCTTTCAAGTTTGAAAACCTACCTGTGCTGGCAGTCCTCTGTGAGAATTATTTTTCTAACCACAAAGCTTAATGAACGAAAATAAAAGGACCAGGCATTCACACTCAAAACCAGGAAACAAGATCAGGTATTTGAAATGAAGCTGGACAGAGGATCTGTTCAGCCAGCGAGGAGAGCCGGTACTAATGAGCACAGTAACCACAACAGCATCAGCAACTGGAGTGGAAACTAGAGCTGGGAAGTGGGCGAAGTCGGAGTCTATAAACCGGGCTGGAGAGGTGGTTAAGAGTACTCCCTGCTCTGGAAGCGGAGGACTTGGGTTCAGTTCCAGCACACACATGGCAGCCTGTAACTCCAGTTCCAATACCCTCTTCTGACCTCAGCAGGTACTGTGTGCACATGGTGCAAATACATGCCTACAGGCAAAAACACTCATATGCCCAAAATAAATAACTCTAAAAAAAAAGAGAAAAAACCGGGCTGGAGAGATGGCTTAGAGGTTAAGAGCACAGGCTGCTCTTCCAAAGTCCTGAGTTCAATTCCCAGCAACCACACGGTGGCTCACAACCCTCTATAACGAGATCTGGTGCCTTCTTCTGGCCTGAAGGCATTACACTGTGTACATAATAAATAAATAAAATCTTTAAAAAAAAATCAAGTCTACAAATGATAACAGCTCATTGAAATTGTCCCCTCCCTTAAATAAAAGAGCCTGCACTGTACCTAACAGCTCCAAGTAGCTTGTAATGATTGGAAACTTAATTAAATTTATGGACACATCTTTGTATTACTACAAGTATACCACTGGACATGTCTAAAAACGTTGCCTCAATATATAAAATGACTCTAGGCTGTGTATCTGCACCACCTGCATGCCACAGAAATGGTACTGGTAATTAATAAATGACATCAAGCCAGCAACTGTCTCAACTGTTTGGGCCACAGCGTTAGGGGCAGACAGCATAGACAGGAATGGAGAACTACACATCCACACACAGGGACGCAGCGGCATCACCTTCACATCTATCTACACATCCACACTCAGGGACGGAGTGGCATCACCTTCATCTATCTACACATCCACTCTCAGGGACGGAACGGCATCACCTTCACATCTATCTACACATACATCCACTCTCAGGGACGGAGTGGAATCACCTTCACAACTATCTACAGCGCTGCCGAAAACCCAGTTTCTCAGAGGCTTCTTGACTAACAGGCAAGCAAGCAGCCTTCACTACCCTCTGGGTTAATGGGGACAGTCCCTGCCCCCAAAGCTGGGTCACACTGACCTACATTAACACACCATGTACTTGGCAACGGAGTACCTTCCCCTGCCATCCACTCTTAGAGAACCTTCTTGTCTGCCCAGAAACCTTTTAAATCCTAGATTTCCCACGGAGCCTTCCCTGACCACACCTACCCTGCTCCCACCCCGATTCTGGCTCTGCACTCTTTCTTTGCTGGCCTCCGCCATAGGCTCCATCCTCCAAAGACCTAGCTAGCATCCTTGGCTTACTGCCCAGCACCCACCAGCAACTCAATGACTCTGATGGTGACTCAAAGTTGGCCTCTCTTCTCCATTAAATGCTGTAGAGTAATTTAGGAAAAATCAGGGATTTTCAGGACTGATCAGTAGTTTTTTGTTTTTTGTTTTTTTAAAGACAAGAGGCAGAGGAGAAGGCAGCTGTAGAATGGGAGTGGTGGATATAAACATGTGTGTGTGCATGTACAGACACATTTTACTTGGTCTACAATTCTGCGAAGGACAGTCTTACTAGGCTGTAAACATCCCAGAGATTACTATGGTAACAGATTACTTATCCCATCACTTCCATGGAGCAGTAATCCCTAAATAGATTATTCTGTTGACTTATGTTTAAGCTTCCAATTGTATAGAAGTCTTCTGAAAACATGTTAGTGATGTTTCCAGAAAGGACTTGGCTTACAGGGTTAGGCTCCCTACTCCAATGGGTGCTGTCTCTCAGCTACTGTGGCTCATGCTCCACCTTCATTTGTTTTAGTAGCAATGACAGTCGTATCTGTCAGATATTTGTGCTCATGGCAGTCCAGTCAGGTGGGCACTGCCATGTCATCTTGTAGGGACACCTGATCAGAGACAGCAGGGGTAACTGCTAGACCACATGCTAACACAACAGCAGAATCATGATTCGAGTTCACACGTGTGTGAACAACTAAAGGCTCTTATAATAAAGATCAGGTGGGTGAGAAAAAAAGGTGTGTGCAATGTTCTGCAAACGGTCCATTACTGTCATAATCATGGCGCTAGAGGTGAGCCTGGCTTCGCTTCCTTCTTGGTCTGTCTTTCAGAGTCAAAGCAATTGCTGCCTAGGAAGGCCAGAAGGGAAAGCATTTCCAAAACATTGTTTCTTTCTGCTGAGCCCTAAGAAGTCACAAAACTGAAACCAGCAGAAATACACAGACTCCCCTTCCTTCACGTTCCTTTCCAGTCTAAAGAAAGCACGATGCTGTGGTCCAAGTCTTGGATACAGGCAGCCCCCTGCTTCCCCTCCTGTAGGGTAACCTTGCTTCTCTGTCAACTCAAGTCCTGCAGCTTGCCCTGGACGGCGCTGGACTTTCCTGAACAGTAACACAGCTGTGGAGTTCCAGGCTCTCACATAGGTCTCCATGGAAAATGGTTGTAACACTACAGTTCTGTCACAGTTACTGCCTTCGGTGTGGAGCACGACTTTTTTTCCCAGCATATACCTTAGACAATGTCAGCCACTTTGGGACATTATATTCCTGCCTTGACAGTGACAGACTAAATTAAGAGATGTGTCCAAGTCACAGGGGCAAGTCCAACATTGGGTGGGAGGCACTAAGTGTATGACAGACAGCCTCTTTTACTATTATTATTATTATTATTAATATTATTGGAAATAAGTCTCCTGCCCAAGCTGCATCATTCTTGAGAAGAGGACAGGGTGAACTGTGTACCATGAGGGACAGGCAGATGCGACCAGCTGCCTCCAGACCCGCTCTTCTTCTATTATTGTATCAAGCCCAGCTTTTAATTGTATGTGTATTAGTGTTTTGCCTGCATGTATGTCTGTGTGAGGGTGTCGGGTCCCCCGGAACTGGAATTACAGATGGTTGTGAGCTGCCATGTGGTTGCTGGGAATTGAACCCAGGTCCTCTGGAAGAGCAGCCAGTGCTCTTAACTGCTGAGCCATCTCTCCAGCCCCCGAAAGAATCTTATGGGTAAAAACTCATGGATTTGACTGGCTTTTCCTCCCTAAGCTGCGTTTGAGGATTCAGCAAACTAAAAACAATATTCTAATTATATCATCTCGTGATCACAGAGAGACACTATTATAGATCAGAACTGGAGGTGAGAGAGGGCTGGACGGTGGTTTGAGACCACTGGCTGTTCTCAAAGAGGATCCAGGTTTGGTTCCCAGAATCTACACGGCAGCTTGGGGCCACACGCAACTCCACTTCAAGGGGACCTGACACCTTTTTCTAGCCTCTGAGGGCATTGCATACACGTGGTGCAGAGACATACATGCAGGCAGAACACCCACACACATAAAATAAAAACAAATCTCTAAAAAGGGGGTGTGTGCAAACCCACCATGCATCGTTACAGAGGCTCGCCAGACTGTGGGCAGGGCAGGGCCACACGTAGCTCGGCCTTCTCTTTCGCTCTGGCCTTGACAAATGCAGACTACCCTGTGACTCTGCCCGACACAGGGACGCATAAGCCACAGAGAAGACCTGATGCGAACACACAGGCACGGCAACATAGCACAAGGCAGGGAGAGGCTGGGAGCACGGAGTGCCCACGCCGGGAGACAGTTCTGTTTTCATGGAAGTATACAGGAAGAACCTCAGAAAACGGTGCTTATCCCTTCTTAAGTAAAAGGACCAAGAACTAACTGTGCTGGTGTTTGCTGTATTCCAGGTACTACTCTAAGAGCATGTGTGTTATCTCATTGAAGTGTATCCCTTTAACAAACAGAAAACTGAAGCCAGCAGGCCTCTTCTACTCCCTGGCCACTACACATCATTGCCAGTTCTTAGTCCGAACAGCTGTGGAACTGTGGAACAGATGCTCAACTAGCATACTGCTACTCAGTGCAGGGCCTGTGAGGTGGTCGTAGTTCACCAGGTTGTGGCTGACACTGCTATGTCTTACTCTACAGTATACACTGTGCACATCTTTAAAGGATGGATTTCCTGGCAGTTTCTGCATTTACAGCACCGATATGGAAAGCAGAAGGATGGATTACCTTTCTGGGCCAGGTACCTAGGACATGGTATCCCCACTTTCTCCTACACCGTAAACTAGGGAGAAGGCACCTCCAAGCCTCTTCTATTGACCGAGGAGCCCGATAGAAGTGGTCTGCCTAAAGACACACTGGTAACTTACAGAAGAGCTTGAACTGAGGTCCAGCTTGCTACCTGCCAAACTCCCCGATCTGGGCAGCACAGGGAAAGGCCATGGCGGCTGAAGAACAGGGCTTCCCTTTTTGAGTAAAAATTAAAAGAACAAAAAAAGACTGTTGACTTGAAATTTTATTTGAGTTGATCAACAGGAGAGTACTAACATCTTATCATACAAGAAATAAATAAGTAAATAAATTTAAAAAAGTATGAGAAAGGGAAGGAAAATGGGAGAAAAAGGCCAAGCTCTTTATTGACAGGGAACGGTGACATCACAGGGTTCTGGCCAGCCAAGTTCAGGGGCTTCTACATTAAGAAGGGCGGGGAACAGGAAGGCTCCTCATCCGCCTGCCAGAGGTTCACTGGAACTTGTTCTACTTGGTAAGCTAAGAAGGTAGGACCACAAGCACTGGAGTCAGCAGCCGGTCAGACTGAAGAGGAGGAGGGGAGACCTTACAGTGGTACACACAGTGTCCTAGCAGCCCGTCAGACTGAAGAGGAGGAGGGGAGACCTTTCAGAGGTACACACATGGTGTCCTGTTAGGTCTGTATTGTTGCTTCCTGGCTTTACAGAATTAAACAACAACATAACCACACTCAATTAGGGCACTGCGTTTGGTCTGTGGTTTTGTTTTCTAAATACTTTTCCAAAATCAAAGCTGTGCAACAGAAAGAAAAAAGGTAAATAATCAGTTTCTTCCCTCTGATGAGACACAATGGCTCTCACCTCTTTCCTTACACTGGACTGCCACTCTCTTTGTGACCCACATCACCTCTAAGGGGATAAGCCAGGTATTCGGGTGTCAACTTTGTGCCCTATTTAAATGGCTCCGAGAATGGTCTGATGTAGATATATAGAATCTCTACAAAATATTCGCCAGCGCCGAGTGACCACGTTTTCTTTCCCAGTTCAGACCAATGCTTACTTAGTTGGAACAATGTGTCAGATGCCTAGGCTGTAGAACAACCCTCATCTACCTATCCTCGGTACCTCTCTTCTCCAACCAGTTCAGGGCCTCCCAACGGAGCTCCTGGCAGAGTCCACAGGCTGGAAAGAAGGAGCACACCTCTACTCCGACCCCTATCATGCATATAAGACTTTCCCTCTTCAGTGCGAGAAGCAAGAAGGCGGACATTCTGGGGCCAGGTCTAACGAAGTTTTTATTTTCCCTGTACAGTTGATTCCAAAGAAATCTCCAATGTCTTCTCTGAAAGACAGCCACCAGGTGTCACGCGGCGGACACCGCACAGGTCTGTGGCCTTACACTGACTCCCTCAATAAGTCCAATCACAGAGTGCCGCTCCCTGGGCCTGAGACCCAGACCTCAGTTCCTCTTCCACTTGCTTCTCCCTGAGTTGCGGTCTCCCATCACTCTGGCAGGGGGTGGGGCAACGGGGAAGTCTCCTGTTCCTCAACGTTTGGAAAAGGGAATTCTGGGCATTCTTCCCCAATTTCCTCTCTTTTTTATTTTATGTGTGTGGGTGTTTTGCCTGCCGGTATATCTGTGGACCACATGCATGCCTGGTGCCCTCTGAGGTCAGAAGGGGGCATCAGGTCCTCTAGAACTGGAGATACAGATGATTATGAACTGCCATGTGGGTGCTGGGTACTGAACCCAGGTCCTCTGGAAGAGCAGCCAGAGCTCTTAACTCTTAGGGGTGCTAAGCCGTCTCTCCAGCACCCCTCCCCACAACTCTCTTCAGTGAAACACTCAGCATACGTGCCATGGTTTGGAAGACTGCATTTAAGCACAGAAGAGCAATCAAAACAAAATTAGAGTTTTAACCCAGAAAAGCAAGCACACCTTGACTATTCCACCCAAACTTCAGCCCTAAAAGTTCCAAACAAAAGAGCAATGTGCCCAATTTCCTCCATACCCTTCTGAAACTTCTGGGTAAAGACAACTACGACCACATTTATAGGCAAGCCAGACAGTCAGTAAGGACATCTGTAACTACATTTGGAGGCAAGCCGGGTGGCCATTTTTGCATGGGTCTCACTCAGCCACCTGTTTTATGAGGCTTCAATTCTGTTGTCAGTTCAAGTACTCCCGCAGGTGTGGCCTAGGCTGAAGCCTGTCTGGGTTGCTTAGGCATGCCCCATCTCTGCATGAACTAGAGAGGACATCCAGGAGGACAAGACAAGGACTGTGGCCAACAGGTTAGCATCGCTTCTCTAAGTCCTTAGCTGTCTCCTGAGATCTGGCCTTCTCAAAGGCAGGGCTGGGAAGTTGTAATTATTGCTGCGCAGGACGAAGGTCCCCAGAGGGAAATTTAAAGAGTTTTAAATCTGCTACCTGATCGCTCCTAATTTTTCCCATCTTCATTTTAAATCTCTCTCTCTCTTTTGGAACTGATGATGGTGGCTTTTTAAAACATCTTTACTTGGCAAAATAAAAGAACTGATGACCCTATGATGGTTGCTACCATTTTTTAGGGGGAATTTTACTGCTCAGGAATAACAGAATTCTGGTTTAGACAGCTTTACATCCATTTACTGCTGTGTTCTGAAAGTTTAAGAATACTTTTCATATACATAATGAGATGACAGACTGGCTGAAGTCTAAACACAACATTTGTGCTTCACATATCTTATAAATATAGCAGGAAGGTCATTTAATGCAGTATTTTAGAAGAGGGTGTCTGATCCCGGGAACTGGAGTTCACAATTGCTTCATGTGGGTGCTGGGAACCAAACTCTGGTCCTCTATAAGGCAGTAACACTCTTAACCAATGAGTCATCTCTCCAGAGGACCCTCCCCGCCCCCGTCCCACAAACATATCTTAATGGATTTTCTTGAACTATACTTTAAAAGTTCATTTATGCTAAATTAAGGGTATCTTAGCGCAAAGAAGGCGGATTGGAAACTCAGCACAGCTTCTCTGTCTCCCACCCAGAAAGTAATCACAGGATCCCACATGAACCTAGGGATTCCTAGCAGTGCATGTAAAGTATGTTTACACTACAGGTGTCCATGGAAGGAAACGGTTCGAGTATGTCAGAGACACTGTCTAGGCAAAGAAGGAACTAGGAAACTGGCCCAACTCAGCTCAGCTCAGATGGGTGCCAGCGTCTACAGCAAACTTCTTTCTTTTTCCCATCTCTCTAATGTCACAGACGCTGTTCCTTTCCTTTGAAAAGAACTGGTTTCATTATTCCTGCTGCATCAGAGTAATTCAGTTCCACAAATACGATTCTACTTGGAAAAATCACATTCTACCAAGATAATTTCCATTAAATAATTTAAATATTTGTAGCTTTTCATACCCTTGTGAATTCTATGTGTTTTAAACCCAGTCTGCTCTGATAATTAATCACAACAATAAAAAAGCCCAACATTTCACTGATTCAAATTTTACATTGTTCTGCCACCTCAGATCCCTAAGGATGATTTCCACTATTTCCTGTTACACAAAGTCCACAGGTGTCGGATAAAACCCATCTCGGGTTAAAACCCATTTCTTGCTTCTGAAACCCATCTCTGTGTCCACATGCTCAGGGACTGTGGTCTCTTCCAGAAGCAGCCAACGTCTACAAGCCCTGACTCAGTAAGGAAAACAACGCCAGGGAAGACACTCATCCTCCATGTGGGGCTCTTTGTACCGGGATGAGAAGAAACCAGAAACACAGGCCACAAAGGGATCCCATGAGTTTCTGCTCAAACAGTAGCTACAAGGCCATAGCACACCCAGAGTCATATGTAAACAGCATTTTCTAAAAAAACTTAAGGAATGAACTTAGCCTGCCCACAGTTCAATGGGAAGAAATGCTCTAAGCAACTCTCAGCCCCAGCCAGGAGGTGCTTCTAAGCTAAGTACTCTCCACTGTCATCCAGCTGCCTGTGAACTTGGCACTTCTTGCACACTGATCCCACCCCCTGCTTTCCACTTTACCCCACAGGCAGATCAACAGCCAACACAGAGCAGGTGCTCAACAAATGACCTGCTCACTAGGAGGGCAGCTGGACTCCCAGGCAGGAGCTAAAGAGGAATCTGTTAGCATTTAGTGTCTTCAGGCTATGATTAAGCCATGGTTACCATCTTTCTCTGAACTCCCCACAACAAAAAATATTTACTGAAATTAACTACTATAGCATGCACATGGAGTAGACAAAAACACTCAAGAAAAAAACAAAACAAAACAAAAAAAACAGCCAGGCGGCGTTGGTACACACCTTTAGTCCCAGTACTAGGGAGGCAGAGCCAGGCGGATCTCTGAGTTCGAGGCCAGCCTGGTCTATAGAGCGAGATTTAGGACAGGCACCAAAACTACACAGAGAAACCCTGTCTCGAAAAACCAACCAAACAACCAAACAAAAAAACCAAAAACGAAAACAAAAGAAAAAAACCCAACCACCCTTAACCACCCTCAGTGTGGGGAGACACACTTACACATAATTATGTGTGTAAGGGGGCCGGTTTCCCTGCTCATTCCCAGATAGTCTATGTAATCCCATGCTGTCCCAGGATGGTTTCACTCTGCCAATGCTGGGAAAGGTCACGGGCCAGGTCCACCCTTCTCAGAACTATAAGCCAGCCAAGGTCTCCATATGCTATGTCCCCCATGAAAACTTTCTAGAGTGTGGGAGTCCTGCTCTGGAGATCTTTACCCATCCCCTTGCTCACCTCATGCCTGCCTAGTGTTAGTATCTGCACTGATTTTTCCTTCTGAATTAAACACAATCATACCCTTCATTTTTACATATGTAAGTATAGGGCCATAAAAGGCTGATAATCCTCAACTGCCTTCAAACCTACCGCACTTAAGTCAGATACTAACAAAATAACATAAGCACTTAAGCTAGACACTAACAAAATAACATAAGCCTCATTTCCTGGCTAATAACTCCCTATATACTCTCATGATCCAAGACTGGATATTTGCAACAGGTATAATTGTTACTGGATTTCAATATCACATCCCCAAGACAAACATTAAAAAAAAAAAAAGGTGGAAGGAACATAAATATTAAAAAAAAAAAAAGGAAGAAGGGGAAAAAAAGCATTAAGGGGCATACTCAAAAAGGAAATTAAAAAGTCAATGTGAAAATTGGAGGTTTAATTTCCCAGCAAGTACTTAAAACCTGCCATACTTTTGTTTGTTACCTGACAACTTACCAATTATGATCTCATGATCTCTCTGAGGAGAGTCCCTAAAATTCTCTACAGAATCTCAAAAATGGGAGCCATCAATGGTTACAACTGTAAATATGTGTATATGTATTTACCATTTCAGATCTCCAAGCTGAGATTTTGCTTGTTTGAGACAGGATCTCTCTACATAGCCCTGGCTGTCCTGGAACTCAAGGTGTAGACCAGGCTGGCCTCGAACTTACAGAGATCTACCTGTCTCTCCCGAATGCGCCAAACATTTCTTGACTCCCTGTTCAGTCCCTACTGCTCGTTTATTGTAGACTCACCTCAAATCTGGGCAGCCTATTCTATAGCGTCACCCCAAATCTGGGAACTTTCCATGGGCACTACTGGTTCCCAAACCCCTGACAAATCTCAATGTCAGGTCCTGTCAGTCCAACGTCATCAAAAACATTCCCTGGCAGTTTCAAATCCTGATCCCGTGTAAGGTAAGTAGAAGCGTTACATTTCACCGACCTCGGGTGGGTGCTGGAGGAATGGTTCTCACTTTGCCTGTCACCTGGTTATTTGAGGTCAAGGATAAACACAGCCGAAATCCCTCTGCCCTACATTTCTACACAAAACAAGAAACTGGAGTGCAGCTTTAGTGCGAACATTTTTCAACTTCTTTCCAGTAAACCATGAAAACGGATGAAAAATGAGAAAGCAAGCTGTGGTTCTTTCCTCTAGTCCGGAATGCTAAAAGGTTCGATCCCGCTTAGGATGGTGACCTGCACCGGTGGGCGGTCCCCCCCACCCCCAGGCTTTACTTTTCAAAACACCTCACAAAGCTGTTTTCCTGGGTGAGCTGGTGTAACGGACCGGGAGTTTCCGCGGATGTATCACCCTGAACTCATGACCCGAGAAGGCTCCGGAGGGTGGAGGGGGGGGGGGGGGGGGGGAATGTGCCGGCTCTGGGGTCGGACACCCGCGGAAAGGCCACGGAAAACTCGGGGGGGGGGTTCGAAGCTTCCACGGGGACCCGGCCTGTGCGCGGCTCGCATGTCAGACGTTCCCACGGCGGGAGTGCCGGGGACACCCGCAGAACGGGCCACGGATAACAGCCTGTCCCCGGGAGGGGAGGTGGTGGTCAGAGCTTCCACGGGGACCGGGCCCCGACCTCCCCGCAGGCCCACCCGCCCCAAGCCCGGCGTACCCACGGTGGACTTGCAGGCCTCGCAGAACGTGTCGTCGGTGAAGCGCTCCATCAGGCTGGTCTTGCCCACGCCGCGGGAGCCGATGATGATGACCTGCAGCTTGAAGTCGGCCGGCCTCGGGGGCTGCTTCCTCCGGCGGGCCTGGCCGCCCGACAGCGCCGGGGAGACCGCGCCCAGGCCGCCGCCCGCGGGCCGCCGGTGCAGCGCGGCGCTCGGATCCATGCACGCATACGGCTCGCGCTCGGGACGCCGTCCGCGCGCCCCGGGCCCCCGCGCACCCTCCACCCGCTCCGCGCCGCCGCTGCCGCCGCCGCCGCCGCCGCCAGGAGAGGAGGAAGGGAAGCAGCTCCTCCGCAGCAGCGGCAGCAGCATCCCGGACCGGGAGGGGCAGGAAGCGCAGGCGCGGCGCGACGCGGGGCCGGAGCGCGACCCCTGCCGGCCGGAGGACCGAACTGCACGCTCCGCTCCGCTCCGCGGCGGGGCGACGTTCTCGGTCACCGCTGTCCCCTCGGCCCTCCCTCCGCCGCGCATTGCCACTCGTGCTTTACCGTCACCGTGATCAGGTCCTAAGAACCACGCACTTGTATTCGCCGCTCGCCACCCCCATCCCCCACCCCGCGAACGTGTCGCAAAGTGCATGGCCTGTGATCATCGTCCCGAACTCAAGTTGTGCTGAATTCAGGGGGTCCCAGGCTGGGCCTACGCGGGGTTCGGGTGTGAACTCCGAAACCCCGGCGCCTTGGAGGGGCCGTGGCTCTGCGTGCGATTTTCATGTGCGGGACCCCAAGGGATCCGCTATCTTAACGGGGTGGTTGTCTCTCTCAGACACTTAGTTGCAGTCCGTCAACAGTAAATGGCATGCACCTTTGGAGGAAACAAGCAGGTAAAAACTCAGATGTCAAGCTACCGGAACTCCGAAGGTTTAGGAATTGACCTGGGTGGGTTATTTTGCCATTTCTACTTGAAAGTATTTAGAGCTACAGAAGCTTGCCAGCGATTTATTTAGCAAATTCCTCTGGGTGAACTTGAGCACCTCAGAACACTGGGTTCTAAACATGATAGGAGCTGGCATGCTCGCGGAGAATGATCACGTTACTCACCAAATTTCAGCCGTATTTGGAACTAGGTTTACTAATACATAGCGCATGCGTCTGTTTTGCTATGAATGCAAAGCTGAAGAAGTCACATTATTTGCAATAGCAATCACAATTGGATCTTAGAAATTCTCTTATAGACCATCTTTCTTTCTTTTTTTTTTCTTGGAGGTACCGGAGATAGAACCCGGAGGCTCACATTCAAAGGCGAGTGTCTCCTCTACAGGAATGAGAGGACTCTTTCCACCTGTCACTGTTACAAAAACTTCAGTACAAACGAACAACAAAACAATAAGCCATACGGCCTGTTGCAAATCCCAAAGCATAATAGAAACGCAAGGAATTAAACTGATTCCCAAAAGGCAGGTGACTTGTGGGGCTGGAGACCCCGCTACCCAAAACATTAACTCTCCCACAAAGCACGTCTGTAATTTACTAGAATAGTAAATGGCTTAAATGGGGGAGGTTTGGAAAGAACTCCACGGGGCTCAGGTTCGATGTATGTTTGTTGCTTTAAGCCAGTGATCAAGGTCTCTCCAGGGTGCTCCAGCACTTACAGCTTTGGCACATACCAGAAACTGAGTCAGTATTACAGGGATGAACGAATGAATGGGTGAATGAATGAAATCATCATAGATAACCATATAAATAAAGGTGTTTGGTTCTCTGTGCTCTCTCTTAAGCCCAGACCATGTAATAAAAGGGGTGCTCTCATATCTTGCCTTATGAGCAATTACTCCCCACCATTCCAAAAGACCACCATCAACATTACCTTAACACACACACCGAAGACCTGAACAGAACCTGGCTTGGCCCCGGCTGAAATGGTAGAAGCTGAAGAAGAAACAGGAAGGAAGCACTAGACATTTGGAGGTAGCATAGCTTCGGAAAACCAAGGGTTGTGTTTCACAAAGCCGGGAATGATCAAAAGACCTTCATGTTGCATTTTCTGTGCTTTGGTGGATTCTGTTAAATTAAATTTGTTTTAGTGGACATATACCAATAGGGTTCCATGTGACGCTTTGATGCACAGACACACTGCATAATATTTAAATCAGATTAGACCTATCTCCTCAGGCATTTGTTATATTTTCATGGTGAAAACTCTGAAAGTCTTTGAGTTTTTTGAAATGTGTAGTACATTATTGTCATCTATAACCAACCTACTGTGCAAAGACATGTCAGGGCCTTCCTGGCCATACTATTACTACTCACTGCTCAATCTCTTTTGTCCTTCCCTCCGACTCCCGCAGCGTTGGACTCAACCCTCTATGAGGTGACGTTTTCTTTTTTAGAATCCACATATGAGGAGATTTTACGGTACTTATCCTTCTGCATCTGGTCCACTTCATTTCACATAATGACTCCCAGTTCCAGGCGATGCAAAGGACAGGATTTCATTTTTTAATGGCTGAACGACATCCCATTGCATGCACACACCGAACCGTTGTGGACACTTCATTTGTCCCCATTTCTTGGCTGTTGCCAATAGCCGTGCAGTAAACACAACGGCATGGATGTGTCCTTAATGCGCCCATTTCCTTTCCTTTATCCAGTGGTGTTATCATTCAGGATTTAAATGTCTCACAAAGGCCCATGTTGATCAAAGGCTTGGTTCTAAGCTTAGCGTAGTAGGGAGGTCATGGGGACCCTTAGGAAATGAGACTTTGGCTGCGTGTAGTGGTGCACATCTTCAATTCCAGCACTTGGGAGGCAGAGGCTGGTGGATCTCTGTAAGTTCAGGGCTAGCCTGTGCTACATAGTAAGACACTCTCTCAAGAAAAGACGAAAGAAAGAAATGAGGCAGTGAGGTCATCAAGGGCATGCCTTCAGACGAAGTTATTGGGGTTCCCACCCCTTTCATCATTTTCTCCATCATGTGCACCTCACTACAGACTCAAAACTTTGGGGCCAAATAGTCATGGGGGAATGATAGCTCTAGAAGTGTGAGCCAAAACATTTTTTTTCCTCCCATGAATTGATAATCTCAGGTATTTTTTTCTTTTTTTTTTCAAGACAGGGTTTCTCTGTGTAGTTTTGGTGCCTGTCCTGGATCTCCCTCTGTAAGACCAGGCTGGCCTCAAACTCACAGAGATCTGCCTGGCTCTGCCTCCCAAGGACTGGGATTAAGGGCGTGTGCCACTGCCGCCGGCCCAGGTATTTTCTTACAGGGACAGAAAGCTGACTAACATAGTGATTGCTGGATCATATAGTAGCTCTATTTTCATCTGTTTGTAGATTGGTGAATTGTACTCTTTTATTAAGCTGGGTCAACTTCCAACCTTTTAGTCTTTGTGCTTTCTATGTTTTGAAGTAGTTCCCAAAGTGCACTGGATGCTGAGTGTTTTGTTGGCACCATTTCCTCTGAACCATCTTTATTCCTTTTGTTCGGAGGCCTTTCTCTTTTCATGAAGAAAACAGGCTTGCCCCCACAGGCTTTCTCTGGCTGAACACCAGGAGTTTCTGAACAGGGGTGGGGACGCCTGGTACACAGCTGTTTCTTCATGACTCTACGTCGTGGTGGATTGGTGTCTCACAGGCAGAATTATCAGGAGTTTGTCGCTTGGCTGCCCTTGCATTTTTGTTAGTTATTCCTTTCACTTGACCATTTGTCAAATGGCGAATGTGTGTAGCAGCCTTGGGAGACAACTTCAGCTGTCTGCGTGTGAACTGAGCAATATACACGGTGAGGTGGTTTGAATGAGTGGTGTCCCCTGCAGACTCACGTGTCTGAACACTCCGTCCCCAGCGGCTGGTGCTCTTTGGTGAGGTTGTGGAACCCTTAGGATGTGGAGACTTGCTGGAGGAAGTGGGTCACTGGAGGCGGGCTTTGAGAGTTTATAGCCTGGCTCCACTTCCTGATTGATCTCCGGCTGTGACCTCTCAGCTTCCTGCAGCCATGCCTCCCCCACTATGTGGATTCTCTGTGGATACACTCTTCCATAAGTTGCTTTTGATGCTTTCTCACAACAGCAAAAGGTAGCTGATACACACAGACACACAACACTGGAACAACCGGTGTCAGAACAGCGAACGTGAGTCCAGTTTTTAATCCTGACTGAAACCCTTTGAGTCTCCCTTCCAATCCTGCATCTAGGCAAGGCGACTAGAAGCCTGGGTGCTTCCTCCTGAGGCGCTGGTGAAAGTCAGAGCATACAAGCTTTGCAGAGCTCTCTCCCTACCCACTCTGTGAGCTTTCCAGCTTCCCTCCTTCCTGGGTACTTGGGCCATTTTTCATGGCAGTTTGAGAGGGCTGCTCTATTCTCTCCAGAAAGGTTCAATTATGTAAACAACAAGCAGTGTGAATAGCAGACACACCCTCCTGGGGCAAGTGCAACCTCATCAGTCTTGACATCCAAAACCCGTATCAGTGGACAGCCATGCTCTCTTTTCCCTGGAGTGCGCCCAACAGACACGACTGGTCACTGGTTACAATGGATGTGTTGTTATTTATATGGCAATCAGCGAACTAAAAAGCTGGCTGTGAGTTGATACTTTCTGTAATCACTCATGTAAGCATTCCATGGTAGCCAAAATCAGAACTGTTGATTAACTGGTATTATTTAACTAAGTGTGACATGGGACATTCTCCTTATCAGAGCCATTCAAAGAGGACTAACTATTATAAAGCATTTACATAAAACAAGAGTGGGAATTGGGTAGCGATGGATTGAGTAACACATGCAGAGTGAAGACTAGACACAGACTTGCAAAGAGAAGTCCACCTTCTTGCTAAGATGTATCTTAGCCTATCTCCTCACACGCCTCCAGGAGACACATGGCATTATATACCACTCTGCTGTGGGATGGTCTGTATGTCAAATGTTTTGCTGATTGGTCAATAAATAAATCACTGATTGGTCAGTGGCCAGGCAGGAAGTATAGGCGGGACTAACAGAGAGGAGAATTGAGAGAACAGGAAGCTGGGTGAGAGAGACACTGCCAGCCGCCACGATGAGAAATAGCATGTGAAGATGCCGGTAAGCCACGAGCCATGTGGCAAGGTATAGATTAACAGAAATGGATTAATTTAAGCTGTAAGAACAGTTAGCAAGAAGCCTGCCACGGCCATACAGTTTGTAACCAATATAAGTCTCTGTGTTTACTTGGTTGGGTCTGAGTGGCTGTGGGACTGGCGGGTGAGAGAGATTTGCCCTGACTGTGGGCCAGGCAGGAAAACTCTAGCTACACCACTCTCATTGTTCTAATTGTAACAGAACCCCTCTATTCTCCCCCAGGAAAGCACGCCAGAATCCCAGTGAGTGGCTACAGTAATCATCGTTACTTAACCACTCAACCAATACACCCTTATTCACCCCTAACAGAGATTTGACTTTTGTTCAGTTACCCACACTGCCCTGTGAAGTCACATGATTTAGGCACAGCTTGCCGAGGCAGCAAGAGCAAGGGGCTGAATCTTAATTTTCTAAGTCAATCGTGTGGATTCTTGTCCATCAGTGGCTTAGGAAGCAGCCTATGATCAGACTGGCCACTGAAAAAAGCTAATGAGATCTTCACAAAGATAGAGGCTTCTGGGAAAGTGTCAACTGGGAGAAAAAAGAAGAGCCAAGGCAGAGCGCTGGACCTTTGTGTGGAATGCTTATGGCTGGCTGCTGCTGCCATCTTACAATCTTGAGAAAGGCTGGCTGGTGTACCGGAGCCGGCAGAGTGGAGAGAGTGGGACTTTGGGGTGAGAAATGAGAAATCACATATATCAAATGACATAGTATTTGTATACAACCCACACACCTTCCTTTATTCTTCACATGTTTACTTATTTATTGTTAAGGCAGGATCTCACTATGTAGCACTGGGTATCCTAGAATTCACTATGTAGCCCAAATTGGCCTCAAACTTAGAGATCCACCTGCCTCTGCCTCCTAAGTGCTGGGATTAAAGGAATGCACCAGTACACCGGCCTCCTGTGTACTTGAAATCATTTTTTTAAAGATTTTTTAATTTATTATATATACAGAAGAGGGAACCAGATCTCATTACAGATGGTTGTGAGCCACCATGTGGTTGCTGGGAATTGAACTCAGGACCTCTGGAAGAGCAGTCAGTGCTCTTAACCTCTGAGCCACCTCTCCAGCCCTACTTTAAATCATTTTGATGGCTTAGGATACTGAACACAGGGGTTGATGATTTAGCTCATTGGTAGAGTGCTTGCCTTGCAAGCACAAGGCCCTGGGTTCGGTCCTCAGCTCCAGAAAAAAAAAAAAAAAACACTGAACAGAGTGTAAATACACTATATTGTATTATCCATGGAATAATGCCAAGAAGAAAGTCTATAACTGTTCAGAACAGTGCAAGGGTTTTTCTTGGAACATTTTTTCTATCACTCTTGTTTGAATCTGGGGACTCAGAACTTGATGCAGAAAGCTGCTGTACTGTACAGGCGAAGAGAGAGGTGGAGAAATTATTATTACCCCATCAATGATGAAGTGTCTGAGTGTTCCTCGCCCCAAGGAAGACAGACACTTTCCAGACTCAGCTCAAGAAAAAAAAAGCAGTGCCAGGCAGAGGTGGTGCATGCCTATAATCCCAGCACTTGGGAGGCAGAGGTAGGTGGATCTCTGTGAGTCTGAGGCCAGCCTGGTCTACAGAGTGAGTTCTAGTTCAGCCAAGGCTACACAGAGAAACCCTGTCTCAGAAAACCAAGAAAAAAGAAAACAAGCGGCAGAATCATCTGAGTGTTTTAAAGTTTCTCCCTTCTCCGTGAGTGTTTCCTGTATTAAACAACTATGATTTGTAATTTGAAAGACAAATGAACTTAATAACAGAGGTAATTCAGGAGACATCAACGTTTTCACAACCTGTGAATGGAACAGACATGACTCAGGGGCTGTCTTCATGAAATCATTTTATTTCATGTTGCTATTTAAGAAAAAAGATTTGTGTGTCTATGTATGTATCTGAGTGTATGGATGTGCAACACATGTGTGCAGGTGCCCAGAGAGGCCAGAAGAAGGCACCAGTTAACCAGGAAGTAGAGTTACAGGCGGTTGTCATAAACAGTCCCCTGAAATACTCTTAAGTGCAAATTTACACAGGGCATTTCCCCACAAGCAGCTACAGGGCAGGAGCAGCTACAGAAAGAAAGCTAGAAAACAGGTACCCTCTGTTTCTCCAACCCACATCTCCCCAGTCCCCAGCAGTTCACCTGCCATGGTTTTGGACACCCATGGGCTATCAGGTGCAGAGCAGGTAATGGGAAAAAGAGAAAGGTGGTCAGAATCCAGCCAGTACCATAGTGAGTTGTCTCTTTGTTCCATAGTCCTGGAAGATAATCAAAGCCAATCTGTTTTTTTTTTTTTTAAGGAGGGTTTGTATGATTTTTCTTGGACATCTCCCTCCTGCCCCCAATCCAGTAGCCATCTCTTGCTGTCGTAGGCTTTCTTTTTCTGAACCACCAACCAGCTCCCAAATCATTACACGGAGACTTCTTATTAGTGATAAATGCTCCGCCTTAGTTTATGCTTGTCCCACTAGCTCTTATAACTTAAATTATACTTTTTCTATTCATTTATGTTTTGCCTTGGGGCTTTTTACCTTTTCTTTCTGTATGTTCTGTTCTGTGTCTGACTGGCTGGCAGCTGCTGGCTTCTCACTCCAGGGGTGTCCCTCTCTTTCTCCCTCCTTCTCTCCTCCCACCAGCCCCGCCCAATCCCTCTTCTGCTTAATTATTGGCCGGTCAGCTTTTTATTAGACCAATCAGGTGCTTTAGGCAGGCAAGGTAAAACAGCAACACATCTTTACATAATTAAACAAATGCAGCACAGACAAGTGTAACACATCTTTACATCGTTAACAAAGGCAGAAGAAGTAAATGTAACACACCTTCATATAGTTGAAGTAATATTCTGCAGCAGAACCAAACGTGACACATCTTTGCCCAGTTAAAATAATATTCCACAACGTCTTGCTGGCAATTCCCTAAGTAGGAATGATGGTTTTCTTCTGACTCATTGCCCGTGTTTTGCCCATGACCAGTGTCCCTCCAGATGGCTCTCTTGGACAAGATGTAAACCAACACACAGTGGCATTTTCATAGATATAACTCCATCGGCTCCGAGGAAGCCCTCCTGTCCCTTTGCCCTGGAGTTCTAGGATGGAAGCCCGAGGTTGAGGTCACATGTCATCCCCAGTCTCTCTCCACAGAATCTCTCACTGGACTTGGAGCTCACTGATTCAGTCTGGCTGGCCAGCCAATGAACTGCAGAGAACCACCTGCTGCACCCCCAATAATTGGGGGTGCAGTATCTGGCTTCTATGTGGGTGCCAGTGACCTGACTCAAGTTCTCATGTTTGTGTGGCATACAACGTACTGCCGGGTGTCTCCCCAACTTTCCATTCTTATTTCCTCTTATGCCTCACACAATGCCGCCCTCTTTTGTCTTTATTTTCATTTTAGAGAACGTCGCTTTACCTTTGGGGACTATTTTTTTGTTGTTGTTGTTTGTAAAATTTAAAAGTTCAGCAATACCTTGTTTTCAGTCCATCTACTTATAAAAAAAGCTAGTTTGGGGAGGGTTGCCACCCTCTGCTCTGGAGTTAGGGCTTGGCATGACAATAACTCTCATTTATATAGCACTTTGGAGTTTAAAAAGGAGAGCCTTCAAATTACTTGGACACAAAGAAAAGCAATGTTAGAGACATAATGGTGACGTGAGGTAAGGCAGCCCTTTGTGTCTACCTTAAGTGCCGAGGGAGTATGGAAGTACGGGACGGCTTTCAGATGTTGAGAGCAGCTTTGTACCCCATGAAGATGGTATTTTATTATCATTTTCAAATATTCTTCTGGATGTCTTCATTGATGGTCATGCTGGCAAGAAAACAATTCCAGTTTTTCTTCTCCTTCTGTGAAAGGAACCATTCAAATGTGAGGATTAAGCCCACGGTGATGTTTTAACACTGCCCATGTTAGCTAGTGTTAATGGTATGAAATGACTGCTCTCCAGGTAACAAAGAGCTTCTCAGGCAGGCAGTTGTAAGGCAGGTGAGGCTGCCCCAGATGTGATTTGTGGCTTGTATGGTAGCCTAGCCCAAGCCACCCCATTACCCAGACAATACACATTTTTAAAAATTTCAATTTCATCTGCAAAGTATGTAGTTATGGCTCCCTACTGTGACTCATCCTTATATTCAGAAAAAAAATGTTTGCTGCTGATGGGACTGTGGTTTGTGCTCTCTCTCTCTCTCTCTCTCTCTCTCTCTCTCTCTCTTTCGCACACTTTAAAACAATAACAAAACCCTTATCCCTTCTCCTTCCTTTTTTTCCTCCTTTCTCTCTCTTCCTTCACTTTATTCTCTACATAAATTGTGTGCTCTGGCTGTAGACTAACTGGTAGACATTCTGGCATTTGTCCAGAGGTCTCCATTTTTATCCCCACTGAGGGGAAGGAGGGGTCAGGAAGGAGGGTCCTTCATCTAGCCAGTTGTCTCCCCCCTTATCTATGGGTGTGATGTTCCGAATCTCACAGCTCTACCCACACCCAGCCATGGCAATTTCTGCCAACAAGGAGTTAATCTCCATCTCCTCACGACTTCTCCAATTTTTTAGCTCTGACTACGGTTAGGAAGTTTAATGAGATAAAATATGTTTCTCAATAATAATACACACCTCTGTTCTCAGAGCCATGAAGCTTCCTTAAATCTGTGTGAGAGTGACCTCATCATCCATTGTCTCAACAATCCGTGTCCAGGCTCAATGGCTCATGGAATTTAACAGGGCAATGTCCTTCCACTAGGCATGATAAATCCATGACTGCCACACCTGTGACCATGACCTGGATCCCTCACTATAGGGTCGGCCTGTCTTATTAATGTAAGTGCACCCAGCAAAGGTTTTCTGAGCACTTTTAATGACTTCTGTGCCTAGTGATCAAGGTGGTCACGAAGGGATCCGGCCTTTGGGATGGTCCCGTGGGAAGAACCTGTTCTTTCTGCATCTGGCTCCAGCAGGTCAGACTGTGTGCTGTCCCAGCAGCTTCAAATCCTCCTGGCTCTGCCTCGGTCTCCAGTACCAGCTCACACCACCCTCAGGGAGGGCTGTCTGTTGAGGGCGGGGAGCTTGATTTTCAATAGTTCCAAATTAAGGATCTCTGGCTGGGGATCCCCAGCATTCATATAAAAGCCAGGCCTCCTGCCAGCAAACACCCATAACTCCGGTGCCCCATGGGCAGAAGGGGGAAAACAGGCATGTCTCAGGCGCACTGGGCCAGCCAGTCTAGCTAAATGGCAAGTTGCAGGCCCAGTGAGAAATCCTGTCTCAAAAAACAAGGTGGAGGGCAATAGAGAAAGACTTCTGCCCTCTACATGTGCACGTGCACACAGAGATGTACTCATGCACACACATGTGCACACACACACACACACACACACACACACACACACACACACCCCTACTCCAGGGCTTCTCAGGTACTGTGGCCTGTCCCCTCAAGGGCTCTTGCTTAGCACCTAGGCATTTACAACCTGGAGATGTAGGAGTTAATCTCTGTGGTGACTTTGTGCAGCGGATAACGACAGCCGCTTTTCATTGCTTGGTCCGGAGAGTCAATCAGAAGCAGGACCTCATCATGGGAGACATGGCGGTGATAACCACTGTGGTCAAAGACAAAGGCTGGAGCAAGTGTGAGCCCCATCACACTCGTTCGGTTCTCTGTGGGGATTTTGTGCGGCCCGGCTGTAGCTGACTCAAGTAGGTTACCCCACTGTAACAAGTGGTGGAGAAGTTGACGTTGGGTGTCTTCCTCAGGTGGACTCCTTTTTCATTTTTGAACAGGGTCTCTCACTGAGACTGGAGCTCCCTAATGTGGTTAGGCTGGCCGGCCAGTCAGCTCTAGGGAACTTCTTGTCTCTCTCCCTTCCCCTTACAGACCAGTGGTTACAGAAGTGAGACATTGTGCTCAGCTTTTACATGGGTGCTGGGGATTTGAACTCAGGTCTTCGTGTTTGCACAGAAAGCAATTTATTGACAGTCACCACCCCAGTCTCTGCATGTGATGCCTTTCCTAGAGCAGATCAGCTCCCTGTCTGACACTTGCAGAGTAGCTATTCCTCTGGAATTTTTTTTTTTTTTTTTTCCAGTAATCATCCGTAAAGGTAATCAAAGGCTGATTGCTTTGCAGGGAAACTCAACAGGTCTTCCTTGAGCAGGAAGTAAACTCTCCTATTTTCTGTACTAACAGAATCTATAAGAGCACTGCCTAGCTGGGCATCCCTAACCTGGCTGGATAATCTGCTGTGCAGAATTGTGAGACAAATGGAAAGAACTCTAGATGACCCGGTGGAAGAGCGGCTGCAGTCAGGGTAAATGGGGTGAAGATTCAAGCATCTGCTGCTTTGGTAAGAGTTTGGGGGTCTAGTCAGGCAGGTGCACTGTGCCAATAAATAAGACGGGGACCCCTTAGTCTTTTTGGATTCAACAGACATTTCAAATGCTCCACTTGGGAAAATGACTCTGAACTATTGTTTAGTGACTTGATTTTTTTCTTCAGTTTCCAAGACTGTGAAGGGGCCTCCATGTAGCTTTTTTTTTTTTCCCCAGAGAGGATCTTGGATCCCTTGGGGTCTCTGATGCTAAAATCCCTGGTGAAGTCAGGTTTATTCTTCGGGCTTAGGGGTTGCTTCCACAAGGCATCATTGTCTTTTCTTGCTGGTTGGTTCTGACCTTGGCTCTTACTGACTAGTAAAATTTGAGTGAATCCCCATGGGCTTCCAGTTCTATATAGATAGTGCTGGTGCTCAACAAAATGGTCTTCAGGGTCTTCAGGCAGCTCCTCCAGTCTGAGATCCTTAACCCATAAAGTGCCCACAGGAAAATATGCCCCATCCTCACGTTACAAGATAGTAATTACATCTTATAACAGTAAACAGAAAAGCAATTATTTAAAAGTTATTGTGGGAGTTTAGCCTCCCAGGGGCACAGCTGTCTTGAGGTGTAACCTTCATGATTGCCTGGAGTAACCTTGGCCTGTGCCCTATGTAGAGTTCCCCATCACACCATCTAGAAAACAATTAGAAAGGTATGTGGAGCTTCATGTCCTGACCCTGTTCATGTTGAATATGAAGAGCATCTCTGGTCCTTGGTACTAGCATCAGACAAAGCAGGCACATTTTGGCTTAGATGAAGTGACTTTTATTTTGACCATTTCTGGCTGAGATCATAGGGATCCATTTGGTCTCACTGCCGCACAGGGTCACGTTTTTGTCAGGAAGTCCCCCAGAGCACTGTACAGTGTATAATCCTATATTTGTCGGCCTCCTTCCCTGTTGTGGAATATTTATACAGTGTGTGAAGACGTGTTGCTGTGATTGGTATAATGAAAAGCTGAATGGTCAATAGCTAGGCAGGAGAGATAGGTGGGACTTCCGGGCAGAGAGAGGAAGAGGAGATAATCGAGGCTCACAAGAGATGCCATGGAGACAAGGAATAAGTTGGACACACAGAATGGGAGAGAGGTAAAAGCCATGTGGTAAAACATAGATTAATAATATAATCTATATAAGTTAATGTAAGTTATAAGAGCTAGTGGAACAAGCCTAAGCTACAGGCTGAGCTTTCATAATTAATAATAAGTCTCCATGTCATTATTTGGGCGCTGGTGATCTCAGTGAGAAAGTACTACCACACTTCCCTGGTCTGATGGCACACTGGGGCTGGGTTGTTGTAGAACCATTAAAAAAAAAAGACATTATGGAAAACAATATGGAGGTCCCTCAATAAAATAATAAAATAAAATAAAAGAGAACAAAATAAAATAAAATAAAAATGGAATTCCAAATAGATCCAGCTGTCCCACTACTGTCTGTTGTAAGGAATGAAAGCAATGTCACATTTTTTAAAAAAATTGTTTTATGTGTAATAAGGTTTGCCTGCACCATGTGGGGACCTGGTACTGGCAGAGGCCAGAAGACGGTAGTGTGAGCTGCCATGTGAGTGCTGGGAACCGAACCCAGGTCTTCTACAAGAGTAGTAAGTGCTCTTAACCATGAACCTATCTCCCCAGCCTTCAAAACATTATTTTACAGAGATACCTGCCCTATGTGTTCATTATAGTATCAACCACAACAGTCAAGACCTGGAATCCATCTGCTAATAAATATATAACCACACAAACAAATAAAATCCCACGTGCGTTGATTTTCTAATAAAAGTAGAAAAATGAAAACAAAAAGTTATTCAGCATAAATGGAGAAATATAAGCACAACTCAAGCTGTCACTATCATTTGTTAGATGAATCAAATACATTAAAGGTAGCCTCAGAGGCACCAGAATGTGTTGGTGTTGCCTTAAGGAAAGAATATTTAGTGTTTACCCTTGAATTTATTTGCCCGAGAAGGACCCCGGGTTTGAATTCTCTGCTTCTCTCCCTCTGTCTTCTGTTTGTCTGTAGTTTGTGGTTAGTGGCTTGTCTCTAGTCTCTCTATTGTGTGTCTGATCTGTCCCTATTGCCTGTGTCTGTCCCTAACAGGACTTTATTCCGTGTTTATTGAACAGCACAGGAAGCATTGCAAGGGGAAGGAACGAGGGTGCTATACAGACATCTTCAACAGAGTTTACAAGGGAAAAAGTTAGACTCCCCAACTGACCCCAATGTATTCAGTACCACAAACAAACCATTATCAGGCAATAGCCATATGCTGGCTCCAACATGTATGGCAGATACTTATTGTATCAGCTTGCTTTCTACTTGTTTGCTGTTTTCAGCAAACATTTACCATAACACACACACACACACACACACACACACACACACACACACACACACACACACACGTCTCTGGGTCAGCGGCATGGAAGAACACGTAATTTAAGATTAAAGGTATACATTAGCTTAAGTTGTAAAGCAGTGTGGGAAGTCCGAGGCAAGTAGTTGGTTGTTACATTGTGACATTGTTACATTGTTACAGGTGAAAGGAACAGGCCCGAGTACACAGAAGGATGTCAGGCGGAGTCTTAAGTGACCTCAAGCTGTATTATTAACAGCTGTAAGATTTAACAAACGTTCCAGTCTCTTTGGATGTAAGGAATATTTTCATAAAATTTTAACACTACAATTAGAATGACCAAGTCATTGACATTGGTGGAAAGAGTTGGGGGCAGTGCATGGTCACTCCAGGACTCTGTTAGTGTCTAGGAACAATAGGTGCTCAGGTGACACTGTGGACCTGGAGTAACTTTAAAAAAATGGAATCTTGGGAGGCCGTATTCTCCACAGAGATGAGCCTGGCAGAGTTAATGTATCTCAGGGGCTAAGGAGATATTCCGAATTGCACCTCAAGGCTCAAGAATTGCTGTTGAATACATACCCCATTTCTTTAGCCAGGCTGATAGGAGTTTTAAAAAAATCATCTATTAGTTTATTAGTTCACCGCCCTCCTCTGCCATTAATTTAACATGTCTCACCTGTTGATCAGCAAATTTCAACTGTAGATCTGCACTGGCTAAAAAAAAAATAATGCTTAAAATATTCTCCAAGTTACAGATTCTTACAAATATTGAAATGGCTATGATTCTGTCAACATCATGAAATTTGCTTTTAGGGATATTCATAAGAAAAATGATAAATGAATTTTGAAACTTCGTGTTTGGTTGGCTGATGTAAGTAAGACTCACGTGAACATTCTTCTTTTTCTCCTGTTTGTTATTTCAGTGTATGAAAACACTGAAATTTGTTTCACCTGAATAGAACACATTAAAAACACATTTTCCCTCAATCTCTCAATCCTCTTGATGCTTTTAAGGGCATTAGTGTATCAGATGTCTGATGTGGCACCATTCTCTTTATGACATGAATTTTACTTAAAAATGATTCTATATTAGTGCTGAGCAAGTTCCGTTGGAAGTAGGGATTTTAAAAATGATATTTTTAGCTTGATTTCTAGAATGTATCTCTTGTTGTATACTTTCAGAGATTTCCACAAGGGTTCATCTAAGCCCATGTGAGATTCAACTACATCGTGCTTTGGAAGGAAGTTGTTTCCCACCCTGCCCCCCAGACAGGGTTTCTCTGTGTAGTCCTGGCTGTCCTGGAACTTGCTCTGTAGACCAGACTGGCCTCAAACTCAGAGATCCACCTGCCTCTGCCTCCCAGTGCTGGGATTAAAGGCATGCACCACCACTGCCTGTAAGAAGGAAATTCTTAATACACATCAACTTTTACTGAAGTGGCAAAGCTAGTGCATGTTTTCTGGTTGCCATCAAAGCGTTCCATCACATCGAAGGAGTTTTTGCTGCCAGTGTTTGATGACAATTTTGAAAATGTGTAAAATAAGGAATATTGATGTTCTAGAATGATCTGTAGCTCTGCTGGTGTAGTCCATTCTATTTCCTAGGCATAGTCATAGCCTGTTAAATATCATGACAGGTCCCCCAGACCTCAGTACAACTGATGCCATGACAGAAGCCCATCCAGACCTTGGAACCAGCAGGCATGCAGCACAGCCTGCCTCAATAGGAACAAAGGCTGACTCCATGGTTCCAGGATGCCGCTGAAAAGTCCCTAAGTGTTCTAGCCTTGATTTTTCTAGTTCTGCTTCTTGCTGTCTTGTTAAATGAAATGTGTTAATCCAGGATATGACTTTTTGTGCTTAAAAAGCCAAGGACAGCTCAGGGCTGCATGATTTGGGTGAAGAGATGCTGGCTATAAAGATTTCCTGTAGCTGGAGGTTTTCCTGTGTCCTGTCCGGTCCTGCAGCTGCTCAAATACATGTAAACACACAGAGGCTTATATCAATTATGAACTGGATGGCCTATGGCTCAAGCTTCTTGCTAGCTAGCTCTTATATCGTAAATTAACTCATTTCTATTCATCTATAAGTTGCCACATGTCTGTGGCTTACCGGTATTTTAACATCTTGCTTCTCCTGGCAGTGGCTCGCAGCATCTCCCTCTTCTCCTTTCTCCTCTCACTATCTCTCTTGGATTTTCCTGTCTGGCTCCATCCTGCCCTGCCATAGGCCAATGCAGCTTTATTTATCAACCAATCAGAGTAACACATATTCGCTGCATACAGAAAGACATCCCACAGCACTTCCTCATTTCTGTCTAATTAAAAAGGAAGATTTTTACTCTGGTGATCAGATGGCTGAATACCCTAACTGTCATCCAGTGACTGAAGGATGCTGATGCAGAGATCCATGGCTGGGTCCCAGGTGGAGCTCTGAGAGTCCAATTGGCGAGAGAGAGGAGGGATTGTGTGAGCAAGAGATATCAAGACCATGACTGGAAAAAGTACAGAGACAACTAGCCAAACTAGTGGAAACACATGAACTGTGGACCAATAGCTGAGGAGCCCCCATGGTACTGGACTAGACCCTCTGGATAAGCAAGACAGTTGTTTAGCTTGAACTGTTTAGGGGGCCCCCAGGCAGTGGGACCAGGACCTGTCCCTAGTGCATGAGCCAGCTTTTTGGAGCCTAGTGCCTATGGTGAGATGCTTTACATAGCCTTGGTGCAACTCCCAAAAATCTAGAATGACAGAGACAGCTGCCTGCCTGGACAATCATCCAAAGTTCCTCTGTAACATTGGGGCATCCATCTTTAGCCAATTGGTCTAGAGTTTTTGGCAATTTCCTCTGCAAAGCAGTAATCTGAAGGACCATCTCCCCTTGTTTTGGCAAAATGTAGTGGTCATTTTTCCATGGGTCCTTCACGTCCCATCGATATGACATAATATCAGCAGTCCAGGCAAGAGCAGTTTCTTGCCCAAATGGCTATTTTTGCCAGGAAAAGAAAAACTCCACATAGAGTGTCTTCGATGTCCATCTTTCTCTTTGAAGTAAATCAGTGCTGCTAGGAGCAGATGTGTCTCACTGTTCAGAAAGTGTACGTTTTTGTTTTTCCATCTGAATCTGTCTCATTGTGAATCTATAATCTTTCTCTGACAAGGAGAGATTTTAAACTGCTAAACTGCTCAGCTAGGACCAGCAGCCTTGGCTGCTGATTCCTCCCACCTCAGTTTCCCAATATGGCAGAAGTATGCCTGCCGTCAACTCCAAGAAGCAGTGTGTCTATATCTCCAAGAAGCAGTGTGTCTATGTCTCCAAGAAGCAGTGTGTCTATGTCTCCAAGAAGCAGTGTGTCTATGTGTCCAAGAAGCAGTGTGTCTATGTGTCCAAGAAGCAGTGTGTCTATGTGTCCAAGAAGCAGTGTGTCTATGTCTCCAAGAAGCAGTGTGTCTATGTGTCTAAGAAGCAGTGTGTCTATGTCTCCAAGAAGCAGTGTGTCTATGTGTCCAAGAAGCAGTGTGTTGCCAGAAACCTTTTTTTTGTCTGTGCTAGCAAAAGCTAAATCCACCCTGCAGCGCTCTGTGTAGCTTGGAGACACCACTGTGTACTGCTGCAGGAATCTGCCATGCTGTGTAGCTCAAGGCCGTAGGCCGTGAACCCCATCATACTGTAGCTCATGGCTGGCCGGAGTGACACATTTAGGAAGCTGCTTCTAGCTCCATTTTATAATCTTTTTTTTTTCTTTTTTAAAGCTTTCTCAGATTTTTAGTGGAAATTCTTGCTACCAAGTCTGGGTGCCAAATGTAAGCAGATGTTTCTCTGGTCCCGCCCAGCCCTGTGGTCCCACAGCTATTTATAAAATAATCAGTCAGAGGCTTAATATTATTTACAAACTGTATGGCCTATGGCAGGCTTCTTGCTAGCTAGCTCTTATATCTTAAATTAACTCATTTCTATTAATCTATGTTTTGCCACGTGTTCTGTGGCTTTACTGGTCTGCTGGCATGTTGCTCCTTGGGCAGTAGGCTGGTGTCTCCCCAGACTCTGCCTTTCTCTTTCCTGTCTCTCTCCTTAGATTTCTTGCCTGCCTCTAAACTGCCTTGCCACAAGCCAAAGCAGCTTATTTATTAACCAATGGGAACAACATATATTCACAGCGTATAGAAAGACATCTTCCAGCAATTTCCTACTGGCTTCAAGAGTCTATGTGTCCTCTGGGGGAGTTACCTCCTGGCAATATGCCTGTCGAAATTCTGTTTTGGTATTAATCTTAAAAGTAGGCATGGGCAGCTCCTACCCCTAACCAAGAAGCTATTTGCGACTAGTACCTGCTGGCCAAGGAAAAATCAGCTTTCTCCAATGTAGTGTCACCAAGTACATTAACCACACTCTAGGGTAGGTCTCATGCTCAGAAGTAGTTGGCCAACACAGACTCCATGGTTTTTTTTGTTTGTTTGTTTTCATTTTGGTAAGTTTTGACTTACTGGTTTCTTGTTTGTTTTGAATTTCTATTTGTGTGTGTGTGTGTGTGTGTGTGTGTGTGTGTGTGTGTGAGAGAGAGAGAGAGAGAGAGAGAGAGAGAGAGAGAGAGAGAGAGAGAGAGAGAGAGAACGAAGTTAGGTGGGTAAGGAGGTAGGAGGAAGGACCTGAGAGAAGAAAACATGATCAAAATGTATGAGAAACAACAACAAAACAGGTCTGGATCCTCACTAGCCAAACGGGGCAAAAACCCAATAAGATGCTCAGATAAAGAATATCTGGCAGGGTGTGTGGCACATGTCATGAAAATCCAGCATTCAGGAGGATCTCTGAGTCGGAGATCAGACTGGCTTGCAGCGTGAGTTCCAGGACAGCGAAGACCACACAGGAAAACCCTTTGTTGCTGGGTTTAATCCCAGCACTCAGGAAGCAGAGGCAGGTGGATCTCTGAGTTTGAGGCCAGCCTGGTCTACAAATCGAGTTCCAGGATGGCCAGGGCTACACAGAGAAATCCTGTCTTAAAAACAAAAACCAAGACATGAGAACTGACCCTGCTCCTCACCAGCTGCGGCACTCGGGAGAGTGGCCCCTGCACCTCGCTCGGGCAGCACAGTAGAGCTGGCTCTGACGGTGCAGGGGTGGGACAGGCAACCCTGAGGGCTGTCACAAAAGCAGGAGAACCAGTCACACCCTTTGTTCATTACTGCATTGGGTGAACTAGCTGGGGCAATGCTGGAGAGCTCACCCTGGTGGTGAGGGTGGGGGAGAGCTGGCAGGCTGACCAACCCTGCAACTACCCAGGCCCAGAACCAGGGTTATAAGTTGGCCTACCCCAGCTTCCACCCCATCTATGATCTGCTGGAGCACGTGAAGGGGCCAGTCCTGTAGACTCAAAGCTGCAGGATCTCCACCGACGATCTAGCAGAAACCAGAGGCCTGGAACCAGACCAATGACTCTTTGCAATGAACACTTGCAAGTAAAGATATATGGACCAAAGGGTTTACTGCGTGACTCACTGTGTCACACTGCAGCGTCCATGACTTTTTAAAATTTCTCCTAAATTTTGTTTTATTTTATTTGGGGTGGGGGAGGTTGCTAGGGCAGAGGGTGGATAAGAAGGGACAAATAGATGAATGGGATCGAAATGCATGATGTGAAAAACACAAAGAATAAATAAAAAGAAAGTTAGAAAAATAAAATCGCCATTATTAAAACAAACAAACAAATAAAATATCTGAGCCTTGGGAATCCAGAAGGCAAATAATAATTTCCTGCTTCGTGTTGCTTTGCAATGGGATTTTTATCTAAATCAATGGATGGTATTGGCAGAGGGGCACGATCTGAACACACCTTCCTTGTTGCTGAGACAGCCCAATTCACTGCAGTTTCAAGGCTTGCTTTCTTATATTTTTGGTTGTGAGCCTAGCCTTTAACGGCTGAGCCATCTCTCCAGCCCAAGGCTTGCTTTCTTTAAAGATTTAGTTGGTGATCGAAACAATTTGAATCCCTTGGGTTTTTGCTTTTTGATCTTGGTAATTATAAAAAGTTAGTCTTCCTGTGGCTGGGGAGAAGGCTCAGCCGATAGGAAGGCGTGCTTGCTGTACAAGGGCAAGGACCTGAGTTCAAGTACCCAGCACCCACGTGAGAACAGGTAGAGCTGGGTGTGCTTGTAACTCCAGCATCGAGGCACAGAGATGAGTAGATCCTGGGCGCTCACCTGCCAACCAGTCTAGTTGAGAGAGCGAGCTTCTGGTTTACGGAGCAGCCCTGGCTCAGGGGAATAATGTGATAGAGGAGACATCTGATTGTGTCTCTCTCCGGCCTCTTTGCTGACTATTCCTGGAGAGATGTGAACACGTCACCTCACCTCGGACAGGGAACTGATGACAGACCAAACTAACAGTACTCTCAAGGCCAGCTTGGTGAACCAATAAGTTTATTGGGGGTTCCTTGAAGGAGCATGGATAACTCAAAAACAGCAGTATCTGAAAAAGCTCATGGCAGCATGGGTGACCATGAAAGCTGGAATCCTAGAGCTCACTGCATGATTTGCAGGCATCTCAGCAGGTAGGAGAGCCTCTCTCCTCAGCAGACCTTACTCTTTTGTAACCTTGGGGGCGGGCTTGTGAATCTGGTCAGTTTCAAGAACTTCTTAAGACTTGTAAGTCCATGAGACTTCCTGAGTCTTAAGGAACTTCCCTTCAGGATGGACTATTTTAATTTGTAGGAAAGTGCTACACAACACTTCTGTATAGGCATGCAAAAGTGCACATACTTGCACACTCAGGTGCATGTGCCATACACATGCCACACGCATGCAATTAAAAACAAAACAAAACAAAAAGAATGTATCAGTGTGCCTGTTAACTCAAGAAACAATACATAGATGATTCCCAGCTAATGGTTTGACCTTATGAAAATGATTACAGGCAGTAGGTACCCTGATTTGACTTTTGACCTTTTATCCGGCAGCAATGCACACTCTGATGCTCTCTTGTGATACTGGACAACACAGTGAGCCACAGTTCCATCACCCAATGACCACAGGAAAAGCATCGGCACACTGTCTAGGATGCTGTGCCACTAAGCTGCAGTGTCTGAGAAGGTAGCACATTGCTCTCCCTTCAACTCACGATACTGAGACTTTGTGATGGGTTTAATGGGTATAAACTATAGATCAAGGGGTATTATAAGTTATAAATCAATATAGTATTTTAGGTAGAATTTTAAACTTTTTTTCTTTTTGAGACAGGATGTCACTATGTAGCCCTGGCTGGCCTGGAACTCATAGAGATCTGCCTGCCTCTGCCTCCTAAGTGGCTAGGGTTAAAGGTGTGGACCACCATGCTAAAAATTGCAACTTTAAAAGTACTATGTGAGCTGGGCGTGGTGGCACATGCCTTTAATCCCAGCACTCGGGAGGCAGAGAGAGGCAGATCTCTGTGAGTTTAAGGCTAGCCTGGTCTACAGAGTGAGTTCCAGGATAGGCTCCAAAGCTACATAGAGAAACCCTGTCTCGGAAAAAAAAAAGTAATATGTGTTTAACAAACTTTAAGCAAGCTGCATTATATATTATCTTTTCACTATTCTTTTTTTTCTCTTTTTAGTGTTAGGAGTTGAATCCACAGCCTTGTGGAAGCTAAGCCATACACTACCACTAAGATACACCAGCCCAATGTATTACTTTTTATTTAGAATTTTTTTATAACAGTAAACAATTGCAATGTTATATAATAGGTTGTTCATGGGTGGATTATTATTAGCAAGTAAATTTTTTCCCTATAGATCTGATGTGCAGCTTTTCTTGAATTATTTTATTCTAAATGTGCATGGGTGTTTTGAGTGCATGTATGTCTGTGCATCATGTGCATGCAGTGCCTGAGAAGGTCAGAAGGCATTAGATGCTCTGGGCTGGCATTACAGATCACTGTGAGCCACCATGTGGGTGCTAGGATTGAATCCCAGTCCTGTGAAAGAGCACCCCGTGCTCTCAACCACTGGCCATCTCTCCAGGCCCTTCCTGTGTATTTTGACGGGAATATTGCAGACTAGAACCAGACACTCAGTGTATGTCAGGCTCACCTAAAGCTCTCTGTGTAGCCCAGGCTGCTTTAGACACGCATTCCTCCTGCTTCAGGCCCTCAAGTGCTGAGATTATGGGATTTCCCTGCCATGCTTGGTCCAAGCCCATAAAAGCTTATCTAAATTTTCTTATGTATTAGAAATAAATAAAAGTACAGTTGGCTGTTCCCACCAGCAGACTCTGCACCGAGGAATTAAACCAGATGCCGAGTACCAATGGAAAAAGCTCACAGATTCTGTACCCGCCTGACTTCTTTCTCACCATCAGTCCCTAAACATGCGGCATAGCAACCACTTGCATGGCATTGATGCTGTGTTAGGCCCCATCAGGAGGCCCAGTGTGACCCTGGACCAGCCTTCCAGTTCCACTGGCTTTTATTCACTTGATTTTTGTTGCCTTTAAAAAAACACCACTTCTAAAAGTCACACAGGCTGAACTACATACATGGTGTGGATCTCCCACCAGTGCCACTGTAGATAACATCTCTACCGGGTATGATGTTCCCCTGACAATGGTTGCCTAGGTTACTGTTCAACCACTCACGGACCAGTGACTCGTCATTCGAGCCTTGCAGGTGTGTGATGGGTGATCTTTTGATGTTGGGGGCCTAACACCCGGTCCTAGACCATGCTAAAACACATACTCTCTCTTTCTTTTATTTTAAATTATGTGTATGTATGTGTGTGTCTGTGCATGTGAGTGCAGGTGCCTTCAGAGGCCAGAGACGTCCAATCCTCCCCTACCCCAACTCTCCAGAGCTGGAGTTAAGAGAGGTTGAAAGCTGCTCAGTGTGGGTTCTGGGGACTGAACTCAAGTCCTCTATATGAGCAGTCCTCACTCTAACCACTGAGCCACCTCTCTAGTCTCAACAGTCAGTTTCTAAGAAGAGACACAGGCCAACTGCTGATCACATCCAGTCACTCCTGCCCAGGCCTCATACCACCCCATGCAGCTTCCTTACTCCATAAACATCCTCAATCTTGATCCTCACAGTTTGGAGGCTCGGGTCTCCCCACCTCCACGCTCTTTGCTTTATGACTAAATCCCCCTCCATATACAACCGATCATTTCAGCAGATGACACACTGTGCAGAGGTCAAAACAGGACTTATTTAATGGCAATATGTAATCTGGAGATACCCAAGAATATGGGGTGATGTGGGCAGCTTCGGTGCTGATCCTACCTCCTTTAACATGGAGTTTTGTCTCCCCAGGGATGGGGCTAGTGCCCTGGGATACTTCTGGACAACTTATATCAAAAGTTCCTAACTTCCAAGTTCCAGAGGCAAAGCTTTTGGCAATCTAAAATAGGTTTTGAAAATATAATAAGAGACACTTCTTGTGCTTAACTTCTGAAACAGAGGGAAAAACTTACTATCTGCATCGAGCAGTTGGAAGACCAAAAGACTAGAAGAGTGCACAGCAGCACAGACCGAAACCTTGACATCAAAGCCTGCAAAGGCCAAACTAATTAGCAGAGGGCAATGGGCTCCAGGCCCAGGGGAAGCCAGGCTGCAGGAAGCGATGTCCTGGGGAAAGTAAAAACCAGTGACTACCAAGCAATCACACCTCTGGCCTGAACTGTAAAGTCATCACTGTCCCTCCCCCATCGTCCCCTGGGGCAGATTTGCACAGTGACTGAGCAAATGTGACCTAGAGGTTTATTTATTAAGAAAAAAAGATGCACATGTAGCCTAGGATAAACTAATGAGATTTCTGGTATCTTCAGACCTGAGGACAAGCTGGAAGAGAAATGCTGGTTACCAATTTAAGAAAGAAAGGTGGCTCATATTGACCGATTCTGATGCATCAGATGATTTTTCTGTCTAGGTTTGAGGCAGTCTAAAGCTTTGCATGAGAAGGCCTCTATCTAGGCATTTGGATGGGGACAGGATTGAGACCACACAAGGTCTGGGCTGGGGTTGTGTAGCTCAGTAGTAGAATGCAAGCAAGAAGACTTGGGCCCCATCCCTAGAGGAGCAATAGAGAAGAAAAAGGAAAAGCAACACCGGACCACGTCGATGCCCAGCCCACTTACGGAACAGGCGTCTGGCCCAGGACCAAGGACAAACGGAATCCAACCAAGATGGTTGCTGAAGGGTCTCCTGGCACCCCAGGCTGTGCCTGAATCCCGGGACTTCAGTGAACATGCACCAGATACATTAGAATAAGAGAGATGAGAAGGGGCATACATCAGCTAGGAAATCTGTAGAGATACGAGTCAGCAGAGCCTTTCAAATGGAGAGGGGAAGGGGTGGAGAGATGGCTCAGTGGTTAAGAGCATACATTGCTCTTCCTGAGGACCTGAGTGTGGTTCCCAGTACACACATCAGGTGGCTTACAACTGCTTGCAACCCCAACTCTAGGGGAATCTGACACCTCTGACCTCTGTGGACATCTGCATTCATGTGCACATACCCCCCTCCCCCACAGACACATAATTAAAATAGTAAAAACAAATATTTAAAAGAAAAGGAGAGAGGAGCTGTGGGAACCCACAAAGGTTTCCTTGTGAGATCTGAGCTTGCTTTACACAGCAGGGCTGCATTAGGGTTAGGGTGTCTGGGATGGTCTATACTTGGCTGTGCTGGGGAGAGGTCTTTTGTTCCACCCCTTGGTATTCTTTTAAAAGTCCTTTACCAGAGACAGAAGGGGCTGGTGGGTTTTGACCCAGGCCCTCCCGAGCTAGTCTGTGTTTCTGTCTCTCTTTCTCATCTATATTTCTATCTACATATTCCGTATTTCTCCCTGCTCAAGAGTACCCTGGGGGAAAAAGTGGGGGCAGGCCTTCTGCAGGGAGCTTTTTTTCCAAAGGGCCTCATGGCTCTGTGGGGTTCTGTGGGGTGGAGCTCTGTGGGGCTCTGTGGGGTTCTGTGGGATGGAGCTCTGTGGGGTGGGGCTCTGTGGGGTGGGGTCTGTGGGGTGGGGCTCTGTGGGTCTCTGTGGGGTGGGTCTCTGTGGGGTGGGTCTCTGTGGGGTGGGTCTCTGTGGGGTGGGTCTCTGTGGGGTGGGTCTCTGTGGGGTGGGGCTCTGTGGGGTGGGGCTCTGTGGGGTGGGTCTCTGTGGGGTGGGTCTCTGTGGTGTGGGGCTCTGTGGGGTGGGTCTCTGTGGGGTGTGTCTCTGTGGGATGGGTCTCTGTGGGGTGGGTCTCTGTGGGGTGGGGTCTGTGGGGTGGGTCTCTGTGGGGTGGGTCTCTGTGGGATGGGTCTCTATGGGATGGGTCTCTGTGGGATGGGTCTCTGTGGGGTGGGTCTCTGTGGGATGGGTCTCTGTGGGATGGGTCTCTGTGGGGTGGGTCTCTGTGGGGTGGCTCTCTCTCTGTGGGGCTCCAAGGTCTCCAGCAGTTGCATCTGCAGCTGGGACTCTGCACATGGATGGGTTCCACTCCCCTTTTTGTTCCTCCTTGTTTCCTTTCTTTTTACACATATTTTATCCTTAACTGCAATAAATACCCCTGTTTGTAATAAATAATACTACAAATGTGCAAAATACAGTTTTTATATATTCAATTAATGAAATAAATACTTAAAAAGACAACACACAAAAAGAGAGGGAGGGAGAGAAGAGAGAGGAAGAGATAAGTAGAAGGGAGAGATGGACAAGGGTCAGAGAGAGAGAGGCAGAGGGAGGGAACAGATGGTTCTAGTTCAGAATTTCTGTAGTCTTCAGCTCTGGATAATCCCTGTCAGTTCCTCTCTCTCTCTCTCTCTCTCTCTCTCTCTCTCTCTCTCTCTCTCACTCAAAAAGATTTATTTATTTATTATGTATATAGTATTCTGTCTGCATGTACACCTTATGCCAGAAGAGGGCACCAGATCTCATTACAGCTGGTTGTGAGCTACACTGTGGTTGCTGGGAATTGAACTCAGGACCTCTGTTAGATCAGGCAGTGCTCCTAACAGCTGAGCCATCTCTCCAGCCCTCTGTCAGTTTCTTACCAGGGGAAGAGCCTATGCCCTGACATCGCCTCTGACTCTCCCTTCCTTTTGCATTATCTGCATTCCTTTTGCTTTTGTTTGTTAAAATGTTGCAAGTCTAGTTAAACTCTAAGTCATTCTCTTAGTCTTGTATTTTCCGCCCTCAGTCCTAAGTCTGTGGCCTCTTTACACTTGCCTCAGGTCCTTTTAAAAGCCATTCAGTAACATTTAGGGGGCTATCTGGGGGGACTTTCTTCACAACCTGCAATGATATTTGCATGAATTCTTAGAATCCATCTAATCATAAAGCTTTATATTTTTGGTTATGAGTCTAGCCTTTCACAGCTGAGCCATCTCTCCAGTCCTCATTTTCTCTTACAGTGGAAGAGCAGCATTAAGTACCGTCGTGGGAGGGGTGTCATGTTCTTCAGTGACGTAGCCACTGACGAGTTGCCCTTGCTCCAGTAAATAACCTCCCATCAGCACTTGTATTACTTCTGTTCTATTGCTGTGAAGAGACACCATGACCACGGCAACTCTTATAAAGGAAAACATTTAATTGGGGCTGGCTTACAGTTCAGAGGTTTAGTCCATTATCATCATGGCAGGAAACATGGCAGCGTGCAGGCAGACATGGTGCTGGAGAGGTAGCTGAGAGTTCTATGTCTGGATCCTCAGGCAGCAGGAAGTGGCAGTGCTTCTGAAACCAAGTCCTCCCCCAGTGACACACCTCCTTCAACAAGACCACACCTACTCCAAGGCCACACTTGCTCCAAGGCCACACTTCCTAACAGCACCACTCCCTATGGACATATAGGGGCCATTTTTGATTCAAATCATCACATTCTACTTCCTGGCCCCCATAGGCTTGTAGCCGTATCATAATGCAAAATGCATTTAGTCCACCTTCAAAAGTCCCCAAGGTTTATTACCGTATCACCACTGTTCAAAAGTCCAAAGTTCAATGTCTCTTCTGAGAGTCATGCAATCTCTTAACTGCAATCCTCTGTAAAATTAAAATGAAAAACAGATCACATACTTCTAATATACAATGGCACAGGATATACATTATGTTAGGATTCTGCCACTCTTCCAGCTGCATGACTGCACATGTGGAGTTCAGTAGCTAAGCACAAGGGGTCTTACGTCTTATGTCATCCATGCACTGAGTGATTACATAATGTGTCACACAATCTGCATGTGTGGCGTAGCTCTATAAGCCCATATGCTCATGTGCAGGGAAATCCTTAAAAAGCCAGTCACAGACTCCTCTTCTCTCTTCTGCTCTTTCCCTCCTCCTCTCTCTCTCTCTCTCTCTCTCTCTCTCTCTCTCTCTCTCTCTCTCTCTCTCTCCCTGCATGTGTCTTTCACAGGCCTGCTTACTCTCTTCTGTTCCCCCCTCCTCCTCCTAATAAAGCTCTGATACTGAGTTTTGTTGTGGCTCATGACCTTTTCTCGCATGGTAAAAGCGCCACATTTTTAAAAAACCAACACATTACCATTGCAAAAGGAAGCATAGTGAGGAAATACTGGACCAAAGCAAGACTGAAAACCAGTTGGGCAAACTCCAAACTCTGCATCTCCATGTTTGATGTCAAAGTGCTCTTCAGATCTCCAACTTCTTTCAGCTTTGTTGACTGCAACACACTTCTCTTTCTTGGCCTGGTTCCACACTGTTAGCAGTTCTGCTTGGTAGGTATCCCCTGGCTCTGGTCTCTCTAACATTTTGGGGTCTCCAAGGCAATCCAGGCTTCAACTTCACAGCTTCATACAATGGCCTCTCTAGGTCTCCATTCAGAGACACTCCTGATACATGCTTGGCCTCAGTGGCTTTCCTTAATTGTGAAGGAAGATTTCATAACTCCTTACTTCTATCCTGAATCCAAAGCCACCAAGTTCTGCTGCTTGCTGGGCCTGGAACATGGTCCCCTCATTCAATGACATCTTCATCAGCTTTCTGTTTTTGATGGTTTCCTTCACTGCCTAAGCTTGGCTGTCCTGAACCTTGATCTGTAAACCAGGCTGGCCTCAAACTCAGAGACCCACCTGTCCTTGCCTCCAGAGCGCTGGGATTAAAGGCGTGCACCACCACATCTGGTTCTAAGCTTTTCTTTAATTCCTTTTCATAAGTTGGAAGCTTAGCCGGGTGGGGTCTTGCCCTGAGGACACCACTCCCTTTATTACATTTAATATCCAGCTTTTCTTTAATCTGTTTATCTCATTGAACACAGGACTTCACTCCACTCCACTTCCTGGTGCTCCCTTTTCTTTTTGAACTGTACGTTTTGTATTTTTCCTTGCTCAGCTTGCTTCTCTTTGTTATAGATCTTCATAAGAGTGAACACTAATAACCACACAACAGAGTCAATACTAGGTTGTTTTGAAACTTTCTCTGCCAGTGCAACTAATCCAAAACTCTTCACTTTAGTCATAGGTAGACTTTTCAGACAAGGGCAGAAAGCAGCCGTGTTCTTAGGAAAAATATCACAAGAACAGTCTCTAGGCCACATACAAATATTCTTCTCCTCTGAAACCTTTTGAGTCAGGCCCCCACAGTTCAAATCATCCTCAGCACCACTGTCTTCCCTGCTCCTACTAGAATGGCCTGTTAGGATCGGCTTAAAGCATTCAGCTACTTCTCTAATCCAAAGTCCCAAAGTCCACATTCCTCCAAACAAAAGCATGGTCCAGCCTATCACAGCAACACCTCACCCCTGGTATCAACTTTTGTCTTAGTTAGGATTTCTATTGCTGTGAAGAGACACCATGACCATGGTAACTCTTATAAAGGAAAACATTGAATTGGGGCTGGCTTATAGTTCAGAGGTTTAGACCATTATTGTCATGGCAGGAAACATGGTGGCATGCAGGCAGACTTGGTGCTGGAGGAGTTGTGAGTTCTACCCGTGGATCCTCAGGCAGCAGAGAGACACTGGGCCTGGCCTGAGCTTCTGAAACCTCCAAGCCTGTCCCCAGTGACACACCTCCTCCAACAAGACCACACCTACTCCAGCAAGGGTACACCTCCTAATAGTGCCACTCCCTATGGCCCTATGAGGGCCATTTTCTTTCAAACCACCACAGCATTCAAGCAAGCAATTCTAAACTCAGTGGGTCACACACAAAAAGAGGGCATGAGAGAGAAGAATGAGGCAGAAAACAACTAAAATTCATTATATAAATGTCAATCAAAAATATATGTAATAAAATAAATATACAAAAACAACAGTATGTTGTTAGTCAATACATTAATGATAGATTTTAGTCTTTTTATTTTTTTTTGAGACAGGATCTCATGTAGGCCTGGCTGACCCAGAACTTGCTGTATAGACCAGGCTGGGCTCAAACTCACAGATCTATCTGCTTCCCTCTGCCTCTCAAGTGCTGGGATTAAAGGTGTACATCACTATGCCCAGCTTAAGTTTTAATATTAAATTTTAGAGATTTCTGTTCCATTAGAGGTTACTGTATCCAGCCTGGAAGTGATAGGTTCAGAATACTTGATACTCTCTCTATTGCATACCAAGAGCATTCTATTAGACTGTTTGAAAACACAGAACTGCAGGGAACCCTGGACCGAGGCCCCTGTGGATACCGAGGAGTGATTGCACTGTATTCCCCCAGGTTCGGTGATGCCCTAGGATTTGGGATTGGGTTGGAATGCTGACCTTGACTACTCCTAGTGATAGCCACAAGGACTCGAGGTCACTCCACGATGGTGCCCTTCAGTAGAGACTCAGATGGACATTTTCCAGTGTTGATCATGACTCACACTGTGGCAGTTACCTGAACAAAGGCGTCTGATCTTGCTAGCTAGTTTTCAGGAGGAATGTATTCAGATGCCGCCAGACAATGCTTCTTTGTTGGGGTGTCACATCTGGGTTTGGAAGCATGGTCCTCCTCTCCTCCCAGATGGTTGCGTCCAGCTGCAGGGTTCACTAGAGAGGACATGTCCTACCATCTCTTCCTCTCACAGTATCCTCTGCAGCATCCTTTGATGAAGGGATTTCCTCAGTTTTTCTCTCCCCTGAGCATGTAGCATTTTTCATTTCATATTAGTACACCTTTCCGAAAACTTCTGGAGAATCTCGTGACCAACTTTGGCTCCGAGGAATGCAATTTTAAAAGTGGGTTCAGTTGTTGTCATTTTTGTCTTTTTCCCTTTCTGGTAGAAAAGCTTTTTTTTTTTTTTAACTGGAAATCGTAATTTTGACCTTTTCCTAGGAAACTATATTAAGCTTTCCAGAGGGATCATAGGGCCTTATAGAACGATCCATTAGCCTTAATAGTTTCACGCTTTTCATTGGTTCCTTTCATGTTGGTTTAGGAATTTTGTTGAATTTGTTCCTTGTGTCAGGTGCGTGTGTGTGTGTGTGTGTGTGTGTGTGTGTGTGTGTGTGTGTGTGTGTGTTTGAATGTAAGTCTTTACTTGCAAGCCCACCTTCTCCCTATCTATTATGAGTCTGCACATGATGACTTTGTTGAGTACAAATAATGAATACAGATGTGTGGAGAATCCTGCTCTTTTGCCAGGACAGAGAGAAACCAGATCATAATTAGTATGCTTTGAACCTACCAGCTACACAAGCTCATCCGCACGTGCCTGATGCTGCAGGGGCGAAAACCTTAACAGAAGAGAGGGGCATTCCAGACATCTTTGCAGAGCCTCTCAATTTTCTTAGTGTTAAGCTGTGATCCCAGAGTGTAAGCTGTGCTTACCCCAGAATGTCAGAGTTGTCGCAGAAAATGGCAAATGATGATTAGTAGAAAATTGCCTTGCTTTGCAAAATCACTCCCCACACCATAGATGAGGTGGAAACAGTTTTCAGATTTCGGGAAAGTGGCAGGACCATTTGCTTGCCTAGAAGGGGCAGCACATCTTCTCAGTGATTGGAACGTCCTGCTGAAAACATGGGCATGGAATGCAGGAGCCGGGGCCTTCTGTAATGCCACAGTAGAGCTGTAAACAGATAATGTGTGCACTGGAGAGACACGTGCAACCACAAGGACAAGGACGTGACTAGATAGCGACACAGCTGTCAGCTCCTACCACTGAGCAGCATGTCCTAGGTCATCTGTCCCTTCACCAGGCCTGAACTATGGAGACAGGAGGCGGGGGGGGGGGGGGGGGGGGGGGACTAAGAAGTGCTTTCCTACACTCTTCAGAAGCCATAATGTGTTACTTTGCATTGTTGGGACAAAACCTGGCATGAAACGAGCGAAGGCAGGAAAGATTCCCTTTGACACATGGTTTCATGTCTATCATGGTGGACTAGCTCAGTTCGTGGAGGCAAGGAATATATTGTGGAGGCAGTTCACCTCATAGACCAGGAAGCAAAGAACCAGGCAGGGAACTGGGAGGAGGCATGCCCTTCAGTGGCCTACCCCTAGTGACCTCCCTGATAATGGCTCCCTACCTGACTTCAGTGGAGAGCTACAGGCAATCATTGGGTACTAAGACAGGGAGAATCCGTTTTTTTTCCAGGGATGAGGCCCTGGATAGGGGAGTTATCCAATCCCAGGTGGTCAGTCCTAAACATCTGGACATATGAGCCACAGGTTGTAACAATAATAGTTAAAGAAGAAGAGATCATGAATTTGTGAAGGAGGAGGGATAGGAGGAGTCTGCGGAGGTTGGGGTAAGGGAGGATTGAAATGATGCAAATACAGTACTCATATATAGAATTCTCAGAAAATTAGAAAATTTAAGTTATAAAAAAGGGCTTACAGGACTCCATTTCATGTGTTAAACCCAATACAGGACAGCACTTGCATCACCTTTTACCTGAGTCTTAGTCCAACTTCCCTCTTGATAGTGAGGCAGGGTCCGGATGGGATCCTCCGCATTGGCTCAGGAGTCTTCAGAGAGCCAACTCTCTGAAGCCTAGAGGTTGATCTGCTCTCTCCCTCCTCTGAGGGACAAATGTTCATGGAATGCTCCAAGGCCAGTCTGTAATGACTATTTACTTCCACCTCTGGGAGTTCACTGCATTGTGGTCCCTTCATGTAAAGAGAGAGCCCTAGAGCTTGGTGACCAGGGTCAGAATACGTTGCAATCAGACACTGACTCCCTTGGGCTTACTGTACTTCTGGGGTCACAAGAACTAAATGCAGGCCTTTCCATGTGCCACTGGCCCATCCTTCCCCACTCCTGCTGGTGCTGGCTGGCTGGGACAGGCTCTTCCATGAAGATTGCATGTTCATGTAAATAACAACCATGATTAAAGGAGTCATGGCACTCTTTATGTCTACTCCTAATCTGGAGAACTTTCACCTCTTTTGTGCGGTAGATTCTCCTTCCTTGAGTAATGCTTACATCCTGTCTACTCCATGCTTGACACACGCCATCCCACACCTGTCCCCTACCATTCCACTTGTTTATCCTGAGAAATGGGTGGTTTATTATTTCCCCTGTCTGTTGTCTCAGGCCACTTCTTCTATATCATGATTATTATCACTTTTATTATTCTATAGCATAAGATATTGACACCCTCTGCTACTGTAATCCCCCATCCAAAGCTGTAAAATATTGGCTACCTCTTCTCTTTACTCAGGAAACACACTTTCATTGTTAAATGTGTGGACACACTGTCTTTTCACATCTTAGATAACTTGGGCCCCCTGTTTATCTATCCAATTAACCCATTTAAAACATTCCAGATTCTTTAACCTTTTCTTTTTTTTTTTGCATTTATATTTAGTGGAGATGAGTAGGTGTGTGAGTGCTGTGGAATATTCCTTTATGCTGTGTGAAGATGTGTCACTGTGACTGGTTTAATAAAAAGCTAAATGGCCAATAGCTAGGCAGGAGGTAGAGGTGGGACTTCTGGACAGAGAGAGCTCTGGGAAGAAGAAAGGAGGGATGGCCAGCTGGACACAGAGGAAACAGGACATGTGGGAGGAGAGGTAAAAGCCACGAGCCACGTGACAGCATGTAGATGAATAGAGATGGGCTAATTTAAGTTGTAAGAGCCAGTTAGAAACAAGCTTAAGCTATTGGCCGAGCTTTCATGATTAATAATAAGTCTCCGTGTCATTCTTTGTGAGCTGGCAGCCCAAAGAAAAATCCGGCTGCGTGTGAATGCTTCAGACAATGTGGGGGTTGGAGGATAGCTTGCTGGAGTCCGTTTTCTCTTTCCATCATGCAGGACCCCGGGATAGAACCCAGGTTGTCAGTCTCGGCAGCGAGCACCTTTACATGTAGAGCCATGTCGCCATCCCCAAATGTAACGGATTCCTATTGCTGTTTCATAATGTCTTTCTTTTATTTTTGTTAAAACAATCAAGCAATTTCAAATTTAAAGGTACGGTACACAATCATTTTTCTCTGAACCATTTGAAGGTAACTTGTCCGTATGATGTCCTGTGACTCCCACCTAATTCCCAGACCTCTTCACCTTTGCTCATTATTATAGAAATGTCCCTGGCAGCAAAACAATCCAGTCTGATGCCACGCCTCCCAGGAGCTTGTGTCCTCTCTCCCGTTTCTTTTGCAGCGTGGGGAGCTGAACTCAAGTCCTCGAGCATGCTGGGTAAGTGTTCTTCCATTTAGCTGTTATTCCCAGCCCTTTCCACCTGTTATTTTGACAGGGATTCTTACTTACTAAACTGTTCAGGCTGTATTTGAACTCCCTCTGTAACCTAGGCAGGCCTTGAACTTGCAGTTCTTCTGCCTCAGCCTTCCTCGTAGCTGGCTTTACAGTCTGTTGTCACCAGGCCTTCGCTGTTCATCTCTTAAGTCTCGTTAAACCTGAATGATTTCATAATCTCTCCTTGCCTTTTGTTACCCTAACTTTTGGGGATTACAGTCTAATTACTTAGGAGAGTGTCCCCCAAATTGGGCTGGCCTGCTGTTGCTACATGCTGTGCTCAGTTCATGCCTGTTTCGGGAATATTGTAGATTTTTTTCTCATCATGCCCTCTTATGTGACACACTTCGCTGCTGGTACTACGAGCTATAATCGCTTGGCTGAGAGGTGTCTGTCAACCTCCCCTCTCTATAGTTATTTTTCCTGTAGGAGAGGGAGGGAGGGAGGGAGAGAGAGAGAGAGAGAGAGAGAGAGAGAGAGAGAGAGAGAGAGAGAGAGAGAAATATTCTGAAGTTCTATAAATACCCGGTTTCTTATAACATTTCAAGTTGCTTGCATATTTCTTTATTTTATAGAGTGGGGCATCATCTTTTGCAGTCATGATCTGTTTTCATCCTCAAGAGTGTTCTCAATCTGGTCAGCAAGAGCCTCTTCAAGCTGGCTCTGCCCCTTTGAGAAGTTCCTTTGTTCTTGGAACACAGCCTCCTCTTCTCATCTAGTGTAAAAGGGGTCCAGGTTCGTTGTGCATTTTCCTTTCCTCAGCGACTTCTCCAAGGCGCTCTGGTTCTGTTTCATGCAAAGCAGTGTTCAGAAATGAAGATGTGGGTATGAGATGTGCTAGCTCTGGTGGGGAATTCAGTGTGCCCAGGCCTCTCAGCATTCTGGACTCGCATACATATACGCTGACATGCATCTCTTCCACATCCGTCTTTGCACGGAAGACCTAGGCCTCTCCAGTTCAAACAAGGGTCATTATGCCTGTTGCATCCCCTTCCATATTATGCTCAAGTATAACCTCTGGATTCAGGAAGCAGAGGCAGGAGGATAGAAAGTTTGAGACAGCGAGTTCCGGGCCAGCCCGGGTCACATAGTGAGACCCTGTCTCATATGCAAATCAAATCAAAAAACAAATGAGACAAATAAAAATTAAAAGAAAGCAATTCCTTCCTGGTTGGAAGACTCTGGAGTATAGAAGAGAGAGAGGAAGGGTGACTGGGAAGAAAGATCCGAGGAGGAGGCCTAAGAATAGCACCGGGCTTGCAGAGAAATGATGTTCTTCAAATGTGGGGCCTCCATGTGTGTTTCTAAGCTGTGCCCACAGGAAAGGACAGCAAGGCTGTCTTAAAAGTACTTGCCTTTCTACATTCGCACAGGTCACCGTTATCCAAAAATGTCTAGCTTTTATGAAAAGGGTTAGATGAGTTAGTGAGACGGCTCAGTGGTTAGAGGTGCTTGCCACCCAGCCCGATGAACGGAGTTCAATTCCTGGAATCCATGCATAAGTGGAAAGATAGAACCGATGCCATAGACCTGTCCTCTGACCTCCGGACGTGGGCTGTGGCACATACACCCCACCCCCATCACACATAATGGTAACAGATTAAAGTTTTTTTTAAAAGGGAATGCTTACACTTACACACTCATAAGACTTTACAAAATGTCCCCACATTTAGCACATTGCTATGGTTTGGTTCTGGAATGTTCTCCAGAGGTTGATGGGTGGTCCTTAGGATGGCGCTGTCGGGGGTGCTACGGACCACCTGGTAGGAGGTCCTTAGGTCACCGGGGCTGTGACCCTGAAGAGGTGTGGGCTCTTACCCGCTTCCTCTTTGCTACTGGCTGATGATAAAAATGATTTTGCTGCCGGGCGGTGGTGGCGCACGCCTTTAATCCCAGCACTCGGGAGGCAGAGCCAGGCGGATCTCTGTGAGTTCGAGGCCAGCCTGGGCTACCAAGTGAGTCCCAGGAAAGGCGCAAAGCTACACAGAGAGACCCTGTCTCGAAAAACCAAAAAAAAAAAAAAAATGATTTTGCTTCACCAGACATTTCCCTCACAATGTCCATCCAAAGAATAGGGCCATTGAGCGTAGAGCCCAAACAACCTTTTATAAATATGAGTTCCCTTATGCCTGTTTCTCTCCCTCCCTTCTACTTTCCTTCCTTCCACCCCTTCCGTCCCCCTCTTCCTCTTCCTTCTTTCTCCTCCACCTGTGTTTGTCTTTTGTTCCCTCGAGACCAGGTTTCACTACACATCCCAGACAGGTCTTGAGCCGGAGGGCCTCCTATCCCTGCTGCCAGAGCACTGGGGTTGTTGGTGCGTGCTACCGCACCTGGGCCATCTCAGGTCTTCTGGTGGTCAGTTGGTCATGAAACTGACTCATACAACTCGTGGGTATTGAACTTTTGTCTTATCCTTTACAGTTAATCCTTTATCATTTTCATTTGAAAACAGTCCTTTCTAGGTGGAGGAATACATCAGATAAGCTCTTAAGCTTAAGACAATCTGCACAGCCATTTTTAAAAATTATTGTATTAACTATAACACAATCTGTGATATCGTTGCTGTTGAGTGAATAAAGTCCGTAAGTACATCCATCCCTCAGTCAGCAAACACCCTTCTATGTCCCTGTTCTAATGACAAAAACAGAGGCTTAGGACTCTTACCTGAGTCACAGGAACAAGCTCAACAAAACTTGCTTTTTTTTTTTTATACATGAATGTATGTGCATGTCTGTGTGTATGTGCTTAGCCAGCTTTCTTAGGTGGCTCAGGGCTACCTGCCTAAGGAATGGTGCTACCCACAGTGGGTTAGGCCCTTTTGCACCAATTAATAATCAAGACAACCCCCCCCCCCTTCCAAGACATACCCATAGGCCAATCTTATCTGGTCAATCCCTTCAACTGAGATTCTCTTCTTTTTTTTTTTTTTTTTTTTTTTTGTGGTTTTTCGAGACAGGGTTTCTCTGTGTAGCTTTGTGCCTTTCCTGGATCTCACTCTGTAGCCCAGGCTGGCCTTGAACTCACAGAGATCCGCCTGCCTCTGCCTCCCAAGTGCTGGGATTAAAGGCGTCCGCCACCACCGCCTGGCTGGGACTCCCTTCTTAGGTGACTCTAAGATGAGTCACATTGGCAGAGCCAAGTATGACACTACCTAAGCTGCAAGATCACATCCTTGCCTTTGGTTTATGGAGTCACTGTCTTCCTGGGCATTGCTGAGGATGTGATTTGTTCTTGTTTATATTTAAGTCTTACCTGCACAGTTTCTGTTTCTCCTGGTCCCCTGTTTGGTGTTTATTTTTGCCTGTGTATGTGGGCTTTCTCTGCTGAGTCCCTGGTTGTCCATTCAGATTTAAGAGTGAGTAGCATGGAGTTGCCCCATTGGCCTGACTTTTGAGAGCCTGCCATGTTTGTACAGAATATGATGGATGGCATGCATAAGGGGGCTAAAAGAGGCCACACCCAGAGTCGGTCCCCAGCAAAGACACATTGTGACTGGGTTCTGAAAGAAATGAGGGAGAGAAGTATCGGGACCCTGGTCAAAGCTCCATGGTCACATGGAGGAGAATACAGCCATCGCAGAGGGACAGTGGCGTGAGGAAAAGGGAAATGAATCTGACAACTCTCAGTCCTCTGCAGGCACCTGGGACTAGAGCAGTGTGTCCCTAGCTCGGTAGAGCCTGCCCATGGGATGCAGTGTGTGGTTTATCGTCTGGAACACAGAGCACAACAGGGAGGGGCTTGAGGTAGATCCCAGGGGTCATTCTCTAGGGAACAGTCCAGGGTCCCCAGGAGAGTCATAGAGCTCCTGGGGATGGGGGGTGGGGTGGGGTAGGGGTGGGGAAGAGGGGGGTGGTGCTCCTGCAAACAAGGAAAGATGTCTGTATGGAGATGTGCATCTGGCCCCAGTCTGCATTCTCTCGCAGGCCAGACCCAGTCTCCTTTGCACCTGCTGCCCAGGACATTCGTCTGTTCAGGGAGGAGGAACAGAGCCAGTTCCCTTTCTACTGTGTAAATCCCAGACACACACTTAGGGTTGTGGCTTCCTCCTGTCTGACTCAGTTACCACTTCTCTTCCAAGAACCAGCTGAACTGCCTCGGTTCTGTGCATTTCCTTTTTTCCCCCCTCATTCCCCTGTTTTATTTACTTTGCTTGGAAATGGAATTACCTAACGTTTCTACACGTGCTTTAACAAAATGACACACACTAATCATTCAGAGGTCCTTAACATTATCTCCAATGTCCAGTCTCAATGTAAAATGAGCAGTAAAAAGAAGACAATGTTTGGACAGGACATCTCCAGTGGAATATATTTTAAGGACAAAAAAAAAAGGTGAAGAAAACTTGATCTTTGCATTGGATATGTTCTTCTTAAATGATATTGCCTAAAACTTGTGTGTGACTATAGTTTGGAGTGCATGAGTAGCAAGCTGCCCTCATTCACCTCCTATCACTGTGATAAACAGCATGACCAAGAGCAACTTGGGGAGGAAAGGGTTTACTTGGCTTCCACATCCCAATCACAGCTCATCTCTGAGGGGAGTCAGGTCAGGAACTCAAGCAGAGGCAGAGGCAGGGACCATAGAGGGGTGCTGCTTACTAGCTTGCTTCCCAGGGCTTACTCAGCTTGCTCTCTTATATAACCCAGGACTAACCACCTGCTTAGGGTGGGTGGGGACTGCCCACATAAACCATCAATCCAGAAAATGCCCCACAGACATGTCCATCCATCATTTCCATGGAGGTTCTCTCTTCCCAGGTGACTCTGGTTTTGTGTCAAATTGACAAAACCTTACCTGCATAGATAGTCATCCCTAGGTATGATGGGGGATTGGTTTCAGGAACACCACAATACCCAAATCGTTGGCTGCCCAAATCTCTAACATAAAATGATGTAGTATTTGCATATAACCTGTATATACATTCTCTCACATGCCACAGTCATCTCTAGATTACTTATATCATAGTGTAATATAAAGTCTATATAGTTTTCATACTGTGTAGTTTAAGGAATAATGGCAATACAGTTACAATTAAACCTTTTTCACTCTCTAATATTGTTCTAGTATTCTATACAGTCCTCCTTACCAAGATAATAGTTTGATTCAATCATATCGGTTTAGTTCCATATTCTAAGTTCTATAGAAAACCTGGGTTCAGGTAGATGCAACCCCCAACTCCTGCCACACACTCAGTATTCTCAGTCCATGGCTGGTTAAATTTACTCATAAGTCAAAAGGCCTGGAGAGTCCATTGTATATTTATGTTTTGGGAAGAAGGGTTTTTACTGTGGGGGAAGTAGTGTGGGGATTAGGTGAGGCAAAGCTCTATAGATCTTGGTTTGATCCTCCATTTAAAACACTGACTATACTCTGTTCATGCTGTGAAGAAGTGAAACATTCACAAGTTCCCCACACACTGTTCTTGCTGGAAACGTTTGACCTAACCCTCATCACGAGAAGTGAGTCAGACAATTCTAGAATGCAGCATGATTTGCAGAAACTCTTTGGGGACTTCACGAGGAGCAGATGGAGGTGATGGAATTGTGTCAGTGGATTCAAGAACAAGACAATATAGTTGGTTTTTTTAGTCTTTGGGGGCCTGCCATCCAGCTCCCAAATAAATACACAGAGACTTATTCTTACTTCTGAATGCCCGGCCTTAGCTTGACTTGTTTCTAGCCACCTTTTCTGACTTAAATTATCCAGTTTCTCTTTAACTATATTTTGCCTTTGGGCTTTTTACCTTTCTCTATTCTATATATATTTCTTTCCTTCTTACTCTTTGGCTGGCTGTTTGGCTGGGTGGCTGGCCCCTGGCATTCTCCTCTCCTCCTTTTCTCAATTCTCACTCTCTTCCTTAGATTTCTCCTTCTATTTATTCTCTCTGCTTGCCAGCCCTGCCTATTTCTCTGTCCTGCCTTGCTATTGGCCGTTTAGCCCTTTATTAGTCCAACCAGGTGTTTTGGACAGACAAAGTAATACAGCTTTACAAAGTTAAACAAATGCAACATAAAAAAATGCAACACATCTTTGCATCATTAAACAAATATTCCACAGTATAAAAGAATGTAACACATCTTAAAACAATGTTCCATAACAAGACAAGGCTTGAGTGTGAACCTTTAACTCCATTTTCAGTCAAAAGGAGAGCTATCTATGTAGGATACTGTTGCACAGAGTGGTACCAGCATCTGCCAGCCACAGTTTAGCAGGAGGCAGCTGTGTGTGCCATGCCAGCCTATCGGGGACTATGGGGGTCCAGCCCCTCTATAGTCCCCTCTCAGGGTCCGGGAAGAATCTACAACCAGCTGATAATTAATCTTTGATGAAAATAAATGAATCTATGTACACGAAACTCCTTAGTCCATACACTTTATTATTCTGTGATAGTTCTCTCTCTACACAGCTTCTATTCTGCTCTCATGTCTAGCTCCTTTCTTGCCTGATTTCTCTATATTTATCTACTGTCCCCTCTAGGCTCTATCTTAATTCCTTCATCTAGTTCTGTCCCTTCTAGGTTCTCATCTATCTAGTTCTTTCCCCTATCAGCTCCTCTCCCATCTCCTTCTCTCCCATCTGGCTCTTCCTCATCTTGTTCTTCCCCATCTGGCTCTTCCTTATCTTCTATCTCGTTCCTCTAGTACTCTCTTCTAGCCCTTCAATCTAGTTTTTCCCCATCTCAGCTTGTTCCTCTGAAGTTCTTACCCATCTAGTTCTTCCATTCTCTTTTCTCTTCTCAGTCCTCTGCCCTGGATATATAAAGGGAAGGTCCGAGCTAAATTGTGTAAAACTATTACTTAATGTCTACCTGACCTAGGCCGTGTCCCCTTGCGGAATTTACCTTGTGTCAGGAGACTTGTATGTGGGCTGCTATCATTGTTAGTCCTTGAAAGTTGGGCGCCCACCTGGGCAATGTTTCCTGTAGTCCTTGAAAGTGGCTAAGGGAGATATCTGATTCCAGAGAAAGCCTTTCCTGAGGCTGTTCTCCAAATACCTGGAATGTGTATGTCCAAAGAGTGATCAGTTCACACTGTTAGCCCTTCTTAGGGAAAAGTCAATTGGGAAAACTATGAAGGCACACACGATTTTCATAACAGAATACAGCTGATATATAACAAGCCAAGTAACACCAAAAACTCCTTGGGATTTGGCTTCCTCTGGAGGAATTCCCTGATTCCTCCAGGTAGTGACTTTACCATAACCAGCTGAGTTCTTATGTTATATTCCTGTGGCCTACAGCACCAGCCAAGACAGCAGCACTTGATGAGTCTTGAGTGAGTTCATTGTACTGTTATTTTGGAAATTTTAAGTAGAAATACAAGTAAAATAAGAAAAAGTGTGATAAAAATAGTAAACAAACAAAAACACAGTTTACTTTAAAATTTCAAAAAAACCATAATACTAGAAAGGTTTTGCTTTGTGAAATAAATGACCAAAGCACCCTGAAATCAAAGAGGAAAGGTGGCGGGAATGTACTAGACAAACCATTTCACATAAGAAATGTAAAAGCTGAGCTAGAGCGTTGATCCGGTAGTTAAGAGCACTCTTAGCTCTTTCTGAGGACTCAAGCTTGGTCTCTGGCACCCATGTAACAGTGCAGAATACCTGTAACTCTAATTTCAGGGGATTTGATGTCATCTTCTGGCATTTGTGGGTGCCTGCACACACATGGGGTACATAAACTCATGCTCACACACATAAACATACATTTTTTTTTTTTTTGAGACAGGGTTTCTCTGTGTTGTTTTGGTGCCTGTCCTGGATCTCGCTCTGTAGACCAGGCTGGCCTCAAAGTCACACAGATCTGCCTGGCTCTGCCTTCCAAGTGCTGGGATTAAAGGTGTGTGCCACCACCGCCCAGCTCAACACATACATTTTGAAAAATATTTTTTATTAAACTTTTTTTATATGGTATATTTTATTCATTCTTTTACCCTCCCCAAACTCCTCTCAGATCCTCTCTGTGGTGCTCTGAGTGGGAATGGCCCCCACAGGCTCATGTATTTGAGTGCTTGGTCCCCCATTAATGGAACTTTTTGGGAAGGATTAGGAGGTGTGGCCTTGTTGGAAGAGGTGTGTCATGGCGGGGGTGGCGTTTGAGGTCTCAAAGGATTTGCACTATTCCCAGTTAACTCTCTCATTCTGCCTCATGCTTGTGGATCAGATGTGAGCTTTCAGCTACTGCTCCAGGGCTGTGTCTACCCGTCTGCTGCCATGCTCCCTGCCATGATTGACATGGACTCACTCACCCTCTGAAACTGCAAGCAAAACCTCAATTAAATGCTTGCTTCTGGAAGTTGCTTGGTTATGATGCCTCTTCACAGTGTCAGAAAAGTCACTAAGACCCTCCCCACTTCACGACTCACCCAAGTTTATGTTCTCTCCTTTGAAACAAGCAAACAAACCACAAAACATAAACCTAAACAAGCAAAAGACCAGTAAGATAAAAAATAGCACCCTCTCAAACAATTAGTCCACAAAAACAAAAACAAACAAACAAAAACCCCCAAACAAACCAACACCACAGAGTTTGGAATGTCTTAACCACTTACCCCTGGGCGTGAGGCCTGCCCTGGAGTGTGATTGATATAACTCACTGGAGAAAATGGATTTCCCCCCTTGCCAGTGGGTATCAATTGCAGATAGCGTCTTGGTTGGGGGTAGGAACTCGTGTCCACTTCCCCCTCTCAGCGCTGGGACCCCATTTGGTTTGAACCTGTGCAGATCTCACGTGTGCTGTTACAGGCTCTGTGAGTTTGCTTGGGCACCAGTCGTCTTGTGTCGGGAAGACACGGTTTCCTTAGAGTCACCCACCATGACTGGCTCTTTCAATCTCTCTGCCTCCTCTTCTGAATAGATAGATCCCCGAGCCTTGAGGGAAGGGGTCTGATGACATTCCATTTAAGACTGCAGGCTCCAAAGTCTCTCATTCTCTACACATTGTCCAGTAAAATTTAAAGTCTTTTTAAAAAGGAAACATAAAGGATTCTTCAGAATGTTTTCTCAAAGACAGCTGACCTTTTACAGGCTTCATCTTCCTCTTTTTTTTTTTTCTGAGACAGGTGTGGTTGATACATTGTGCACCCCAATAAACTTATCTGGGGGTCAGAGAACAGAACAGCCACTATATTAAACATAAAGGTTAGGCAGTGGTAGCACATGCCTTTAATCCTAGCATTCAGGAAGCAGAGATCCATCTGGATCTCTGTGAGTTCAAAGTCACACTGGAAACAGCCAAGCATGGTGACACGTGCCTTTAATCCCAGCACTTGAGATCTCATGTCTTCCTTGGGAAAAACACATGCCTTTAACCCCAGGAAGTGATGGCAGGAAGCAGAAAGGTATTTAAGGTGTGAAGACCAGGAACTAGAAGCTTTTAAGCTTTTAGGCATTTTAGCAGCAGTTCAGCTGAGATCCATTCTGGATGAGGACTCAGAGGCTTCCAGTTTGAGGAAACAGGATTGGCTGAGAAGTTGGCGAGGTGAGGTTATCTGTGGCTTTTTCTGTCTCTCTGATCTTTCAGAATTTACCCCAATACCTGGCTCCATGTATTTCATTTATAAGACCATTTAGCAATTCGTCTACAGACAGGGTCTCACCATGTAGCCCTGGCTGTGCTGGAACTCACTCTGTAGAGCAGGCTGGCCTCGAACTCAGAGATCTGCCGGCCTCTGCCTCCCAAGTGCTGGGATTAAAGGCGTGCGCCACTATCCCCAACCAGTCTTTATCATCCTAATTCCAGTGGCCAGACACCCGGAACCCACGCCACCTTCCAGTCCTTTAGTTGGATGCCGTTCTGAGGAAGGGAAGCCTGGCCACCTGACGCCTTTCTTCCATGATGCAGACCAATCAGAGCCTCATTTTGAGACAATTCTGGAAAAATTCTAAAATGTTGCTATTACACGGGATGAAAAGACTTCATTTTCTAATGCTTTCATTTATACTGTTTACAGTGAAGCGTAGCATTGCTTCTTATTGACCATTTCTCCTTCACTCCCTCTGATTTCCTTTTTACCTCCTGATTATTTTTTCCCCATTAATTCTCTTGTCTTTTTCTAGTTGCCCAGAAGGCAACTAATATTATATTCTCACTTTTTCTATTAGTTTGTCATAACCGTTAGAAATATTTCCCCAAATTTGGCACACATCTTTCCATTTTGTTTTAGGATATGTCTTGTGTAACAGATGTTTTTAGTATGCTTTACTTTTATCACTAAAAATGTACTAATTAAAAAAAAAAAGAAAATATTTCTGGGCTTTCTGTAAAGCTAGTCAGCTCAAATACTATTGAAAAGAGTCACATGCCCCAGTCTAAGTATTGGGACATATAAAGCCAGCCCATAGCTTCCGGCACCATCCTGCAAACACAATTGAATTGGTCTCTTCTGTGCTGTCTGTACAAGGCTGTTATCAATCAAAGGAGTGATGGATAATTGGACTGTGCACATCAGACTCCAAGCATCTAGGAAAGAGAAGACCGTCTTCCAAGTTGCCTCTCAGATCTACAGCACTGTGAGTTCCTGACAGATACAGTAAAAGCCACCCAGACATGCAAGCTCTGAGCCTACTTTGAAAAAATGAGATGGAAGAGCAGGAATGATTGTGCACATCTACAATTCCATCATTCAGAAGTCTAAGGCAGGAGGATTGCCACTTGCAGACCAGTCTGGGTTATACAGCGAGTCTCAGGTCAGCTTGGTCTACACAGTGAGACTCTGTCTCAAAGAATAAAAACAAAACAAATTTGATGGAAGAGAACAGATCTCCTATTGTACCTTTCTAAGTCCCAGCATCAGAAGGAAGTGGAGGTTTGGAGGAGCAGGTTATTTTACACACTTCCACAGGGGTCACTTGGTACTCAAGGTCTTCTTGGAGACTCCTAAGAAGACTACCCAGCCACTTTGCCTCAGTTGTCTGGCCTGAACCTACACAGAGAAGAGAATGGGCCCAGGGCCATCTCTTGTGATTTCAAATACCAGATGTTTCTTTGACTGCTCATATGTCACATTCCAGACTTTTAAAAGCATACTGCTTTTTTGTTTCATTTTGTTTTGAGACAGTTTCACTGTGTAATTCAGACTGTCCTCAACCTTGAAGTCCTCCTGCCTCAGCCTCCCAAGTGCTGGGATTAAGAGTGTTTGCTTTTGCACTCAGTTGGCATGTGTGCTTTGGATAGAACACTGAGTGTAACATTACCCATGTCACCTCATATCTGTGCACCAACTACCTCCCTAATCCATTAAGAATGTCTCACTCTTACTTCAGCATCCATGTTCTCTAATGAGAAAACAATTCAGAATCGTCTTTGAAATTAAAAAGTGGCAACTGAAATTATAGCCCTTCTTTCATTAAAAAAAAGTGTGTGTGTGTGTGTGTGTGTGTGTGTGTGTGTGTGTGTGTGTGTGTGTGTGTGTGTGTGTGTTTGATGGCTATTCTTGGTTGTCAACTTGACTGCATCTGGAATTAACTAAAAACCCCCAAAAGGGACTTTTTATCCCCTTAATTTGAAGTGACTCAGGAGGAAGAGACAGGTGGATCTGTGAATTTGAGGCCAGCCTGGTCTACAAAGCAAGTTCCAGGACAGCCAGCCAGGGCTACACAGAGAAACTCTGTCTCAAAAAATCCAAAAAAACCCAAACCCAAACCCAACCAGCCAACCAACCAACCAACCAACCAACCAAAACAAAAAACAAACAAACAAACAAAAAACAAAAAAATAAAAACAAAAACACCAAACCAAACTAACCAACCAACCAAACAAACAAAAAAACCTACAACAGTCCCCGCTCCCCCTGCCAAAATACCACCAATTACCAGAGGGCTGGAGAGTTGGCTCAGTGGTTCAGAGTACTTGAGTTCTTCCAGAGGACTGGGGTTCAATTCCCAGGACTCACTTGGCTGTTCACAATCATCTGTAACTCTAGTTACAGGGGATGTGACACATGCTTCTGACCTTCTTGGGCACCAGGTACACATGTGGAGCACATACATAAATGCATGCAGGCAAAACACTCAATAGACACAAAAAACAAAACCAAAAATTCCCAACCGTCACGTACAACTTCTGGGGGCTTGGACTCAGCTTGCAAGCACTTCACGGACTGATCCATCCCCCGAGTCAAGATCATTGCCCCTCTTCAAACAGCCTCCTTCCGTCTCAGTGGTGATAAGAAGGAACACTGGATTCTGCCCTCCTGGACCTATCAGGAAACTTCTCTTTGACAAACACAAACGCTGGGCTCTGATCGCTGATTCCCCAGTTGAAAACCCAAGGACAAGGCCACTTCCGGCTGAGATGAGCATTTATTAGGCACTTCTATTTTATCTTCTCGGACTTTCCATCTCCCTCCTTCATTCATTTTGATTGTCCTGTTAGATTTTCTGGTTGAATGGAGTTCTCTTCTCTAAACCCCCACTGGGAGTCAAGATGACATGAAGGAGCTATGTGAATACGATGTGGGAGGACAAGAAACAGGAGACCAAGTTTGCTTTTATCTCCATTGCTAGAAGGGAGACCTCCTCTCATTTTCTTCCGTGAGTGAAGATGAGAGACCATGCTACTTGTAGTTTCAGGCATAAATCTGGATATCCTATCATTACGAGGTTTCTCAGACTGGCGAATTCTAGTTTCTCTTCTTGCTCTTTCCTCCAGTGTTTTGGACATTAGATATTTGTTCTATGCACAGCTGGCTCCCCAGAGCCTGGTCTCTACAGCTTTGTCTTCCTCACACCCTTTCTTGCTTGCACGAAGCTTGCCTCTGTGAGTCAGCTCCTGGCACGGTCCCTGCACCTCATCTGGTCCACCTGCATGTGATGGTACAGCACACTCGCTAGACAGGGCCTGGCACTACCCCCCCTCCCCCTCACCCCCAAGAAGATACTTCATAACAGGACTGTCTCATTACAGACAAGCTAGTATTCATAATTGCTCCTTTGCATGTATTCACACGATGCTATTTCTTCCAGGCATCGATTGATGTCTACTCAAAATGAGCACGCTTGGAGGAGTTCCCATGCAGCAGGAGCTGTCTGTGCCCTGCCTGCCTGGCTCACTTTGGCACCTATATCTAAATATGCAATCAGCTTCTTACTATAAGAACCAGTGACTCTGCCATAGAGATTTCAAGAGCATGCTTGACTGACGGAGAGACAAATTAAAATCCTTGGATTTCCTGTTCTTTGAGAAATAATAGAGAAGTTCTTGCTCTCTGGTTGGTGCAGCCCTGAAGCATGGTCCAAACCAGAGTTGGCAGATTTTTCCTTTAAAAGGCCATATGGTAAACATTTCAGACTTCATAGATTAAGTCTCCAACACATCACAACTGTTCATCTCTACAGTATAAGGTATAAGCAACCATAGTGTAGACATATACAAATAGATGGGTGTGGCTCTGCTACAAATAAAATTTTTATCTGTATCGATTAAAACAAGAATTTCGGGCTGGAGAGATAGCTCAGAGGTTGAGAGCACTGATTGCTCTTCCAGAGGTCCTGAGTTCAACTCCCAGCAGCCACATCGTGGCTCACAACCATCCGCAATGAGATCTGGCTCCCTTTTCTGGCCTGCAAGCAGAACAATGTATAATAAATAAATAAATCTTGAAAAAAAAAAGAATTTCAGTAACTTTCATGTCACAGCATACTTTTCTTCCCTGGATTATCTTCCAACCATTTTAAAATCATAATGACCAGTCTTACCTACGGGTCATAGGAACCCAATGGCCTTGGTTTACCTGCTGCAGTTTACTGATCCTAACCTAAGTGGCTTTCCAGAGGTCCCTGGAGAGCTGGGCCTTGTGGCCCACCGCAGGGTCTGCTCATTAGATGCCTTACATCGTTTCTCTCCCTTCCCTGGCTTATTCACCTACATCCCAGGATTGTCTTCCAAGTATGCTACTTGTCTCCGAAGCCCTTCCAGATTCCTACTCTGCTCTTCGATCTCTCACCAGACTGGCAAGTTGGGTTTTCTGTTCCCCTTTCTGCCAAGAGGAACAGAACATGGATACTTAGAGCAGGGCAGCTCCGGCAATCACATAGCACAGCACCTGGGTCCATATCCCCAGACCCACCATATCCATCAAGTTTCCGAGCTCTTGACTCTCATCCTACTTCCATTAAGATGCCTCAGTGAAGGAAGTTTTCCTCTTGGCGTCACTGACATTGTGTCCTGAATAAGGTGTGTGTGTGTGTGTGTGTGTGTGTGTGTGTGTGTGTGTGTGTGTATCAGTTACTTTTCTGTTGTGATAAGATGCCACGACCAAAAGCAATTTATGGAGGAAAGAGTTTATTTTGGTCTCTGGTTCCAGAGGGATTAAGAATCCATTATGTCAAGGAAGCATGCCAGTGAGTGGTAGGCAGGAGTAAGAAGCCGAGATCTCATTTTATACCGAAGGCACGAAACAGAGCAAGCAGACTGGAAGCAGACAAGGCTTTACACTCTCAGAGTCTGCCCCCAGTGATGCCACTTCCTCGGGCACTTTCTAAAGGTTCCATTACATCTCCCAACAGTGCCACAAGCTACAGTCCATGCATTCAGATACTGAGACTGTGGAGGACATTCCTCATTTCAACCTCCACAGAGAAGTGATGGAGACACACTCACTGAGTACCCATCTTGTGATTGCCACTTAAGCTGTAGGCCGTGCGCTGTGCACTTTCAGATCCTCTCCTTCAATTCCTTAACAACGAGTAAATGGGAGTCCATATCATCCAGTTTTCAGGGTGGAGACCAAGCTCCAGAGAGGACAAGAGCTGTTGCTGCGGAGGGTGTGACCACTGGCTATCTAATGGCAGTACTGTGCGTCCTTATCTGCTGAGCGCTGAGGATACCAAAGCAGGCAGAGCCGAGACTAAGCTGGTCTTAGAACTCAGAGAGCTCGCTTGGAGAGAATCAATGTCTCCCATGAGTTGACAGGTAGAAGTTATGCTTAAGAAAGTAGAGGAGAGAAGGCAGGACCACAGTGTGACCTTCGGTTCAGAGCCATACTGGAGACATCCAGAGCTGGTCTCGTCTGGAGCTTAGAGTGACAGAGAAGCAGGCTGTGGGGAGAGGTGAGGGGTGAAGTTGTAGGCTAGAGGACGGTGGATGAACATCCCTAGGAAGTGTTCTAGATAGCTGGGCTTCATCCTAAGGCAATAGAGATACTCCAAGAGCCTTGAAGGCTTCATCTCTTCATCTTTTGCTCTTAAGGCCCCTCTCTGCTTGGACTGGAGAGCTGACAGGAAGCGGGTGGGACTTGATAGAAGGGTAACAGTGAATGACAATAACGCATAGGTCTAGACAGGGGTCTGAGATGGGACCTGGCCAAGGTGAAAGGTAGGAGATTGGTAGGAACTGGACAAATCGGCAGGATAAGGTGACTAATTGATTAGTTGGACAGGTAAAGGAAAGTTTTCCAGGTGTCTGCTTTGAGCAACTGGGGCGGGGGTGGGGGGCCCCTTCCTCACAGAGGGGCAAGGAGACAGACTTAGTGCTGATGTTGGTGTTAATAGACCTAAGTGTGCGTGTGCTCAATTATCCACCCAACAGTTTTGTTGGAGTGCCTCCTACATGCCAGGCACTGTCACCGTGAAGGCACTGGGAGGAAGTGATTCCAAACCTGGGGCCATAAGGAGAGTCGTGTTTGGCGACAAACACGTGTTTCTGCCGAATAAACAGAATCTCACTTTAACTGAAAGAAGAGTACTGTGGCCACACCACAATATCAGAACCTTGCACATCGAGGGAAAAGCCTGTCACCCAGACAGCTGCGATGGTTTGAGTAGGTGTCCCACAAAGGCTCATGTGTGAGAGGCTTAGTCTCCAGTTCACGATGCTGTTGGGAGAGGGTAGAACTGTTAGGAGGAGGCTCCTTGAAGGGAGTTAGGTTACTGGGGGCACGCAGGAAGCCTTTCTGCTTCCCACCTCTCATGAGATGGGCAGCTTCGATCCACTACATATTCTCACTGTGGTGTGCTGCCATGCCATAGGCCCAAGGGCAGCGGGGCCAAGTAACCACAGACTAAGATCTCTGAAACTGTGAGCCCACATGAACCTTCTTTCCTCCTCGTGAACTGATTATCTCGGGTATTTTGTCACAGTAACAGAATGCTAACACAACTTACAGCAAATGTACAAGAGAGATGGAAATAACACGTAGTGGTAACACCCCTGATTTCCTCTGAGCCCCCACATCTGGGGCTGCTTTCCAGTTCCAGTCAACCCCAAATACTCGATTCCTGAGTGTGCGGATGCTGCATCCTGGAAACAAAGCAAGGGCTAATAGTCACATTTTCTGTTTTAAGACAAACTTCTGGGCTTTGGAAGGGGTGGCGGTGGACAAGGAATAACCAAGCGATTGCTAAAGCCCAGAGACTCTTCCTCAGTGATCTCCTGGATGCTCTGGAGAGACGTGCATCTCTCTTTGCCGACATCAGCTATCCACGAACGTTCCTCTACCACCAGTACTTCACAGCTTGACCTCTCAATTGGAATTTCAAATGTGGTTTCTGGCCGGTCCCTGTATATGTCTTCTGAATCCATGTCCTTCAGGGAAGCTTCATCTTTGGCTATGAGGCACCGTTCAACGATGACATTTTCAATCCTCAGTTCCTCAGTTCCATACAGAGGGTCTCTAGCCATGGAAAGATCTGGGCTGACCACTCTGACGTGGCATGGCAGTTTTGTGACTTGGCACAGCTCCTGCAGGGTCCCTGGTCCAGCATCATCGAACAGCTCCAGGAAGTCTCCTTCTGCGAACAAGGGTAGTTTGACGTGGGCCTTGGTGGCAATGTTCAGGCACTTGAGGACCTCCACCCTGTGCAGCTCTCTGTCAATCTCCACAGACACCACGCTCTTCTTTAGAGCCAGGAAGCACTCATTGGCTGTGAAAGATGCCAAAGGCCCCAGGCAGGAGGTGTAGTCCCTGGAGGACCGGAAGCAGAGCTGTCTATGTTGCATGGCTGCAGCAACATCAGAAACAGCACAAAAGTAGCCACCCCTCCTAAGTACCAGGCCCTGATAGGTATACGGGACGAGAAAGCACCTCCCTTTCTGTCCTTGAGAAATCTCTGTGGCGAGGAACTTTTTCACTTCTTCAGTCCTGAGGATGGTTAAGAGCTGCCCACACTTCAGAGGCTTCGTGAACGCCTTGTTCTCCGACAGGACCACACTCATTATTTTAATTCTCACTGGAAATCTGTTTGTCTCCATACCGTAGATTTGTCTCATTGTCGTCAGTGTGAGGGGCTGACAGTCCAAGCGGGTTATCTCGGTAATATGGATGTCCAAGTCGGAGGGGATGCTGACCTGGTTCTCACCTGGGAAAGTCAAAAGGCAAACAGCATGAGGCTTTCGAGAAAGGAGTGAGTTTGGAAGGAAGCTCAGGTCATGGATTCATAAATTTGTTCATGGGTCTACACTTTATAATCCTCTCCTATTGGCTGTAACATTTTACCTAAGATAGTCACATAATATGTTAAACTGACTGGTGGCAGGACAGTTCAAGCTTTCTTTCTTTCTTTCTTTTTGCTTTTTGTTTTTTTGAGACAGGGTTTCCCTGTGTAGCCCTGGCTGTCCTGGAACTCACTCTGTAGCCCAGGCTGGCCTCAAACTCACAGAGAGCCACCTACTTCTGCCTCCCGAGTGCTGGGATTAAAGGCATGTGCCACCACCACCTGGCCGGCTCAAGCCTTCTTTTGCTGTGTGATCCGTCAGTGTAAAAATGCAACAGTGCAATTGTGTTCTCTATCAAGGACATGAGGGGCCCGGCTAGAAAGCACGGGCAAAGCTGAGTGTGTCGTGGCTTATTGTGTTACTTCCATATCCACAGTCCTCATCAAGACCCCAGGCAGCCACGGAAGCTCTTGCTGTCCTCGTCTGTGGTTAAGACTTGGATGAGACTTCTGACAGCTCTTGGGAGAATCAAGTGGCTTCGAAGATAGGTCATCTGAGAAAACTTTAATACAAGATTGAAAAAACAAATCTCTGGATAGAGTGTGGGAGAGAGTCCCAGAAACCAGTTACCCTCCCCTGTGCAATTAGCAGAACCAGCGCAATCTGGTTGGGGCACTGGGCAGCAATGGCGTTGGGAGTCCCTCCTCCTTGCTCACTTTCCTGAGTTCTCCGAGAACTTCCATTTCTTCGTTGACCATCATGTGAAGGATGGAACCATCTTCACTGGTCAGCCCCAGGCTCTGGGCTGGATGAAGAGGGGCCTTGAAGGTTAGAACAAAACGATGCCCCCTAGAGTGGGATGGGGGAATGGGATTTGCTTGGAGCCAGATAGGAAGGTGCAGACATATGTATTTCTACATCACTGTATTTCAGAAGGATGAGTAGGAGTCTATCAGAGTGTGATTGTGGCCTTGAACTCAGCATCCTCCTGCCTCAGTCTCCCGAGTGCTGGGAGCACAGGCTTGCAGAGATTTCTTTTGCTTAAATTAAACAAAAATATTTTATTTTTATGTATGTGTATGATTGTTTGGCTGCATGTATGGATGTGCCCCGAATGTGGAGGCCAGAAAATGGCATCGAAACTGCCGGAACTAGAGTCACAGACAGTTGCACTCCATCACATGGGTGCTGGGTACTGAACCCAGGTCTTCTGCAAGAGCGACAAGTGCTCTTAACTGCTGAGCCATCTCTTCAGTCCCCTTGCTTAGATTACCTTTAAAGATGGAAACAACAGCACATGGCTGCTAAGGTGGTAGTTTTAGGAGGATCTCTGTGTGGTCTTTTAAACTTCAGAAGTCCCAAGTGGGAGATGGCCTTGAGCAGGCAATGAAGAGATCGAACATGTGCACAGCACAAGGAGCGAGCAGCTGCCTCCAGTTTCTGATCCCTCCCTCTTAGGTTTCCCTCAAAAATTAAAATGTGAAAATGACCAGAAGGTTTGACTATGTGTATCCTCTTCATCACCTCTGAGCTATCTTGCTGGCCTGCCAATAATAGTTTTTGAAGATGAAATAGGTTTACTGTTTTTATTCTAAAGTGAGTAAGTGACTGTGTTTTCAATTTCCCAGTTAATTTCTAATATAGTCGCTTTGGTTAGAAAAAAGACATATTTACTTTTGTTCACATTTGTGTGCATGTGTGCATACATTTTATATAGTATATATATATATATATATGTCCTGTCTGTGTGTGGACCCACAGAAGCCAGGCCTTGGGTTCCTTGGCATCTGAAGTTACAGGCGAGTGACTTGAAGTGGTTGCTGGGAATGAAACTCAGTTTCTCTGGAAGAGCAGCAAGTGCTCTGAACCACTGATCCATCTCTCTCAGCATCACTATTGATAAGTTCAGCTCAAATAAACTGATGTCTGCCTGACTCCTGGCCACGGTTACAGCCTGTGTCACAGAACTTTGTTGTCGTCCTCTGTCACCCAGGGAATAAGGGAATGCTGGTCTCACCATGGTGCTGAAAACACAAACCAAAAACCAATTCCAGAGTCTAGATTTGTTGTTCAGGGATCTTTACCAGCCTGACCAGGTCTTCTCTGATGGCAATACCAAGTTAGGTCACTTTAAAAGCTGTCTTAAGAGCCTGGCCTTAATCTTTGTCAAACTTAGTCCTTCTGGGACTAAGCCCACCGTTAAGTGTGTTGGGCCATGGTCTGGTCCATAGTCATTGTCACCTAGATATCTCAGTGGGCGACGCTGATAGCCCAGGATTTAAGGGCTTGTTCAAGTGCAATGTACATTGACCTGTCAGTGACATTAACCAAAATTTTATTAAAAATTAAAAAAATATGTATTTTATATGCATGGTTGCTTTGCCTACACAATGTCTGTGCATCACACACATGTCTGGTGCCTGCAGAGGCCAGAAAAGGGTGCTGGACCCCCTTAACTGGAGTTGCAGATGGTTGTGAGCTGCCACCTGGGTGCCGGGAATCAAACCTGGGTCCTCTAGAAGAGTATCAAGTGCTTCTAACTGCTGAGCCATGTCCCCAGCCCCACAAAGAATGCTTTTGTGAGGCAGAATCTTACTGTTTCCCAGGCTATTTGCAAACTCCTGGTCTCAAGCGACCCTTTGTCTATGACTTTGTCTATATCCCAAGCAGCTGGGCTGACAGGAACACACCACTACAATGGGTGGAGTCACAAATTTTAAGGGTGTTTCAATTTCTTTGTCTCTTTGAAATCAGTTCCACCTTATCTCCTTTTATTTAAAAAATTTAAATCAATGCCCCACATGTGTGCAATGCCCACAGAAGCCTGAAGAGGGAGCCAGATCTCTCGGAACTGGAGTTACAGACAGCTGTGAGCTGCCATGTGGGTGCTGGGGATTGAACCCAGGTCCGTTGGATGAGCACCCAGGGCTCTCAACCTCTGAGTCATTTTTCTAAGCCCTCCCCACCCTTTCAGTGCTAGGGACTGGACCCAGGACTTCATACATGCTAAGCAGAGGATCTAGCACTGAACCGCAGCCTCAGCCCTACCTCGTGTTTTTAGCAATAAACACTGTTCATTCATCTTAGGAGAAGCCGTATGCTATACTTCTCAGAAGCCAGAGGGAGACAAAGGGAAGAATGGCCCAGCAAGAATGCACTAGGAAGAGGCCTGGATTTTAGGTGATTCAAGTCAGTCAGGGAGATGCTTCCGGAGTCAGCCACACAACCGCGCACGGGTGAGAGAGCCAGTCCTCACCCCGAGGTCCCCTTGGGACCGCTAGAACAACCACTTCCCATCACCCTCACGGCTCTTCTCGTGATTACTTAAAAGACCAAGCAGATAGAGAACAAAAAATGGACACGGAGCTGTGGAGACATCACGGAGGGAGTGAGGGCTGGGGGAGAAAGCTACGGTCAGTCTAAATACAGCCAATAAACAAGGTTGTAGCACAAATCAAAGCGAAGTTTCTATTGGAAACCCGGCAATGGAAACTACGAGCACTCGAGTCCTGCCATGGAGCTAAATGAGTCTTTTACAAGCATTGCCCACTTAAAGGGATCTTCCAGCCAGCGGCACTTTAAGGCTGTTGTAAATTCCTGTTTAATATAATGCAGCATTTCTTTCCTGCAAAGGACAATAAAGTGAGAGAGTCTGTGAGACGATAGGAAAGTGCGCTGGAGTCTGGCTTTCCCATGGACTATAAACAAAAGCATAAAATTAATGGGTGGTGAGGGACTAGCTTTTATGATAACATGGAAGAAAATACATCAATAATAAATTCACTCAAAGGAGAGACTTCTTTTTTTTCGTAAATCTTCTCACAGTCCATCTGGCTGTCACCGTGGTATGGATATTTATTAAGGGAATCAAATTAAAGCATCCTAAGTCTACTTTAGGAAATGTGCTTAAATGTATATGATGATAAGAATATAATAATGGGTGATGGGATGGAGTGGGTGTGTAACTAATCGGATAAGTCACCTCTGGGGGGACTGTGTCTTCAGCATCTAATAGTCCTGCATAAATCAAGACATGAAGCCAATGAGGTAGGACGTGGCCACTTTCTGAAAATGGAAGCTTGGCATCTGTTCCTGGGGTTCCTTAACCCACCCACCAATCTACACATCTGTGGACCTTGGCAAGTTCCCTGCCCAGCCTAGAGCTGCTACTGTTTACCCCAGCACAAGTTCTTGAAGCAAACACTCTTCCATGCCTGTAGGGGAAAGCGTCCTTGCTTTTCTTGCTTTGACACGAATGTTTGGTTATGATCTGAGTCTGTCCTGTGAGAGTTTCTGTTTGGAAATCTGGAGAGGTGATATTAGACACGGTGGGATCAGGATAGTTCTAGTAGCACCCTGGTTAGTGCCCAAGAGAGGGCTGTAGACTGGTAATACTGCCTCCTTGTCGAGTCTTCTTGTCCTGCCATGTGACCTTTCTCTCTTGCAAAAACCCTGCCATGATGCCAACTGCCATCAAGTCCCTACCAGAGCTGGTGCCATGCTATTTGGGCTTTCAGTCTCTTAAAGCTAGGAGCTATAAAACCTCATTTCTTTATAACTGTCCCAACCTCAAGTTTTCTTGTTCTAGCAACAGAAAACAGACCAATGCGTGCTCCAAACTATTTCACCTTACTCACCTGGCAGATGTGCCGTGACTGAGAAATAGGGGTGCAAAACTAGATGGCCACTAAAGCGTTCTGGAACCAGGGGGTTGAGAAGCCTCAGGCGATGTTCTGCCTCCATCCTAACCCTGCGCTTCCTCCCTGCAAGCAGCTTCCACCGCACGATGGTGTCCATGGAGTAGAGCTGGTCATCCTGGCATTCCTGGAAGTGGCCCCTGCAGTCCATGGGCAGGAGCATTCTCAGAGGAGGGTCCTTGTTCAGCATCTCACATCGCAGCAGCCTCCTCCCCTGACTCTCTTCAAAGCCAATTAAGGACAGTGTTTCTCCTTCCCTAAGCTTCGTGGGCAAGTCACCTGTGGAGATGGGGACTAAGTTCTGGAAGTGGGGAGGACTTCTGTGGGTCATGGGACTCGGGGAAAGTCGGACAGAACGGACTAAGTCAGCCACAGTTTCAAATGGAACTGGATCTGCAATCAGCTGGAAGTTTCCTGCAGAGAAAATAACAGAAAAGAATGTTCAGGGTCTATCATGCACAGGAATAGTGAGACTTTGACTCCAAACCCCACACCATTTGGAAGTACAGTGATGGTTATTATCATTGTTTATTACAGCTCTCTCACCAGCTGGATTCCAAGGACGCAAAGGACCTTCCTCAGAACCGGCCCTTCCCCATCCTACCGCCTCTGTTGCAAATCAGCAACTAGCGCCTCTCCCCTTCGAGAAGGCTGCCACGCCTCCCATCTCTCCCCTTCCCAAAGACCACCGCACAACCTCCAGCTGCCATTCCTGTGCTCAGGACCCCCTGGTATCTTCTTGTCGTCACTCAGACCACACCTGTCCCTAGCTCTTTGTTCCCTGCAGCCTGCCTCCCACCACTGTCCCCAATACAGACGCACCTGGCAGTTACTCCCGAACACGCACACTTCTCCTCACCCGACAATCAGAGCTTTCTGGACTTCCTGCGGTTCATCTCAATTTCTGTTTAGCGTATATCAATGAGACTTTCTGGAATCACAGTTTGGGAACTCAGCACCCCTCTCTGTCCCTGCCCGGTCTGAAGACTGCAGCGGTGGCTGCCTTTGCAGAGAAGCAGAGTAATGTCAGATTGCATGGCCATATGCCTCAGGATGGATCCCACAGGCACGGTAGCCTGGATCAAGTTCCCCTTCTCTCTCTCTCTCTGAGTGAGTCTCCTTGTGTAGCCCAGGCTGGCCTCAAACCTACGGAAATCTGCCTGCCTCTGTCTCCCAAGAGACATGTGACATTACACTAGCCTGAGGTTCCCTTCTTTTTTTTTTTTTTTTGGTTTTTCGAGACAGGGTTTCTCTGTGTAGCTTTGCGCCTTTCCTGGGACTCACTTGGTAGCCCAGGCTGGCCTCGAACTCACAGAGATCTGCCTGGCTCTGCCTCCCGAGTGCTGGGATTAAAGGCGTGCGCCACCACCGCCCGGCTGAGGTTCCCTTCTTAAGGCCACATTCATGACCGTTTTTGTATCTTGCTGTTTTCTGAAAGATTAGTCATGAGTACTCTTTATTATTTTTTTTTGTATTTTTTTTTTTTTGTGTGTGTTTTTCCAGACAGGGTTTCTCTGTGTCGTTTTGGTGCCTGTCCTGGATCTCGCTCTGTAGAGCAGGCTGGCCTCGAACTCACAGAGATCTGCCTGCCTCTGCCTCCTGAGTGCTGGGATTAAAGGTGTGTACCACCACCGCCCAGTTTGTGTGCTGTTCTTGTCCCAATGTGTGCACACAAAAACCTTCTTCCTGTCTATAAAGTTACCATCCCCCAATGTCAAGATCCTGTCAAATTTTTTTTTCTATTAGAAATTTCCATGGGTCAAAAAGTCTTTATCTTATAAGAGTATAATGTTTTCATTTATAATAAAAACTCCTCATCCAATGAGAAACATTCTAGCATATTTAATGGAGAATGATGCCACCAAAGGAAACCAGGCACATGCTCAGTCACGTGCTCACAGTGGTTAGGGCATGTTCTGTGTGTCCATGTGGATTCACTGCGCACAGCAATCCCCCGTGTTAATGACCCATCAGTCAAGAGTAGTCCATTCCCCTGGTCATGGAGACTGATTCAGAGATGGGCACTCGACCCAAAGAGACCTTATCAGCATTCACTGAGACTTGGACAACACAGCAAGATAAGTTCTGTAACAACACCTCATGGCCTACCCACCCCAGACACTCCCGCACACAAAGGAAGTTACACACAATGCGCAGGAATGGGGCCAATAGGTAAAGGGAAGTCCAAAACAAAGCCAAGATACTCAGAGAACGAGAGACAGGGAGTAGTTCCACTGTCCACACTGTTATAAACTGGGCGGTTCATAAACACAGTACACCAGACTCTATTTCTGTTGTCAAGGGTTGAGAAGTCTTAAATCCCGGTGCCAACAGACCTACTGTCTAATGAGAGACTGCTTCCTGGTTCATAGGTGGTCATCTTTTCCTGATAACTTCACATGAAAGGCCAGGGTACTCTCGCAGCCTCTTTTATAAGGAAACAAATTACTATCATCAGGACTGCGGCTAAACACCTCTTAAAGGCACCACCTCCCATTAGGGTGAGGGCTGGGATTTCAGCATATACAGTGGGGGTGGAGAATGAACATTCAGGTCACAGGAGAGACAGGAAAACAAAGAGGAAAGAAGAGACTCCAGTAATTGAGAGACAGCCTCTGGCTCTAGTTAAAACCACCCTTCTTCACCTCGGCATTTTGGCCACACGAACCAGTAATTTCCCCTTTCTATCTAAGCTGTTTTAAATTGCTTTTCTGTCACTTGGAACTGAAAAGATTTTTCTAATAAATATGCCTCTCAGCTCACTCGGGACACACAGCTCTGGGACCAGCAAGTGCTTGAATCTTAGTCTGTCTGACATGTTAGCCGCATCTCACAAACAGTCGTGGCAACAACTGACATTTAATCTGTACCAAGAAATGTGATGGAAACAACTGAATATTAGAGAAACTCATTATAGAGAAACCACTACAGTTCCCGTGATGGCATCAGGTAATTTTGTGTTCTTGATTTTCATAAATAGACTATTTTTCTTTGGTATTATTTATTTAGAGTCTCACTACATAGCCCTGGCTGTCCTGGAACTCACTCTGTGGACCAGGCTGACCTCAAAGTCACAGAGATCTGCCTGCCTCTGCCTCCCTGTACTGGGACTGAAGTGTGTACCACCGCACTGGGCTTCTCTGTTTTTGTTTTTGTTTTTTTAAAGCAAAACAGCAAAGCTTTTCGCACAAATGCTCAGGCAGTAGTGACAAAAAAAAAAGGACTAATAAATTGGACTTCAAAAAATATTAAACTGTTTTCTACATCAAAGAACTCTATCAAGAAAGTGAAGAGACAAGCTGGGTGGAGGGACATATGCCTTTAGTCGAAGCACTCTGGAGGCAGAGGCAGGCAAATCTCTGTGAGTTCGAGGCTAGCCTGGTCTACAGAGTGAGTTCCAAGACAGCCAGGGCTATGAAAAGAGACCCTGTCTTAAAAGAAAGAGAGAAGAGAGAGAGAGAGAGAGAGAGAGAGAGAGAGAGAGAGAGAGAGAGAGAGAGAGAGAGAGAGAGAGAGAAAGAGAAAACACAATCCATAGAATGGGTTGGAAATGTTGTCAAATCATGCAGAAAGGACACCCCTGACTCAACAGCAGAGCAACTACCTGATTAAAAAAGGTTTGAACACACAGTTCTCCAGTCGACAATAAGTACATAAAAACGTGGTCAACTAACTAGAGACAGCTGATTGGTAGTTGCCGAGGGCAACAGGAGGAGGGGCGAACAGTTGATGGGAGCAGAGAATCTCAGGCAGCTAGCAAAAATGTCCTAAAACTAGTTTATGCCAGTGATCACACAGTTGAGTGCTACACTGGAAATGAGTGAACCCTATTATACGCAAAACATGCTCCTGTAAAGCTGAAAAACAAAACAAACCAGGACGACCCTACTCTAGCAATGTTTCTGGAAATACTTCCGGGAAGAAACCAGCCACAGGGGAGCACATTCATCTGAGGAGGCAGGGAGTGGCAGAACCGCATAGCCTTGCTTGCATTTAAAATGCCCCTTTTCCTCCTCTACATGGCTGCTGGCTGTCTACATCCTGCTGAACACCCTTCAGCAAAGGCTGACTGAATGAACGTGGAAAATGGAGCGGCAGCAGTTTGCCTTCTATCATCTGAACGGCTCCGCCTGGGTCCCGGAAGCTGTTTACTTGACATCGCTCTCCTTGTTACCAGGAGCTATTCACCTCGCAAGTGGGAAATGTCTACCTGCAGAAAATGCAGCACCAGATTCTGTCCACTCCATTAAACTCAGGAGTTCCCATCCCAGAGTCATCCCAACCCTTCTCCATGGTGAGGAAGGAACAGGGATACTGCAGCCCAGGACACTGCCTGGCCCCAGACACTGAAGCCCCAGACACTGCCTGGCCCATCACCCGTCTCTCTTTTCATACCGTTAAGGCTTTTATTATTAAGAAGGGACACTGGAGTCAAGGAAATCATAGTAACATCTAAACTTTAGCCTTGAAAGGATCTCCTAAAAGCTCACCAGGCAGCAGAGAGCATTTATTAAGTACCTACTGAATGCCAGTCACCACCTCGGGTGGTCTTACGGTCTCTTTTAATCTCTGCCAGCCTGGTGGCAGGTGTTACGCCTCTCTGCCGCAGGTGGGGGAATGCAAGCCCCCTCCAAGGTTAAGCAGTGTTCCTGTCGTCTTGGGTCGCATAGCACAGACTGAGTTGATACCCAGCTTGGCCTTTGCGCAGTGCATTCTTTTTCCTTGATAGCACACTGGCAACTTGGTCAAGTATGTTACCGGGAGTCAGAACTCTTGGAAAACGAGGTGCCGAAGTTTGTGTCCATAAAGCAAGTGTCAGGTGACAAGATGTAAATAATGCTACCCTTCCCATGGTCCACTGCACGGTAAGCCTATGACTGGAGAGACAGACTGGAGAGACAGAGGCGGTCAAGGAGAAAGGCGGAGCCTGCAGTTGGCAGTCCAAGAGCAGGGTCACTCCTGAACAAGGAGAGCTTAGGAAGAGGTTGAGGGGGAGCCTCAGGTCTTGTCCCCGGGGTGAACAACTCAGAGGGCTCTAATTCACAGGAGATTGAGAAGGCCTGGCGGAGACAGTGAGGGCTCATGGCAGCCGCCCAAGCCAACAGTACCTCAGCCACTCCGGAGATGGCAGGCTTACCTCCTCCATTCCATTGGTCATTCCAGCAGCTCCACCATTATGTTGAGGCAGGAGGATGCTAGCTGTTACCATTCAAGTGATTCTGAAGATAAGTCAAATGACTCCTCCTGTCTTAGCTGGTAGAGGTGGCTGGGGACCCAGTCATTGACTTATGCTTGTGGCTGTGTCCCTAAGAATCCCCCAGACCATCCTCACTCACGCTTACTCAGAACTATAGTAGCACAATATGCAAGTTGTCTAAGGTAAGTAAACAAAAGCATCCTTGAGGCTAGTGTCCTGGATTCCTGTCATGGAAGCATGGATGGACACTGCCAGAGGTCCCTCAGAGCTGTGTGTGCAGCTGACTTCCCACCTGTGTGCAAAAAGCCTGGTCTCTGAACTTCCTGCAGTCAAGGCAGGACATGTTCATGAATCTTACATTATACAGATGTGGACGGAAGGCCCGAGTATGGAGATGTAAAGTTAATATCCTTGTTTCCAGTCCTGCCTGTCCAGCTTCCTGCTTCTGTGCTGGTGTGTACTCCTGTTCCAAGGCTGCTGGCCTTGCATGAGGTCCAGTCACTCCTAGCTGGCTGGTCATGTCCTGTGGGTGAGGACACTTTTTCAGTCCCTTCTCTGCTCAAGTCCCACATACAGGGCTTGGTACATAATGCTATCCCCTCTTGGTATCTTCAGGGCATTGGCTCCAGGATGATCATATCTGACTCCAATGCGTTATTCACAATCATTTCCCCAAAGCAAGATCTTTTTTTTAAAACATTTTCTTTTTTATCACCACTTAAGCCTTTTTATTATCACATAACCAAACCTTTTTTTTTTTAAGTTTTATTTATTTATTATGTATATAGTGTTCTGCCTGCAAGTGTCCTTGCAGACCAGAAGAGGGCACCAGATCTCCTTACAGATGGTTGTGAGCCATCATGTGGTTGCTGGGAATTGAACTCAGGACCTCTGAAAGAGCAGCCAGTGCTCTTAACCTCTGAGCCATCTCTCCAGCCCCCCAAATCAAGATCTTTACTTATCTCTTTTACAGTTTCTAGGAATTCAGACCTGGGTATCTCAGATCACTCTGCCGCCTTCCTCGGCCACCAAGAAAACCCTTTGTTTCCTACTCAGAATGCCTCTTAGGAGCTGCAGCACAGTAGGAGAGCGCATGCTTAGTGTGTGTGAGGGCCTGCGCTCAATCCTGACATCATCAAAGACAAAAACAAATCTTCACGTGTGTTCTTGACCCAGAATTTCTCTGTCACCACTTTCCTGTTTATATCCCACTTTATTCTCACTCCTTAGTACTATCCCAACAAATTTGCTATATATACAAAGTGTCATCAACTTATCCATTTTTACCAAATAATATGTTGTCTACTATTATCCTTCAAAAAATTAATGCATATTAGAGATTTTCCCCATGTCACCACACACAGATGCCTTCTCTCCCCGCTTTCCTCCCAAGACAGGGTTTCTCTGTGTCAGAGCCCTAGCTGTCCTGGAACTCAATTTAAAGACCAGGCTGGCCTTGAACTCATAGAGATCCACCTGACCCTGCCTCCCAAGTGCTGGGATTAAAGGGGTGTGCCACCACACCCAGCCCCAGATGCCTTGTTTTTAACAGTGTAGAAGTTTCCACAGCATGTATACTCTCTGAATGCACACACATTTCTGACTGGTCAATGCTTAGGCTGTCTTTCTAACATCATTTCTTCCCTCCCTCCATCTTAACACACCCCAGCTCTGTTTGGTTCCCTCTCCTCCTGGCTCCAGAAGAGTGTACCAGTTAGCCTAAGCCCATCAGAACTGGAGAGGGTTGCTGATCCAGGAATGTATAGCTGGAGTTGATCTATGAGACTGAAGGTTGGGGCTCACAGTTCATGTTGGGGGGAGACTCTTCAACACTGCCTTCTATCCACTTCTCTCCTCTGGATAGGCTCAAGTGACTGAGAGTTCAACTGATCCAGAAATGGCAGAGCTCACTGAGGAAAGACCCCTGTCTCTGATGACATCTGTTAGTGTGTCACACCGCAGCCGGGCTCTTCAACTCTGGAACTGTAATCGTGTTAGTGGATAACTTCCCTGCCTTTTAAAGCTGCTTGGAATTAGAGTCTCTGGGTTTTCTGTATCTCAGCAGCAGGAAGGTTTTGTCAGTTTATAGTGTGAATGGTGCTTATCAGAAACTAGCCATGCCATTAGGGTTTGTCGAGTGAATACACGAGATGCTCGGTGGTGTCTTTCTTTCTTCTATTACACACATGCCTCTCACATGTACATCTTGGTACACTTCCACAAGTATAAATATAGGCCATGGCAGAAGAGCCTCTGAGTCAAAGGGCCCATGTGTTTTGAATAAGAATAGACAATGACATGCTACTCTCCCCAGACGGTTCTGGATTTACTCATTCCCAGCAGTGTGGCAGAATATTTATATCGGTTCTGGATTTATTCATTCCCAGAAGTGTGGCAGAATATTTATATTCATACCTTTTGATTAATAAGTCATACTGATAAGGCTTTTCCACTTGGCTGGATTTAAAATGGTGCGTTATTGTTTCCTGTCTGTGCTTCCTTATTGTGAAGGGATGCAGATTTATATGCGCTGTTTATCTCAGTTACTAATTTTCCATGGGGTTGAATCTGTAAGAGTTAAAACATCTCATTGTTAAAAGCAGCCAAATGCAACCATTGAATAGAAGATCCTCTCTGAGCTAGGAAAAGTATTTGTAACTTACATCAAAATGGATGACAGAAACAATTCTTACAACTCAAAGGAAAAGCAGGAATACTCAATTTAAAAACAGGCAAAGGTGGCCTAGCGTGGTGACATACCTCTGTAATTTTGGAGAGGCTAAGGCAGGCGGGCTGTCAATTTGAGCTAGTGCCTTAAAACACCAGGATCGTAAATAAAACAGGTGAGTAGACAGAAGGCATGAACAGACATAGAACTCCATGCCTCATTAAAATGCACTTAAAAAAAATCCAAGTGAGATGTCATCATCCAGCCACTGAGTATGCAAGGATGTCTTTCTTATAATTCTTAGTGTTTCAATTCTCACAATTCAGAGACACAGATGTTTTCATGCACTAATTAAGAACAATTGTTCCATCTTTGGAGTATTTGACTCACCTTTAAAATACGTAAAACAGGTTTTTAGGGCAGTGGTGTGCAACAGTGGACAAATATCATTAGGCATTAGTCCATCGTCAGAACGGACAGCACAAACTATGACTCCCAGGGGAGGTGACTCTGGTTGGAAGTGATGTGTCACTGCAGTGTGTCCAGCAGGTATGAATGAGAGGGAAAGTCACATCCATGGGTGAGCAAAGTCCGCATCTACCACTCAGTTCAGCTGCACTTTGCTTCATGTTAGGTAAAACGGCTCTCTACAAGTAAAGGGAACATTCAAACGTGTGCAACGTTTTCCTGACACATCCGTTCTATGTTTAGAAATGTATCCTGCGGAAGTCATTAGAGATGAAGCCAGGCATACACGTTGTCCATGGCACCTCCATGCGTAACTGGAAAGTAGGCACTTGGCTCAGGGATTGGAGGTAGCTTATCCGTGTGGCTCTAGCACAGAATATCATGCGGACTCATAAGCAGGCTGTTAGATGACAAAAAGAAGCCAGCAATGATACATCCAGAGGGAAAGACCTCAAGGCAGAACCATACTAGTGATACGTGTCTGGGATCGAGTTTGCATGTGGTTATCGAGGGCACAGGGACGAACAGAGAAAAAGACTATAAGTGTATGCACCAAATGCTAACCACACTCTCCAGGTGACGCAACCCAACCATGGCCTTCATTCTTTGGTGTTCCTCCCTATTATTCTGTTTGTTTTACAATAAGCACGGAACAGATCCCTTCCCCAAATGAATAAAGCCATCCGCAGCATTTCCACCAGCTTTATATTTCTTGTGGTTTGCCTTACACTAAATGAACACAATGCTATAAAAATATCATGCTACAAAGTTGAAGGCTTTTTTATTTTTGAGAAAAGCACATTGTAATCCATAGGCAGCTGGGGTTGTGTTTTGGTGGAACTGAGGCACAACTTAGTACAGGCTCTAAAAAAAAAAAAATCTCCATTTCAGAACCTCATTATTCACCATCACACATGGTTAGTTGGGACTCACAGCTGAGGATTTTCCTGGCCTCAGACTTCCTGGGTGGCGGTTTATAGAAATATGTGACTTGAACATTAAAACCGTCTTGTTCACTTTCTGTTTACGCTGCAATTTGGAAAATTAAATTGTTTAAGGCAAAATTGTTTGAGTAAGCACCATGTCTTCTTTTTAATCCTATTGTAGTTTCCAAATTCATTTTTAATATACAAGGAAGCTGGAAATTAGCCCGATACCCAGTGGGGCAGAAAACTTACTTATCTTGATGAGAAAAAGAAGTTGGGGAACACCCCATCTAGTAATAAAAGGTGACAGCAAATGGCTTCTTGTATGAATGACTGAATCCGGCTGGCACTCACTGTTGTTTGGGTTAACTGCTCTGAGCTGCACTGCACTTTAAATACCCATGGGCAAACCTGGGAGCTCGTGTTTGACACCCCCTGAAGAATCACGGAGACAGAGGATTGCTCTTCAGCTCTCTCCACACACAGTTATGTTTTCTATCGCTGACATATGTTTCAAGAACATGTCACACGCTAGAACCACCTGTCAACTGGATGTCATTAGTTTGCAGTGGTTTCTAAATTCCTTTTATTTTTTCAAGACAGTCTCACTATACAGACCTGGCTGGCTTCAAAATTACAGAAATCCTCATGCCTGTGCCTCCTGTGAACTAGACTTAAAGGCGTGGACTATCATGTCCACCTGAGTTTTAAATCGTTGACAGGTACTAACTGTACGTTAGTGGGGCTCAGTGGGACATGTCAATGTTTTTTCCAAAAAAAATTTTTAAAAGACTTTTCGTTATGTGTATGTGTGTGGGTTTGTGCACATGAGTGCAGGTCTGCTAAGGCCAGGTCTGCTAAGGCCGGAACTGGGTTCCTGGTCCCTTGCTGCTGGAGTCACAGGTGGTTGTGCCACACAGAGTGTATGCTGGGAACTCAGCTCAGGTTCTCTGCAAGAGCAGTATGTGTTCTTATCACCTGGGCCAACTCTCCTGCTCTGCAGCGTGATGTTTCAATACACACACACACACTCACACTCACACACTGTTCGCACTGGCCAAATCCAGCCTCCCCATGTAGATACCACCTACTTACAATATGGAGTAACAGGAACTGTCTTTTAGAAGACTGTCTTTTGGGTTTTGAGTCACTCTCTACATGCGGGGAAGAATTTCGTGGTTGCTTTCAGATGGGCCTTTATCAAGACTTCTTAGTGCCCGTCAGACACTCCACCACTAGGGGGCAAGCTTGAGTCAGTTCGCCCTTCATAGGTTTTCTATCCGCTGTCTTCCTTTAAAGTGCCTAGACGGGACATCGTGTGCACACCTTTAATCCCAGTGCTCAGGGGGTAGAGGCAGGAGGATCTCTGTGAGTTCCAGGACAGCCAGGGCTACACAGAGAAAACAAAAAACAAAAACAAACAGAAGGAGAAGGAGAAGGAGAAGGAAGAAAGAAAGAAAAGGAAAGAAAAAAAGTGCCCAGGGAAGGCAAATGGTCAGGGGCTTTCTTTTCTCCATAAACACAGTTCAGTTAGCCATGTTGTTCAAGGCTCAGGCAGGCTAAAGCCACCTTCTCACACTCTCTCTCCAGTGTTACCTGAGTTCCTTTGCCTCTCTTACTATGCAGCTGTGTCTACCAGATGTCTCCTCTGAGGTTCTGTAGACACCACCAGGGTGTTGGCAGGCAGGTGAAGGGGCTGTGGCTGTGGCTGTGTGTGTGTGTGTGTGTGTGTGTGTGTGTGTGTTGCACTGAGATTATTTTACTCAATCTGTTTCACAAATGTGGGCTCTGAGACCCAACAGTTACACCCACTCGGCATCTTCAACCACCTTCAGTTATATTATCCTGCAAACTGCAAACTGAAAGCCTTGACCTCCCTCCAAACCAGTCCCCCCCCCCCCCCCCCCGCCCGCCATCCCTTCCTTTGGAAGTAAACACAACAGGACCCCCGACTTACTCTTAAGTCAGAAGCTGTGGCTCAGACTGGAGTTTGCACTTTCATACAATCCATCACCAAGTTCTAGTGGATCTCCTGAAGCAGGTCTTGAGTATATCCACTTCTCTTTAAGACAATCATTTCTACCATATCCAGGCCAGCACTGAGCCACCACAGCAGCCTACTCCATCCACTCACCACAAATCTGCACAGTGGCTGCTACAGCTTCAATATGTGCCCCAGATTTCAGGGAAGCTTAATCCCTGTTCACCTGCTACTCATATTTGGAGATAGGGACTTTGGTAGTGATAAGGAGTGGGTGGTGGTGTAAGGTAGGCTCTCTGTGGTGTAACTGGCAGAGGATTTTACAGGTCTATGGCTCAAATTTTGCTCTCTATGCACTCTTTCTAAGAAAGCTACTAGGAGATGTCTCTTCCCCAAATTAAACGGTGGGAATCCACCCAGGGAGTGCAGAAACATGAGGAGAGTGCCAGGGGAGCGGCCAAGGCTGGGAGGGGGCTGAGTTATAAGAAGAAGGACTTATAGGGAATGACAGAACGGATCGTCCTGAGGGGTTTGAACAGACTGGGGAATAGGAATGGCAGAAGATTTGAGGATTAGTTAGCAACTGATACAGAGAAAACCATAGCTGAAGAGCTATGCCAGCCAGGCATGGTGGTAAACACCCATAATACAAGTACTCTATAGGCTGAGACAAGAGGATCGTGAGTTCAAGGCCAACCTGGGCTATACAATGAGTTCTAGGCTAGCTTGAAATACATAGTAAGATCTTCCCTCAAAAAAAAAGTTACAAAAGAAGAGTTCCTTAACTGTTCTACTCTATGGCTCAGCTGTGAATAATTTAATTGTTAACTATGTAAATCCTGTGTGTGTCTATGTAGACTAGGGTAGAAAGAGAAAGAGGTCCATATTTCTGCCTTCTGAAACAGAAATGATCTAAAAGTGAGGCAGAAATCAAGAAGGCCAGTGCAGGTGGCCCTCCACACCTGCAAGTTCATGTCGATGACTGAGGACTGAAAATATCTGGGAAAACATTGTATCTGTACTGGACACACACATTTTATTTCTTATCCTTCCCTAAACAGTACAGCGCAACAATGATTCTCAGAATGTTTACATTGTATCAGGTAGTGTAAGTCACCTCAAGATGGTTTAACACATACGTATGCAAATCCTGTGTGCTGTATATAAAGGACTTACACAGGCATCTGTAGATTTTAGTATTCACAGGGGATCCTTGAGCAAACCCCAGCGGAAACCGAAGGACGCATTTTACTTGGAAATATGGAGACAAAGCAGAAGAAAGAGCTAACAGAGCGGCTGCTTTGAAGGAGTTAGAACTGGGGTGGAGAAAGAAGTCTGTGCATGTATGTGTGTGTGTATGTATATGTGTGTGCATATATATATGTGTGTATGTGTATGTATATGTGGTGTATATGTATATGTGTGTATGTATGTGTGTGTATATATATGTATATGCATGTGTGTATATGTGTGTATGGAACTGCATGGAAAGGAAAAGAAAAGAGAAGACAGGAAGAGCAGGAGAAAGGGGAAGGAGGGAACAAGGAGTGCTATTGCATTAGTTCATATAAACATAATCAGAATTTGTAACGACTTACTGAATGCCCTTCTGTAGAGCACTCACGTCTTTTTTTAAACATTCACTATTATTTTTTAACGTGTGTGGGCATTTTGCCTACACGTGTTCACTGTATGTGCGCAGTGACCATGGAGTCCAGAAGAGGGCGTTGGATCCCCTGGAACTAGAATTACAGACAGTTGTGAGCCCCCATGTGGGTGCTGAGAACAGAACCCCTTAACCATGGTGCCATCTGGTCAGCTCCGAGCACTCACATTTGAAAATGGAACAGCATTCCATTTTAACCTGAAGAAATGAATCGGGTCCCGTGGAGCCAGACTCGGAGGATTATCCAGTACCTGGCTGGCCACATGATGAAGGATGGGGAGAGTCAGACAGTTGGATGAAAATACAGTGCAGTAGATAGTGATCAGTGGGGCTGGAGGTGTGGTGTAGGGGAGAGCTTGCTCGTCTAGCATGGGAGGTTGGGTGTTCCAACCTCAACACTGAAAGAAAGAGAGAGAGAGAGAGAGAGAGAGAGAGAGAGAGAGAGAGAGAGAGAGAGAGAGAGAGAGAGAAAGAAAGGAAGGAAGAAAGACAAAGACAGACAGACCCATGCTTGTTTTGTTAATCTTCAGGTCTCTAGAGACTCCTGCAAGGCTGAGTTCAGAGAGGTGTGGAGGGATGGATCTGGGCCTGGGCTTGAGAGGAAGGGGGTACCTGGCCTGCCCATGGAAGAGGATGGGGACAAACAGGAATAGAGAGGAAGAGTGTCCCTGTGCTTATTCGATTAGGGGTGCACAGGTACACGTCAGAGGAAGTTTAGAAATCCAAGCTTGGAATACTACGCTCCACAGGGAGCCTGGCCAGAGGGTTGGCTTGTTCACTGAGCGCAGGTGGATGGTTACCCGGGCTGAGAACTCAACATCATGCATGGAAGTGTTGATGGGTACCTACTCATGAAAAGCGAGCAGAAGGCAGAGGCCTGTCTGTACCTTTAAGTGCAGTTGTTTACCTTTGGGGTCACGCCCCGAGGTAACAATTTGACAAATTTGACACCGAGGCAGACTTTTGTGCAAAGGCTGGTATCGCAATGTTACTGCTTATGGCAAGGAAGAAGACAGTCCTAATTTACCCTTCCTTCTCTTTGGGGGATAATTTTAATAGCAATGTAAATATGGACATATTCCTGTGCATATTTTTGTCTATGTTCACAATATGTGGCATTAAAACAATATTTGCAAAGAATTTGGTGAGTTACTATGTTATAATGACAGTGGGAAATAAAGTGATGTCTGCCATCAAGACCTATTTTTGCCCTATCATAGCGGTCGCCTTTACCTATGGAGGATATATTTTAGGCTTGGCAGCAGAGACCCGAAAGCACCAACTGTCCATCAGCTTTGCATTACTCTATCGAGATCCAAAAGTTAACCAACTCACAAAAAGAACATGTTTATTTCAGCTCACAGTGTTGGGGTTTTAGTCCGTGGCCTATGCCACTGCCATTCTTGGTCCCGTGAGAAGATAGTACAACATGGTGGAGAAATGTTTACCTCACAGCTCCCAGGAACCAAAGACAGAGGAAAAAGAGGGGATGGAGTTTTAACTTCCCTCACCAGAGCCCTTAATAACCTAACTCCCTTCCACCAAGTTTACTTTCGAATGATGTAAGGGCTGGGACCAAACCTTCACCAAGCCTTGATGGGACATTCTAGACACGAATAACAGAAATGACTAATAACCACACCCAATGATTATGACAATATACTATAAGAAAAGTTACATGGATATGGTGTCTCTCTTAACACATTTTTATTTTCACCTTTCATTTAAAAGAAGTATTTTGCAGCTTTTCATTGGCTCATTAGAGCTATTCTTGTGCTTTGGGACCATTAAGAAAAAAAAAAAAAAAAGGCTAGTTAAAACTCATCACTGTGAGACTACGGCATTTTATGAGATAACCCAAGGAGCTGCTAATCCACCAGTAGCCGGGTGACATGGACAAGCTGGGTTGAGAGAGATTTCCATCCCGGACAGGGATGGAACAGGAGGTCAGCACACTGTCTGGAGCCACATGCAACGTCAGACTTCTGCACCGCTGGTTTCTGAGATTTTTCCATTTAATATTTTTTGGCTCAAAGTGTTTTACATGCAATTGAGGAAAGCAAAATCTAGGAGGGAGGGGGAAGGAGGACTAACGTACACGTACACAAGAAACGAAACAAAGCCCCACTAACAACAATAAACAAACACCCGGAAATAGTTTGTGAACTATCACCAGCGGCAGGAGCGACCAATCTTTCTTGGCACGCATACTATTCCAACTTTACGTAATGAATCCATGTTGCTGGTGAACAGAAAGTGTAATAAATGCTTGTAAGAGAGACGAGAGCATCATAGTTTTGAGCCACTGAAGTAAAGTTACTAACATACACCTTCTTCAAAGACGGCCTGGTATCCTTAGTCCCCTCTAACACCTGCGGCTAATTTTGTTTCTGCACACTTATATCAAATACTGAATTTTTACCAAGTTAATCAGAAGTTCAATGCCCTTCCTGTCTAGCTGCAGAGTTATTGTGCATCTTGAATTATTCTTCATATTCTCTGCCAGAGGCCTCTAGCTCATTCGGTGTTTCAAGAAGTTACCATGCTGCTCCTTTTTAAGCGGATCAATAAAGCTTTTTATTAGATTTTCTCCCAGGTACACAGCAGTCATAATTAACAAACTCGGCTGTCATTCAAGCTGGAGCATATCAAATCTAAAGGCCACAGAGTATGTTCTCAGACAGTGCCGCGCACGTCTTCCTGAAAACAAGAGAATGTCAGGCAAGAGGGAGACCTATAAATATTGCATTCAGGAACACTGACATTGACCTACACTCTTTGACAGAAACATTAAGACATGGAGCGCTCTGACATATCTCTGAGATTTCTATTCCCAAAGGCAGCCAGGCCTTGGGCATGGCTGACAATTCTGAAAGGTCGTATACCTATCTTCTGTTTTTTTGTCACACAGAGGAGGCTAGATAGCTTCTCCTCCTGGCCTAGCCGGTAAATTGGTTCTGTAGAACCCCCAGACAGATGAACACATCCTTCCTTAAGCCAGAGAGCTTTCTCAGAGTTGAAACTCCTTGTTAGTTCTTAAACCTATCCTTTCCTCTCTACCTGCAGAAGAGCTCTAGACACACTCACACGGCGCCACAGGGAGACATAGATTTCATTGATTGCCAAGGAGGACTCTGAGAGGCTCAGGGCAGTTCGCTTCCCCAATACTGTGCAGGATCACAAGATGGCACTGTCACCACAGCAAAGGTGTTTTGATCCCATCCCTGCAGGGAGAATGTGGATTTCCGGCACACAGACTCACCTAGGTCCACGTGTGGCTCCTGGTAGGAATGATGCCCCATCCTGGTTCTATGCTTGGGGACAGATGCATAATTAAAGGATGCGCTTTTAGTTTGTGACTGGGTGACTTTCATGTGTTAACAGTACACCAACACCATAGGAAAGTACGTCTGTAAACATAGTTTTTACACAGTCGCTCTGGGCAGGATCATTTTTTTTTCTCCATAAAGAATACATAAATGGAGAAAATAAGCTGCACTTAAAACTCTGGAGCAATTTTTGTTCCATAAATTCTCCAACAGACACTCACCATAATTTTTAAAATAGGATTTTTATTTTTGCTATCAATGGTGCTGTAACAGCTCCTTATATCCAGTTCAACTGGAAAGCCCTTAATTCAAGATCTCAAGGAATGATAGTAAGGGTTTGTTTTTGTTTTTTGTTTTTTTGTTTCAATTTGACATACACTGGAGTCATCTGAGAAGAGGAAATCTCAACTGAGAAAATACCTCCATTAGCTTGGCTTGTAGGCAAGTCTTGGGGGCATTTTCTTAATTGTTGATTGAGGGTGGGAGGGTCCAGGTCACTGTGGACTGTACCATCCCTGGGCTGATGGTCCTGGTGCTTTAAGAAAGCAGACTGAGCAAGCCATGGGGAGCAAGTCAGTAAACAGCAGGACTCCCACCTCCTCCATGGCCTCTGCTTCACTTCCTGCCTCTAGTTCCTGCCCAGGCTTCCCTCGGTGACAGACTATAATTACAAGCTGAAATAAAACATTTCTTCTCCAAGCTGCTTTTGGTCATGGTGTTCATTGCTGCAGTAGAAATTTTAACTAAGGCACAAGGACAGAAGAGGGGAGAGCAGTGATTTTTCCAGACAACTTACAACAGCACAAAGTCACACAAGGAGAGCTGCCTGGGAGTCCACTGGCTGGGCTGTTCCCAGCAAAGATACCTTCCAGTCAGACAAGGAGGTCCAGCACACATTCACTTGGTCCTGGAGGAGAACCCTAATAGAGTCAGCAGAGTGGGGTGGGGGAGGCTTCCAGGAGCTTCCAGATGGGAAGTGCGGCAGGTGCTCACCCATGCTCCAGGTGGAAGTCTTGCAAGGCCCCCACGCCCGCCTTCATCACCCCTTGCTGGCACCTGTTCTGGAAGCCCCTTGCTGTCCCACAAAGCGACGGTACTCTGAAGATTTGCGGTGTGAGCTGGAGAGGACAGTGATGTGGCTGAGTCACGGTGAGTATAATGTACAAAAAAAGTCATTAGTGATGGACAGGACAAGACAAAGTGTAAGAACCACACTGTCACCAGTCTCCACTGAGCTCTTGAGGGATCATTTGACAAACATCCGTCCTATAGCGTCATAGACCCTGGGAAAGGTGTTTGTTAGTGGTTGGGGTCAGGGGGGATGGACAAGGAGATTTCTATAAGAAGGTGTTTGAACACCCCAGCAAATGGTCTCCCAGGCACAGCTCCTTGTGAGACCATCGTGCCCTAGCAAACTGCCTGGAAAATCATGGCTCTCCCCACTTTACCTCTACCCTGTGTCTTCATTGCTCCGATGACTATTGCTGTGATGAACACATGACCAAGAGCAGAACCAGCCCTGTGATCCACAGACGGAGTCAGGAGCTACGCCGGTAGCTGGGCTCTGCCAAGTGATCTACCTGTATGGTACTTTGTTCCCCCTAACCTCTCTGAGGATATCACTCTGTTTATTACTGATGAAGACACCCGGTGTCACAGCGATTGTCTGCCTTTGTCCAGCATCACACAGGACATCAAAAAGTCTAGAAAGGGAGGAAGGCCTGGAACACTGACTCTGCAGCAGCTAGCATCCCGAGGACAGCGCTGGCCAAGAGCTCCAGGCTCCGGAAACCCTGTCTGTATGCTACGCCTGAACAGCCTGACCCTCGAGCCCAGTGAGCTGCATTATGCCTCAGGTCCACAGCAGGGTCGTGGTGAAGAAACCGGGGCTCACAGAGGTCAGCTCTCCAAGGGCTACACTGCCGACCAGCTGGGATGTGGCCCTCACGAGGCCGCACTCCACCCTCTCTGCCGCTCTTGTTTCCCTCCGGAACCCTCGCTCTGTAGCACACTCACCCTCTTCCTCCACACCTCACCCTACCTGGTGGGTACCACTTGTGACAGGTGAGACCGATTGTCAGATTGACCGGATCTAGAATCAGGAGGAGACAGGCCTCTGGGCATGTCTGTGAGGGAGTTTCTAGACTGGGTTAATTGCAGTGGGGAAACCCTCCCTAAATGTGGGTCGCACTGTTCTGTGGGCTGGAGTCCCAGACTGAATGTAAAGGAAACAGAGCTGAGTGCTCCACACTGTTTCCTGACGGTAGATACAATGTGACTGGTTGCCTCAAATAAACACTCTTTCCTTGCTTGGCTCTTACCAGATATTTTGTGTAGCAAGAAAAGTAAACAAGTGACCGGAAATGTTACTAGTGCCCCAAGGGAATACCTCCTCTCTGCTGTAGGTCTCCAGGATGAGCTCGCAGGGCCCCAGGGCCCCAGGGGCAACGCTGGCAACACATGAACCTGTTTCTGAACAACCATCCCTTCCCCACTCCACAACCTCTTCTCAGAGCCGCCATAGTCTTGCCCTTCATCGACTCCACTCCCACACATCTCCTGAAAGCTTGTGTCCCAGCCTACTGCCATCTCTGTCTCTGCAAACCCCACATCATCGAGTCAGCTCTGCACCGCCACAGTTCCCCAGATTCCTTCCAAATCTAGCGACTGGATTCCAGCTAGCTGTCCCTGCAACATCCTCACTTCTAACACTCCCCCTCCCTCCCTTTCAGCTCTCAGTAACTTACATTTCACAGTTTAAGCCTGATGGTCCTCAAACCTTAGGATACGCTGGAGTCTTCTAGAGGGCATGCTCAAGTACATAGCGTTCTGAGTGAGCCGTCCTGTGGGCACAGGAAAGCACATTTCTACCAAATACTCAGGGATGTCGTCAGGGGACCACACTTGAGAGAGAAGCAGCTTTGAGCTATGCTCAGCCCTGACTGCTCATTACAGTCACCTGGGGAGCCTTAGCAGCCAGCCAGGCCCAGCTCCACCATAGCCTAATTAAATCAGGTGTTCCAGAGTAAGGCTACCACAGGCTTTTAGAGCCCACCAGGGACTGTGATGCACAGCCAAGACCATCTACTGCCCTAAAGATCTTGACTCGCCCTTATTTCTTTGGTCCCCTGCTTCAGGAGACCCTCTGTGTTCTCACCTTGCTTAGCAGAACCACAGACAGACTTACACATCAATCCAACTTTCTGCTGTTTCCACTGCTGAACCCGAGCCACTCAACACACACAGATTAGGATCACTAAACGTCATCTCCAGCCGCTGTGGCCAGGAGCTTGGAGCGAGTACACCCCAAAGCACTTGATGGTCCCTGTCAACTCGATGTCCCTTCCGTCCCACCCAGGATGTAAACGATGCCCTGGCCAATGTATCGGCCCTGTATTCACTACCTGCTTGACAGTCAGCAGGCAGCCATTTCTGTGGGGATCGCAGTGTCTGTTTTCAGGACATGGAGAACGAGAGCAGAAACGCTGGTGTCGATGTGGAGAAAGGCGGCTATAACACACTGTGGGTGGGAGTGTGAACTAGTGTGACTATGTTGAAAATCACTCTAGCGATTTCTCAAAAAACTAGAAAGAAGGTACCATATGACCTAGCTATCCCACATTTGGGCACATACACAAGAGACTCTATTTTACCATAGAGATACCTGTACACCCACCTCCATTACTGCTCTGGTCACTCTAGCTAGGAACTGGAATTAGCCTACACATCTACCAGCTGATGGGTGATGAAGAACCACCATATACTCAGTGGAGTTTTACCCAACTGTAAAGAAAAAGAAAATTATGAAAATTTCAGCAAAATAGATGAAACTGGAAAAATATACTGAATGAAGTGGCCCAGGCCTAGAAAGTCAAATATTCGTTCTGTTCATTCTGTCCTATGTGATGACGGCTTTGAAGTTTTAGTTGTTGAACTTGGAACATCTGTAGATACCTAGAAGTGGCAATGGGGCCACAGAAGAAGGAATAAGAGGCTGTAAGTGGGATGGGGATGGTGGAACACACATGCTATGGAAAGGGAGGGAGGGAGGGATTCCCGGAGTGGCCTCCTCTACTGCCAATGCTCCCACCATGATGCCTGGTGGGTACCACATGCTCCCACCGTGATGCCTGGTGGGTACCACATGCTCCCACCGTGATGACTGGTGCCACATGGGGCCAGACACCTTTAGACTGAGAAGTGTGAAACGGTGAGCTCTTCTGCTTTTCAGTTATTTTTGCAGGGATTTTGCCAGGATAATGGAGGCTGTTTAACAAGAGATGCAATGAACTTTGGGGAAATGGATGAATCTGTTATCTGTTCAGCCAAGGAAGGCTGAAGCTCCCATTTCTTCTTCCCAGTGCATACTGGGTGTGTGAGTGAGTCTGCACTCAGCATATGGGCACCAGAAGCTTAGCAGGAGCCAGCAAGAGGATGCTGCTTGCTATTTATCCCCTTTACATCAGAACTCCCCATTTATAAATCAGAGATTATTGTGCCTCTTCCCTGACTTTTTAACTTAATGTCATTCACAGGGATTAAATTGTGGTCTTAAAGACTTTTTTCAACCTTGTTTGGAAGATATTATAAAAGGGTAAAGCATGTGGTGGTATCACATGCATCAGCCTCGTGAGCCTTCAACTGTGTGTCTAAGCTATCTAAGATGCCAGATTAACTCTAAAATATAAAGACCCATACAACCGCAGGAATGGAAACTGAGTCACAGATACATTTTCCTTGCTAAGTAAGCAAGCTCTATAATATACAGCTCCAGCTTCCTTCTCCACGAGGATGGAATGCCTATGTCTAATTACCAGTATATCATAAGAGAATAACATCCAGTTTCTTTTTTTTAAAGATTTATTTATTGTGTATTATGTATATAGTATTCTGCCTATGTGCCAGATTACGGATGTTTGTGAGCCACCATGTGGTTACTGGGAGTTGAACTCAGGACCTCTGGAAGAGCAGCCAGTGCTCTCAACCTCTGAGCCATCTCTCCAGCCCCACCATCTGGTTTGAAATGCCTTAGCACTGTGGGTTCATCAGGGGAAGACCGGGGATGGCCTTGGCTTCCTTCTCGGGTAATTATAATCATCGTCAACAATGAGGAGAGAGACAGCAACAGGAGTGTCCAGCATAGAGTGTCTTCAGTAAATGGCACAATGATGCCAGGACAGGAAAAAGACAGCAGAGTTTAAAGGCACTGCCTTGATGTGGGAGCAGGGACCATGCCCTGGGCCAGCTGGTGTGGTTGGCTGCAACGTGCTACCCTGATCCAATTAGCTCTACTGGGTGCCACCTGGGGGAGGAGTCCTTTGGCTGTGCTATCCTTAGCAACATCCCTCAACAGTGAACTAACTCACTGTCTATCTTCACTGGTCACCTGTTCGTTATTCAATTCATCAACACTCTCAAGTTCTACCCTATCAGAAGTTAGCCAGGAAAACCAAACAAAACCAACCAACCAAACAAACAAAAACAATCACACTCACTGTCTTCTGGATTAATCCAGATACATATGTTTCTCCCGGGCCTTTGAGGGTGGCTTTTGCCCTCCACGCTCAACCTGGTTTCTCAAGACGAGGGCAGCGAGGCTGAAGAGACCACCTTTGCTGACTAACTTGCAGATTTGAAGGTGCAATGGCACAGCTTCCAGTCTCTGATTGGTTTAATGAATCTAGCCTTCTGATGACTCTGAAGGAAAATGTATTCCTGAGTGCAAAGAGCTGTCAGGTTTTCATTACTGCCGAGGAGCAGGGCGCCTGTGGAGAAAGGCTGAGTGCAGCTGAGGGGCTCAGTGGTGAGGAAAAACAGCTTGCACAACCTGATGACACTCCTGTCATCTACTTTAGGGAACAATTCAATCCATGGCTTCATCTTCAAAGTAAGTGTCCTAGAGAATTTCTGTTCATTCTTGCTGCCCTTCTAGAGAGATCCCTGACCAGTACCTCTCTCCTATTCATCCCATTACTGACGTAGACCTATGTGGCCATGTTTGAACAAACTCATAGTACAAATATGCTCTTTTCTAAGATGGGACCAGTTCCCTAATTTACTATGGAGGACCGTGTGGCCTTTAGAATTAGGAAGATTCAGTCAGGCTAGCTAATGTATCAGTTACTTCATCAAGCCATTGGTTTTTGTGGTAGGCATGTTTAAAATCTGTTTCAGTGATTTTTGACACACCGAAGACATCATTATCCCCTGTGGTCAGCATTCAGTGCAGCAGGTCACAAAAACATTATCTTCTTTGATTAATCTCTCACTTTCCCCCAGCCCTCCCCATTCTCTCCAGCCTCAGGAGTTACAGTTCTCATCTGTTTCTACACTTTCACTTTTTTAGATTCCACTTATTGGAGAGGCTATATAGTATGCATCTTTCCAAATCTCACTTATTTATTTCACTTACCATAATGTCTATCAATTCTAGCCATGTTATTGGAAATGTCAGACTTTTATCTTTATAAAAGAGGTATAATATTCCATCACTTGTCTGCACCCACTCATCCATTGATGGACACTTAGATCGCATCCATATCTTAACTACTGTGAATCACGATGACAAAGAAGATAAATTTCAATAGAAACAAGTTAATAGACGTTTGTACTGGCTGGTTTTGTGTGTCAACTTGACATAAGCTAGAGTCATCAGAGAGGAAGGAGCCTCAACTGAGGAGATGCCTCCATGAGATCCAGCTGTAAGGCATTTTCTCAATTAGTGATCAATGGGGGAGGGCCCAGACCATGATGGGTGGTGTTATCCTTTGGCTGGTGGTCCTGGGTTCTATAAGAAAGCAGGCTGAGCAAGCTAGGGGAAACAAGTAAGTAGCACCCCTCCATGGACTCTGTATCAGCTCCTGCCTCCGGGTTCTTGCCTTGCTTCAGTTCCTGTTCTGACTTCCTCCAATGATGGACTATGATCTGGAAGTGGAATCCAAATCAACCCTTTCCTCCCCAACTTGCTTTTTGGTCATGGTGTTTTGTCACAGCAATAGAAACCCTGACTAAGACAATGTCTTCCTGATATATTAGAATAGACCAAAATACACAACTTCAAGAAGAAACATGACTATGCTCTTCTGAGGGTCTTAGAAAATAAGCTCCCAGTTTTGGTTAGTTAGCAGTACCCCAAATAAGTGCTGTGTTACCTTCAAGGGGAGCTTCACTCAAGCCAGAGGGAGAGTGGTGGACCTATGCAACCAGTCTGAAGGGAAGGGGACATCAGCTGAGCAGAGAATGGACATTTTTTTAAAAAAAAAAGTACATTGTAGGATTTTCCTGATGACCATCCAGGCTCCCTGTAGTGACCAAGCTTCATGGGCCTTCAAAGAGGCATGAGCCACTGGACCCTTTACTTCTGCTTCCTGGAACCCCAAGCTGACAGCCCCAGACATGGACTTATCCCTGTGGTTCAAATGACCATGGGAAGACTACGTTTGGCTCCGCTAGAATAGCAAGGATCTTCCTCTTGAAAGATGTATTTGAAAACCACTGGTTCTAAATTACTCTTCCTTAGCCTATGGGAGAGGGTGTCTGCTGTGGGATGGTCTGTATGTCAAGTGTGTTGCTGATTGGTCAATAAATAAATCACTGATTGGCCAGTGGCTAGGCAGGAAGTATAGGCAGGACAAGGAGGAGAATAAAACTGGCAAGTGGAAGGCTGAGTCAGAGAGACACTGCCAGCCGCCACGATGACAAACAGCATGTGAAGATGCCGGTAAGCCACGAGCCACGTGGCAAGGTATAGATTAATGGAAATGGATTAATTTAAGCTGTAAGAACAGTTAGCAAGAAGCCTGCCATGGCCATACAGTTTGTAACCAATATAAGTCTCTGTGTTTACTTGGTCGGGTCTGAGTGGCTGTGGGACTGGCAGGTGATAGAGATTTGTCCTGACTGTGGGCCAGGCAGGAAAACTCTAGCTACAGGTGTCTCCCTTTCTAGACACAGGTGCCCATTTAGGGAGGCCTCCTCCTGCCCTGGCCATTACACTGTGTACTTGAATTGTATTTGTTCACTTGAACCTCCTAAGGAACCTGGGAATCTTGCCTTACTGTCTATAGAGGTGGACAGATGCGGGTGGGCTTTGAGGCAGAAGTAGCCCAGAGATAAAGGGGTAAACATGAATATGGAAAGTGATGGGGAACAAGACATCCCCGAAGCAAAGTCTGTGACGATTTCCACAGCCACGCCCTTCATTGTAAAGAGTTAGCAGCTTACCACTGGCTCACAAAATCCACCTACATTTTACCATCAGCTCTTCTGGGTGACAGTGCCAGCAGCAAGGTGACTTTGCTGAGTCATAAAGGTACTTCTCATCTATCCCTGGGCTGCCCTGGGCTTACTCTTATATCAGTGCATTTGAGTCTCAGGAGGGCAAAGCCAATATTGAGAGAAGTTTCTTGTTGGATGTAGGCGTGAAGGCGTGGAGAGTTATTAATTCATACAGCAAACATTTATTCTTTTGTTTTTGCATGTTCACCTGAGAACTGAAGCTAACAGGATTTTATTTCCTGTGAAAGGATTTTGTGATTCATCTTCTTGCTTCATGGGCCTTATATTGCAGCCAACCTACCAACCAGTTCAGGCAGTTGCCAAGCACCAGGGGATGGAGGAGGCCCACTATGAGTCCCTCTGTTCCCCAAGCAGGGCTTACTTCCTCCAACCTGGCCATCCAGGTCTCTTCTGTATTAGCTACTCATTTTGTTGTTATGAAAAAAAAAAACTTAGACAAAAGAACCTTAAGAAAGGAGGGATTTCTTCTGGCTCACAGATGGAAGGCACAGTCTAATCCTGGTGAGGACGCCATAGCTGTAGGAGAATGAGGCAGTTTGACGTCACATTGCATCAGGAAGCACAGGGCCATGAACGCCTGAGCTCAGCTTGGTTTCTCATTCCTGTGAGTCTATGGTCACTGTCCATGGAATAGAGCTGCCCACATTCAGGGTCGGTCTTCCTACCTCAGCTAACCTAATCTAGATGACCCCTCTCAGCCTGACCCAGAGATGTTTCTCCAAGGCCACTGTAAATTCCGTCAAGCTGATAGTCAAACTTAAGCATCACACTTTCCCTACTGTGTCTGACCAACGTCACCATCACCTGGTGTCTCTGCTGATCACAGGTTCTTGGACCTAGAGACGCAGCTGACTGAACCCCCTCTTAGGACCTTGTCCCAAGTGCGCACTAAAAACAGTGTACAGTCCTGACAATTGTACCTCCAAGATGGTTTAGGAATGGTCTCGGTTTTCCAGGTAAGAAGTATTGTGCTTGGAAAACCTCTCTCAGCTGTAATTACAAGAGGCCCGAAGCCTGCAGGACCCCAGGACAGCCTGGGCAGGGGTGAATTTTACTTGTCTGTGAGTCCCTGGCCGAGGCTGGCTTTGGACTCATATGCTCTTTCCTGAGAACTATCCAGCATTGCTCCAGCCAGCACAATGACCAAAGCATTGCTCACGTAGGAAGCAGAATTCCTGAACTTGGCAGGATGCTGGAACACAGAGGACCGAAAAGGCTTGGGGAGAGCAGAACTCTCCAGACCCTCTGTCAGATGCTGGAAGGAGCCTGTCGCTGAGGTGGGAGGCTGTGTAACTTCAGTCTGCAGCTGTCGTCCACAGGGCTCATGACGAGCTTCCCTGAGGCGGGAGGTTCTGTAACTTTGATCTGCAGCTGTCCTTTATAACACTCATGGAGAGCTTTCCTATTCAAGAAAGCCTGGAAGAAGGGTTTCTGGACTCAACCACAAGCCCTCATGCGCCTCAGTTTCTCAGCAGAGCCCAGGGTGGCTGACTTGTTTCACATCTTGTCTTACACAGAGGACTGTGTGTCTTCTCTTGGTCAAGTTGTCAAGGGCAAGCCTTCGTATTGTGGGTTACAGTACCTAGAGAAGAGGCCAGAGGTGCAGACCTGGGCGCACAGAAGCCTGGCAGTGAAATCTGTGAAGCCAAGTGAACCCTGTCACTGAGCCCCGGCACTCCAGATGGGACCGGCCACAACTTTGGTCATGATTGTGTGTCCCAGCTTTCTATGTGTCTTATAGCCCAGCAGACAGAAACATGAGTGAGACTGGGTCGGGGAGCCCTTCATATTGTGTCCCCCCCCTGGGATTCTATAACTAGAACAGAGCCAAGGAGCGTCGCGGACTCTCTTGGGGAAGAGCTGGAGGCACAGTCAGAGAGGACTTGGTGATTAACTCCTTTTTGCTCTGTTCAGTGTTGCTGGCCCACCATGTTCCAACAGAGAGCTCCGCTGGATGGGAAGACACGCCAAATGAGGCACAGAGGAAAACACAGCTGTGACGGAGTCCCTTGTCATAAGTAGGACACTCTGTCAAGGAAGCAGACAGGGTGCATAAGACAGAAGCTTCTAGTCTTTACGGGAGACTTCCACGGCGCTCTAAGCTCCTGAACTCCATTTTCCCTTTGATCCTCACTTAGCTGACTGAATGTTCCCATCAATGACTTCTGATTTATTTTAGTCTCTTCCCTTTGAACTTCAATGACCACGTTCAGCGAAGAGCAGGTCACTGGTCCTCTAAGTCATCTGGACTCACCTTGATAACTTTAGTGATAACACACAGTTCAGCTGCTACAAGATTCATATTTCTAAGGCATAGCTCCCGGCTCCTGACATGAGTGGCCGACCCGAAGCTGCTGCCTCGGAGTCCCCAACTGTGGCCTTCCCGTCTTGGTTCCATGGCTGGGTTCCTGATGGGCACTCCAGGCAGATAAATGCTGTTCCAGCGATGATGCTGATATCTGGTGTGCTGGGAGGAGAAACCATTTAGCTGCTCCCCTGCAGGCTCTCCGTTCACCTGCTGTTCCATGTTACAGCCCACTTACATCCCATCGCCACCGACAGACACATAAGCATGTTCTGCTGCAACCAGGCACGTCGGCAATCCGGGAGGTGGGCTCCCAGAGGTCCCAGGCATGGTGCATTAGGCAGTGGGCCAGCAGGTTCCCATCCCAGAAAGCTCTCCACCTCATTAGTTTCTCCCCGTACAGCAAAACGCACGGCCATCTAGGTTACAGCAATCAGGGCAGAATTGCTTGTGGTTGCGATGGGAGCTGTGCTAGATCCCCGAGGCTTTAGACAATGCTGTTCTGTGAACTGTGGCATTTTAAAGTAGGGCTAACTCGGATGCCAAGTGCATTTATCCCACGCCTGTTTTCCTTGCTTTGTTCTGAATGGGAAACGCATGCAGGTGTCAGCCTCAGATCCTCGGCAGTCTCCAGGAAGCTCTTCTCTGGGCTTAACAGCAAAACAGAGCATGTTCGGGGAGTAAGCAGAAAATGTATTTTGCTCGGCTACGAATCCTGGCAGGGGCTTTGACAGTCAAATAGGATTCGAGAGTCGAAAAACCTTTTTTATCTGTAAAGTTAACAAACTGGATCTGAGATGCAGCTGCTGGAATGACCAGCATTGGAGAGCCCGTGTGGATGGATAAGCAATAAATTATTTCACAAGGATTGATCCCACCATTCGTTCAATTTTCAGCGGATCACCCATTTTCCTAATTGGAAGAAAGCTAAGCAAACAAATGGGTAGATGATGATTGGACTCTGTGTTTTCGGACTCAGTAATTGATTCCTATGAATGCCTGGGTTCAGCTCAACACACGGAGAATCTGCTAACTGCCAGGCAACAGTGTTAGGTCTGAGATTGGCCCCTGACACCTGGTTGGCAAAGGGCAGAGGATGGACACTTGAACATGTCGTTCCAATAGAGACAGAAGGATGAAGGTAGCTTCACAGGGGTCTCAGTCAGTCCAAATCCTGGTCTGAGGGTGAGGTAGAACCTTGCAGGTAAGTGTAGACTCTGGCTGAGTTTGGTTTATCCACAGAGGTTCTGTTTTCTCCTTCTGGAGGCAGACTATACCTCTAAGTGACTATATTCCCAGCTTGTGGAATAGGACACAGAGATCTCTGGTGTTGGGCTGCCGGGATCTGCAGGGTCTAAGATCTGGGCCTGGGAAATGGGCTTATGGAGACAACTCAGGCTGTAGAGGGGACTGTTAAGAGCCTGGAAACACCAGTGTGTCTCGGTACTGCATGCAGAGTGCACCTAAATGCCTGTGTCTGGATGCTGCATGTGCGCTTATGTGCCTGTCTTCTTCCCATCAGTTATTTCCACCCTTGAGGACACAAACCAAAAATGACAAAGCTTAACATTTAAAAGCAGACCTTTCTAATGCTCAGCCCACTGTTTAAAATTCAGTTGTATCACTTCATCATGTAGATACCTAATAACTGCCTTGCCCAGCTCTCAGAACAACAGCATGAGAGAAGACAACAGAATGGCTGGTCCTCTTTACCTGCAGGTTCTGTACCTTCAGATGGAACCAGCTGTGGGCAAAAACATTTGGGGAAAGATGTTGATTCAGGAGGGTGAGGCAGGAGGATAGTGAGGTCATATAATGAGACTGTCCTAAAGACTGGGCTACATAATGAGACTGTCCGAAAAACAACAAAACAAAAAAATCAGTACTGAATCTGTCCAGACCAATTACTTATATAACATTTACATTTCACTAGATATTATAAGTAATCTAGAAATGATTTAAATAGATGTGAGGATACATGTAGATGATATGCAGATGTGCTGTTTTATAGAAGGCACTTGAGCATCTAAAGATTTTCCTTTCCATGGGAAGGATGTTGGCACCAATCCCTCCTTTACACCACGGGGTTTAGGAAGTCTTATGTTAGAAAATGTTTGAGTCTGCCTTCCTCCAACTGAACTTTTTTCTTTTGCTCAAAATGTAAAGTTCTTTCCTTCTTTCTTTCTTTCCTTCCTTCCTTCATTCTTTTCTTTTTCTTTCTTTCTTTTTTGTTATGTGTATATGTGTGAAGGTGCCTGAAGAGGTCACAAGAAGGACTCAGACTCCCTGGAGCTGGAGCGAGTTACAAGCGATTATAAGCCATGCAAAGTGGATGCTGGGAACTGAACTTGGGTACCCTGGAAGAGCAGCAAGTGCTCTTGACCACTGAGCCATTTCTCCAGCGCAAAAGGTATAGCCTAGGCTGGTCTCAAACTCATGATCTTCCTGTCTCTGCCTCTTCCGTAGATGCTATTGGCACGCACCATCTCAACAGGCGTGAGTATGGTTGTTAACTGTATCCCTTTTCTGCTATGCTAAGGAAAAAATGCTACACATTGAAACCAGGAAGAAAGTACTATGGATGCCTCTCAAATGCATATGCAGATGCCATGTAGCTGGACTGAACACAGTGGTCCCCACCGCACAGCTCCAATATGCCCAATAAGCAGAATGGCCACATTGTACGAGCAAGTGTTCCTTTACCAAACCCCCAAATGCAGTTCTGCCGTGAGTGACCCCTGTTGCAGGCGGGTTTCCTAAGAACACCAGCTTTTAGCTCCGAGTCATAAATCACATGTTGCTGTATTCAGGAACTGCTTGTTCAATTTTAATATCCACCACACAGCCGGCTCTCCTCCCTCCCTTCATCACCATGTGAGAACATTTCTCCCTTGTAGCATGGGGCTACTGACCCTGTAAGGCCTTGAAAAATTTGTTTGTTCCAGTCACCAAAACGCTATAAAAATAGTAAGGGAAGTGAATGGTGATTGATGAACATCAAAACCACAAATAGTGCTTGTAATTGCAATTTAAAAAGGACTGTTCTCCACTTTGATTAATCTGACCCTCTGGGCCACCCTTAACAGAGAGGCACGGGAGAATGCTAATCAGGAAGTGGATACAGAGAGAAGGAAGTAACTCTCCAGGTGTCCAGCTCTGCCTGCCCTTCTCCAAGGCCGCCCTTTGCCCTCTCCGACCCTTCCATCTTTTGCGCTGAAACCTCAAACAGGCCCAGGTCAAAGTGACAGCATTACTGTTTCATCCTGAAACTCTGCTTCTTGGAGCTGTTTTCCCTCGAGGAGCCTCCTGAGTGGTCCTGGGAACACTGCCCTGGGCAATTTTAAAGCACTGTGTGCCCATCAGTGGCCTGGTGAGCTGGTTAAGCAGTCACATGTTCCTAGGCAGAGACCTTGAAAGGTCAGCCAAGTCCCCTACCTGCCAGCAAGCAGAAGGCATAATAGAAGCAAATATGCGCCTCCCTTCTGCATTCCAGCTGTGCCTCCTCACAGGCCCAACTAGGAGAGCTCCAGGGCACCCTCCTCTGCTGATGTGCCTGCTCTTCCTGCTTTCTGGCTGTCCTGGGGACTTTCTAGTCCTCTAGTGCATCCTCTCACCTTCTTGTTCCTGCCGACCTCACACCTGAGCCTGCAGAGAGAGCCACCCCTGCTTCTGGTAAGCCCTTTAGAGCTCAGCGAGTTCCACCCTCCCTTTTTTTGTTGTTGTTTTTTGTTTTGTTTTTGTTTTTGTTTTTTGAGACAGGGTTTCTCTGTGTAGTTTTGGTGCCTGTCCTAAATCTCGCTCTGTAGACCAGGCTGGCCTCGAACTCACAGAGATCCGCCTGGCCCTGCCTCCTGAGTGCTGGGATTAAAGGTGTGCGCCACCACTGCCGCCCGACTTCCACCTCCCTTTTATATTACGGCAGCAGGTCTTTGAATCTGAGTGGCGGGGACGTATTCCACACCCCTAAGTCAAGAGGCATGACTTCTGGCTGCTCATACAGAGTCCAATGTGTTAGGACAGTGTCTGTCCCTGCTTCCTGGGGAGGCCGGGCCATAGTGTTGGCATTCTGGCCTGCCTCTTGGGGACCCGCCCTGCATCCTGACATAAAGCCTCCTTTAAGAAAAACCCCTTCCTTCTTCTTCTCTCTCTTCTCCTTCCTCCCTTTCTTGCCATGAGGTGTGCACACCGCCACTTTCCCTCCCTTTTCTCTCTCATTCTCTGTCTCTCCTCTCTCCTCTCTCCTCTCTCTCTCTCTCTCTCTCTCTCTCTCTCTCTCTCTCTCTCTCTCTCTCTCTCTCATAATAAACTTCCACGTGGATGCCGTGCCTGGGGTGTGAGTAACTTTCCACTGTGCCCCACTGCCCCCCGCCACCACCGCATCTGCATCTGTCTCCCTCACCCACAGGGGCACCTTGGCTCAATCCGCCAAGGCTTCCCACACCGCCCTATCATATCATTACACATATGCACAGTAGTGGTGGAGAGGGCAAGCAGGGGCATGGGTTCCAGGCAGGCCTGCTTCCTGGAGGCCCTATCACCTGCCAGCTGCAGCTCCCCCCCCACAAAGGCTGTCCTCGGAGGTTCTGGTTGCCAGAACTGATGCAGGTATTCAACATCCCCTACCCAAGCCCCCACATTTAAGCTAAATTATAGTGCTCAATGAGAGCATTCTGGGCCTCAGCTGGGAAGAAGGGATCATGGAGAAGGGAAAGGCAAGGATTCTGCCGTGCATATCAGAGTGGACTGACAGCTTGGACTTCATCAATAGGCAGGGTCAGGGGATGTGGGTTCTGGGGAAACATGACAGAAGACTCCTTCCTTCCGAGTTCATCCTGGTCCCGGAAATGCTTTCCCAGAACCCCGAATAGCAAGACGGATATTTTTCATCCTTCTTTTCCAGGGAATTCATGCTTTAACGTCTTCACTTGTATTCTAGGAGAGCTGGGAAAGTGTGTCCGTACCCAGAGACAGGAGCCTCTGGGACTGTGATTAGAATCCTGCTGTTACTAGCTTCCTTCACGTCTGGAGCATACTGTGGGTACTGCTGCATCCACGGTTTCAGCATCCTTATATTTTTTTTAGATAAATCTTTTTAAAGGATCGAGTTATTTCTATTATCTTATGTGTATGGGTGTTTTGCCTGTATGCATGCCTACACACCATGTCCTGTGCAGGATCCAAGGAGGTCAGAGGAGGGCATGGGGTTCCCTGAAACTGGAGTTACAGATGGTTGTGAATACACTGTGAGAGCTGAGAACCAAACCCCTGTCCTAAGAGCAGCCAGTGATTTAACCATCGAGTCAACATTCGAACACTTTATTAATAAAAGAAGCCATTAAACGTGTCCTTTGGATCATTAGCTCAGAACTTTGCACCATCTGCTCTGGCGCCAAACTTGGCACCTTCTATGGATCCTCCCTAGATTTCAAGGCCAGAGATTAATCATCAAGGGCCTTCGTAGCGGCCCTGTGGTATCCTCAAAGCGCCGGCAGAATCACCCCTATTTCGGCAGTGGAGGTGAGAGGCATTGCGCCTGCGCTCTGAGCTTTGATGCCCCTGCAGAACCACTCTCTTAAATCCTGAGCACCTCTGCCGTCTGCGTATGCGCCTGTCTTCCTCTTTCTCCACCTGCGTCGGCCCGACCCTCCGCACCCTGCTCACTTGTCATCTCTTGGTGTCTCCTAACTGACCCTACTGTAGACACCAAAGTAATTCAGACTGTGGCTTGTTTATTTCATAGACTCTCCTTTAGTTATAAGAGGTGAGTATTTTTATTCCTCTTCCTGTCTCAAAAGCAAAACAAAACAACCCCCCAGTTGGGTGGCACATTTCACGTCTGTGGCTTCGCAGTCTTGCCCGAAGTTTCTAATATTGGGTTTACTCTTGCATGAGAACACTTAACAACCAGATCCAGCACAAGAGAGAAAAGCTAGAGGTGTCTTCGCCCCTCATCTCCAACAGGCATGGAGTTGACTCGGGGAAAAGAGCTTTGCAGGCTGATGTCAACACCATCAGGAGCCCTGGAGCAGGGTTCCAGGAGCAGGATTGTGCAGGGTCTCCGGAAAATGCCCACTTCCTATTTACTTTGCAACCCACCAAGGTCCAGCTGATAACCCGGCTTTCTTTCATGACACCACTGGACAAAACTAGACAAACATGGCCTTCCCTCCCTCCTAGACCTGTGTTCTACCAAGAGTCTCAAGAGTGAAAAGGAAGCGTTTTGCACACTGTACCTTTGTATCCAAGAGGTATAGTGACCACGCCCAGAGTCTGCTCACCATCCTTCATTTCTGCTCTAACGTGGATCAGCTTGAGGTCAACCACGGTTATGATATCGCCTTTGGAGAATGACAGGTTGTCTAGAGACCCTGAAAGACAATAATTGCCACGGGAAAATGAAAAAAAAAAAGAACAAAAAGCTCTTAAAGGTTGACATTACATCCAGAGATTCGTATTTCTTCAGGTAAATGAATGCTTGAAGTAAAATGTGTAAAAGTTTAAGTACAATTATTAAACATGACGTAGAACACAAACAGAGGCATCTCAGTGAATACAGAAAAAAGACAAAGACCACTAACTGGATAATTCAGCATCTTCTAGTGGAGGCAGACTCTTCAGTATGTCAGAATATATAATTCACTTTAAAGTTAAAAATACTTAAAATATTTTTTTTCCAGAAGTAGCCATCATGATTTGCCTTGCCCCATGGGCGGCATGGCTACCTCTGTCGTTTCCAGCAGCAAGCCCTATTTTCCCTGTTCTAACAAGGCAGAGAAAGTGCTAGATGGCTTCCTGACGCACAGGTGGAGTGCTTGCTAACCATGGGGAAACGCCTAGAGCATTGACATGATTTTTTTTTGGTTATCATCAAGCCAACAAAAGACAATTTTTCAAGCTCACGCTTATCTATGCCTTAGATTTCGTGTGTCAAATTGCAGTAATTTCCCAGCAGAGTGAAAAATATTCACTGCTCAAAAATAACATTTTCCTCCTTCCTAGGCAATACTGGTGAATTGCCCCCTCCTTTCCCAGCCACCTGTCAAGTTAAAAAAATAAATAAAACAACCCTTCAAACAGCAGAAATATGACAACCTATAGCAAGGAGCTTTGCTAGGCTGTATATTTCATTCTGCCCAGGGCTAAGGAAAATACTTTAGCAAGTAAATATATGTCCTCCATAAACAGAACATTTTCTCTCTCTTTTCCAGTACTCTACCTTCTTGGGAAAGAGTTTTTTTCCCTCTCCTTTATGGTATGCTAAAAAGAGGTAAGTGCAGCCCCCCCCCCCCAGGCAGTGGATTCTGGTAGAACAATGCTTGGTTCTTATTAGTCTAGCATCTCCCGACATAATCTACATAGAGCATGACTCCCAAACCCACTCCTATCCCTGAAGTCTTTGCAACCAGGACTGAGAAGGAAGCCTACATCTTTGGAACTTGCCAGCTTTTGCTTCTCCTGATCTCAGAATTCACCATCTCTCTCTCCTACCTGAGAAATAGTTTCCATCAGTCACCTCCACCTGTCTGGGCAAGGAGTTCTGATTTAAGGAATTGATGTAAGAATCCCAAGCTTGCTCCATGACGACAGAATCGTTTCTCTCCTGCAAGACATGCCCGGCACTGCTCAAAAGTTGTCTCTTGTGAGCAGGTAATCAGCCACCTGATCATGACCTGGACTGTGAGCCATGTGTCATAGGGGGAAGGAGGAAGTAAGTAACTTGCCAGGAAGAATGAGTTCATTAGTTCAATGTCCGAGGGTTGGGAAGGGTAGGCACTTGACTGTTTTGTATGAATGGTTTCTGGAAAGGCTCGCTAGGCCTATTGGGAGTATCTTCTAGATTAGAGTATCCCAGGCAGCATCATGTACAACATCACCCAAGTATCCCATCACAACACAGACTGTGATTCTGTAGGTGGGGTCTGGTCATCTGCATGTCTGGCAAGCCTCCAGATGACACCTGCTGGTCCTTCAGCTACCTTCTGAGGAACAGGCTACTAGGGATCTCAGTGTTGCTTGGATTATATGCATTCATGATGAATTCTGAGTCACCAATAATGCACAGGTGTCGCAGTAAGGAAAGAAAGAAAAGCACTTTCCTTTGGAGTCTTTAACCAAGAATGAGTCCAGATTTGAATTCTCTACTTCCTGCCCCCTCTGTCTGCTGTGAGCCTGAACCTGTGTCTGTCTGAAGAAGAGGCTTTTTGTGAATCTTTTGCTGTGCCTGTGTCCTCCACAACACAGGGCTCAGCTCTGCATTTATTGAACGGTGCAGAAAACATCACATGGGGAAGAAATGGAATACTTTACAGAAATCTTTAACGGAGTTTTACAAGGGATTAAGTCACTGACTCCAACTGATTCCAACTGACCAGATAATAGGCATCATTGTTTATCAACCAATAACCATAAATGGCCACTTTAAACTTTTATGGTGGATTTTAGGAAGTTGCTTTCAACTTCAGTATTTGCTGCTTTCAGTAAAAGATACACATGCATTATTTGGGTCAGGGGCATGAAAGAGTCCATAATTTAAGATTACAGCTATGCATTAGCTTAGTAAAAGTGATTGCATGGGAAATCCAAGGTACGGAAGGTTGATTGTGACATTGTTCTTTTAAAGGCAGGTTAAATGAGTTGTTTGCACAGTTGGACAGCAGTCTTGAGTGGCTTCAAGGTGTATTGTTAAGTCTGGGTGTGAGTGGCTTCAAGGTGTATTGTTAAGTCTGGGTGTGAGGTCCAGCAAAAGCTCCAGTCTCTTAGAATGTGAGGTCTGTAGTTCAGCACCATCAACATCAACTGAGAGATGGAATACAGGTCAACAAGTCACTCTCAACCTATCAAAGGTGACTCTCCAGGTATGGGGTCCAGTAAACTGTGGCCCTGATTGGATAGCATCTTTGCCGTTTACCAGTGTGTTGATGATGCAGACTTGGGCCCCACTATAACCAGAGTCCTCATTTAAACACGCTCCCCAGTTGATGGGGTTAAATATTAACGTCTGAGAGGTACCGCTGGAGAACTGTTCTAAGTAAGGACAATCTTGAGCATTTAGCGTTTAAGGGGGCAACACATTTCAAGCCTGAGGAGTGGCTGTCTACACCCCAGCTAATCAGAACTGAGCATCATCACCCTACTTCCTAGTGGGCCACATGGGCCACATGCCCCACCCACCACAGCCTACCTTTTCTGTGTGGAGCCTTTTCTTCTTCCTTATTTGATTAGAAGAGTAATACCGTGAGAATAAAATTGTAAAGAAGAAACATACAGCTCCCCATACCTCCCCTCCCAGAAGGGGCCACCAATCATAGTTTGGAATATTTCTTCTGTTTCTCCTTGTACGCATCGTTCAAATACCACAGTTCTTTTTCCTTGCTATTATCAGGTCCAAAGGAAACTCCATTTCCCCAAATTCTGGCAGTTAGACAAAAGCCAGCAGTCCTCAGGGACTTGTGAAGCCAGTTCCTCTCTACCAAAAGACCCATTTCCCTTATCACCGGCAGAAGGGTAAGTGGCTCTCTGTGGTGCCTATTAGCACACCAAAGCCCATGCTGGCCTCCAGGCTCCTTCGGTATCACAAGTACCTGTTATACATTTCAGAGTCCAAGAGGCATCCTGGCTCTTCTCAGCTCCCCCACCACCCTAAACTCCAGCTCATGGGCTTCCCTCCCTGCGGTTACTCATTTCTCCTCACAGCGCTGCTATTTCGGGGTACCCACTTTCTCTCTCTCTCTCTCTCTCTCTCTCTCTCTCTCTCTCTCTCTCTCCCTCCCCCTCCCTCCCTCCCTCCCTCCCTCCCTCCCTCCCTCCCTCTCTCTCTCTCTCTCTCTCTCTCTCTCTCTCTCTCTCTCTCTCTCTCTCTCTCCTTCTGCTTCTCTCATAGCCAGGTCAGGTCTGCCAGTCATGTCCAGTCTACTGCTTTCTCTCGCTGCTCCGGACTCTTCCAGATGCCTCTGGCTGTTCTCTCCCTCATATCTACAATAAAAACCTCCTCTTTAAACCATACCATGGAGTGATCATGACATCAGTTTATACAGATATTATTTTAGGCTTTAAAAGGGCTCTATTGACATGATTTTAATTCCTATAAATACCTAAATAGTAGCCACTAATAAACTTTTTTTGTGCTAATGTTAGACAATAGGCCACTTAAAATTTTCTTTCTATATGTGCAAAGATCTTTATATTCATCTCACTTCCTTTGGAGAAAGTCCTACAAGTGTTAATTATAGTAATTACCGAGCTAAATGATTTTAATATTTCTAAGGCTTTTGTTATCTATTGCCAAGTTGCTTTGCAGAAAGTTTGAATAGTTGAAACTTTGACTTGTATATCAGGGTCCCCGTTTTCTTCTCCAGCTTGAGAACTGTTGATATTGGAATATTTGCTAATGTGGTAGGAACTAGCCTGGAATGGTTGCTATTTTTCTGTTTTCTCAGTGGGAATGGGCCTCCATTCTCTGTGTAGCCATGACACCATGGGAAAAGAACTGCTGGGATTCAGGCATCCGAAGGCCATTGAACTTTCCCCATGTCTGCTCCTGGAGCTTTCCCCGCGCCATGGGATATATTCATGGCCATTAACCATTTGCAGCCCTCTAGAGAACATTCCATGGGGCAGTCTAAATTAATCCCAGACCACCTCTCATCTGATCCAGGGCAACATCTGGATTTAACAACTCTTGTCAAGCCTACCTGCGCTGCCCCCACTATCCTCAAACCCCCATTACCTGTGGGTTTTACAGTTCAGGTGTCAGAGGGGCCTCTAATAGTCCTATAAAGTGTGTGTGTGCGTGTGTGTGTGTGTGTGTGTGTGTGTGTGTGTGTGTGTGTGTGAGAGAGAGAGAGAGAGAGAGAGAGAGAGAGAGAGAGAGAGAGAGAGAGAGAGAGAGAGATAGTTTGATAGTACAATAGCCAGGTGGGCAAGCTTCAGGAAAGGTGGCTTAGTTCAGCTCCACTCCTCTGCTGGTCAGATGTTGTCACCCTTCAATAACTGGTCAGTTCTGCCAATGACCCTAGACTCAGCTCCCTCTGCAGTTTCTTTATGGGCCTTGCACAAGATTTAAGAGGACAGCATTGTAATATCCTCATTTAAACTTTCTGCTGCATGTGTTTATTACCTAGTTGTGTGTTTCTCTCTCCAGCTAGGTTTCCTAGCTGGTGGAGGCTCTGAGTGTCAATGTCTCCTACCTCCTCTCAGATGTTGTTTATGGCTTGGGCTGGCCTTTTCTAGTCCACATATCTCCTGAAAGGGCAGCTGTCACACCAAGGCTTATGCAGGTCTCTGCTTTGAGCCTGACAGAAAGGACAAGGCAGAAGGGATAGGGTGTGAGTTTGAGGAGAATAATGAAGACAGTTTGCTTTTCTCAGATCAGTCACTAGAAAGATGAAGAAGCCATGGCCATGAGGTCCAAATTATGGCCACCGAGGAGAGGCCCTCAACAGCCAGACTTCTTCCAGACATTAAAAATCAGTAGAAAATAGAAATGACAGTCAATGTGCCAAATCCTGCCGCTGCCAACCCTCTATGCTTCTGTGACCATGACAGGTGTCCACGTGTCTGCCACTGGTAGGTTAAAAGGATAAAAGGAACTGTGTGGATTATTTATACTCTTTTGAGATAAGGTTTCATTTGTCAAGGTTGGCCTCAAACATGGTTAGGCTGAAGATGACCTTGAAAGATTGCAGGCATGCACCAACACGTGCATTTGATGCAATGATGGGTTTTGAACTCAGAGATTAAGGCCACTAGGCAAGCATTGTACCAACTGAGCTACATTCACAGTCCCAGGATTATAGTTCGTTGCTGGATGAAAACACTGATAAACAAGTGGTTGTGCTGCTTATAGCAATCACCAAGAGTGATACCTTTCCTGCAATATTCTCATTAGATTTTTCTGTACATTTCCAAGGGCAGGGGCTGCATTGTAGTCCATTTCCTGTAACTATAACAAAATAACTATACCCAAGACTGGGTAATTTGTAAAGATTAGAATTTTATTCTGAGGCTGGGAAGTCCAAGAGTATACCATCCGGTGAGGGGTCTGCATTGCATTCAAACATGGTGGATGTATCTCCTGGGGAGACAGAGTCAATGTGCCAGATCAGGACTCTCCCCATCTTCTTAGCACACCACTGACACCATCAAGGAGCCTCATCACCACGGCCTCTTCTAGTCCTAGTTACCTCCTGTCTTAGTTAGGGTTTCTATTGCTGTGAAGAGACACCATGACCACAGCAACTCTTACAAAGAAAGCATTTCAATGGTGGCTGGCTTACAGTTCAGAGGTTTAGACCATTATCATCACGGTGGGTGGCCTGCAGGCAGACATGGTGCTGGAGAAGGAGCTAAGAGTTCTACATCTTGATCTGCAGGCAAAAGGAAGTGAACGGAGTGCCACATCATGTGTAGCTTGAGCATAGGAGACCTTAAAGTCCGCCTCCACAGTGACACACCTCCTCCAAGGTCACACCTACTCCAACAAGGCCATACCTCCTAATAGTGCTACTCCCTATGGGGGCCATTTTCTTTCAAACTACCACACCTCCCCCTGGCCTCACAATAACTTTGGGGATTAAGCTTCCTTAATGTGTAAATTAGCAAAGATTCATCTTTTAGTAAAGTAGCAAAAATTTATCTAAGCAGTGAATGACTTTTTTTTAAAAAAGCATTTTCCTTGGAGATACTGACCTCTCTTTGAAATGTTCGACTTAGTCCAGGGAAAAGTTTTTTAACAGAATACTTGACTTCAATCCATTGGGAGCGTTTGTTTTGTCTCAGTTCCTTCCCATTCTCCACAAATGACATCATATGTAAAGACGATGGGAGAAAATGTCTCTCCAGAAACTTCCTTAACATCAAAGATAACAGTCCACTTGAGCAGTCTTGAGCACGAAATAGAAGCCCAAATTAAAAAAACAAAAAAACAACCCATTCATGGACAGTCTAAGCATAAAACAAGACCATAAAACTTAATGGGAGAAAGGTCTGGTTATCCATTAATTGATTTGGTCACTGTATGCAAAACCATTTCTTTATACTAAGTATTATTCAATCAAAAGACATTTAAACAAGCCGGGCAGTGGTGGCGCACGCCTTTAATCCCAGCACTCGGGAGGCAGAGGCAGGCGGATCTCTGTGAGTTCGAGGCCAGCCTGGTCTACGGCGCGAGATCCAGGAAAGGCGCAAAGCTACACAGAGAAACCCTGTCTCGAAAAACCAAAAAAAAAAAAAAAAAAAAAAAAAAAAAAAAAGACATTTAAACAAACTAATAAAAAGTGAACTTTAAGCTCCCTTAGTTGACTGAGTCATACTTGGACAGGACTTTTGTGGGTGTGGATTTCCTGAAGAGTCAAACTTCAGTGCAAAGAAAACATTGGAAAAAACTTGCTTTTCTAGTGGCTTTTTAATGAAAAGACTCTGCCTTGTAGATACAATTTCCTGTCAAAACTTTCAACTGAGTCAACAGAGCAGCACCTTATTGTCTCCCTTATGTTTTGTATATTGTAGGATTTGTGGTTGATAATTATTTAGGATACTTGTGTAAATTCTTCTTCACCAGAGTTATAGTCATGCAACACAGAGCACAGCAACGTAACAAAGGTAAAGATACATTTGGGAGATCAGGTGACACCTGCCCATCCTAAGCGTGAAAATTCAGTTTTATCTCTGTCAAGTCAAGAAAGTTTGGATTTGGAGACCCATGGCAAATGGGAATTGAGAAAGGAAACTGGAGACAAGCCCTAACGATGTGTGTAACACTCTGTGCTATGGCTGCCACTCTGTCCACACATGGCAGGTGGCAAAAGTCCTCTTACAAGGTTTTCCTATGATGGGAAGGACCAGATGCTCATCAGCTCTCCATCTCACCAATGTGCCACATTTCCACCTGTGAATCTGAGAAGCCCCAGCAGCAGAAAGACCAACGGGACTTGTGGTAGGACCCCCAAGAGCCATAAAAACATCAAGTGGGTACACGCTACCACTCAGGTCAGATGCCAGGAGGATTAACACAAAATGACATTGGATTCCTTAGACACTGGAGGAAAGGCTGAAGTCCCTGCTCATTCACACAGGCCCTTTGAAACCTGGAGTAAGGAAAGCTGCTTTTAAGGGCTTTAAGCTAACTTCATCCTCAGAGAGAGTTTCTGCACTTCATTCTTACTTTTAAATTCCACTTTGAAGATTCTGGTTTATTGTTCTGGCAGAAACCATGGTAACCCAACACCTTGGCAATTTGTTTTTCCCTTTCTCTATGCATCTTTACTCAGTGGAAGCAGAAAATTCCAAGACTTACTGTCTCAGGTACTTGATGTAGCTGGAAATGGTCACATGATCCAGTTCAGGTGCCTGAGACAAAGGAGATTCTGTGATGGGAAATTTGATTTCTTACTAAAAATGCACCATGTCCTCCGAACCTTGTATGTATCCAAGCCCAACTGATGAACCATCCAAAGAAAGATGATGTGAAACCCTAGGATGAAGGCAAGAGGCAGAGATGGCCGAAGCGCTGGAGGACATGGTTGAGCAGTAGGGCCACACAAATCAGCTTTCAGCCAACCAACTTGCTTCACAGACTTTCTGTTGTTCCAGGCTAAATCCTCTAAGCTTAATTATTGACCCCCTTAAAAGGTGGCCATCAGTTTTATATGTACACACTTCCCTACACATAATAAAATTTGTAGAAGGAAATCAAGCTGATAATTTTAGTTATGTTGAAGGTACAGAAGAAACTCAAAAAAGGAAAATTTAAAACAAAATAAAGCTTTATAAGAAAAATCTTTGGGAGAAAAGTACTTGAAAAGATCATAAGCTGTATACTGTATTTTTTGCTAACACTTTATACTTCAAAACATTTGGAAATACTTAGCTAAAAGGGTTTTGAGCTCCAAGACATGGAACTCTCTAATGCTACTAAACATTGATGTATGATGTTAGTAAAGGTATATTTGAGTGTGTGTGTGTGTGTGTGTGTGTGTGTGTGTGTGTGTGTGTGTGTGTTATGTACAGTTGCTTTCTGGATCTGTAGGATTTACTTCTGAGGATGTTTGGGGCTGGACAGATGGCTCAATGGTTAAGAGCTCTGGCTGCAAAGAGGCCCCACAGAAACCTGCAAGTAACTCAGGTTATTGCCAAGGCTATTGTGTGTTCTCCACAAAAAAAAAAAAAAGATAGTAAGAAGACAACATATGGCCTGGCTTCTTCCTCAGGATCATTGGCTGTTGGTCCATGAGAGTGGAGGGAACAGAATGGGGAACAGGGTTTGGATGGCTGTGGGCACAATGGAGACAGACTTAGGTGAATCAGCTCAACTTCCTCCCAGAGTACAAGGAATATATAGGATTGTGGAGCCCAGGGACAAACCCTATTTGCATTAAGTGGCACACTCCTATCATAAGGCTTCCTATGTAGCAGTAGATTCCTAGCACAAATCTATGGAAATCTTCAGAGGAATCTGTGCCAAGGGTCAAGCTAAAGGTAAATCAGGCATCTCATGGCTTAGAGACAGCTCTCAGATAAGGTCCCTCCTGACCCAGGGACATTCTCCAGATAAGGGCTGGTTTTGCTGGGGAGGGAGGGAGTTTCCCTGTTGCCAAGTTTTTGGGAAAAGTTTCCAGGCCATGAGAGCCTGCAACCTTGGTCAGCCAGCAATGCCTTCCACCAACACCTACGTACCTCGTTGAACACAAACAAGCTGGTGCCTAACCAGTGCCTTCGCCCTGACTCAACAGTGGCCATGGTACCAGAAGAGACTATGCACCCTAGCAGAGGAGAAAGGTGAGCATCAACCCAGCTGTAAAATCTGCTCTCCATCGGTGACCTGCCTGAGTGATCTGCTGGTGTAACCGTGACACAGAAATTGTTGGCGTACCAACACTCTCTGGTTGGATTTAAGGTTCACTCCATGAGATGGAACTATGCCTGACACCACTTGGGTAGCCAAGAACTTGGGACTATATACGGCCTGGGGGGAAACCAAATACTATTGTTTTGCTAAAGAAATGCAGCAATATACTTTCTAATGATATTTTACTATTTCTATAAATCAGTGTCTTGCTCAGCCATCAGAGCCGACTTCCTCCTATGTAGACGGGAACAAATACCAAGATTCACAACCGAATAGTGAAGGACCTTGGGACACTCAGTCCTAAATGGGATGTCTCCATCAAATCCCTCCCCTCAGAGCTCAGGGAACTCTTCAAAAGAGGGGGTGGAAGGAGTGTAAGAGCCAGAGGGAATGGAAGACACCAATGCCTTCTAGACACAGTAGGACTGACACACACCTGAACCCACAGAGACCACGGCAGCATGCATCCTCAGGTGAAAGCCAGATGGGGTCCCAGTGCTGAGAGGGGGAAGCAGAGATGATCTTCCATCCCTAACCAAGAAGCTATCTCCAACTGACAACTGTTTGCAAGGGACAAATTGGTTTTCCCCAATGGAGTCTCACAGGGTCTAGGACCACACTTAAGAGCAGGCCCCATTCTCAGCCGTAAGTGGACAACTCAAAATGAACTCAATGGTGTTTTGGGGGGGGGGTTTCTTTTTGTTTTGTTTCATAATGCTTGGTCTGAGCATTTTTTTTAACCTCACTAGTCCTGTTTATATATTATAGTCTCCAACTTTTTTTTATTGTTATTATTTTTGGTGTGTGTGTATGTGCTTCTTGTGGTTTTTATTTCTGTGTTTTTTTTTTTTTTTTTGCTGTTGTTCTATTCTGGTTTATTTGCCTGTTTGTTTTCTTTTTTCTTTCTTACTTTCTTTCTTTTTCTTCTTCTCTCTCTTTTTTTTTTTTTGAGACAGGATTTCTCTGTGTAGTTTTGGTGCCTGTTCTGGACCTCGCTGTGTAGACCAGGCTGGCCTCGAGCTCACAGAGATCCGCCTGGCTCTGCCTCCTGAGTGCTGGGATTAAAGGCGTGCGCCACTGCCATCCGACCTGTTTGTTTTCCAAAAAGAGAAAGAAAGCACAGAGTTTGATGGGTGGGAAGGTGGGAAGGGTGTGGGAGGAGATGAGGGAGGAGAAACCATGGTCGGAATATATTGCATGAAAAAAATCTATTTTCTATAAAAAAGTCGTATTTCAAAAATAGAAAAAAGGTAAAAAAAGAGCATTGGTTGCTCTTCCTGAGGACCCAGGTTAAATGCCCAGTCCTACCTGGTGGCTCACAAATGTAACTCCAGGCCAAGGGGATCCAGCGCCCTCTTCTGTCCTTTGAGGACAGCAGGCATGTCCAGAATATGTAGACATACATGCAGGCAAAGTACATATATAATACATACATGTAAAATAATAAAGTATTTTGAGAAAAACACTTATATCTGCACTGAACACACACATACCTGTTTTCCTTGTTACTATTTCCAAACAATAAAGTGTAGCAACTATTCTACGACAGTTCTCACAGGTACTGTATTATCTGGAGATGATTTGAAGTGTACGGAGAGATGGGCTATGTGCAAGTGCTCTGCCATTTTATATAGGAGACTTGCACTTCTGCAGATTTTGGCACAGAGTGTGTGTTCTGTAACCAACCCTCCCCCCCTCAGGGTACTAAGGAATAGATTACATCCCGCCCCCTACCCCGTGTGAGTGTGTGTGTGTGTGTGTGTGTGTGTGTGTGTGTGTGTGTGTGTGTAGACATACGTAATCGTATCTTATCAGGTAAAGCAGCCTGGGTGAATGGGTATATGCTTAGTGATAATTTTGGTTACAATATTGTGGGTCATTTTCTCCCATTGTTGATTATTTAATATCCTGGTTTTCTACTAGGCCTATATTGCTTTTATAATATTGATAACGTTTATAATTGCTTTTATAATATGGATAACGTAGGGAGGGGAATCGAAGATGACTACCGCAGGAGAAAACCTGATGCTCCAGGAGGATCAGAGCCCTGAGGCTGGGGATGAGAGTCAGCTGGGAAGGGTCAGGTCTCGTGGGACGCTTTGGTTCAGGACTCATTCGAGACCCCCCACGTCTTCAGCAGCTGCCTGTCAGGGCTAAGGATTGGATTAATCAGATTTTCAGTTTTTCTGGTCAGCTCTTTCAGTTCTTTAGAGATACGTAGGAGGCAACTTGAAGGGACCCTTCCCTCAGCTTTCCTACCCTCACTGGTGCTGCAAAATCAAGAATTATAGGTCTTATGTCCTGTCTTGACTCTCTGAGCATTGGAGGCTAAATTTAAATGGAAAGCGACCTGTGAAGGGTTAATGACCTAACAGCATCAGGTGAGCTGAGAGACCACGGGCTGGAAAGTTGACTGAATACACCTGTGGGCTGTCAGGACCCACCAAGCTTCTGACGGAAGATCCGCATCCCAACCTCCATTGCTAGCTACTTCTCTGAGACCGCAGGGGAACTGATCTGCAGATGAGATTCCTACCCTCAAAGTTCCTTTTCCGCCCTCTGAAACCGCAGGTCCTGAGTCATGGGACACAGTTCCAGTCCCGAGGAGATGCTGGTGTCCTTCTCTGCTCTGGTTGAAGGAGAATCTGCTTTTGTTGAGGTAGGTTCATTTTCTTTTATTTTCATGCCACCTCCATCAGTCCCAATCCAACAAAGACAACTTGTAACAAGAATTGGCCCCTAAACCTGTGTATTTTTCCCCTAATGGGAGGAATGTCTTTGAAATTTAGATTTGTGTATATGGATTTCAGCACAGATTGTAAAAATAGCGTCTTAATGGGGTTGACCCTTCCTGGGGAAATTTGGTTGAACGAAATTTAATGTTCACTAGTTTTAGCTGAAGCAATTTCCCACCATTGCATTCTGTTGGGTCTGACTCAGTACCTATCTGTCTTTTCCTCATCTATTTCAAAACATAATTTAAGAATATAGAAGTAATAACTCTTCCCCTAAGATGCTGTTTCAAGTGAGAACCTAAGTTGGTCCCTTCCCCCACTCAGCATTTAATCTGTAATTTTGCAGGTTACTCTCATTTGCAGATTTTAGAAGGTGCCTTTTATTCTCCTCGAAGTGTTAAAGCAATTTAGATTAATTGGCCTTGGAGTCTTTGATACCCATTTTAAAGACATTTTAAAATCCGTTGAAGACGATACCCTTTCATATGTGATAAGTAAAATTCTTGGCAGATGAAAGCCCTCTCTTTCTTTTTGTTTTTGCACAAAAGAAACTTTCAGAGCTGTAGAAAAACTGCAGAGGTGAGAAGAGAGTGCTCCCATGCTGAAGACCAATTCCTTTCTTCCCTCCTCTGGGAATCTTACCCTTCACAGCTGCTTGGAGGAAATGGGAGCAGAATTAGGGTGCTGGCTCTCCTTTCAGGACAAAGGATGACTGGCAGGCACTCCACATGGTCCCCACCACACTCTGCATTTGATGGCCACCATCCAAACATGTTTATCAGGCCAAATATTCCACCAGAAACAACACATCCACAAGCTAGTGCCACTCCCTAAGGACGAAGGGTCAGTAGTAAAGCTAGCCATGTGGTTCCTCCAGGGTAGGATGATTCCTTGGAGTCCCTGAATGATACCAAGAGTGGTAGAGTGGGGCCTTCCTGGCCTTGCTTCTGACTCTAATTCCTCCATTAGGTTGCCAGTCCTGGATCTAGCCTTTGAAAGGTAGACGCAATGCAATCTCAGTCTCTCTTTCCCCTTAATTGTTAGAGACAGAGTCTATGTAGACAAGGCTAGCCCCAAATTGGAGCCCCTCCTGCCTAAGTCTTGGACTCTCAGAATTCACTGATGTCCCTGAACTTGAAGTAAGGTGTGGACATGGTGCAGGCATCACTTGAGCTTGGTGTGTATTTCTGTGTGAATTTGGGATCATTGGCCAGACTGGTAGAAAGCTTGGTTGATAGGTCTGAGAAACTCTTGGGAGTAATGCTAAACATCTGTAATCCTGTTACCTGGGAGGCTAAGGCAGAAGGATGGTGAATTCTGGGCTAGCCTGCACTCTAGTGCCATGACAAGAAACAAGGTCAACACACAAGCACTTTCTTACACCTCCTCAGGAACTCATTGTTTTCTCCCTTTGGTTAAGTCACAACGTGTTGCCTTAGTGATGGGGAGAAAAAACACCACGAAAGGTCAACAAAGCAAACTGAGGCTGGTGGTACAAGCCTGTAATCCCAGCGACTCCGGAGTCTAGGCCAGGGGATAGCAAGTTCAAGGTCGGCCTGGGAAACTTAGCCAGATCCTGTCTGCAGGAAAAGGTACAGAGAGCTGAAGATGCAGCTCAGCAATACTGCACTTGCCGAGGGTGTGGATTCAAGCCCCAGGACTTCGAAACAAACAAACAACAGCAAAACCAGGAACTACCCTCAAAGTAAAAGATACAAGTGCCAAAGAACCAGCGGCATTCAGAAGTTGAGAGCACAAAGATAACTATCAGAAAGGAACTTTATTTGTTTATTTATTTTTTAAGCTTTTAAAAGAAGCATTTATTTGTAGTATGTGCATTACAGGAAACACAACACAAGAAGCCAAGAACAGCCACCCAGTCACAAGCAGCTCAGCTTGACATGTCCTTCTAGATGCTGCAAGTGTACACACACGTAGGGAATTGAGATTCTATAGTGTGAGCATTAAAGCCAACATATTACGGAGGAAAAGAAATGTGCAGCTATTAGCACATGGCAGTGATCCTCATATTTTGGAAGCCGACAGAGTTGAGGTCAAGCACGGCAAGTCGACAGAAAGGATTTCTGCTTCAAGCAGTTGTGGGAGCAATAATAAACAAACACAGTGTTAACAATAATTAATACCTCCATTTAAAAGATAACGAAATAGGCTGGGCAGAGGTGGCACATGCCTTTAATCCCAGCACTTGGGAGGCAGAGGCAGGCAGATCTCTGTGAGCTCGAGGCCAGCCTGGTCTACAGAGCGAGATCCAGGACAGGCACCAAAACTACACAGAGAAACCTTGTCTCAAAAAACCAAAAAAAAAAAAAAAAACCAAAAACAAAAATAGACCATGTAAATGTCCAATAATAATATGCTGTATAAATGTCCAAGGGTCAGGGGATTATTAACTATTAAGATATAAATTCACTCTAGTCTAATTCTCAGGGAGCCAAAAGGCACATCTTTGGAATTGACAAGCAAGCTATAATATTCATATAAAGGCCTGGATTAATTTTTAAAACATTATTTTAATTTTTACTTATTTTACAGTTGAGCCATGATGTCATTTGATATGGGGGAGGCCCATAAAATTTATAATTGTCCAAAGGTCATAGGTTAACACAAGTCAAGGATATTGTTCAGATTATCTTCAGCATCTATGAGCTGCAGAGAAATAGAGTTCGCACAAGAAGTGGAGTACATACAGGAAGTAGAGTTCACACAGGAAATGGAGTTCACTGAGGAAGTGGACTTCACTCAAGGAAATTCAGAATTTCTGGCTTGGCTGTAGAGTTGGTAGAGGGAAGAAAGAAAATACTTTGACCTTTATACTTCTGATTTTTCCATCATGGTCTATCCCAACACAACTTAATGGGTTACCAGTCCCTTTTAGGGTGTGACCTGTTGGTAGTTGCCCTGAGTGGGCCTTGGTAAAGTCTTTGTGTGTGTGTGTGTGTGTGTGTGTGTGTGTGTGTGTGTGTGTGTGTGTGTGTGTGTGTTTTCCTGTAAACAGGTAGATATCATTTTGGCCTGGGCTGAATGCTGTCCCCAAAGCATCAGGGGTGGACAGTGGACTTATGAGTTTCCCAGTTCTCAGGTTTATGACATATTCATGCAGCCAACTACCAAAGTCAAAAACTGTTTCAGAGAAATTGAGGACTTGTCAGATTCAATGCTGGCTTTCACCCTCTAAACCGAGCTACAGAGAGCTCATCCCTGAACATGTTTTCAGTTTACCAATTTTCAAGTTGAACTACACAAACACATATAGATATTGAAATGGACCAGAAGTCAGGCTTCCTTAACCCCATACCTCCTCCATGCTTGATGGGACATGTGGTCTCTGACTCCATAACAGACCCCACACTTTCTCAGTCATGTTCTGCCTGAGAGGACAAAGGGCCCCACCTGGCAGAATTATGCTTTTTCTGATAAGAGCTAGGGGACTTAATGGTGGCTTTGACCCTGCACTGCCCCCTTTCAGCTGCCACATCTGAGAGATGTGTTCTTTGATATGTGTGGTGATGGACCTAATGGCTGGTTGTAAGTCAGAGTTGTCTTCTTTTGTTATGGAAATGGAACCCAATTAGAGGACAATCTTGGTGAGTGAACATTAGCGGGGACTTTTCTTAGCATCCCTAAACTTCAATGTTGGTACAAATTTTCTTTCTCTCAGCCTCTACCGAGCCCGGCGAGCACAGTACTTACCTTATAGTCATACTGGATACAGTGATTGTTTAACTAAATTCTACTTTGTAGAACTTAGTATTTCCTAAGCAAGTTTATTAGTAAGTCCTTTATAGCATCAAATTTACAACTCACGTTTTCCTGTATCTAAGGCATTAGTCTCTGAGTCCTTTAAACCGTGGCTATCACACCAAGCCACTAGAGCCAGCACCCAGGGAGGGCTTCTTACAACCTGGTTAAGCCATCAGCAACCCAGAAAGGACAGAATGCCATGGTTTGAATTTGAAATGTCCCCTGTAGATTCACGTGTGAAAAGTTTCAGAAGAGGGACTTCAAAGGGACCCTGGGACTGACACCTGGGGAATAAGGGCATTGAAAGAGCTACTAAAGCCATAGACAGGAAGACAGGCACCACCGTGGGCAGGGGTTACAGGGAGAGTTCAGGCTCCAGCACCAGAAATAGCCATCATGGGGGGCCATGTGGCAGAAGTCAGGTTTGTCCAGGCTGGAGGCAGCGAGGGGGTAGAAGACGAGGTGTGACTTCAATGCCCCTTTGGTGTAAACTCAGTTCCTGGGAGGGAGCCTGGCTCTGGGATGGGTTTGGCTAGGTGCTCACAGACAACATCTCCATCCTGTCTGCAGATACTGGAGCCTGGGTCATTCTAACATTATGTCCTCACAGCGTGTTACATACTTATCCCAGACTGGTGGTGCCATCCGGAAGGTTCCGGAAACTTTAGATACTAGAGCTTCTTGGAACAAGTATGTCCCTGGGGGTGCTCTGAATGTTACACCTGGTCCTGACCCCTTTCTGGTCTCTGTTTCCTGTGTTGCTGTCATGCTGTTTTGTTTCGTTTGGGCTCCGTAAGTTATACGCCCAAAGACTGTGCAGTGAAATCATTGACACTATAAACTCAACTCTTCCTCTCATGAATGGTGTTGGCAGGTGTTCTATTACACCTATAAAATATCTGAGGAATGGCCGGGCGGTGGTGGCGCACGCCTTTAATCCCAGCACTCGGGAGGCAGAGCCAGGCGGATCTCTGTGAGTTCGAGGCCAGCCTGGGCTACCAAGTGAGTTCCAGGAAAGGCGCAAAGCTACACAGAGAAACCCTGTCTCGAAAAAAAAAAATATCTGAGGAATGGACAAAGCTAAGGTCTGGCAGACACAAGGAGACCTTGGCTAAGTGGCTTTTGGTATAATCAGGTATCAGGAGAAAGAACCCACGCAGTATTTTGTTGAATATGAAGACTTATTGGGGTTGAGATGATGATAGATTAGTGGTCAAGTGCTTGTCACACAAATATGAGAACCTGAGATGGGTTCCTCAGCGACTATGTATGTGTGTGTGTGTGTGTGTGTGTGTGTGTGTGTGTGTGTGTGTGTGTGTGCCAGGTGTGGTGGTATACACCCATAATGTCAGTGCTGGGGAGACAGAGACAGGAGAATCCCTGGGACATTCTAATCAGCTAGTCTTGCAGAATCCATGAGTTCCAGGTTTACTGAGAGTCCCCTTCTCAAAAAATAAAGTGGAAAGTGAACGAGGAAGAAACTTGACATTGACCTCAGCCTCCACGTACAAGTGCACATGTGTGTACACACATGAACATGCACGCACATATAAACGTATGCACATGCATGTAACACACGAAGAATGGTTACTCTAGGGAATTGGCACAAGGGGTGAAGTTAAGAGAACCTTAAAGGACACCCTGAGGAGTCACAGACACAGGAAACAGCTACTGCCCCGGGGCTTAGTTGGGACTCTACACAAGAGACCTTCAGGCTGACCTAGACCTGCTAGACAGGCAAGGTTGTGACTCCCTGGTGGGTCGCCCCAATAGAACTCATTGGAAATATTGCCTTCTGGGGTGTGTGTGTCTTCATTATCTATCTATCTATCTATCTATCTATCTATCTATCTATCTATCTATCTATCTGCTTCTGCCAGTTAAAGAACTAAAAGGCAGAAAAAATCTCAAGCGTGACGGGAAGCAGTGGAGAAATCTTGAACACAGCAAACAAGAGTAGACAGAATCAGCAATTGAAAAAAAGCTTTATTAGGGCCAAGAAAACATGCATACACATGTGTTCATATATTGTGTACCCCAATAAACTTGCCCGGGGATCAGAGGACAGAACCAGCCACTAGATTAAACATAGAGGCCAGGCAGTGGTGGCACACACCTTAATCCTATCACTCGGGAGGCAGAGATCCATCTGGATCTCTGTGAGTTCAAGGCCACACTGGGCTACATGAGAGAAACAGAACTAGGCAATGGTGACACACGCTTTTAATCCCAGGAAGTGATATGGCAGGGCACAGAAAGGTATATAAGGCATGAGGAAACAGAAACACTCTCTCTTTAGACGGAGGATTTCAGAGGTAAGAACTTG